>NC_042514.1:22087709-22709396 GCF_900963305.1 Echeneis naucrates
GGGGTGAAAGAAAGGGGGTTAAGAGGTGGGTCAGTCGCTTTATGTGACATGTCACCCTGGTGGTTTTATAGGCGCGTACAGCGGCGATGATCACTTTGCTTCAAAGTACTCAGTTATTGGATTGATGCGATCACTGATACAGGAGTGCAATCATGATGTGGCCGCTGATACGTGGCAGCTGCAGTGATGAAAACCTCATGTATACAATATATTTTTGGCTGGAAACTGTGTGTGTGTGTGTGTGTTAACCGATGACGATGATGATGATGATGATGATGATGCCGGTGATCATGATGATGGGAAAAAGGGCAGATGTGTGGTCACTGTTAGATCACACTATTAGGATGAAAACACAATACTCTACCAGGACCAAGACGGTCTGGAAGCAGTGTATTATTTACCTCATATTTGCATCCAATGCCTTTTTTTGTGCTCAATTAATATGCTGTACAATTGTTTCTGTACTTTGATGAATTGTGTTCTATTCGGCTCTTGGTCAAAGACAGGAAGCTGGCTCAACAAATCAGTTTATTGACCAACAGAGCTGCACAGTAGCTGTTGAGAGATGTGTGAGTCAGTGAGGCCAAATCCCAAAGAACCAAACTAAGGGCACTTGTGGTTTTGGTGCCCGGTGGGATTCATGCTTAAAACCTTAAAGGACCAATTCCTAAATATTTCTTTGCTATATAACCAACAGCAGCATTATGTAGCAACGGCAAAACCTCAAGAAAGATCCCTCTATTGGCTCTAAAGTCATCAAGAGTGCTGAGTTGGCAGAAATGACAACATTAGTTTATGTTCAAGTGACAGCAACTTTTAGCAGCAGCAGCAATTATGACGGAAGTCAGGTGACGTGGTCAGACGACAAGGTCAAGGTGGATGGACTTGTCAAGGAAACATCAGACTTTAAAAAAGGACATGTGTAAGAAGTGGAGACCGAGAGTCTTGGTCTTGAGCTGGATTGACAGATTTGACACCAACCCAAATTGACCAACCAGCATTTGAAGAAAGCAGATTACTCCCTGCAGTTAAAGCATGATCACAAGGCCTTCTTGTACATATGGGCATTTATTGCATCCATGCCGTCAACATGCCATGAGAACTGAATGAATAAAACGCATATCATACATTTCAGACATATATTCTCACAGCAGATAATGATTTACTATCAAACAGTTATGTTCCAAACAAAATAAAGCTTTCAGAATTCTTTAACTTGGAGACAAAAGCCACTCAATTAAGGTAAAATTAGCACTGAAACATCGTCAAATAACAGACAAATAAATTACAAATAAAGACAGACTTGCATACCTCATAGGCCACATTAACTAAAGGAGTAAGAAAGTGAATCTCCAGCCTTCTGGTTTTCATTCAGCTTCACACAAATGAATACAACAACCAGCCTTTAATGACCATCCTCTCTGTTGAACCGAACTGTTACCACTCATGGCCCTGCGCTGCGTGCAACCAACAAAAACAGTCTAACCCACAACAATGCAAAGGACATTTGTTAAACTATCACAGTATTACAGAGCTACCTTAATATGGGTTTTTATTTAGATATTCTAACTTATATTCTTGTTAGTCAACAAAATAAACATAAATCATTAACATTTTTAACTCGGATTATTAAATGAACTTGAATTGTATGACAGACTCTAATGGCAGCTAAACACTTCACTCACCTGTATAAAAACAGCCATTCAATGAAAGAAGGGATTTGAGCTGAACAATCAAAAACAAAACAAAGAGTAAAGTTATTTTTTTATAGCATGTTATATTCATTGGTTGTCAAACATTTAATACTGATGGATACTGCCCTCTCTGTTTGATTAACCGCCTCCAGTTGACAAGAGACAAATCGCTCTGCATTTGAAGGCAATTCTCCGTATGCATCATTTGCCCTGCTCATGGGACGTTTGAGAAGAGAAACTCTTTAGGAACACACACACACACAGAAGGATCAGAAGAACAGGTTCAGAGAGGCAAACAGGGATCTCAGACAGCATTGGAGAGTGGCAGGGGAGTCCCCATAAAGCCAAGGTTAATTCCTCTGCCTCTCCATCCATCACTGAGCAGCTGAGAGAGGTGGGGGGGGGGATTTGGGGGTGCAGTGATGGACCACTTTCAGCCATTTATACATATATATATGTGTGTGTGTGTGTGGATGAGAAAAGCAAGAGAGGGGGTAAAGAGGAATTCAGTTGAGAGAAAGACAGGAGGAGGAGGGTCTGCATCGCCCCATTGTCTCCCCAAGCACCCATAAAGGGCGTAGGAGGCGCAGGATCATAAGCCTCGTTTGGCAGGAGTTATGGCTGCCAACAGAAGACAAGTCAGTGCAGGCAGGCAGGCAGGCAGGCCATCCGGACCAATGGCTGCTCGGGAGTCATCACGGTAACCAGCAAGGGCTGATGTCTGACATCCTAGGTGGACAGCAGCCATGACAAAACAGTAGAGACATCACTATCACAGGTGATCAATAGTCAGAGTGTGTGTGTGTGTGTGTGTTGGGGGGGTGGGGGTTACAAGTAGATGCTTTTATTCTGAAGGACAATGGCAGGAGAAAAATGGAGCTGGAACGTAAAACCAGGCTGATCAGGTATCAGGAGCATAACGCTTTCACAACACAATCATGCAGAAACAGACTCAGACTCAGTCAACAGTAAACTAAATGCACACGTCTAGAAACCCTCTTTTCTAGTTTGGGGGAGCAATCATCTATACAAACATAGACAAGACACAACACAAGCACTAGACATAATGAGACTGCAGACTCAAGGGTCCCTTACTGACACTACTCCGGACCATCCTCTGACAGAGATTTTCACTCTGACAAATGTCAGGCTCTTTCTACACACTGCTTGAAACACACTCACTATCATCAAAATGGTTTATTTATCTTTAATTTTACTGCGGCCCACGAACACAGCTCAGTAAGAGAGCTGTATGCTTTGCATGCAGAGGCGCCGGGTTCAAACCCCAGCCACAATGCAAACCAGTGGTAGGCTTGTGTCAGCCCCAAGCCTGCATAAAAGGGGAGGGTTGCGACAGGAAGGGCATCCGGTGTAAAAAGTATGGCCAACTCAATCATGCAATTCACAGAGCTGACTGAAAATAGGGCCAAGATTCTACTACTAACTTGTTACTTTATATATTTGCATTTTTAAAGATGTACCTCTCATGTTGGAACCAAATTAAAGTTACCCTTTCAATCACAACTGAAGCACACACCATTAGGCTTGAATCACTGTGTATTGTAATTTTACCTCAATATTTGCATAGTCTTTTGTGCACATATGCGTTAAATTGGGTAAATACTCATCTCTATTATTTATCTGTCTAATTTTCCCTTCAGAATTCTGTGTCAGGCAAGTGGCTGTTTTTAAAACCATGCCATTCTCGTTTTGCTCATGCATGCTCTTTCTCCCACTCCTCCCTCCTTTCTCTCCTGCTCTGTATGTCTCAGAGGGTCATTTGCCTGTTAAGATGAGATTATGAGCTATAATGGAGGAGGTGTGGAGTGCTGAGACAAGGAGAAATGGCCCAGCGTGCAGATAGGAGATTTGATGGTTAGTCGATAGCTCTTCTCCTTCGTCAGAGAGAGAGAGGGAGAGAGAGAGACGAGAAGGAGAACATGGAAATGGGCATGCATGGACCTTGATATTATATAGGAAATGCATTATTTTGAAGATTACATGAAACGGTCTCAGAAAATCATTTTAGCATGAACTAACCTTGAACATTCCCATACTTATGTAAATGATCGCCATCAGTGGTAATCAATGAATGGAAAAGCCTTGAGGGTCTTAAATGTTATTAAGAACATTTTCGATTTAAACCGCGTTTCGTTGTCAGGTTGGTTATAAGAGGCTTGTAATACAAGATAGGGGGTCACTTTGTTGCCACACCTTTTTCTCTTTCTTTAAATTGAACATATTCAGTGTGTTAAATATTTAAGTGCTTAGTGTCAATCAGTTTGATCCTGAAGTTGGAAATAAAATGAAAATGATAATGAACTGGTTGAGAGGTGGCAGTCCAGCGGAAAAGCCACAAGCACCGTTGCCTCACAGCAAGAAGGTTGTGGTTTGCATGTCTAGGTTGATTGCCTTTAGGCATGAGTGTGAGTGGTCACTGAATGTTTTTATGTGCTGGCCCTGTGATGGACTGGTGACCTGTCCAGGCTGTACCCCACCCTCGCTCAAAGTGAGCAGGGATTGGCTCCAGCACCTCCTGTCACCTGGAAATCGATAAGCAGTAGAAGATGATTGAGTGAGTTAGTCCTACTCCAACTCTGCAGGGATCTCATATCAACACAGCCACTCTTAAGTTTAACTTTTTTTTTTTCCAGCATCAATAAAAAAAAAAAAAATTAATTGTTTCATTACAAAGTTGTATAACATGGTAAACTAGTGTGGATAAGGTTGGGGAGGGATTGTGGTTTGGTCAAGTAAAATAATACACAGGGTCGATCAAACAAACATATTAGATAGAGGATTTTTGTTTTGCTAACTAACTCCTGCAGGCAGAGTGACTGTTGGTGTTGGGTGTGTGTTGGGTGTGTGTGCAATAGCCCATATATTGTCCTACACCCAAGGACATATGGAGTATCCCGTCGTCTCTGGCCTGTAGGGATTTGGCTTGTTTACATTGCAGAGTTAGCTCTTGATGTTCCTGCAGGAGCAAATGAGTATCACACAAATGTGAGATGAAACAAACAGCATCTTTGTAGGTGCATAGTGTGAAAAAAGAGGCATCTAGACAACATGTATATCATGTATATCATGATGAGGTTGCACAGATGACTTTACTGCCTGATGAACAAAAATTAATATCTTGCTAATTGTGTGAATATTTTCGCCACACGTCATCTTCTCCATGTCAGCGTAGGTCCCAGCAGCAGCCGGAGGAGATGAGCAGCTCACCATGTTGTGAGGTTTTCCTTATGTTTGTCCTGATAGTTCTGCTGTCTGACAGGAGGAAGGACACAGTGGCATGAAACACCTGGGGGGCAGGTTTTCCATAAACAGTGACAGCAAGTGTGAATGACACCTGACAGCTCAGAGTGCTGTCTGCTGCTAACAGCTGCCCTGAGAGGATGCTGACTGACCAGACCTGACATGGACACAAGTGAACACACAAACACACATGCACACACTAAGGTATAAAAACACGCCCCAGGTTGAAGGGCAGAAATGGTTCAACACCTTTTACTCTTTTTAAATTGTGGTGAAAATGGTCTGACATTTTTAAGTGGTTGCTTCATGATAAATGAATCTAAAGTCACATAAATGCTTAAGCTTCCAATTACCACATCATATTCAGGTAGTTTTTACCAGGGATAGAAAGGTGGAATAGTGGTTATCAGTGTTGCCTCAGAGCAAGAAGGTTGTGGGTTTGATTCAGGCCTTTCTGTGTGGGGTTGATCATGTTCCCCCAGTTTCCCCCCACCATCAAAAGATGGGCACGTTTAGACCGATTGTTGAGTCTAAGCTGCCCATAGGCATGAGTGTGAATGGTTGTTCATTGTTGTATACACATGCAACCAGTACAGGTTGTTTCCCGGAGGAGTGTTGACTCCAGGCATAAGCATAAAAACAAGATATTTCACATTAGTGCAGATGTGGCTTCAAGCTTTGTATTCTTGCCTGACTATTGGTGAATTATTTTATCCATTCTGATATCACTTTCTCACACCTGAACTCTCTGCCACCTCTAACTCTGTTGAACGCAGTCATTAAAGCAATCCTGCTCAGCCGTACTTTATTCTGGCCGCAACTGGTCCCCCCTCTGAAGGCCAGGCAGCCCACTGGTCCATCGTGTCGTGCGTGCAGAGTAGTTAGTAAAGTGGGCAAATGTGCCTGAAAAGCTTGTGAATCAGTGAACTAGTGAATATGCATCGTCGCACCCACTTGAATGCATGAAGCCTGTCTGCTCCTCATTCATATTTATCTGCGGCACATGTATCCAGACACACAGCTGTTCCAGTGCCTAATACCGTATGCCTGCTGTTTCTGATGTGAAATGGCACAGTGATGTGCGCATTGTTTCCTTGGATATTGTGAATGTTTGCAAACAGTCAGTGAGTAAAAGTATTTGCTGTTGATGTGTTCGAAGCTGCAGCTCCGCTATTTAAGTGCAAATGTGTAGTTCAAGTGAAATCCCACAAGACAGGAGGAATAAGAAACTGTCAAAGCTTTCAGTGTCAGGCTAATTTATACAAACACACACTCACACACACACACAAAGAACTTGTCAGTGAGGATATTGACTTTGTGATCAAGTAGAATCAAGGATTATCCTAACCTTTAACCTTCCTCTCTTCAGACTCAACAACAGGAAGTGCTACACACAAATATGAAGGATCTTTAACTGAATAAAAAAAAAAAAAAAATAGGTATGTGTAAATAAATACAATCAGCAAAGAACACTGACAATTTGATATAATCATTAAAGAATAGTATATAATGAATCACTCTTAATATAACATTCATATAGTCTTCTTCTTCTTCTTCATCTTCGCGGGGCTGCTGGAGCCAATCCCAGCTCACATCGGGCGAGGGGCGGGGTACACCCTTGACAGGTCGCCAGTTCATCGCAGGCATTCATATAGTAATGATATTTAATAATGTTAAATGTTTTTTGTACAGAATGAAGTGATATATTACTGTCTGCTTGACTTCACAGCTTCTTCTGAAATCTGCATTTTTTAAGAAGTTGTACCAATATAACACTTTATGTTATAGTATATTGTAGTATCAACAACAGACAATACAACAACAGAAAAATGGAAGGTGAACCATCACACTGTTGTTGTTGGTTCATTTTCTAAACTAACAAACTGGCTTTTAAAGTTTTTGGCTCTGTTTCAGTGCACTAAATTTATGCCAATAACAAATAACAGAATCTTCTTTTCAGAACTTGGTCTGAGTGATCATTTGTTTTATTTTTCTTTGACATTTCAAGGCAACCGTACACAACAAGTTCATGCAGCCAGTTAAAAGTTGACACTAATGTCCAGTGTTAACACTTTGTGTTTCCTACTGATGGTAACGGATAGGTGGAGCCAACACATCGGCCTGCTGCTGCGTCAGTCTTGGCTCTGACTCTCCACCTCCTGAACTGAATGTGAGTGTGAAGCGTGAATCATAAAACAGATCAGGACGATTCCTGGTGACAACCCATCCCTGTCTCCATATAAGTCTTCTTACAATACACCTTTCACCCTCCCGTCATCTCCCCCTCTGTTACCATGGCCTCCCCTGCCTCCCCTCCTCCCCTCTCTCTCTCCCTGTCTCACACCGCCTCTGACACCCTGATCAATTCCCCATCAAATCCTAATGCTGCAGTTTAACTCAAGTGTGGCATCTTAATTAGAACGATAACTGCACACTGTCAGGGTCATCGACTGCGTCGGCCGCCAACCAATGCTTCTCATCGACAGGCTGCCAGCGCCCAGAGAGGCTCTGAAAGCAGGGGGACAGATAGACGGGGGATGGGGGGAGGGGGGGCAGAAAGGGATGAATGGGTGGACAGGGAAGAGTGGAAGGGAGGCAGACAGAAGGAGGGACAGAAGGTTGAAGAAAAAGAAAGCAGTCGGTGTATAAATGAGGGGGAGTGAGGCTTATTTCAGAGGGAGAGGATGAACTGAAGGTGAGTGGACAAGAAGAGGAAATCGGAACAGAAAGAATTGCGGAAAAGAATAATGGAAAGTACCTCAAGATGTCTCATTGTTTTGTTCCCATCAACCTCCACTGCTCAGTTGACGTGTATGTAGCATGTAATGTCTCAATGAAAGGGGTGGGGGGGGGCAGAGACTCTAACACTGGGTTAATGAAATCTGATGAAGAGAAAGATGGAAATAGAAATAATGAGGGAGTGAGGGAATGAAAAATATAATAAGGCTAATATATTAAGTGAAACAAGCGGGAAAGAAAGAATAAAAGATGGAAATATACAAAAAAAAGTCATGGATAAGAATAGTGACATGGCAGGAAAGGAAAACAGGTGAGAATGGAAAGAAAAGACAAGGAAACACTAGAAAGAAATTAATTAAGGGAGGGAGGGAAAGGATGGACAGGAAGGAAAGGAATGGAGGATGGAAATTAGGTATGAGAGATGACAGTAGATAGAAGAAGAAGTGAACAAAACAAGGGAGGAGGTGATATATAGGAAGGAAAATAATAATGGTTGTCACAAAGAAAAGGGAAAAAGATAAGAAAAGATAGAGAGGAAAATATTTTGAACTCTTTTGTACTTTAACTGCATGATGAAGTGTTTCCTTTGATGAATAAAATACTGCTGAAAATCGGAAAGAGTCCGGTCCTTCACACCCTCACCAGACTGGGAGTTCCCTCTTCTTCAACCTGTCAAGTGGCAATTTGTTCTCGCTCTTTTTTTTCCAGAGCAGGGATTAGGGGAGGAAGAAGATAAGTGAGAGCGAGAGAAAAGAGAGAGACTTGAGAAGCCAGTTTCTCTTTTTATGTGACAAATAAAGAAATCAATAAATCATTGTGGGCCTTTGACAGGTTGTGGTGAGGAGGGGCTGCTCGTTCTTCATAGACTATTTATGAAGCTGTTGCTGCCGTCTCTTTTTCTCTTTCTCTCCCTTTCTCTCCCTCCTTGTGTGTGTGTTGGTCGGTCAGTTGGTTGGTTGGTGAGTGAAAGTACTGTCTGAAATATTTAAATGTTTGCGTGCATTTTACACCCGACCTGTGGCCCCTCAGCGGGGACAGCATCTACATTGGGGAGGGGGGGGCAGAGATTCATGTTTGCTCGTGGACTCCTGACTTCAAGCCTCTGTCCTGGTGTAGATAGATATATCTTGTTGTTGTTTGAGCCTGACTGGTCCTCCCACAGACTGTCAGGAAAGATGGAACGGCGCCTAAAGGTTGCTGAAGCATGAACTTCTTTGTTGTCGTCATACTGGTTGTCTGAATCCCGGCTAAATTTAAAATGAGACTTTGATACACACATAATCATGCAAAATGTGTTAATAAAGTTTATTCCGTAAGTATATTTCTGCTGTGAAGACACTTTAAGGAGGGAGTCTTTGGGGACTCTGTGTCAAAGCTGGACTCTAGTGGTCTGTGGCAGACCTGCAGGTTTTGGTGCTCCATTTTTCACTCTCAGTGTTCATCTTTGGTTTCCTCTTGTGCTTGTGCTCACATGTTGGGGGGGTCACGATCCTCGCCACCAGCAGCCAAAGACCGATGGACTGTCCCATTTTAAATGCCAATCCAAATGTGACCTTGTTGCCTCACCTATCTCATAATTCATTGTGTTAGTGAGAAAAGTCATATGTGTGCAAACACAGAAACACTTGTAGTCAGCACAATGTCTGAGCTCAGCTTAATATTAATGTTAAATTTGTTGAAACCAAATAAACCTTAAAACCTTCACGTTTTTGTCACAAAGTATGAAGTTCTTTTCAAAATGGGCACCAGGAACAATGCTTCAGTGATAACAGACAGCTTCTGACACAAAGCATAAATCTTCCAAAGGGCAGACCATCTCATTTCGGCTCAGCCTTTGTGGTCTACAGAGTGCTAGACTATTGAAGACCATGTCCTCTGAAGTGGGACACAGCTCAGGTGACGTTATTCAATCATGCAGACTATGAGCAGCCTGGCGGGAAATTCTAACTTGTAATGCTGCACATTTATCAGGAGCATCTGGAGATATTGGACATTGAAGTAATTTGGCAAAGAGACAAAAAGACTCAGCAAATTAGCAGCTACATGGCTTCATTTGTTACAGTAACAACAAAAGATACCAAGTCAGGGTATTTCTCTTGTGTGACCACAAGGTTAACAGTGGAGGTATGATTTGATTGAATGAGGGAGAGCAGAGGGAGCAAAAGGTCTCAGAGTTTATTGACAGGCTCATTAGCTCAGTAACTGATGAGACAATGAGTTCACACAGTTATTCAAAGACATATTTGACTCCTGCATCCAGTAAAGTGAAGCAGTTTCTACTCCAGCGGGAGAGTTTTAGTGAATGAGTGTAGTGCAACAAGTGCCGCTATTAAGCGATCTATTAAGAGATCTGCCAAGAAATGTGGATCGATTTGGATCAAAAGTGGAAATTCATGTGTCAGTGTTGATAGACATGTAGCTTTAATTCACGCCTGTAACCTTAAAGGACATTCTACAGCGTCTCTGCCAATGGATGATGATATTGTGACTCCTTCTTTCCTCCCACTCTCTCGTTCTCTTTTTACCATTTTGTTGGTAGGATCCAGTGGTGAGACCATGAGTCAAAGTTAACCTCGTGCATTTTTCTTCCACACAGCACTTTGCCATTTTATGTTTTATGTTCAGACAACCAAAACCAAGTGGAGCCATCCCCTGCTGAAAATAGTCCCCAACAAAACACTATTCCTCCCCACTGGCCGAAGCTTTAGCGGTCAGCTGTCTGAGGAAATGAGTGAGCCTTTCCAATTTAATAAATAAATAAATAAATAAATAAATAAATTCATTATTTAAAATGTTGCAAGTGTCAGAAATGACTGACACTTGCACATTTTTTTTAATGTATTTATTTATCTATTTTTGCACAGGAGCAACATGGCGTTCATCCTTCCATGCAAAGTTGTGTGTTTGAACTGAGCTAGTCTAGGTAATGACGGTCCCAGTGGTGAGTTGAAGCTGCCTCTCTCCAATCTTCCTCAGCCTCTCCAAGCAGACCTTGAATGGGCATTAGTTGATTAATGAATTAGAGTTTAGATCCAGAGGAGGGCTCTGCCACAGAGTACAGTCCCTGTAATCAGCGATTATAGGCAGATTATCCTGATTATTACACCACTGCAGGCTCACCGGGCCCTGAGCTCAAATTACCAAGAGGGGCTGGTTAAAAAAATTGTAAATTGTTTTTACTTTGGGATAATCCCTAAATGAGAGTCTTTCCCCTGTAAAACCTCCACAGTTTGTTATAACTGTGTCCTTTTTGGGGGTGGGTGTGTGGGGGGTTATCGCTGTAGTAAACACTCAGGCTTAATCAGGGAGGCTTTATTTAAAATAACATAATGTGCTGGAAATAAGAGCGGAAGCTGCTAATTAATGATCTGCTGAAACTACATATTCAAATATCACATATGACACTAACTGGTATCTTTTTTCTTCCATTTCTCTGGAGGAAGCACTTTAACTTTTTTTCAAAATGCCACGTGTGTGTGTTGGGGGGGGCACACAGTAGATGAAGCAATGTGGGAGCTTCGGGTGATGCTGAGATTTAAACTCATTCTGTCCACAGCTCCATCAGATAACAAGCTGAATCAGCGCACACTGTGGAGATACACACACATTTAGAGAGAGTTAAAGTGAGCATGTAGCTGACATTCATAGAGATACAGGTAGAAAAAGACAGACTGACACCAGCTCTTATAATGAGCCACAACTGTCACTTTACCCCACCATTGTTTCTCTCCCATACTCATTGTTCTTCCATCCCGTGGTTTTACCCCACACCATAATAACTGTAAAGGATTGTAAAGCAATTGAAGATAACCTGTGAAGTTTTCTTGTAAACTATTTTATGTTCTCACCAAAAAACATCAGATGTTTCCATTATATGTTCAATATTTTTAACCCATATTGTTTTGAAGATGATGCCCAATGTTAAGTCTTGAACTTAAGCTACTTCTCTGTTTCCAAAAGTAAGAGCTCAAATCAGAAACTCTCCATGGTAGCTGTTTATTTTGGAAACAGGTCTCGGTTTTTATGCTTTTCTTGTGAAGTTCTTGATGTAAAATTTCTCTAAATGAAAACTCAAAGGCACAAACATTTGGAGGATCATATCTGGTCCCTTTTCTTTCTCCTTCCTTCACTACGTTCTACTTCTCTTGCTTTCTCTGCTGCTGGATCCTTTTCAGATCCCTGCTGTTACTGCTAACAACACCGTGACCCTGCTGACCCCTCTTATATCTGCCGCCTTATCTCCTCCAGCCCACCACAGCACATCAACCTTCTCCACACAGCCTGCTGCTGCCTCGCTCTGTGGAGGAAGAGGCGGAGGGGGCAGTCAGTGAGCTTCAGGCCTGTCCCTGCTCATTTCAGGTTAGCCCATCTGCATTAGCACCAACCAAAGTGACAGCTGTCAGCACCACTGACGGTGCACAAGATGCCCCCCACCTTCCCAACACACACACACACACACACACACACACACACACACACACACACACACCTGTCCTTGGAGCTTGGCTAGGATGGAGAAAGAGAGAGTAGAAGAAGAAGAGGTAAAGGAGGAGAAGAGAAAGGAGAGAAAAGTAGACAGAAGATGAAAGGAGAGGAAGGAAGAACAAGACGAGTGAACGAAAAGAAGAAGACACAGAGAAGGAAGAGAGGATGAAGAAAAGACAAAAAAGGAAACAAGAGGAAAGGAGAAAAGATAAAAGAACTAGATGAAGAGGGGAGGAAAGTAGATTTGAGGAGATGATGGAGAAAAAGTAAAACTGAAAGAATGAAATAATCAACAATAATCAATATGAAAACAAAGATCAGCCTTGGTGAAGTTCAAACTGAGCTGTGTGCTTTGTATTGTTGTTGTTGACCCCACTGTGGCGTGACTGCTGTCTTCTGAAGCCTCCGGGGCCTCACAGCGCCGCTGCCGGGTTCGTAGCCTCATAGCGCCGCCTGCTGCTCGGAGGAGGAGCTGCAGTCCGGCAGCAGAGTCCGACCGCAGTGCCGTGTGTCTGCCCGGGACAACCCTCCGATGACACCGGAGCAACAAACACGGCAGTTTTATTTTCTTTAAACTTCAGTTCAATAAAGTAGGACAGTTAACTGTATTATATTTTGACTTTAACATTAATATCAATCATTTTTTAAGCACAAGTTAATGCGACTCAAATGTTACTTTTTTTTTTGTTCTGTAGTATTTTTCATGTGGACGCATGATTATCAGAGTATGCAAGGGTAGTTTAAACGTAATTTATTTTTTAATTTTCTCTCAGCTGATACTGATATGTGCAGCAGCTTTTGGTCATGTGTGTCCAGAAGCAATTTTAACTTATCCAGTCTATTTTACATGTTGTGTTTTGGGTTTTTTCTTTTCTTTTCTTTTTTTTTTTCAGTACTTACTCAGTAATTTAGATTTTTTTGGGAGGAGGGGGTGTATGTTTGATTCAAGATTCCCATTTTACTGATTTAAATTATGTAAGATGGTGATTAATGAAATATGAACAGGAATTAAATTTAGAATTTCACCTTCTTTTTTTTTTTTTTAATCAGACTTACTGATTTACTTTCATACAAAAACACTGTGCACATGCTACAGAAGCAGTAGGGAAAAGAAAACAAACTTCAACCTGATAAAATGTCAAATCACTGAAAATATTTTTGGAATGTTCTTACTTTTTACTTTTACTCCACAGTCTTCACTCAGATCTCTGAGTCTGTAACAGCTGCTGCTTCATAGATTGAACCATCATTTATTTTAATGTAAATTTAAAAGAAGTTGAATTTTAGATTTGGGCCAGAAAATGCTGAGAGCAGGCAGCTGCTGTTACTTTGCCAGACTGACTATTGATCAATGCCATAAAATTTCTACGTAAAACTGCTTCACCTTTCAGCAACATATCCTGGCTGTGTTGTTTATCATCTGTCTTTGAATATGACATGTAACAATTGTGTTTTTGCTGGTGTAACCCAGGGTCAATTAATGTCAAAAAAATTTCAAATTTCATTCAACACTGCAGTGATTTCTGCCAAAAGATGCCCCAATAACTCACTCACACAGACACACACACACAGAGCTATCGGCTTAGCACCAGAGTGGGTGTCTTGATTCCTAGACAGACACACTCATGCACTTTTAATGGGATCCCTCTAAAACGATGGTATTCCTCTGTCAAGCTCTTGTGTGTATGTGAGGAAGTGCTTAACTGTGTGTGTGTGTTTGTGTACACACAGGAGTTGTGGATGAGGGTCATCCACAGGCCCATGGGTGCGATTTGAGCTTGCCAGCGGGAAGGGAAGTGAGTGGTCCCAAGGCCCCAAAAACCCCAAGGCTTGAAATCAAACCCCATAACACATGTTATACACATAGGCTGATTCTGGCACAGCAGACTGAGGCATGACAATATTACTGCGCTGTTCATAACACGAAGCAACGCTATTTTTTTTCATCTGCAAGAAAAGAGCCGTCTAAACTCTAATTTCTTCAAATTTCACTTTATCACTAATTAAATGAAGTAAACACCTTACATCAGAATATTCTGGCTGGATCAGGATCAGGTTTTCATGGCTACATTGTTTCACCCTGTGCTAAAATATAATAATGCAATAATTTCTACTAATGTGGCCAAAAGAGGAAGTTGAATGCTGTTGATCTCCAGGAAATTTAAAGCTCTGCAGTCAACGATTTAATAGTCTCAGTGGAGAAGTTCAAAATATCAATTATCTCAGTCTAAAATGATGCACAGCACCTGTAGGATATTTCCATCTGGGGCAATTGCGCAGCCATAAAAATGTGTGTGAGTGTCCATTTAGTTGCTGCCCATGCACTTTCTGTCACAAAACAGGATCTTCATCAGCAGAGGGGAATGTTCCCAGTTGCTGTGATGACTAAATGTGTTCAGGGACATTTGAACAGCTTTCAGGATGTAAATTTACAGAGAGAATCACAGAATAATGGGTTTTTCATTAAATTCAGAAAAATATTCTGTCTTCAACAGAGGCAACATCACACACTCTCACACATGCTTGCTTGATGCTTGATCCAACACTTACAATAAGTAAAATAATCAAGAACTATTGGTTTTGTTGGTTTCCACTGCCTATTATTGTTGTAATTCATCAATTGTTTAGTTGTGGATTTATCCATTTTGGACAAGGCACCAAACTAAAAGACAAATGCAATTTAACTATTCAAGTGTGTTGTTGTTAACTTTAATTGTTACAATGCCACATGTAAACCACTCATCATTTATACAGTTTAGATTTCACAGCAAAAGCACCCATATTCTAACATGTTTAAATGTTAGAATAAAAAATAAAACTTCTAAACCCCCTCTTCTGTCATTAACGTCCCCAAATCCTAAATATAATTTTTGACGTGACCTTAATATCAGCTGATATATCAAGCACAGAGGAGTCAAAGGTGACAGGTCAGATTATTGGTTGAGAAATGGATCACATGATGATTAATCAGTCAATATACCATTTAAATTATTTCTATTTGGGACTGCGTGACATGATGGAGGTTGAATTTGTTCATTTCTCTTTGTTTCTCACATTTATTTTGTTCCAAACGTTTCAGCTTTGATCAAATTCACCTCCATTGTTCTGAAAGAGAAAAAAAAACTGTTGCATTATGTGTGTGTGCGTGTGTGTGTGTGATTTTGTGAAAAGTAGATTGAATAAAAAATTAAATGATAGAGCAGCTGTTCCATATTTATTACATGGAGGGCACTTAAAGGCTCGAACACAGAGGAAGTCTGTGCTGTGTTATACATCTGAGCACGCAGCAGCAGTGTACCAAATGTTTGTGGTTTTTGCTTTTGCTTTATTTATTTATTCATTTATTTATTTGTTCTTTGGTGAACAGGATTACCTCTGAATTATGGAACAGTCCCCTTTCTCTCCTTAAGTAAAAAATAACATCTGTCCGGCAAATGGAGAGCTTAGTGTTTCTCTATAATTAATGATAAAAGCCTCCAGAGCCGCACATAAAATATACATCCTCCATGCAGGGCCCCATAACAAAGAGAGCAAGAGAAGAGAGGAGGGGCGGTAGGGAGGTCATTTTAAGGAGTGTAAGAAGGAGCAGAAACAGGGAGAAGATTAAAGAAACCACTCAGTGTCTGACAGCAGAGATGGAGCTGGAGATGAACATATGAAACAACCATAACCACGTACATATTGTACAAATGACCAGTTAAGAAGGTGTCAAGACGTTTAACACTATCGTCTATCTGTTGCAGTATTGCCTGGTTTAAACCAAATTAAGAATTCTGTCAGAGGTGAGACCAGAAGGAGACATAAAAGTCACCTGGAGGACGTCTACAAAAAACAATTAAACAACAACAAACACCAAACATCTGTGGAAAATTGTTATCATTGTTGTTGTTGTTGTTGTTGATGTTGCTGTTGCTGATGGTAATGATGATGATAATAATAAGCAATCAGCTGTTTTAAGACAAACCACATTCTGTCTATAAAAACAGAGAAAGTGAAGGCAAACTTGAAGAGCCTTAAGCCTTCATCTCATCTCATGACCATCATGGGGTGACCCCACTGTCTGTAAAGAGAGGTCAAGTTGTTTTGAAATCTGTGGGAAGAATTATCAGCTCCATAAACATTGTCTTAGTGTCTTTATGGTCTCGGTCTCTAGTTTCAAGCTTGCAATACAACATGATTTTAATTTTTAACTAATGTTGCCATTTACAAGAAAATAGATCAGAAAGCAGGGCATGATGGGGGGGGCTATTGTGTGACTGGCAGACTGTACCAGGCCTCGCTCCCACTCATCTCCACCTTCTCCTCCTTTTTGGTTTAAAAAAATCAAGATGGCCGACAGCCAAATTCATACACGGCAGTTCACAGATAGCTCCTTGAGATCTATTAAAATTTGAGATCACGTCATCAACAGCAGAAAATGTAGGGTTTGAACAGCAGCTGCCATGTGAAGGCTTAGTGAACGTAATTGTCTCCTGAGGCCAAGCCAACTGTCAGCGGCCCTGAGCTGTTTTGTTCATCTTTTAGTGATTGAAAAATTATCAGCTGTGGAATGTAAACACAGAATACTCAGACAGTCATCAGGGAAACACACATCTCATTAAATTTCCAGCCAGCATGGCGTCTATCAGTATTGACACACACACAGGCAGAGGGTTGATTCAGGAAATGACTCACTCTGGAGAATTTGAACGGACTGTTGTCTGTATTTATTTGCTTATATTTATATGATTGTCAATCTGAGCTGTGATCATCAGTGTTGAGACACCAATGAGGGCTCTGTCGGAAAAACTGCAGTCCTTATGGATAGTAAAGAAAATCTAAGGTGAAGCTGATTCCAATGAAGGTCTGTGGGGGCCTCTGCTGGTCACAGTTTGTTGGGACTCAAAATAAAAACTGAATTAGGTCATCAACTCATCCAGTAGTCTTCTTGTCTCTGAACTAAAATTATTGTGTTCTCAAATGACTCAAAGGTCTATGGCCTCATTTTTTTAAAGACTTACATCTTTTATATTTTCTTTAACGATAAATTTAAGGTAAATTATATAGAATATAAACAATAAATCAGTGTGATGTGCTTGAACACAAATGAAACCCTTTTAGATTGATGAACTGTCTCCAGCTGATGTATCATTATTATTATCATTATTATTGGCAATAGTAGTAGTAGTAGTAGTGGTGGTGGTGGTGTTGGTATTTGTAGTCTTAAAGTATTGTTATTATCTTTATTATTATTATTGTTTTAATTCTATTTGTATTTATTTATTTGTTTATTGTAGCTCTGCTTTACCTATATAGTTTGAGGTGCTAGAGCCAATCCCTGCTCACACTGTGCGAGGATGGGGTTCACCCTGAACAGGTCACCAGTCCATCACAGGACCAACACACAGAGACAGACAGAGACCAACAACCACTATCACTCACACTCAGACCTATGGACAATTTAGAGTCGCCAGTTAACCCAAACATGATGTCTTTGGACGGTGGAAGGAAACCGGAGTACCTGGAGAAAACCCACGCAAGAATGGGGAGAACATGCAAACTCCACGTGGAAAAGCCATAGGCCCGGGAATCTAAACCACAACCTTCACAAACAGCGTTAACCACTATGCTGCAGTGCTGCCCACCTATATATCATTGTTTTATCAAATCAAATCAAAATTTATTTCATATTAAGTGCCAAATTATATCAGTTTGGTCTATACCAAACTCTTTATGAAGTTATTACAGAGACCTAACCCTCACCCTGAAAGATCTGCCTCCTGATTTACTCTTGGAGACTCGAGGAACCACAAGTAAACCTCCATCTAGAGAGAGAAGTGACCTCCTGGGACAGAAAGGAACTATCAGCTCTGAGATATGATGGAGTTTGGTCATTAAGAGCCTTGTGTGTTAGGAGAAGAATTTTAAATTCTATATTCTGAATATTACTGGGAGCCAATGAAGAGCAGCTAGCAGAGGAGAGATGTGATCTCTTTCTCTAGTTTCTGTTAATATTCATGCAGCAGTGTTCTGAATCAACTGAAGGCTCTTCACAGAGTTAGTGGCTTACAGATGTATCAAATGCATGGACTAGTTTTCCTCTTGCGACAACAACAACAACAGTAATAATAATGTTCCGCAGCACAGCGGCACAGTGGTTGGCGCTCACAGCAAGAAGGTCCCTCCCTCCCACTTTAAGACGTTAACTGGTGACTCTAAAGTGTCCGTAGGTCTGAGTGTGAGTGTGAGTGGTTGTTGGTCTCTGTCTGTCTCTGTGTGTTGGCCCTGTGATGGACTGGTGACCTGTCCAGGGTGTCGCCGTCCTCGCACAGTGTGAGCTGGGATTGGCTCCAGCATCCCCTGTGACACGGAAACTAATAAGCGGTAGAAGATGAACGAATGTATGAATGAATATTGCGGTCGGTCGGTCCCGGAACCTTTGCATAAAATCTGTTCCCCGCCGGAACATTATAGATGAGCGACGGGAGCGATGGAAAGATGGCGGCCGCCTTGGTTCAGATGTCTTGTTGGTATCGGGGCATGTTAGCGGTCAGGGCTACTGGCATTAGGCCGCTCATACCCGGCCTGGTTCCTTCGCAGTTCCGAGCTTTCTCGATGCGGAAGGATCTGGACTTAGAGGAGAACCCGTTCTACAGCAAGTACCGGGACCAGATCCAGAAGCTGCGCAGGTCAGCGTGAGGACGAGTCCCCTTCAGAAAAACACCCAGCTTTACGAAGTCTAAATTCGGTTCAGCCTTCGAATGTGTATCAACTTTAAAATAGCATGTTTTAAGTAGATTTGCGTGAAGCTTTTTAATTTATTTGGTTAAATGTCATACTTTATCGTGATTTATTTCTATTACAGCAACAAGTGTATGCCAGTTTATTTTCAGAATTGCTTTTAAGGTTTCAAACTGAGTTGTAATCAAACTCTTGGACAGATTATTAAATAGTGGCCAGCGTCTTATTTTTCTCCCAACAGAAAAAATAAAAGATGGGCAGAAGGATGGTTTGACTTAAGGTGCAATTGTTAGGTTAATTATTGAGTTCAACAGAATTCTTCAAGAAGATATCTGAAAATGTACCAAAAATATATTTTCCCAATCATGTAAAGCAAGAGCTCCAAGGTATTCTGGGGAATGTAGGAAGTAAGTTTTAGGAAACTCATAGTTAAATAAAACTGTCAAACTATCAGCACATTGCATCCCAACAGCAGAGGCAAGACTCATTAACAGGAGTGGGTGAATCCTTTTAAGGACAAAACAGTCTGTTTCGTCATCTCTCGAATGGTTTTCAGTGCTAAACCACAGGAGTACAAGGATCGACTGGAGAAACGGCATGAGGCCAAGAAGGAAGTGCTCGGACATTCGAAGCAGGGAGAGTTCATCAGGCTCATGGAGCAGGAGGTGGAGAATGAGCTCAGCACAATTGCACACTATCACACACCTTATTTCTTCTTTTTGAAGCTGACATAAGTTGCAGAAGCTCTTATCAAAACCTTTTACCCTTTTAACTGATATAAATGTGTTGAAATATAATGCAGAAAGAGCAAAGAGAACATTCCTCTGGTTTTCATGAACGTGACATTTGTCTTTGCAGTTGAAGGAAAGGGATGAAATGGCTGCCTGCGATGGAGCAACTGGAGGCTTCACAAAGAACAAAGTGAGTTTAGATACCATTTAAACGACCTAATGCTGCATAATATTGCTTTTATCTCGGCTTTTTGATAATATTCAGAAATTTAAATCAATGTATTTCTTTTTACATTATTCAAATAATTAAAAAATGCGATAATCAATACAAATCAACTTGTTCCTCAGACGCTGGGCTCCATCCTCAACATGGACAAGATCAAGGACAAGACAGGCGAGGAGATCAGCGAGGTGAGCCTGTCTGTCATCTCGGACAGCTGCAGCCCTGCCTGTTGTTTTTTTCGCCATGGAAAGTGATGTTCATTGTTTTGTATTCTTTTCTCAGCTTTGGATGAAATATTTTTCGACCAAAGACACAATCAGCGCTATCATTCCGGTGAGTTCGCCAGCTCTACAAATGCTTCAACTCCAACTTTTTTCATGTACCTCATCACTTTATATTTCTTCAGTTGAATGCAGAAACTCTTCATTATGTATTTTTATTGATTTCTTTCATCAGTTGTTGTTGTTGTTGTTGTTTAGTTTTCACACCTCACTGGTAAAGACATTTTGTGTTTTGCCTTCCTTTGTCTCTGTTGGATGTTAATGAAATTTGGGATTTTTATTTATTTTTTTATTTATTTTTGATATTGTGTGTAGGATTGTATGTAAGACACTGGAGAACAAAGCTTGCTTAGCTGTATTAATACAATACATTAGCAGTAATGCTTTAGTAACTGTCATTGTTTACATTACAGACACTGATCTATGAGACGATTTTCAGCAGGTTGAAGTCCTGCCCGATGGTAAGATCACAACTGCTCCATCTGAAACAAGTTGATTAAAAAGCTGACAAAGCAAATTGGAAATCAAAGAAATGAACATCAAACAAAAACCTGGTTATTTTGTGAATATTCACCTTTTCTGTCTTGCGTGACAAAACTGTTCTGGCTAAACAAACACATAACAAATCACGACAGCTAATTGTTAATATGAACAGGAATGAACCATCACCATGGTAACACTTTACTCTCTCCATCAGTTCCTCTATGCTCTCCCTCAAAGGGAAGGCTACGAATTTTTTGTGGGTCAGTTGTCGGGACATGAAATCCACTTCACCTCCCTCATCAACATCCAGGTAAATTGCTGCGATGCCAATGTGGTCACATGCTGCTGTGACTCTGTCAGCTCCATGAACATTTTAATACTAAGAGACTTTTTTTAAATTTTTTTTTTCCCCCTCTAAATTTGAACTTCTTTAAAGTACTTCTGGCTCTGTTGACCACTTTAATGTAAATGCTGAGCATGTGAGAAATTGACGAAACCTTCAAATTTGGATGACTATGATTCCTCCAACTTTCTTGAGTTGGTTTGCTCCACTTTGTGCTTTTACACCACATGATCTCTGGTCTTGTGGTGATTTATGTCCACAGATCAGTCTAGAGCAGAGGTGTCCAAATTCGGTCCAACATACTTTATTCAAATGAGTGGCTCCTTATCAGACCTCAGCAGAGCTTGATGAGGAGCTGATCATTTGGATCAGGAAACATCTAAAACATGCAGGACAAAGGCCCTCGAGGACCGGATTTGGACACCTCTAGTCTAGAGTGTCAGACTGTCAGAACAAAGGGAGGACAAACTAGAACAAAACTCTGCTTCCAAATGTTATAACAGGCCTTTCTAGCTAGTCATTAACTGGAGGAACCTTTTCAAAGATTGTTCTCCTCAGTTATGCAGAAACAAAACCTCGTGTTCTACTTCAGCCGGAATCTTAAGTTGTTCCATGCCACCCCTAATGACAGACAGTGAGCTCATTCGGGTTTGGTGAATAGTCTGGGAGACTGTAATGTTGAACTAGACATTTCTGAAAAGGCTGAATTTTTATGTCAAATCAAAGTTTAATTTCTTTCTTTACTATTACTCCAACAATCCTTCAGTAAATGAACTACTTCATGATTAATGATCCCAACTTTTGAAAAGTTGGGTTTCCTGACATCTTAGGACTTTTAGTTCCTGCCACCTGGAGGTGTTGGTCACAGGTTTGTTCTTCCTGTTGGCTTCCAGACACTTGGTGAGAACGCTCCCAGTCAGCTGATCCTCTACCACTACCCAGAGCTGAAGGAGGAGAAGGGTGTGGTCTTCATGACAGCTGAGAGGGACCCCAAGTTTATAGTAAGTCCAGTCAATGGCCGTCTATTCACTTAAGAGATGCTTAATACTCGGCTTTCCACGTGTGTTATCTCATGTCTATTTAACTGTCTGTGTTTCCGACGTCCAGACTGTCCACCAGGCTCAGTGCTTGGCCAATCAGGTGCAGCTCTTCTATGGCACGCAGAGGCAGGAGACGTACCGACTGGTGGAGATGTTTAACCACCGGCCTGCAGACTTCAGTCACATGTCGGTGATAGCGGAGCTGGAGCAGAGTGGCCTGGTGTCAACCGACACCCCTGGAGACTCGTAGTGAGATTGTAGATGGGACTGAAGTCACCAACAGACTGCCTGCTGGTCCTCATTCAGATAGACTGCTCAGATCCGTCGACAGGGATTCAGCCCCACTTCATACTTTCACCGCTGCTGCTGTGAAATCCATACAAAGATCTTCGAGGACCACAGATCTTCTGATGAACCACAAACTCTGTCTGGGACTTTTCACCTCAGGCTCCTACACATTGTTTTGTTGTGTATAAAGTTGAAGTAATAGAAAAATAATGTTAAGATAAGTTCAGGAGTACATTTTGATAACACTGAAGGAACTTGTTAGAGTAAGAACTATCCCACTAAACCGCAAGACATTCAATTAATCATCTCCAAATTTAATATATAGATTTATTCAATAGATCTATTCAATGTTAAAATGTAAAAAAAAAAAAAAAAAATCTTAAGGATTTCTAAATTATTCTACTCCTGTCCCTTGATAGCTTTCAGTGAGTCATTCAGACAAGCTGAAGGGAAGTCTGTGTGAACACAGATGGTTAATAAGCATGTGGGCACTGGCTGGTTCTGCATGTCATTAAATATCAAAAACTTTTTCAGCTCCGTTAGTCATTCCCTGCTGACCCTGAAACAATATGGAGGCCAAATAATGGAGCACTTTATATTGATAATTAAATATTCACGACTGAACTGAAACAACAGAAGGTAATTTTGTCCTTTTTTTAGAATTATTTATTTACAGGGGAATTCACTGTCTTTTACTTTATTTCTCCATGTTAACCAGTTCTGATCCTCCAGCTTTTACCATGGACAGGGTTAGGGGGTTAGCAGAATTAAAACAAATGGACGTAACAGTGAAGTTTGTTTGCATCACTGTCACTCATGTACTCTGTGTCTTTCCAGCATGACCGGAGCTTCAGCTGCCTTTTGTTAACTTGGACAAGGTGGTTTTGGCTCTGAAGTGTGTGAGCAAAGAAATGGGTTGATGGGTGATGGGTTTTGTCACAGTATGAAGGAGCCGACCGGGTTCATGACTGTGGGTTAGTTTGTGTATCCATGTTCCTCAGTCTTTCTAGTCACAGCGAGGTCAGCCTGCCCCTCACTTCAGTGATACCCCGCTAGGGGGTGGCAGATTTCCATCTTCATGTTCTTCAGATGAGTTCTTGTGAGGATCGAAGGAACCAGAAGTTGGGAAGATGACTCCGTTTGTGATGAGGACATCACTCTGAAGCACAATCATCAACCACATCCTGTGACTAACGGGACAAAATGTGATGTTCCAAACTGGATGACATGGAGAGATGGTTTATTTTACTGCTGGACGAGGTCATAGGTCAAAATACCTGATGACAGAAACCTCTAATATTCCTCCCTCACTTCACTCCACCAACCGTTAATGTCCAGGGCACCCGTTCTCTGGTAAATACTCCCCCAAATTATAACAAAAATCATTCAATTAAAACACTAAAATCGACTGAAAAATTTCACCCTTAAGCTTTTAATGGCAAAAAAATGTCCCTTAGTGTTTGTAAAAATCAAATAAACTATGAAAAGAATATCAATACTATAGCACCAGACAAATTTAAGGAGGGAACTTCCTCTCCTGCTGTCCTGTCTGTATATTAATTGGTCAAATAATAGTAATACTAGAATATGTATGAAGGATATAAATCAGAGCAGATCTATATAAAAGCTGACTCATCACAATGATACAAACATGAAAATGCTGTGTCCAAAAAGTTCAGTTTAATTATGACCAAACTCATCATCTAGTAAAAATGCTTCAAGTAGAACCTGATGTTACAAAATAAATTCTTAGGTCTTCGTAAATATACAAAAATTGCCAGAATATAGTTTCATGTGTTTGGGTGAACAGAAAAAAAAAAAACCCACCAAATTTTGATGTTTGACTTACCAACCATTTATCCTTTATTATTTTTTTCAACTTTGATCCAGCATATACTAAAATGTAAGGTAATTCTTGATTCAGAAACACGCACAGCTGCTTATTGTTAATTTCTCACTTTTATTGAATTCCAATATGAAAATACTACCATGTAAATCCCCAGACTATCGAAGCCTCAGGGATGGTTAGATTCTCAGTGGAAAAACACAGAACAGGAAAAATGATTTCTCTTACCAACAGCATCCAGGTACACATAAATACAAAGAGCCAGAGCATCGGGACGGATTATAGATCAAAATATGAGAAATCTAATTCTTCACCTCTGGCTTCCCTTACTCTGACTGACTCTGGCCTACATGGCACAAACATTGTATAGACAATACAAAAACACGCATGTTGCTGGACCACACTAATTCTTAGGATTCTAGTTTCCTAAAAATCTTACAAAACAGTTCAAACAATGTTAAAAGTTTTTCTGATATACAGACGTCAACATTGGCTTACTCTGACATACATCAACTGAACACAACAGATACAGAACACAAAACTGGACAGTTTCTCCACATCTTGCTTCTTCTGAACATTCTCTTAGGTCATGCACAGTACGTTTCTTTGCGTTTCAAGAGGCCAGAACTATCCAACACTAGATCTGAGAAGAGAAGTGAAGAAGTGCTTTGAATAATCTGCAAAGGACAAAACTAAGACAAAAAGTTCACTTGTCTGATATGTTTGGTTAGGTTTGAATGAATGAAATCCAAAACCTCAGACTGCTTCAGGAGCGATCAGCAGGACTCTGAGACCTCAGAGACAAATACTGTATAGCTTTGTTTTACCAGACACATAGTGTTAACAAATAAGCACATGCTGCAGACAGCTAATGTGATGGGGTTTTGATTATTTTTTTTTTTTTAACAAATCACCTATGTTGGAGGTGGAATTGTGCTGGAGTGTGGTATCACATAGTTGGGTAAACAGATGTGTTTGTGTGTGTGTGTTTCTCTCTCTCCCTCTCTCCCTCTCGCGTGCATACACAGAGTCCAGATGCAAAAATTATGTGTGCACAAAAATCACACGTCTGTCACTTCCCAGATGACTTTGTATTTATGAATACAGGATATATTGTTTTGGGTTGTTTTTTTTTTTTTTTTTATAAGCCGAGTGATGCAAAAAAGTGAAAATGTAAATCAATGTTACCTTTGCTTTGTTTATTATATTAGACTATACATTTCTTCAATGTACAATATCACAGTTTCAGAGGCTTTGTTGTTGGTCCATCTGCTCCCGACCCATTTGTTCACAATAAATAAGGACTTTAAACTTTACTGATGAGCTCAATTTGTAATCTGACCAACAGACTGTGAAGTTGTTTGTTTTTCAGTCCTTGTTTTCTAGGCCGTGCCTTATAAAAGAATGGTTCTTCATACATTTATGCCTTCTTATCGAAATGAGGCTCATGAAAGTGCAACCCAATTTTTCAGTGAGAAGTTTTGTGTATACACATTTTTAGTCTTGAATGCATCTAGCCGTCTGTTTGTGTGTGTTTGTGAATGTGCATGTTTTTTCGACTGTTTTAATTCCAGAAGAGAGGAAGTTCAGGTCTATTCTGGTTTGTGAACCTGTAACGTCATATTCCTGACATCTGCATTGAAACAGAAGCGGGGCTGTGTTGGCTAAGACATCTACCAGATGGACCAGAGTCCAGTTAGAGTTCATTATTACAAGAGTAAGTCAGTTGACTTCACTGGTCCTGAAAAGAAGTCTCCAGGCAGTTCATCAATTTTGACTCCCGTGAGAGGCAGCAAGAGGACCTTCTTCACTCCTCCAAAGTGAACTTCAGCAAAAAGCTACATGCTGCAGGGTGCTCTACCTAGTAGGAGTGTGCTCACATATTTGATTGGCGGCCAAATTTTACTGAAATGAACTCAGACCTCTGAATTCTCAGTTTCACTCCACCAACAGAGGAGCCATCAGGCTCTATGCAGCTTTCATCGCACTGTGTAATTCCCTGAGTGCTTTTTCTGCCCTCATGTCTCAGTACATGGCCTCGGCCTCTCTGATGCTTCCAAATGACAAACTGAAAGTGCTTCCTAGTCTCTTGGTGACGCTGCTGCCCTCTCTCTTCTTTTTCCTGTTCCAGTTCAGCAAGGAGGCAGAGCTCTGGCCTTTAGCTGTGCCTAGCAGACGCTGCCGTGTGTTTTCTTTAGCACTGCAGTGGGACAGCATGATGGCTTTCCGCTCCACCTGCCAACACACAGGCGGTGTGCCAATCACTGAACAGGTACACAAATATGCATCAAGACAGCAGCTATTGATCTAACCAGCACACACATGCACTTTCACTTCAGTACCTGTGTATCATGTGAGTGTAACGTGACCACACTGAGCTCCGCCCCTCGATCGCTGCAGCTCTTTAGCATGTTGACAACCTCACTGTGTTTGGCCCATTTACAGTCTTGTCCGTCCACTGCTACAATGTAGTCACCTTCCCTTAGCCCTGCCTCCTGCAATACACACAGACACACACACGGCTCTCCTATTTGTTTTTTCACACAATTAATTCACTAATAAATTTTCAATAGTTCATTCTCCAACCGACTTTTCTTAATGTGTTTTAATGGTGCTTTAGAGAGAGATTAAACATTAAAGTCAAAGTTTCCGTATTTCAGTTGAAAAACGCCTGAGTGATTTAGATTTTTTGACCGCACAAATCAAAAATAACGATGATGATGATACTTGAATGATACTTGTGGTTTCACATGGTTTTTGAGGTAGTCCTGCATATTCATTGTGTTTCCTGATGCAAATCAGTGCCAGTTAAGAAAAGCAGCTTGAGCAATAGTACAACTACGGATAATCTGCTGTGGATGGGGTCAGCAGAAAAAAAAGGGGTTAAGCACTTTTAAAAGACATCCATCGAAACTATCCAATGACAATTTAAATTTAGTCTTCATTTGTTTCGTCTAAACAAAGTGAAGTTTTATTCTCTCTGATTCAGCTGCAACCATGACTGCAGCATATGACACAATACAGAGTCCACTAATAGGTGTGAAGGAATGCAGCAGTAGAGCAGCTGACAGAAATGTAGAAAGTACAAAGTACAAATGTACAAAGAAAAATGTTGTTAATCTATAAGATGAAGTGCTGAAATTGTTCTGTTGATGGATGATTTTAAGTCGTCTGTTTTCCACAGCAGCTCTGAATTTTTGCGCAGCTTCTCCTGCTACTTCTCTTACATCTCACTCTGATTATAGACAGACCAGCTCACACAATCCAACATCAACTAGGCACAGCGATCACTACAATAGTCACATAGTGCTTTTGTTTTGCAATAGTGCCTCTATAAAAACTAATATGTGGATTTTGTCTCACCGCTGCACAACCTCCAGGAACCACTCCCGCCACAAGGACGGGGGAGTCTCCTCTGAGTGTGAGGCCCAGACCGCTCTCTTTTCTCTGCAGGCAGATCAGTCGCACCGGACCCCAGCGAGCTCGTGCACAAAACACGGACAGAGGCCCCTTAAGCAGAGAAGAGTTATCCTCATCTCAAGTGTCAGTGGTTGCTACAGATTCTTTGAATGTCTAATTCATTGGTTTATCTATGTCTTCTGTGTGTATTTACCAGCCTTTGGAAGATGTCACTAACTTGGACTGCAGAGAAGTTGGGTGGAGCAATGTCTGGTTTCTGGTGGGTTTGAGCTGTCAACACACAAAACCAAAACTCATTCACTATCATTTGACCATAGTTTGAATAGCATTGATTGTTATGCTGTGAATATTTTACACTGTATCTCTGGGGCCTCAGCAGTTTCATCAAAGTCATCCTCTCGATCCAGCTCAGAGTACTTGTCCAAAGAGCGTTTGTGTGTGAGAGACAGCACGTCCTGCAGGATGTCCATCTTCCTCAGGATCTTACAAAGACCGTGGACACGCATTGCCTCCTCATGTCTAATTACGGCACGCCGCAGGTGAGCTTTACCTATACATATGTAAGATGTCTTTATCTTAATATTTTTCAATACAACTTTTATCCCAAACAACAAAAAATATAAGACATTCTCAATACACGACATCCCTGGTACTGGTACCACACAACACTGGCTCGCACAAACTCACCAAGCTTTCGTCTTTTTTCAGTGTCCTGCAGAACCTGCCTCAGCGATGGCCCTGCAGGAGTGCTCACGTAGAACTGAAAGAAAGCCTTCTCTGCTTCAGCCTGTTGGTGCTCTTCATCCTCCTCAACAGATGCTGCAGATGCAACACAGCATAGACCCAGCTTGAGTGTTTATATGTTTATACTTGTATTTCTGACAGAAGAACATATTCGAAAACCCAATCCATTATTTTAATGCTGCGCATATAAAGCATTAAACATCCTTGACTTCCATTGCGTTATATATATATATATATATATATTTCGTGTATTAGAGTGTTGTTTTACTTACACATGTGGTCACATAGTGCCACAGCAGTGTAGTAGTGTGAGAGAGCACAGAAGTGTTCAGACTTGACTTGGACCATTGACGCCCACGAAAACGGCACGTAGTCCTTCATCAAAGGCTGCGTCATGGTTTGCTGAACTAACAAGTAGACTTCCGACACCTATGGGATACATGCAAGTACAGAGTGAGCATCACAGTCAACAAACAGGAACAATACAGACTAACTGAAAGACATACAAACTCACCCGTGCAGCCTCCTGCGCCAGGCAGAGTTGTGAAATGAAGTGTGTCCCCTGCGTCATGAGCGTTGCACGCTCAAAGACGCACTCCTGCACCTGGGCAACCATTAGCTGGACCAGCATGCAGAGCGATGGACCACTCATGTCCAGACTCGGTGCATTGGAGAAGTTCTCCTTAAGGTAATTAAATGCACCTTAACACACACAAGAGAAAATGGCTATGAACGTCACATTAACTCCTATTTCTGAATATTTCCATTCCATCCTTGAAAAAATAGGAACACTGTTCACAAAAAGTTTGTGAAGCATAGGGGTACTTTGTGGTTTGCATTTTGACATTTAAAAAGGTGTCATCTTGGGATAATAGCTATAGGGAGGCACAGAACTTTGACCTTAGTGGGATTGTATAAGTAAACCCAGTATAAGACAGAACTACCAG
The DNA here is from genome assembly GCF_900963305.1 of Echeneis naucrates. NCBI lineage: Eukaryota > Metazoa > Chordata > Actinopteri > Carangiformes > Echeneidae > Echeneis > Echeneis naucrates. The sequence continues at coordinate 22,116,955 of NC_042514.1, forward strand.
TAAGTACTAGCGGGAAATCCGGGTGTCTGTTCTGGTACCTGCAGCACGCTGAAAGGCATCTATGGCTCGCTCTATGCCGGCGGTGGCAGAGCGGTCCTGCCGTGCACCGATCTGTGTGTACAGAGCACCGATGTTGAACAACACACTTCCTTTTTCAAAGGCCAGCGCACGCTGACATGACGGGACACCTGTCAGAGAGTCGTACCTGAGGGACAGACCAAACACTTCAGTAAATCACTGAAATATATGGTCTTCAATTCACCTACTTGCTATACAAAGACACAAAGCTTATTTCCATGCAAATATGTGAAACTGCTACAATCTCCTGAGATGAAACCTTGAATGTCCTCTAACTGACAAGCCCGGTTTCTAGCTGAAAACATTATAGCATTAATGTCCTACCAGTGGAAGTGAACGCCAAGGTTTCTGTGTGGAGGAAAGAATCGCTGGTCCAGGTAGTACAACTGGTTGTAGTACTCCATCAGCAGTTCCAGGCCAGCCTGGTTTCGACTGGGTGTGCGCATTGCCTGCCCCAAAGACAACACAAAAACATTTTCTGTCTCTTTTCTCCTGTTTTTTTTTTTTTATTTAATCATTGCCAAAAAGCACACAAATTTTCCACCATGTACATCATAAAACTAGATTAAAATACACCAGATGTTTGTTTTGCTCATATGGCATAAATTTATGAACCTGTCTGAGCTCCATAAGCTCCTTGATCTCCTTGTCATAGAGAGAGCTGTCCTCTCCATAGTGCTCACAGATGAAGTCCTGCAGGAAGAGACAGACATTATACTGTGATAAATCAGTTTCACAGCAACTAATAACCTCAGTTAGGTAATAGGAGCATTTATAGTAAAATATATTTTTTCAAAATTTTTCAGCTAATGAAAGGAGTTCAAAAAGACAGGGTAAAATTAATGCTTATCACACTGAAAAAATTAAACAAACTGGAGTCCAAAATATTGCCTTTATTGGGATCAAAGGCCAAATGCTGCTTGCACCAATAATATCAACAATGTCCCTTCACTGTTTGTCCTTATAGTTTAAATATGACAATTATCCTGTCTTTTTCTTAAAAGAAAAGCTAATTTAGTGAATGAGACATTGAGGGGTGAAACATAAGTAGGTGGACTCAGTCGTCACCTGGATGGAAAGAGAGAAGTCCACCTCTTTGGTTTCTTTCAAGCCCAGTGGAATCATGGGAACGTTGACAGCCTCACTGAAAATAAATGAATAAAGTGTGCGTTTTTGTGAAATCTGTTACACAATGTCAACACCATCACACACACGCATGCGCACACATACACACATAGTCAAATCAGCACTGCCATCTGCTTGCCTTGAAATCCAGCAACCCGGACTCATTGCTTAATGCCTCATCCTGCTAATAAGCAAAGCTAAAGCCAAGCATTAACCCTTACGGCCCGACACCCCCCAAAGTCACCTCCTCCCATTCACAATGAACACAAACAACCACGCACACCATAGGGTCAATAATAACACTAATCAGGGGATTTATCCCTCCCATGACCCAGGGCTGCACAGGGAAAAAATTCTCCCTGCTGTCGCAGACTACACACATTCATTTTATTTCTAAATTTGTGAGGAACCTCGAGATTACCATTCACTTTCAAATAGACTGAAACTTAAAAAAAGTCAAGACCCTCAAATTATTGTCTGAAGATCTGAGAACTAGACAAAACAGAAGATGAATGGTATACACTCAGAGCACACAGTGAATAGAAATATGCAATGGATGCGTGTTTTCACTAATTATAATGCTCATTAGTCTAACAAGTGAGGCCTAAAATGCCTGGGATAAATGATGAGTGGACTAAGACCTGGGCTGTCTACCTGTCTGTCTGATAGACCTCCATGTTGCTGTTCAGCTCCTCCAGTTCTTCTTTCAGCAGCTGCAGATTAGAGTTGACGAAGCTAAGCTCCAAAGCGACAGTCTCCCTCACTTTGTTGTTGGTCGTTGCCCTGTGGAATAAAACATCCGCAACATCAGGGATAGGAGAAGAGGGGATTTATCTGGACTTTACTCCAAATCACCAACGTCTCAGTTCCTGGTCATCAGGCCACATTTCTGCCAGTTCAACACTACACTTCCTTTGGATCCCATCACACTAAGTTCCTTAGTATCACGCTTTGTGTTACAGAATCAGAAACTCTATAATTGTTCACATTCAACATAACTTATATCTGATAAGAGTTTAGCCTCCGATAAAAAAAAGAGAAAAAAAATTAATGCAGATGATGTGACACAAAAGTAATATATGTAAATATAAATGATGGAATAAGCCATCCTTTTCGGCCCAAACAGTAGAATGAAGAAAAATAAGTTTTTCTGTAAACAAAAAACAAATAAATAAAAATACAGAGAATACATTTTTTTTGCAATTGGATAAAGTGGCAAAGTAGTGCAAACACAGTGATCTGACGCGGTGCAAAGTATTTGGAGCAGCGTTGGGTTCATGGAACGAGTTGGTGTGGGGGGTTAAAGTCCAGAGTACTTGTGTGCGGGAGGGGGAGCGGGGAGCAGAAGGGGGAGAAGGGGCAAAAGCAGTGAGAGAGTTCAGCTTCCTGATAACCTGGTAAAAGAAGCTATCTCTGAGTCTGCTGGTCCTGGCACAGAGGCACTGTGGTCTTCTCCCTGATGGTACCAGACTGAGGAAGCTGAGTGCTGGATGAGTGGGAGTGCAGGAGGAGATGGGTGTCATAAATATGTGTTGGCTGGGGGGAGGGGTCACCAACAATCTTATCAGCAGGTCTCACTATGCGCTACAGGGTTTTGCAGCAGGATGCCGTGCAGGCTCCATACGACACAGTGATGCTGCTGGCCAGGATACTCTCAATGGTCCCTCTGTAAAAGGTGCACACGATGGGAGCTGGGGCTCTGGTTCTCCTCAGTCTGCAGAGAAAGTGGAGCCGTTGTTGAGCCTTCTTGGCCAGTGATGCAGTGTAGCTAAACCAGCACAGTGTCCAGGGCGATGTGCACACCGAGGAACTTGGTGCTGCCAGGTCAGAGGAGAATGCTGGGTGTGCACAAGAGTCCACAAGAATCTTTCTCAACTTCTCCACCTTCAGAGTGATTGTTGACTATGCACCACTTGGCCAGGCAGCTCACTTTGCTCCTGCACTAGGTCTCATCCCCCTTGCTTATGTGTCATCCGCAAACTTGATGAGGAGGTTGTAACTGTGTCTCAGTGGGACATAAGAGTGAAGTGGGGGGGGCTCAGCACACATCCTTGACACACCCTGTGTTCAGGGTGATGGTGCTGGATGTGTTGTCACCGCCTCATTCTTCCCATCAGGAAGGCGATGAGGGAGGATAATAAACAAATTAATATGTTAAAAGCAATATATAGTTTGTTGGACCCCAAATGGTGACTTGATGTAACATTTGGATTTACCTATACAAATAAAAAAAAATCATTGTAAAAATCATGGGCTATTTTCTGGCATTTTATGATCAATTTAAATATAATTGAAACACTGACAGAAAATACACTGCTTTAACCACAAAGCCTGAAAACCTTTATGTATTAAGATTAAAGGATGAAAAGAAATCAGTGACAAAACAACAAAAGAAAAACACAAAACAAAACTAGAAAATTTCCTCACTCCTCAATTTTGAGTGTCTTGGAGGTCTGTTTGTAACCAATCAGATGGTGCTGTGAGTGTGACAATGCTGTAAACAGACAGAGAGGCGCGGCTGCATCAAAGCTAAAACAACCCAGTTTTAAATTGATTTCTTATCGGCCGTCAGATTAAAAAAAAAAAAAGGCCAATGCCGAATATTGGCACCGATAATCAGTCTATCCCTACCATAGGCACTAATGCCACCGCATACCATCAGAGATGCAGGGTTTTGAACTGTCTGCTGATAACAAGGTGGATGGTCCAACTCTTCTCTTCTCTTTTAGTCTGCAGAACATGGCATCCATGGTTTCCAAAATGAATTTCAAATTCTGATTCATCTGAGCACAAAACAGTTTTCAATTTTACCTCAAACTGTTTTAAATGAGCTTTGGCTCAGAGAAGACGACAGCGTTTCTGGATAGTGTTCATATATGGCTTCATCTTTGCATGATACAGCATTAATTTGCATTTGTGGATCTCCATGCGATCAGTTCACAGACAGTGATTTCTGGAAGTGTTCCTAAGCAGTGATGCAGTGATGTCCAGCAGAGAATCATGCCTGTTTTCAATGCAGTGCTGCCTAAGGGCCCTGAGATCACAGGTATCCAGTTTAGACCTTCGGCCATGTCCTTTGCGCACAGATATTCGCCCTGATTCTCTGAATGTTTTGAGAATTTTATGCATTGTAGATGGGGGGGATCTTCAAAGTCTTCGCAATTTTACGTTGGGGAAGCCACATTGTTCTGGGTTGAGTGGATGCTGACACGACTTGCTGCCACTTCTCACCCGGAAAGCATTTTTATGGTTTTACAGCCTGCATGGACTATGTAATTACGCTTTTGTGTGAGTTAAAACAATCACTTTCCTTGTATAAGCACTGATTCAGTTTTCGCTCCTGTTTTTTGTGCCCATATGGGCAAATATTAGCCCACTGGCTTGAACACAGCGACTATACAAAAAGACTGGTGTCCCTGTTGATAAATTTATGCACAAAACCAATCTTCTACTCTACAAGGACTCTATTGCTCATACCATATCAAACTACTACAGTGGTTTAATCACCTCCAATGTGGGAAACACTAGCCATCTAACTCCTTACCTCCCTATTTGTACTCAACAGACACCTGTAAATCTCAAATGCTGTTCTTTGATGAAAAAATTCACAATATTCATGTTCAAATCCACGGCTTCTCTCCAGCATTGCAAGCGATTTTCCAGTTTTCAAATCCTTGATGCCTCTGAAATCTCGGGCCTCATCCATACATCCAAGCCCTCCACATGTCAGCTTGATCCCCTCCCCACACTTTGGTCTCTGTTTCCCCTCAAATCTACCATTATTCACTCTTTACTCTCTGTTCCATCACTATTCAAAACTGCAGCAGTCACTCCAGTACTGAAAATCCCAGTAACAACAATAATCTCCACCCCATCTGTAATTTACCATTCATCTCCAAAAAGTAGTCACTACTTGGCTACACACACATTTAACTTAAAACTGCCGAACTGAAAATTGGCCCTGAGCCACTAAATATATAATATAATATAATATAATAATATAAACCCTTTCTTATATAACCGGTTCATGTAAAACTGAGAAACCAGTTTTTGCAGTCTCCCTTTTTTGGTTAGCATTTGTTGTTGGAATCTTAAGGTTTTGCATTCACAGAAGTCATTATGTTAGTGCAGGGGCAGGTGTAATTTTGTGTCAGTGGATGTGAGCTCCTTTGCAACAACTTTCTTTTCACAACATGCCTTTCACAAACATATGTGTCCCTCTCTCCACCCTCTGTTCATTCAGTTCAAGACTCTCCTATCCCCCTCCAAACATAGGGGGGAGGATCCCAATGCTGCATAAAGCGAACACACTGCTGTGGGGGGTTGAGATTAACAACCGTGTTCCTGGAAATCTGAGGCATCAATGGGTGAACACGTTAACAATGATATACACTATGTTAGAGAAGCAGCAAAGAAAATCCCCCTTATTATACAATCATTAAACTTCACTGGCTCAGTGACACAGCATAATTGAGTCATATGTTTGTAAGTCACAAACCACTCAAGAACAAATAAATAAATAAAAATAATAGTAAAATAAATCAAAGTCTTTAAAAGGTCTCATGTTAAATGAGTAATCAGATGCATCATCAAGTTGAAGATTGAGGGAGGGAAGATAAACTGAAACTGAACAAGCAACTTCACAACTTTTATAGGAGCTGAACGTGGCTTCTTACTAGAAGCAGGTGGTGGTGATTGTTGCTTAGCAAGAGCTTTGACTGCAGTTAAATTTAGAAGGCAAGGGGTGGTGATACACTTCAGAGCAGACTGAATGTTACAGTGAAACTACCTGAAAGTTAAAGGAAGGGACAGAGCTAGCTGGTTACATCCTAATATAATCGCCATAAATTTCTGCCACTGAAGACAGCCACTGAGTGAGAGAATGAGGTTAAATGCTGATGTAAAACTGTGTTTACATAGCTATAAAAATTCAGTCCCACATTCTATAATGGAAGGTGTGTTTTTGTTTCAAACTTTTGAGTGCTGTTTGCTCCAGTCAGGACTAACACTGACCTCTATAACCTGAAAATGACTATTGTCACATGACCAAACTGGACTCAAACATGCAGCTTCAGCTCAGCTTTGAGCTCCTTTTAAATAATGTTAATCTGTCCAGCTAGACCACTTCACAATCACCTCCCTTCGTCACTCCCTTCCAATTTTGCTCACACACACACACACACACACAGGTGTTCACCTACACCGAGGATCAATCCAAGGGCAATCTGATTAGTCAGCTTTAAAAAGGGTTGCCCAATATCCCCTTCACACACAGACAACACACTGCAGCTTTTGAGGGGAAAATAACTCCTCATAAAAAGTATCAGAGAAGCGGTAGCCAAGTTTTGTTTGTTTTCTTTTTGTTTTAAAACATAGCTCTGTAATAATCAAAGTAACAAACATGGTGACCGGGATTAAACTAGTTACTGTGCCACAGCTGAAGTCCCACAATAACACACACACACACTGCAGGACACTACTAACATCTTCATCAGCCAATCACAAGCTCTGATGAGTTACAATCCACCCCCCCCCCCAAACATTCAGAGTATGACCCAATTCCAGTTTCAGAATGAGTGAATTGAAAAAGAGGTGGGGTGTGTGTGTGTGGACTCTATTCCAGTTGACCAAAAAGAGGGTAAGGGAAAAAAAAAAAAAAAAAACTCAGACGGTGTCAGACAAATAAGTGGGGGATGAGCTTTCCAGGGCTTCATCTCTGCATGGGAACAGGACGGGAGGCACACACAAAGCCAGCTGATTACAGGCTGACAGGCTGGTGTGGGGGTCCTCTTTGTCTCTGTGACCCACCGTTCCAACAGAAAGGGCAGGAGGACCTGTTTTATTTCCCCTAAACTGAGTCATCACCTTTTAGGATAACAGCCTGAAACCAGTCAAAAGTGGAGCTAAAGAGCTAAAAGAAAAAAAGAAGAAGAAGAAGAAAAAAAAAAAAAAACATGAGCTGTTTGAGATTTAGTCCAATCTTCCCAAGTGCAGAGACAAACTGACAACTAATTTCAGTTAAATTGATTATATTTTATACTGGTAAAATAAAAATGCTCAACACAGTTCACAGTGTTTTCAAATTGTAATTTTTGCATCAAACATTCCAGAATCCAAAGATGCTGAGTTGGCAATAACATAGGACTAAAACCAGTACATCAACAGATGTTTAAAAACTTAAGAAAAAAAGTTTCATGTTGAGGTATTTTTTTCTTGGAAAACTATTTATTAATTATTTATATAGTTTTGATACATATATGCAATAAATAACAGAGACACCTTTCTGTAAATTTACCAAACAAAATAATGGAGAAACTAAACAACAATAAAAGTAAATATAAACAAGCTGTGCTGCCCATCATCCATCTATTTGAGGAGTTAAATATTGTTGCTAAATGTGTCATAGAATAATAGTGAGGAGTGACCTTGGTTGTCTTTTAATTAAAAACACTGGTGTTTTCTGTTTTGTTCTCATTAAATTCTGAAACAGCACCACGAAGGAGCACTATGAAGGAGGCAAAAAGCTGCATGCTTTAATTAAGTGGCTCCTCCAGAGTTGAACCTTCATGTGTTGTGGGAGAGGCAGTACAACCACTGCAAGTGTGTTGTTTTCAGACTTTTGCTCTATGGAGAATTCATAGAACTAATATTCTCAAAGCTGCCAAAGAAAAGGTTTAGACCAAATGTTTGCACCAGAATCTGACCAGACAGACATGGCTTGAGAAATAGTTAAGGAGAGAGCAACAGCGCAGGGAGACAAAGGGGAGCTAAAGAGGATAAAGATGATGCTAACGTTCTTGGAGAGAACACTTTGATGTTCTGCCACAGTTTCTTTTTTCATTTCCCTCATTTCTTCACCAATAAAATTCTTGCGTGCTGTGTGAATAGCAACCTGCTGCTTAAAAACACAAAGCCAGCACAGTTCATTTTGGTACTCATGCTGCAGGAGAATGCAGCTTTCAATTACTGTTTTGCAGCATTAAATTAAGTATATAAACAGCATTAAAGAATTGAAAATAATAATGTGAAAAAGAACAATGGACAAAGGCACACACAATACAGAGTAGACACACAAGCTGACAGACACAAACATCCATGTTCACACACGGTGAAGACAAACAGTCCTGTAAAACTGGATGGTGCTGGTGTGTGTGTCTGTGTGTGTTTTCAAGAGGAATGATCTCTGACCTTTTCCCATCATCTGACTGCACACCAAATGTGACAGAGCCAATATGTTAACAAAAGGGCAACAAAAACAGAAGCCATAAATCATCTTAAAGGACAAACTGATGAGACAGTTAGATTCTTTGTTTGTTTTTTTTGTTTTGTTTTTTCCCCTCAAATCTCACTGAACACTTAGAGCAGGTGCACACCACTGCCAGTGACGTCACAAGAATTGACACTTTAGTACAAAGTCAAATGACAACAACAAGGTGGAAATTCAGCAGTATTCAAAATGCTAGCAACACATTCACAGCTAAAACATAGGTGCTCACATGAAGATCATCAGGGACAAGTTACACACAAAAGCACCTGGTACTTAATTGCTTAGTTCTAACTGCAGCAGCTGGGTTCAGGGCTGTGTCCTGCACGAGCTCTCTGTCTCTCTCTCTCTCACTCACTCACTCTTCCTTACATTCACACTCATTGTGGCTGTCAGAATAAAAGTTGAAAAATGCCCTAAAAAGGCCAGTATGGAAACAACATAGATCCTTTAAAATGAGCAGAGGAAACACCTCAAGGCAGGTCACAGATACCGTGTTAACTTTATCATAAGGTCCACCTCCTAAACATCTGCTGGAGCAACACAACAAACGCATCATTCACCAAGGCTAATGTGAAGCTAAAATAAGACAGCTCAGCACATTTTGCATCTATGTAGCATTTTAAAGCTTAGAGCACACGCAATTTTTAAGTCCAACTGCTGCAGACAATAACTATATGGAAGGGGGTGTGTGTGTTAGTGAAAGAGAGAGAGATTTGTTATATATAATGAAGGGACTAACACATTTCTAGTATTGTAACATCCTTACTGACTGCATCACAACTGATTAAGGTCATAAACACGTCATGTCAATGAACACCTTCACTTTTTCTCTAGAGCACAGCATATTTTAAACCATCTTGACTAACCTGAAAAGGTTCTCTGCTCCAGCTCTCATCCGCATCTCTTTGTTGATCTGCTGGTTGATGCGTGCTCGTCTGTGCTGCAGTTTACTACGCTGAGTTTGGGCTAATGGGTCACATCCCTGCAAAAACAACAAAGCCAGAGACAAAGGAACAGAGGGGATGAAGTAGTTTATTATCAAGTATGTGAATATCATTAAAATGAAATGTTTTTGCTGAATAAAAAGTGCCAGTATTGGCCAAATATAAAACAAGTTAAGAGTTAGGTTAACATCCTGTAAATATGCCATTTACAGTAAATTTGAGTTATTTATATGTCTAATGAGACAAACTGTGGCTTTTAGCCACAATATGCAATCTCCAAAAAACAAACAAACAAAAAAAAAACCCCTCCTTATTTACTATGGGCCTAGCTTAAAGGAGCTGGTGGAGTTACAGCCAAGGAAACATGACTTCCCTCGCAAACATTCTGCTCTGTATCAGCTACAGATGAAGAGATAGTCTGAAAGAGAGCAATGGCAACAATTAGGAAACAATAACTTGTTTAAGAGAGAGCAATATTTAGTGAGTGAAAACTTCACACACAAGAGAGAACATATGGTCTTGTCTAATTTGTTTTAAAACACTGTATTGTGTATCAGAGTAGGTATGCCTAAAGAAAGTAATGACAAGGACAGCTTTGTTTATACTGTTGGATTTCCCATTGTCGTTAGGGACTCCAAAAAGATAGAGCCACAGTGGCATAAATTCACCACCAGCTTTCAAATAATTAGTTGCAACATAAATTCAACACCAGTTTTCAAATAACAAGTTGCATCAGAATAAGTTTAGGTCAATATGTTCCTACAAATATACTATTAATATACAGACAACTTCGAATCTTTGGGGATTCATTTGTTCAAAATTTGAGCTCTCAGAATAGATTTCAATACATTTTGATGGTACAGCTTATTCACCATCAGTAAGCCCAAGAAAAGTCCACATTTTGAATTTTGCTGACAAGACCTGAACAGCTTCCCCACAGCTGAAGAAAAAAAACTGTGCCAACTAAAATAAGCAATCTGTCATACAATGGCCCCTTGTAGGGGTAAACAGATGTACATTAACATGACAAATGGAGCAGACATACTCTAAACATGCTGAATAATCCCTTTCCTTATCCCTGCAGCTCCTTACATCACTTTCTCTGGCCCTCATGCGACAAAATGTGTACAGCATATAAGCATTTTTCTTTTTCCTCACACTCTGTTTTGTTCCAGCTCACCCAGTTAAGGTGTTTGTTTTGCATGCACTCGTCCAGTAATCCTTAGAGGACCTCTGTGGATTAGACTTCTGACCAGACTCCTGTCTCTGCTACACCATCAGGAGGCCAGGAGGATGGAGGTTGCTTGACATCTGTTCAGTTTAAGTCTAAAGGATTGTGTCGAAAACTTTGAGTGTCCAGGTGAAATTTCTCTAATCACCTATCTGGTTTTTCCAACTAGGCACTCTCAACTCTCAATTAAACTGCAGGTTCTTTGCAGCCAAGTAGCAGAAGTTGAAATACCTTGTTTAAAAAAAAAACCAAAAAAACACCAGATCTCTGATCATTAATTTTCTCCAAAATGTTTTTCAAACACACTCTGGATGTGAGTTGCACATTTCCAAAATTTCAACAGCAAATGTTGGATCCCTGAGGAAAACGCTGTTTGGTATTTTTCTAGTCCAAAAATATCATGTATACAAAATAATTCACCCCCTGTGCACATTCATCTATTTGCAGTTTGAAGAAACCTGTTTCAATCTGAAGACATCACTCATGTTACTTTTTACAAATGTAAAATTGTGTTGTATTTGGAGTGACAGCAGCAGATATATTGAGGTAAAAAGTAACAGCAAGATGTGCTGCCCCCAAATATTAAGGGAGGAAATTAGGGTTTCCTCGTTCATATGACCTGATTAATTTCAATTTTTTTCTTCAGTCATTCTGGCTTCGTATGAGCCACAGCTTTGTGGAAGTGAATCAACTATAACCAAAGTTGGTATTTACTGAGAGATACGGTAAAACCCAAACCTACATTTTAACCCCCTTTCAACCAAGTCTATCCACACAACGGCAGTGTGTGTGTTTCTATTTAGTTTGTGTGTTTACAGGTGTCTCACCTTTCGGATGCTCCCATCGTGGCCGCCCTCCGCGGGTAACGTTAAGGGCATGTCGTCGTCCGATGCGCCGTCTGACAGGGAAATTTCAAACTCTCTGTGGGGTTTAAAATGTAAATATTTACCATTTAAGTGCCATATACTTGCCACACACCACCCTACAAGTTAAACACGTCTCTCAAATCAGCAATCAGCCTCCACACCGACAGTAGAGAGCTGTAAACTCTCCGTTAAGTTAGCTAACGGGTCTCCCGTTTTATCACTTGCCTCGTAGCAGGTTCCGCCATCGCAAAGCGACGACAACGGCGGCAAGAAGCTCTCTACATTTCTCCCAGCTTTATAAACTTTGTGTAAATTCAGTAAGCAGATGTCAATTTTCACCGCGAAAACACCACACAGTTGCTTCTCTTTACATCGTGAAGCCTGCTGCTCTTCGTCATGTACTTGCTTTTTTTTTCCTACATTCTCTGCAGCTGCAACAGCGTATTAGCCCAGGCGAGTCCTGACGGTGGAAAGTAGCCAATTGGATTGCGGTATGCGTGAGCAACAGAAAAACAAGCCAATCATAGGGAGCATTAGGGCGGAGCAACAGCCATAGACGACCAATGACGAGACATCCAGGGCGTCCCCTTACTCCGCGGGCCGTTGCTATGACGACAGCGGAGCTGTGGCTTGTGCTTGAGCTCCACCTCCAGATAACTATGATTTTTTTTAAATATTATTAAATTATAGATAGTAATTTACCATTATTATTATATTATATTATATTTTATATGTATATACAAATAAGTATGTATTTAAATATGTGCTGTATTTGTCATTTTGCATTACAGCGTATTGTTTTCACAAATTGAAATGATGGTTGAAGGTTTGATTAAGGTTCTTTGAAAGTTTTTTTTTGAAGTGGCAATCCGTCCAGACAACCTGTACTTGTTTTTACTTCTGTTCTCTGGTTTGAGGCCATCAGAAAACATGTTTATAAATAAATGTTTGAAAACACATGTCATAATCTATAAATATTGCAGAAAATTTGACAGCCTGAATATCAAGCCGAATCTGAGATAACCACAAAATTTCACACACATTCTTCAATTTCAATCCATCCATCCATCCATCTTCCACCGCTTTATACAGGGCCATGGGAGCAGCAGTCTGAGCAGAGGAGTCCATGACTTCCCTTTTTCTGGAAACCTCCTTCAGTTCTTCCCAGGGGATCCCCAGGCGTTCCCAGGCCAGCCGCGAGCCTGGTCACTCTAACGTGTCCTTGGTCTTTCACGGGGCCTCTTCACCGTTTTTCTGCATAATCTTTTCGATTTTCAATCTTTTCTAATTCCCTCAATCCAATAACATCTTTCAACAGTGAGACGTATACTCACATGGTTTTTGCAAAACTTGCACAGAATGTTTGTCTGAATAATTCATCCTGATTCAATTTAATTTATTTCTATAAGACAAGACAAATTGAATGATTGTTTCAGGTTGGTGATGACACAATGATATGACCTGCCTGCTCATCCCCAGTACTTCTCCATCATCTGGCACCACTCCATAAAGTGGGTCCTCCAGTTCTGGTCAACCATTTCATTAAAGCTCCTTCCAAAATATCCAAGACCTTCTCCACAGAGGCACCTAGTCAGCTCTGCAAAGCAGCAAGGTTTAGGGGAGCTAGTTCGGGGACTTAAGAGGAGAGAGTTTTAGTAGTCCAGAGACTATACATGATGATAAATGATGATATGATGTTAATTTTACAATGGTCTCTACCTTTGTGCATGCACTGAAAGCACCTGCAGAATTTCACAATCTTCTATCATGCTACATCATGTTCTGAGACAATATATAAGTATCGCATAGATTCAAAATGATAAAAGTACATGAATGTTACATGAATGAAGTATAAGCTGAAGACATTCGGTCAGCGCAATTTAATTGCTTGGATCGACTTCAGTGTCCATCTCTGAGGTAAAAAATGTCAAGCGGACGCTGATATCAAACTATATTCCCTGTGTGTGTCCCACTGTGTTCAGGTTTGTTGCTTCGTAGCTATGCTATGCTACTTGTTAAATTAGCATGGCTGTAAGTTGGGCAGTGAGCTAAACGCTGTGCTGCAGTCATTTGTCGTTTAAAGCATAGGCAAGTATGTTAATGGTGATGGTTCTGTTGATCCAGTTGTGTGTCTCTTTTATTCATTTCTTTTAATATTTGGAGGAGGAAGTGATGCCAAAAAACTGTGTGTGACTTTCTAAATACAGTGCTCTCTGTGTGTAACATTTGTATGCTTGTCACAGTTTGATTTTTGAAAGCATAATGTGATTTTCTTTGTTGTTGTTACACATTAAGTCAATACATTTTTATTCATATTCTGTGGCTCGTTCTCTGGGGACCACCTTTTCTCTCCAATTGACAGTGATAGAATTCATCCACCATGTTATTTAAAGTTCAACAGATGCGTGTGATTTTTATCTGTGTGTGTGGTACTACAGCTGTCCGCAGCCCTAAAATAAGCTTTAACGTTTAGTGTAACTGATGAAGAACTGAAGAAGACACAGGTATACCTTTTAGCTCATATATAAAGTTGTCTACAGTACAAGCATGACTATTTAGCCATGTACAGTTTGTGTTCAGAGAAATATACTTTGGAACTGACGTTCTCTTTAGCAGTGATTGTTGCTGTTACAGATTGGTTATTGATGACATTTAGGAGTCAGCTCTTACACAGAAGGCTCATGTTTTCAGGGTGAGTTTTTTCCATTACAGTACATTTATATGATGTGAAATATAAATCTGTATAACCTACAAGTGAGAATGTCCGACAAGAGCCAAAATTCAAATTTTTAAATTATACTAAGTTTTTACTGGTACTATTGACACCTTTCATGCACTTTTGAAAGTTTTGACTTGTAGATAGACTCATTAGACTTATCTTGAGTAATGCATCCTTGGAGATTCAACATACTTTTATCCTGCAAACAGGTATACTTTCCTATGTTCTGCAATTTAACAACAATAGAGTCTTCAAAGAAAAAAAAAAAGTCATTTGGTCATATTTTCATTCTAATTCAGTGAATATAAGCATGGCACACTCATCCAGGGAGGAAAAGAAAAAAAAATCTGAAAAGGCTTGCTGTTTTATTACAGCAAATTATGGTTCTCAAAATTGTCAAAGGTATTATGGCCTGAGTTGTGTATTGCTTCTTGAGTTTACCTGCATGGCTGGAGAGTGCTGGAGGCAGGGCTGACCTACTTTTCTCTGAGGTGCAGCTGCTGCATCAACTCATTACCCTCACCTCAAAAGACACCTCAGACTTCACTCCAGTGCCAGAAGTTTCCGTCTCGTTCGGTACAGCCAGTTCACGCTCTCTCCAGAGTCTTCTTCAGAGCCTCTTGGTATTGTGTCCTGTTTTTTTTTTTTGCCCAAAGTGTTCTCTAACATCCATTTCTTTTTCTTTTTCTTTTTTTTTACAGCTCTGAGTCTCCAAGCCTCCAGTCATTGTCTCCTGCCACTCTCCACTTGCAGAGCCGAGTCAGCTCTTCTTTGTCCTTTTTGGTTGTTGCTTTTGTTGTTGTTGTTGTTTTTTGCTAAGAATAAATCTTTTGTGGAAGCTTCCATCAGGGTCTCCTGCTTTTTGGGTCCACTAGCTCACAGGGCCGTCACAAAAGGTTTGATAAAGTTGATAAAGTGGATGTTCTGGGGTTGAAAAATTACCTGTTTAAGATTTTTTTCCTCCTCTTTTCTTAGGATATGGCAGAGACCGACACTCTGAGCATCATCAAGTCCACGACTGGGAATTTAAATAACAAGAGACTCCCAGCAGCAACTACTCTGTCATGAGCCTCTGGTGGTACTGCATGACCCGGAGAACATGCCACTTGCAATAGCGATGCAGTTTGGACTGTTTTTTTAAGCACGAGTTTCCTTAGCTGCACTATACCCTAGAGTTTATTCAAAAGGTATGGAATCGGATGGTGCTGGACTGTTAAAGGTCCAAAGCTTGAAAACTAAAATGGTTGAGTGAGGAGAATAATATACTTAAAAGGAAAAACATGCAAGACATCAGTCAGTCTTGCAAACATGCTTTGGAAAATAGACAATGTTACATACCTCATGGAAGATACTCAATATCCATCAGCTACAGTATTTTACAGGTATATTTCTAGTCCAGAGAGGGAAGGGTCTTGCACCATTTTAAGAGTCAAATTTAAAGCATTTTAAGACCTCAACAAACCTCAACAATAACGATTACTTTTATGGAGTATAATCAAATTGATTTTATTGTAATCACAATCAAAGCTCACAGTTGTGTTTTTTTCTTTCTTTTTTGTCCCATTGTGACACAGAATCAACAATTATTATTATTTTCCAAATAACGACAGAATAACAACACTTCAACACTTAAAGCAGTCTCTATTGTAAATAACCTCAATAATCAAACTCCTCAAAACAGCCTGTCCCAAGCCAAAAGGTTGAAAATCATGTACAGAACTTTTTGAAAAACAAGACAAATGTTAACAAGAGAAACCAATAAACAGAGAGGTCCATTGTTTTGGAACATCCCAAATCCTACTCAAGATGTGGTGTATCTCTGCCACTCGCTTCTCAATTTCACATTCCAGGTCTGTGAAATCCCCTCTCTTGTCCTTGCATCTTTTTCTCATGTAGTTGGATTTAGTTCTGCCATATCGGTCCCTGCTGTATTCTCAGCCTCTCTGCAAGGCTATCTGCTTCCTTCTCTGAAGTTTCACACACGGTTGAGATTGTTCTTATTTTCTTGCGTAGCTCTTCAAGCTCATTTTCAGCCCCTTTTCTCCTGTCCATCTGTTTTGTCTTTTCCTTTTCCTTTCTCTCATCTTCCAAGAGGATCCTATCCTGGCTGCATGCAGTTGCACTCTCATTTAGCAGCTCTTAGTGGCACTTTGACCACTCCACCACACATCTTCACGAAGTCGCAGATCAGTCTCTGTGAGACTATAGTGTCCTTGGTCCTCATATTGCGCATCTCCACCTCCTTGTTTCTGGAGAACCCATGCTCCACACTTGCTTGTCCATGGGACAGAAGCAGCAACCTTTCCACAAAGCTCCAAAGTTCTGCGTATTCATTGATGGCCTTATGCAGGAAGCTGTCAATTCACGATTTTCCATCCAGTGCACTGAAGGTCATGAGTTCCTCTCCTCTGGCCTCAGTGAAGAGAAACTTTTGGTATTGTTGTGCAATCTTATCACCTGCATTTAGATAAAGACAAGCACAGCAACAACGCCACTTACGTTGTTCGACTTAAATGAATTATGGCTCATCACAGTACCTCTGCCTTTTGGGTCTCTGGCAGTGAAATGAATCTTTTGAATGAATCTAGCTTAACGTGAGCTTGTGCTCCAAACAATGCAGGGATTAGCCTGGTCCAGCTATGGCTAGCGGCTGCCACGTATGCTGGTGCGTTCCTCCTTTCATATGCAACTTGACGACTTTGTGACCCAAAGCTAATTTATGGTAAATTTAAAGCCTTAATAACCTAGATTTTAATTAAAGACTTTTAAAGGACCCGTGGGAACCCTGAAATTACCGACAAACTACAAATTTGGGGAGAAATTGTCAACTCCAGGTCCAGGAGGACGGAGGGGCAGCCAATAGACAAAATGATTATAATAAGCCATGTCGACAATTGGTGAGCCCAGCTCCAACAAGAATTAGCACAAAATCCTGGTGTTTTGATTTTAGATATTGTTGGAAATGTTTTCAGAGAAAAAGAATGTGAAAGAAGAAAAAAGGGAAATAGAAAAAATGTGTAAATGTCTACCCCAATGGTATTTTAATTTCTGCATGCTATGTGTTTGGTTTATGGTTCTCCTTGATGAGTTCAGTCCTGCAGATGGTCCGTTTGGCATACAAGTTTATTTCATTTGGTGTAAAACTGCAGATATAATTTTATTTTTTTTATGTGCGACACACACAAATAAGATCATATCTGCTGAATCTTTTTATAATAATATTTAATCTTTTATATTGCTCCAGCTATGTTTTTCAGGTGTGTTGCATTGAAAATGTAATTGTAGAATATACTTTTTTATTTTTTTTTACACATAGACACCACATGAAGCTTTAGGCCTATATGCAATATAGGTCCCTCTATTATTTGGTGGAAACTGTAATTTTTACAAAACTTCATTTTGGTGTCAATAGTATTTGCTTTCCATATTCATGTTGGTTAATTAAGAATTAATTGAGTAGCTGCATGTTATTGATTACACTAATTATAATTACATTACAACTATAATTAATTTATAAAAGCTCTATATAAAAAGTAGCTTCAAAATACCCCCCTTTAAATTAAAAAAGTTACCATAACAATCAATCTTCCCACACACAGCCACAAGTAATCAGTAGGCTAAGGCATACAAACAAAAGACATAAAACCATGAAAACAGTGAAAAGTTCTTCAAAACAGTGTAAAGTGCAAGATTGAACTTTATAGAACTTTTTTTTTTTTTTTTATTCAATTCTACAAAGAACCTTGTACAGCAAGAAAATGTTCTTTGACATCAAAAGTGCCCCACAGGAAGAACCTATTTTTCTTAAGAGTGTAGTCCACACTGAAAAAATTTTTTACTGGTATAACATAATTCAATTGTGGGCATCGGTTGCACACAACATCTTTGCTTTAGCAGAAAGTGAGGGTTGCATTAGCTCAACAGAAATTATTCATTTTTAAGGGAAACCAACATGTGTAGACAAAAAAATTACTTTAAGATGAAGTGAATTAAACTCTTTAATCACTTAATTTCAACACAATTTCATCATTTTATTCAAATCAAATCGGATTTATTTGTATAGCACCAACCCTAACCCTCATAAAGTAACACCAAGGCACTTTACGTATAGAGCATGTCTAGACAAAACTCTTTATAAAATTATTTAAAGAGATCCAGATTATTCAAATAATATAATAATAATAAACATACTAAAATAATATATAAACAATTCAAAAGTAAAAACGATTTTAATCTAAATCAAATGACTTTCAACTACAGACAAGAATCAACAATGATGGCAGTTTGGTATGATGTTGGGGGGGGGTGAATCTGGATTTGGCCAACCAAGGACATTATTTTGTTGAGCCAGCCAACGCACTTCATTTCAGGGTTGATGGCCTTTTTTTTAAGAGTTGTGAGAGTGTACAGCCTTGAGTATAGTTTGTAAAGAATTATAGCACAAAAAGACACACACACAGAAGAAAAACCAGACATTATAATCAATTAATAAAACCCCCCCGGACGCCGTGGACTGTCATGGTTGTAGTTTGGTTGTGGGTTTCTTTTTCTGTTCTCTCTCCCTACCCCTCCTCTTTCTGTTTTTCAGGCAGAGTGAGTGTGCTGTGGAGGGCGTGGCTGGTTGTGTGGCTCTGCAATGAGGCTCACCTATTTCACATCCACTAATCAGTCCTGCCATAAAAGCCTGGTCAAGTCTCCACTCCTGTGTTGGATTATTCCCGTTGCTGTCAGTAACGCAGAGATTGGTACCTACACTAGCTTTTGTGAATCTTGAGGCAGACATCCTTTTTCCTGTACTCCCCTGATTCTCTGTTTTTTTGCAGTTCTCCTGTGGGCCTCCAGTGCAGCTTCTGTTTGCCAGCCACCTACAGCCTCTACTCCAGCCAGCCGTCTACAGCCACCAGCAGCCCCGTTTTTCCTTTTTTTTTTGGTTAATAACAATAAACCAACATGGACTAAACTCCCTGTCTCTGCACCTTTTTGGGGTCCAATTTAAAACTCTAACTTAAAACCGACGGGACATAAGAAGTGGATATGTCCGGCCAAAAGAGGGCGTTTGTTCACCCTAGTTAATAGCCACTGCTTGTTAAAGGTTAGGCTAGGCCTCCCTTTTGGCTTGTAACTGTTCCACACAATTCCGTTGTTCAGACACTTTCCCGACGCAGTCAAAAATACATACAGACACACAGAAACACTGGCACACACAAACAGACACAAATATAAAGAAAGACAGACCTATACAGCCCTATTCCTAAGAACACACAAGACACAAACACACACAGCTGACACACGCACATCAACACATACAAACACACAGCAATTGCCATCAGTTTGAACGATTTCTTCTCCAACTCTGACAGATCAATGTACTCATCCCTGACTCCTCTGATATGAGAGCTGTCAGTTACTACTGACATTTGTGTTAGACTGCAGGACGTGCACAGAGACTGATATACAGACACACTGAAATATACATACAGACACGCATATGCAGATGTACACAAACAATCACACAAACAGAGACATACATACAGACACGCATATGCAGATGTACACAAACAATCACACAAACAGAGACATACATACAGACATGCATACAATCACAGAGTCAAATAACTTTTCAAACTATGAGCACTCAACGGAGTAGTCCATGTCACTTTTTCATGAAAGCCAGACTGGAGAGAAGCATGAAAAAATAAGAAAAAAATAAAATTATGCACATTGATTGATTGATTGACTTTACTTACTGAGGAGCTGGCAACACTGATCATTGCACGTCTGTGATGGCAATATCCTTTCAGTCTTGTTCATTTTATCTAGAATGTGTAGGCTACAGGACTCAACAGGATGGATATGTTGATTTTCCACGCGTTAATATACCTTACAGATAAAATAGGAATAGACATACAGATGTCTTGTTACTGTTTTGGATATGAAATAAATAACATCATACAAATCAGCTCTGGTTGTATTTGTCACAGTAAACAAGATTAAGTGCTGACTTTAGATATGGATCAGATGTACTTAGATTGTATTTGTTATTGGTTAATGTCAAATTAATAATCAGTACTGCTCACCTATTTAATTAAAATTCAAAATGTATGTGAGGACTAACAGTGTTAGCACAGGCTGATGATTGTCAGCATATTTATCAAATATTTTATTGTGAAAAGATAAATTGTTAAAGCCAAAAATCTTTTTTCTAAATGACCAAATTAACACTCCTTCTGAGAATATGACCCCCCCTACCTTCAGGTAATGTGTTGTAAAAACCGCTTTAGGGGATTTTAACACAGGAGATATCACAATCTATCTATACCATTTGATTTACATGTTAAATGCTTCAACATATTTGATTTAAATTTTAACCCTTGCAAAGAGAGAGAGTTAGAAGGGGGAAAAACGAAGAGTTAAATTTGTCCACCTTCAACATGAATCAAGGCTGTAACTGAAAGCAATACTGGTCTGATTCCTGGAGGGGTGAGAGACAGGCAGTCCTCCCAGGATAGTCTCCAACCAGGGGACGTCGGTCCTTAGATGAGATCTGTAGAGGACTGGGCAATCAGAAAGCACAGCCCAAGAAAAAAATAGTGTCAGGTGGCCTCAGTCCATTGATGCTAGGCCATACGACACTAAAGGCTAGCTGAGAAAAGATCAGTTACTAAACCTGCAGTCCAAATAAAGATTTCTTGGCTCCAGTCTTTCATTCTCAGTTACAGCATGTTGGCTGTGGAGCCCATAGACTAAAGCTGCAGCAGAGCCAGTGCCTGGGGGAATTAATGCCTCTTGTTCTACTCTACTCTGGTCAACCTAACCAAACTTTATCCTGCAAAGAGAATCAATGCCAAACAAAGTTATCGTATTTACTTAATTTGAACTGAAGAATTCTATATTTTTTGCTGCTTATAAAACACATGAAAGCTCTGCTACCATACAGGCATGAAAGAAAATTTCTATCAAACATTCAATGTGCTTCTGACTTTCAGCGCAAACAACAAGGAGGACCTGCTGTCACAGTGACAAATGTCTCTGTTCAGTCAAAGTCAAGTGCCAACAACGGGAAATTTATTACGCTGAAAAGCATAAGAACAGATTCAATTTTCTGGTTCATTTGGTGATCACTTCAATCACAAAGTATAGTGAGTGAAGAGGAATATGCACAATTTACTTCAGCTATTCATTATATTTTATCGCAAATAGGACACATGGACGGGAGGGTGGGGTCAATACTGATTAGTGGCATAGTGTTTAACGCTGTTGCCTCACTTCAAGAAGGTCGTGGGTTCATATTGATTAAGCAAACAGGGTGTGACATGTTCTTTAAGGACCTTTAAGAGTGCTAGCTCTAATTTTGGATTCTTAATGCAAAGCTACACTATGTTCTGAATTTAGCTGTTAAATCAACAGAAAGCTATTAGTTTAATATTAATAACCTCAAGAACAAACAACCATTTGGAGGAAATGTGTGTTTGGGGTGTTTTTGTTTGTTAATAAGCTTTAATTGAAAAGAACTGCAAAGACGTGACAACAAGAAATTTCAACAATAAGTTGTGATCTTGAGCACATGCAGAATGATGCTGTTGGATCCCCCAGGCTGGAGTGACTCAGTGACGAACAGGATTAGTCATGCAATGAGACAGCTCTCAGGACAAGGTTGCTGAGGTGACAGGAGATATCACTCAGCAAGGGAAAGGAGGATTTTTGGAACAAATGGTTATGTGGGTGGGCAGGTTGCTGGCCATTCTCTCTGCCCTTTCATTAGCTCCAGTGTCATGCCCCTATTTAACGGATGGGAAAGCTGACAGGCAACAACAGTGTGGGTAACACACTTGAGGTTGTCAGGATACAGCAAGGAAGAAATTTTTCAGGCTTAACAGGTGTCACAAGGTGTCACAAATTTGCTGTCAAATCAGCACCATCCTCTACCAGACAAGATTTGATTTTCTTTAAATACTCTGAAAGTCCACAGAGAATTCGTCACAGCCTTTACTCAGAAACTTAGCCAAGTTGTCAGGACTTTGGAATTTGTGATGTCACGATAAAGGTCTGACCTAAGCCACGCCCACCTGAACCCACTGTCCAATCTAATGCAGGTTTTGGTCATTGAGTGTTTCCCTGACACCTGTAATAGTTTTATTGGATCACTCATGAATCAGTCAGAGAGGCATAAATCCTAAACATACCTTCTTGTGTGATTTGATTGGTTTGATACATATGTTACAGCTTTAATAGCTCTCCCAGCAACGGCATAGCAACACAGCAGTTGATTGTGGATGCTGCTTACAGTATTTTTATTTTTGCTTGGGGGGGCTTGGTAGGGCTAAGACTTTTTGAAGGGGGCTTAAGCCCCCCCAGCACCCCTTCCAGCTGTCAGTGGTCACCAACCCACTGCAGAGCCAACACACAGAGACAGAAAAGACAAAAAAAACACTCACACTAATACCTAAGGACAATTTAGAGTCACCAATTAACCCAAACATGATGTCACTGGATGGTGGGAGACAGTAGGAGGAAACCCACTCAGGCACAAGGAGAACATCCAAACTCCACAGGCAGGGAACTGAACCTGCGACCTTCTTATTGTGGGGTGGCAGCACCAATCACTATGCTACCCATTCTGGAAATTAACACTTAATAAACACAGAAGAAGAGCAAGGAGAGCACACACGACTCAATTCAATAGTTATAAAGATAACCTAAAAACACATAATTCAACCTCATGGAAAAAAAAAAAAAAAACGAAAAAACATGAGGCACTGGCTCTTACAGCTAAATCCACTGCACATTCAGTGGACTGCCACCAGGGTTGGCACAAGATGTTTTGCAAGCACAAGTAGAACTTAATAACACAGATGTCCTCTGTCCATACGCATGGTATTAAACATGTGAGCAGTGGACCACACATTTCTGCTGCATCCTCACAACAGTTGGCCACTGCGTTGAAGAGCCTCTGTGAAGAGCTTGTGAAGTTGCCGTTGAGGGAGGGTGAAATAGCATCTTCAAGGTCACATTTTCAGTTTTAGTATTGGATTTCCTGGTTTTACAAAATGCTTCCAGGCTATGGATCTGCAGTTTTCTACTTTGTTCGCTGATTTATGGAAATGTCATTTTAATGCTTTACTGCTTCAGGATGACACCAGTGAAATAACTTGCATGGGCATTTTAGACTTCCCCTCATTGTTACTGTGAATTTTGATTCTGCTGAAGAAAGATGATGAAATTTCTACTAAACGTTTAACAACTCCAAATTAACCATATTTTGATGCCATTGTTTTTGTGTATTAACACTGATGCAATATGAAGGAGCTGACTCAAAGAACAACACAAACAATAAACTAGAGAGCGTTTGCATCATCAGCCTCCAATTTTTCCAGGAACTAATAAAATCACATAAGTGAATCACACTGCTGAACGGGTGCTATTTTCCATCAGAACCATGGACTAATTTGACTTATACCCACACTATCCTGGTGGTACTTACAGAACCAAATGTGAATTATTCTGCAGCTATAAATAGGCCTAAACAAATATACAGTCTCCTAATATTTCAGTGATGATTCTTTAAAATATATTCTTTTCTTTTTTCTTTTGTGGAAAACACAACTTTTGTTGTTTCTCATATTTGTCAACACGATAATAGAAACAGAAGTAAATCTCGAAAATCACCAGGTTTATAACTGAGTGAAGAAACAATTACATTTTTTGGTCAGAAATGATGACATATCCATGTTAATTGATGTTCATTGTTCTTCATTATTTAATTATTTTTGTATGTTGATCTGATCTTGTGGTAAAAAAACAACTACATGTTTAATCAACAAGGCATAAATCACTGTTCACTCAAGGGCTACACACAGATTTTCAATTTCCTTCAATATGTGGCATTTCCTCTGTTTTGTCATTATTCAAAAGCAAGTTCATGTCATACAGAGGAAGAGTCAGAATAGCATCTCCTGACTGACAGAGGACATTTGCACACACCCAGAGGTAAGTCAGTGATGTATGAAAATTATAAACAGGGAATTAACTGTAACACATGTGCCCATGAGCATTTATTAGATGGCTAAAAAGGAAAACAGTGGTTGGCCGTGATTATTTTATTATTTTTTTTTCAGGGTTCAGCTGAGAAATGATCACTGCTGCAGAGTTTAACACCATTTTATAATATTGCCCTTGAAACCAGCTCCATCAAGTACTACGTTACCATATTTCACCTTAAATATATGAGAGTGTACAAAAAAAACAATACAGTTTCCTGTAATGTGTTTGAAGTATAATGAGCAGAGTGTGCACAGGGAAATAAATGGTTGTTATTGGTTCACTGGTGTTACACACCTCAGCAGAGTTACGTAGCCCTTAAGGGTGAAAAGCATTAACAACAAAAAAAAAATTAACAGGCCACCAACAGTGATGTGAAGAAATCATAACCTTCAAAAACTGAAATCACTTTGATTTCTATTTCAAGGACATTGTATTCCATAATTTCATATTAGATTTTTTTTGTTTGTTTTTTTTGCAGTCAAGTGAAACCAGAGTTCTTAAAGTTGTTTTAGCCTTTCTCACATCAAACTTTTAACATGAAACTGCAAAATATTTAAATTTAATCACCATGTAGTGACATAATTCGATCAGCCTTATTGCATACAAAAGGTGTTCACATTCATATTCACCTTTGTCATCTTAGGTGCTCGCTATATATATTTACTTCAATTCCAAAAAAATGTCTCATAGCATTAAGGGAAATTTAAATAAAGTACTAACAGACATGTCCTCAAATTTCAGATGATTATGTTGTTTGGTTACAATATAATCCATGTGTGGCATTAACAGAGTGATATAGGCAGCAGAGCTAAAGGTGTTACTTAAAAAAGAGAAATAATTGGAAAATTAGGTCGGTACTACGACGACAAAAATAAGAAACCATAACTTTTCGTTCTGACTGTTTATCCAAAATGAGCTGCAGCCGTGTTCTGTGGTCATCACCACAGAAAGGATCAAACATCAGCATCTGATGTGTCCGATGTCCCAACATAGTTCAAAGTGTCCTTGGGCCATACATAACACACGTAGGGCAGCCCATCTGCAGGTGATGAAACAGTGGATAGAGCTTCAATTCACGACAGACTTCTGAATCCACTTGAACTAGAAATGCAGGCAAAATACGCTGCTTTACATTTTTGCTGAGGGAAGGCAGGAAGCGGCCAGTTAAGTCCCAGAGTATGTGTCTGGGGGTTGCTGCTGTAATGCCTCGTTGATCGTGACCACCACCTCCTCCGGCCTACTGGCCTCCAAGCAGTTGGTGTTGGTGTGGTTCAGGGATATGTAGTTCATCTCCACTGCCCGACACCACTGGCTCATCTCGCTCATGTTGTCTGTGATGCAATTTATCTCATTCTTGTTGAGCTTGGCAGCTTGATGGGACCCAAATACCCAATCTGATGAGAGACAGGGGGTGAATGGTTGATCAGAGATTTTAGTAAACTGACTGAGCAAAAGGTGAGCAACAGGTTAACGCACAATAAGGGCTCTTTTTCTCCACAGACTTTAAAAACGCTCAGATCAAGAAACGTAAAATCAACCTTCTTACATTTCTGTTTGTGTCTTTCTGACACTGAACCCCTAACCCTGTGATTGAGAGAAGGGTGACCAGATTAGATTTCTCTGTATCTCTAATCCAGCACTTAACTTCAGTTAAGGTATTCCTGAAGTTACTGGAGCCTCAAAAAAGAAAAAAGAAAGAAAGATAAAAAAAATAAAATAATAATAAATAAAAAAAAGGCTGGAGCCCTGGAAATGATCAAAACTTCAATGAAATACAGTTTTTTCTTTAAACAATAGATAAATCAGAGTCTGCTCTAGAATCAAACTAAAGACAGAAGATACACATTGTGTTTTACAATAAAATGCTGCTCCCTGCTGGTCTCCACCCATTTTCTTAAAACTAACCTCACCATACTCTTAATAGTTGGTCACAACTTCTCCAGTAACCAGGAACAAGTCCCAACACCGCTATTACCAACACCTCAGGGTTGTATTTTTAAAATGTTTTATCACTTCCTGAGTATTTATAGTAATCATTTCTCTTCATCACTATCACTTCTCTAATCATCATCTAATGTTCCCTCTACTCACTGCAATCCTCATGATTAGATCATTTTAATTTTGAGCCACCTTGTTTCCAGGAAAGACGCAATGTTAAACCTTCTGATCACTACTCAGGCCACTAATCTGGTAAAACTGCTTGTCAGCAAAGATTCTTGGCCAACCTGGTCCTGGTTTAACAGTTTGGTTCTCATGCAGCTGGATTTGTTTCGCCTTCGAGACAGCTTTCATGCTTCCATTTTTGTTAATCCTGAGCCCTCACACATGCAGACTTGAGGCGCGGGGGGTGTGACTTGTGACTGGATAGATGCTGAATTAATCAAGCACAAATACAAGCAAGCAGAACATTTACAACATGCAGAACAAGGCTGCAAACTTCATCTGACAGAATGTTATAATGGGTTCAGCCTCTGTAATTCCATTTTAGGCAAAGCACCATTAAATTGTTTCTGGGGGAGATGTCTGTTGAGCAGCGGCCCTATAATGTGTGGTGGAGCGGTCTTTGAATTGAGACACATCAATCATTGTTCTGTCAGATGAGACACTGAGATTATGGCTGACACTTGTGAGTGTGCAGAACAGACAGGAGACAGAGTGGGACTCCTCAGACCTGCAGAACAGAAACAAGACTGCTGTTTTTCATCCACACTCAGACGGTGCATTTGGGCCGGAGGGGATCAAAGTGGCCCTGAGCAGAAAAGGAGCTTTGCCAAAAACTGATGTCTGGATCTCTCTCATGATCAACATTATAATAACAAATGAACCCTCTTTCAAATGTTGCCATTGTAGTCAAGTGTGAGGAGTGTGTCTGATAAAGCCTGGGCATGCATAACATTTTAGAAATGAAAAGAAAACATCACTCTCACAGTTATAGATTTTCTTTTCTTTTTTCATTTCAATAGCAAATGTTTATTTTTTACATCTGCATCAATTATTTCTCCCTTTGAGACTATACAACACTTCTGGGTTTGTTTGTTTACAGTGGTAGCTGTGATGAGGGTCGGGTGGGAGACCGTGTGACTCACAGCTCTTGAGTAGCTGTTGGTCATTTTAACTCACTATTAGCTGAGAGCTAATAGTGTTAGCTGATAGTGGGCCAAATTAACAAAACTTATGTCGTCAGAGACCAAACGAGCAGCTACTCGAACCAACAGCTGTGAGCCTCTTCATGAGACTAAATACCTACTTTTTTCAACCTACATGCAGCAAATGAGTGCTTAGTTCATTTTTAACAATTTCTTAATGCAGATACCTGAAGATCCTTAGGTTAATATTTCCAGGCTGAACAACTGGCTCTTACTGCTCTTGCTTCTACTTGCAGCATTTGTGCTGAACTATATCCTGCGACAAATAATTATCATTAAGCTATAATAATGATAAAAGTTCCTGAATAGTAAACATTTTACAGAGTAATTCAGGCTCATTACAACTTATTTTCTCTTGTCTGGGATCATGTAGACACACGGCAAACAAAGAGTCAGAATATCAGAATTGTCCCCAACAAGCCAACAGTTTATCAGGATTATCTACAGATCTTTGCACTGTGATAAAAGTGAACGGGAGCACACCTGAAATCTTGGCGCCGATCCCTCATCGAACAAGAAAATTGTGCTTGTAACAGCAGCGAATACAGGGCATCAAAACTGAGCCATGGAGTCTGTCTAAATTGTGGAAGTTGTTTCCAATGATCAGTTCAGGTGAGAACATAGAAATCTGCAGATTTCTGTTTAGCGGCAGCACCATGCTACTGATAAATCATCCATTTAAAACTATTCATACATGTGTGCTTCTGTTTTGCTTTTTCGATGGTGCATCAAACTGTGGGCTGTGACCAAGACTTGCCAGTGCTGTCCTCCCGCTGTAAGACACAACCCACCCATCACATTTACAACTCAGGAAAAAGCCCAGGAGAACTAACATTGTGTCGCCCGTATGTTTGTGTAAATGTGTATGTGTGAGTTCTCATGCAAAGGTGTGAAGATCAGGTGATGTTAAAGTGGACAGACAGGATGAGCTCTTTCTACTGACCAGAGAGGGGTTGTCCAGCACGTCTCTGTGGCAAAGCTAAGTGCTATAGACCCTGACCCACGTGAGCTTTTTTAAAAATTATTATTATTACCTGGTTCGCTGGTTTCCCCATCGTCACCTTCAGTCACGATCGACCGGCCTCCACCTACAACAAGGGAAAGAAGAGGCATGACTCCCATTCTACCTGTGTGTTGTGAAGTGAGAGGGGGAAACAAGAGACATGTCTGACACGAGTGGACACATGGAATACCACGGAATACTGTGCCTCAGACTCTGTGGTCAGAGAGACACTTCTGAGCCCAGGAGCATGAAAGACACTTCTATTTCAGTACCCTGAACTGTAGACTGTAGATACACCTACACATCACCTCCATTATCTCCCAGCACATTCGAAGAGCAGAGATTTGTGTGTGGTGAGCAAATATACTGACCTACTTGTCACTCAAATTTTTCAGAATTTTGTCTCCATAAAATGTATATTAAAAGTTATTATTGTTATTATCAGTTATTATTTTAATTAGCCCAAAAATGTTTTTAGAGTCGTAAACAGGTTAGTTTCAGCTGTCAAGTTTAAAAATTCTAACATTTGAATTTATGAGGACCTACTCCTGTCATTCATTTATTTATTTTCTG
This sequence comes from Echeneis naucrates, assembly GCF_900963305.1. Classification (NCBI taxonomy): domain Eukaryota; kingdom Metazoa; phylum Chordata; class Actinopteri; order Carangiformes; family Echeneidae; genus Echeneis; species Echeneis naucrates. The sequence continues at coordinate 22,145,948 of NC_042514.1, forward strand.
TACTGCTTATTTATCAGGATCACTGGTAGGATAGTCAATCCCAGCTGACACTGTTGGGGAGCAGAGCCCACCCTGGACAGCAGCACTCAGTTCAAACAGCTGTAGTAACCTAGTAATGCAGCATCACGCCAAAGTGCTAACAATGGCCTGTTACATCATTTTAATCCAAAATCTTTGTTTATCATTTCAAATTCTACTTACCACAGTCCAAACACCAAGATGTGAAACGTGCTGTGGGATTCTACGTTCAAACTATTTTAAATGGCATTCATTCTTTTCAAATGTGCACGTTTTACATCCCCTGAATGTGCCGTACTGCCTGTAAACTCGAATACTTCTTATCTCCCAAACTAACATAATCACATTTTATTGTTGCTTAATTAGATCATACTCTCCAAATTACATTGCACCTTTCAAAACAATTGTTCATACAAATATTTGTTAGAACTCCCAAACGTGTTCACAATCACAAAATCCTAACCCTACCTGACCACTGCCTCCAGTTCCTATCATCATTTTACCAAAAACATGCTGCAGTGCTCTCTAAACACAAACACTTCCCTCAAATCCCCCAAATCTACTGCCATGACAAAATGCATCTCAGTGCCTCATAACTGATGCTAATAAATTTTACTCCTGCATATTTATTCACTTATCACACAAAAAAATCCAAAAGGTGTATTTTGCCTATACTGTACAGTGTGTTGCATCTACCTATCTATTTTGCTTTCACACCTTAATATGAGACTCAGGATTCTCCTCGGTCCTGAGCTGCCCCTGCAGAAAAATCTTGTATTTCACTTGAAATTACCTGATGTAAATTTGCTGACAATCAGGTCAACATGATGAGGTCCTAAAATAGACTCATTGTTTCCTTCATCCATTCATTATGATTCACTCAAAGGAAGCTCTTAAAAAGAGAGAGAGAGAGAAAAAAAAAAAACAGCCGGGATCTTCTTCATTCCTCATTCAGACACTTGCTGATTATGTGGGTTGTCAGGATGTCTCCCTCACAAGGTCACCAGCAAAAGGAAGAACAGAGCCGCAGGAAAAGAACGCTCACAGGCTGATTTCACCCAACAACTGTCAGTGTAGACATTCAGAGTCAAGGCCAAATCACTTTGTTCATCTTAATTAAGATGTTGGACTCTGTGTTGTCTGTTTGAAAGACTAATTCCTGTGTTTTAAGCCTTGAAGTGGACTCTCAAAGTGGCCTTGAACTGGGGCCATTCAGAGGGCCCCCAATACAATAAAATACAATAAAATGTTTGTATTAATTAGCTGTTATTATTCAAATATAAAAATCTCTTTTACTTCCATACTCTTATTAATGTTGTTTGTATACTCCCTTCAGTATTCCCTACACACGGGCGCGCGCACACACACACACACACACTTGGGGGTCACATAGCCTACCGACAAAGTCATTGACCACGTCTTTGACCAAGTGTCCAACGATTGCGTACGCCACCGCCACCACCACCAAGGCTGCCATCACCAGGTAGAGCACCGCTTTGGGCAGCGGCATGGAGTCTCTGACGGGAGTCCGATAGTCGGTGTACAGCAGGTCGCTCTCGGAGTAGGAGTACTGGAAGACGTGCTCCATTCCGGAGGTTTGGTAGGAGTCGAGCGGCGGGTTGCTGGCGCCGATGGCGATGTTCGGCTGCAGAGCCGTCACCACTGTGGCGGTCACCGGCTCCGCGCTATCGATGCTGACCAAGCCCGTTGTTTTATTTATAAGAGGCAAAATCTGCGACAGGAAATAGCTCCAGTCCTTTATGGCACTCGTGTTGCATAAAAGCATTGTTTCTGCCTTGTAATCGCGACAAGAGAGCTCGAGTCCGCAGGTGACAGAGAATCAATCCTCAAAAACAAACCAATAAATAAATAATACTCCGAGGATTCGCCAGCTTGGGAAATGCCAAACTCTCCGAAGCTGAAAGTGACAGATTATACTTTTAAATAAATATTGATCCACAAGGTTCCTTCAGATGTCAAAGTCTCCGTCCTGAAGCAGATCTGCCTCTCGAAAAACTTACCTCGCTTTCACCGATGAAACGCATGACGCGTCATCCATTGACGAGGTGCGCGGCTTTTACGCACGAACAATGGAGGAATTTGTGCGTCGAATCGATGGTTTATCTTCAAAAGTGAACCAAAGCAATACAATCGTAGACTGTAAACTGTAGTCTGCAATGTCACATTGGGACAGCGCGAGCTAGAAAAACTGCTTAAAAACGCGTCTATGTTGAATGACGGAGCCAAGAATTTGCATCCCTGTGGTGATGATGATGATGATGGTGAGGAGGAGTGACTTCGTGCTGATCTGGTGAAGGCAGCACGTGTGTGTGTGTGTATGTGTGTGTGTGTGTGTGTTCCTATTCCTCCTCCCTCTCTGAGGTCCGGAGAAGGAATGCGCGGCTGGAAGGAGAAAGCAGGCACTTGTTCGCTACTGTTGTCGGTTTCAGATGGGGAGATGCTCTGCTGACCCCAAACCAGGAGGTGAGTCTATGTCCTTATTAGAACCCAGTCTGGTGCTTTAGACCTCAGTGGGCTTTGTTTAGTTTTGTTTTGTTTTGTGTTTGCTTTTTGTGCGCTCAAAAATGGGCAATTACGGTGGCCGGACAGGGTCGTTTTTTTCCAAACAGCTCAATTAAGATCAGATTTCGTGTCATTAGGATCGTTTTTCATGAATTCAATTTCATGAAAATTGAAAGGCGCAAAATTGTTTAAAATTGATAAACAAATAAAAACACCACGAAATGAAATATAAAGGATTGTTCAGCAAAGTGATTTAGCTGAACTGAGAAAATTCAAAGGAATTAAGACAATTAAGAATTCATCTGATGAGGAGACAGAGCTGGCATAAATTCATTGCTTATTATCAATAGCTACTTTAATATGAGCGATCAAGTTCAAACGTTCTTATTTGAAACAATGGTTTGGTCAATTCAAACAAACTCCATCTTCACTACAATGTCAGTTTTGGGGGGTTTCCGTCTTAACCACAGACATTTTAGAAATGCAGCTTTGCTTTGTATTAAATGCTTTGAATCAGAAAACTCAGATTACAAAACAATACCTCTGGCCCAACGTGGCCACGTCCTCAGCCCAAGTATGGTCTGTATATTTCCACATCTGCAAGATTTTCTTTGTTGTTTTGTTTGTTTCTTTGTTTGTGCACTAAAATTGGTCCGGATATGTGACTAACATCTGACAAGGATCTGAATGTGGGCCCAGTACCTGGCTGCAGTACTGAGCCAGAAGAAAACAAGCATTTTTATTTAGCTATCAGGAATTATTCACCATTATAAGGCAAAAATTTCCGTCATGCATCCACATTAGACTTAAGAGGAATTTTCCTTGACCCAAAATCCCAGCCAGAAATTTCAGACTGGAGAATCTGTCCTTCATGCATTCTAAAAAAAAACATTTTTTTTTCATTCGAGAGTAAACTAAAAAATACCTGAGCTGCTGTCAGATATTTTTGTGGTCTTCCCAGTTACTCTGTGGCTCTGAAGACTGCCTATTTCTCTTTTTTCCCCCAAGAGGATGAACCAGACTCAATTAAGATTACATCAGCCATTCAAAGATCAGCTCAGAGGAATTGTATTGGACTCACTGACCCTGAAATCAATCATGGCATCCACTGAGTCACTGTGGATGCTAGTCAGGCCTTCAGGGGAATCAGCTGTCACAAGTGAAGGGGACATTCTGTAAGTTTTTTTACATCAGCCATCAACACTTTCAATGTGGACGGATTATCTTGCAGCTTTGCTCGGCCGGTGGTGAAATTAAATTGGATGTAAAATAAGCCGTGGACAAACGAGCTGAAAAATATGAAAAAAACAATCACGTCTGAATTCTGTTCTTATTCATCAGTGTGCCAATCATAAGGCGGCGTTCTTTCTAATCAAAGAACACATGGCGGTCTAATTTCATGGTGAGACAACACCCATGTGTCCACTTCCGGGAGTGATCATCCTTTAACATCAGAGCTATATTTTATTGATCAGGTAAAAATGTTTCAACTTTGTTGCCAAATCCAATTTGTCTCTTTTAGTTTGGCTTGATGAATGGCTCAAAACATTACATTGCCCATGATTCTCAGTGCGCAACAGCGTTAGCGGATTTCTTATGTTTGGCATTGCTGTTGTGTTCTGGCAGCAGTTTTGCTGTATTAACTGATAATCCGATGGGAATTTGAGAATTATTTAATTGATTCATTCATTCAACTTCTAACTACTGTTCGTTTCTGGCTCGTGGAGGGGGCTGGGGGGGCTGGAGCCAATCCCAGCTCACATAGGATGAGGGCGGAGTACACCCTGGACAGGTCACCAGTCCATCACAGGGCCAACATACAGAAACAGACAGACAGAGACCAACAACCACTCACACTCAGACCTACGGACAGTTTAGATGATGTCTTTGGACGGTGGGAGGAAACTGGAGTACTAAGAAGCAACCATTGCTAATCAAAATGAATGCTGTTTCAAATGTTTAATGCATCATCCTAGTTCTTTAAAATCTGTGATGAGGACCAGTTCCAGTCGTGCATGGGGAGTGGGGGCTAGACAGAAAAATGGGAGCGTCTTCTCTGTTCCTGTGATAATCAGCAGGGATTGTGACAGAGATGGAGACATGCCTGCGATCCAGTCTCGCTGAATAACAAAGAATCTCTGTCTGTGGAGCTCTGGCTTATCTGGACTCATATAGTCTAATAAGATAGGACGTGAGGCAAACAAATGCTGGATTCCACCTCTCACCTCATCCATTCTCTTCCTCCATCCCACAGGCTGCATGAAACGCTCTCGTGTCACTCGTGCTCCTCATCCTCTCCGTCATGGATGAAAAGTCATTTTCTCCCCCCAAAACCATCAAGTCCACAACACCCACTCTTCCTCTCTCTCATGTCAGATCCTAATCCTCAGCAACCTTTAAGTGAGCTGAGTCTCAGCAAGCGGCTTCACTTTCAGCACATGTGCTCCATGATCCTTATCGTCAACCCTTTGTCCTTTCTCCATGAAGTGAGCCTCAGTATGGTTCTGCTTTTTGTGTGCAGCTTTCAATGAGGCACAAGGTGGTTTTACAGAAGTCAGTCCTCGGCTTGTTCTGAACCAGGACACTGTGATATATAGAGATATCTTCTGCATAATTTTTATGTACACTTGTTTACAAGTCATGCTAATGTAGTAGTGTTTTCAGTTTCACCTAAAATCCTTGAACATGCAGTTTGGTGTTTTTACAGGCGAAAATGTAAAATGTGGGAAAAATTAAATAAATACATTGTGTGATATCATCCATCCATCTTCTACTGCTTTTCCATTTCCAGGTTGCGGGGGATGCTGGAGCCAATCCCAGCCAACGTTCTGGGCGAGAGGCGGGGTACACCCTGGACAGGTCGCCAGTCCATCACATGGCCAACACACAGAGACAGACAGAGACCAACAACCACTCACACTCACACTCAGACCTACATGCAATTAATATTAACCAATTAACTACATTGTCCACAACAAAGCATCAGCACAATTAGGCCTATATACTGCAGTATGTAAACAATACAGCCCTCCCCTGTCGCTTCAGCTGTCTCATCCTCGACACCTGTCCTTCGCTCCTGTATATGTCATTTCCTGGGAGGAGGACCTCATCATATAAACATTTACGTTTAAACTAAAATATAAACTTAGAGACATCAATTATTGTCCATAGCTCACTATGATTAAAATTATCAAGCAGAATATGTAGAAATGGCTATATATATGGGCAGCACAGCGGTGGTTAGTGCTGTTGCCCCACAATAAGAAAGTCGCGGTTTTGATTCCCTGGTGTGGGTTTGCATGTTGCGTAAGTTTCCTCCAGGTACTCCAGTTTCCTCCCACCCCCCAAAGATGTCATGTTTGGGTTAATTGGTGTCTGTCTCTGTGTGTTGGCCCTGTGACGGGCTGGTGACCTGTCAAGGGTGATCCCACCCTCAGCCAATGTGAGCTGGCTTAGGATTGGCTCCAGCACCCCCCTGTGACCCAGAAACGGATAAGTGGTTGAAGATGAATGAATGAATATATATATAATTTAGGTTCAGCATCACAGTTTTCTGTCAAAGGATGAATCCACATCCCCACTGTTGGCCTGTCTGAATGCCCACCGGTAGAAAATAAAGGGATCGTAGACGAATACACTGTGAAGTTTTTACCACTCACTTCAGCCATCCCAAACTATTCATCACTCCATTACAGTTACCAGCTTTTGGTACATAGAGATGTCTAATTTTTTATCTAATAAAAAAAAAAATATATGTGTTAAGATTTTCCATCTGGCAGCATTGAAAGATCATTTTTGATTTAAAGGGTGACATGAGGCAGGTGTATGTTTTGTGGGAGCTGAAAGATGTTTTTTGTCAGTCAGGGTTTGTGGAGGGATGAGGTGACATCCTGGGAACATTATGATAGTGAAAGAAGCAATGTCCCGTCCTCTCTTCCCTCCACAGCCTCACACCTGAATGAATTAATCATATAAGTAGAAACCAATTTCTATCCAGATCGGCTGTGGATATGATCATTTATATCCAATGATGTAATTTGTGTCTTTGTGACAGCGCCTGTCTGACACACAATCTGGATTTAACTCCCATGATCATTGTCCTCTGGTCTGATGTTTTAATTTCTTTAATCACATCCGAGCAGCCATCTCATTTCAACGGAAGATTAATTTAAAAAATGGGCATTACCTTTTTTTTGTTTTTGTTGTTGTGATCCTAATAATCCAAATGGAAACATAAAAGTGAACATGACTTTAGGTAGTGAATTGTGTTTGTTTTTTGTTTTTTTTTAATGAATTGGATTGCTTTTATCTCTAAGTCTGTTGAGTTGTTTCGCTGCTCAGTACAATCCTGTCCTGCTTTCACTTGTGCCAGGTGGTCCTTTGTTATATGTGGAGAACCAGCAGACATTTGGCAAAGACTAACTCCCTGTCCACCTCTGAACCTTTGTGTCACTGCAAATACCTTTGACCTCATGTAGCTATTCGCGGCTCCATGTTAAGGGATAGAAGCCAGCTAAACGGGCCAAACTGAGCCAGAGACGTTTCCTGCTCCGCTAACTAAACATTTACTGCCTCACATTAAACGCTGCTTCAGTTGATGCGAAGGTCACAAATAATAATAAATAATACACAATGTGCCTCCACAAAATGGACATTAGACTACTCAACTACAACTAAGTAATCTGTAGCCAAAACTTTTACCTTCCAGGAGCAAATAATTGTAGTTGCAGTTTGTGTACCAAATCTACTTGATGATTGATGACTTGAATGATTGTGAGCCAAACCATCCATCAAGAAGAGAGAAATTATGGTCCAATTTAGTTTTAAATCCCATACAGTGAATTCCACATCAGGCCAAAAAAAGTCATGAAGGGAAACCTCAGATGTTACCCCAGATCACTGATTCATTTCAGAGAGGTGTTCCAAAACAACAGGGCTAATTATTTTTAGTGAAGCGCATTAAACTTAATGTTTGGACACATCTGTCCTGCAGTCGAACTAGAGGCACAGCACATCTGGCACCGGGAGTCCCCCTCAGCATGTCTAATGATCCAGACCTGATCTGTAGCAACAACAGTTTACTCTCTTGATGAGCGATTACAGCTTTGCTAAACTCACCACACACTTTTAAGTCTTTTCTACAAGCTGCTAGAAATAAAAAAAAAAAAAAAAAAGAAAAAGACTCAATTTCCTGGACTGCGAAATCAAAAAACACAACACACAAGGTCAATCACAAGATCTTTCAGGTTACAAAAACTTAAGTGTCACTAATAACAACAGTTATACTGAACAATCTTATAAGACTGTATTTTATGCTCAGTGCTATGCTATGGTTAAAATCAGGAAAATATGCCTTTGTTAAAAATAAGCAGATTATGTTCAGTGTTGGGTCAAGTGAGGGTGGTTTGGTGGAAGCAGTGCAGATGTTTAGCAGTGTAGCCAGGCATGATGGTTCTATTTCCTTCTTTTCTTTTGTTCTGAATATTGCAAAGAGGCCACAGGTGACTGATGAAAATTACACATGGATGAAAACGTGAAAATTTAGAAAAGGTGCAGAAGATAAAATGGGTCAGTCAGAACCAACATGATTTAACGTGACACCCTGGTTTGATTTTGTCTGAAATATCAAAACCTGGAGTTTGATTACAGATTTGAAATTTTGATCTTTTTTTGTCAGTGTGAGTTAGTTGGACACACAAAGTAAAGTCCGAGTGAGTGACTGCGACCTTTCTATTCGTCTCAGCTGATGGTACTGTCACTGTGATCAATACCACATTAATGCATTCCCCTCATGCTGTCTCCTTCTCGTGGACTCCAAGGGTACCTGTCTCAGCCCCGTTCAGCAAAGTCTGTCTGGCTCTTCAGCCGCCACCATCTTGAATCATTAAACAGTCGATCTCCTTTCTGGTGCTGCTAAAATGTCTTCAGGGCAGGGTATCCCTGACATCACCGATGACTGATTAAGCTCTAAATCAATTTCACATTAGTGATGAGTTTGACATGATGATCTTATTTCTAGTGGTGTTGATAGGAATATTGCAATTTCTCTGTTATCAGCATCAGAAAATAAATTAAATTCCTTTCAAATTGAGGCTGTTTTCTACTCAAATATCGCATGAAGCATAAAAAGCAGGAGAAATGTATGCAATTTAACATTTAGTGCGCATTTCTTGCACAGTGCCTTCATTGTTTAGTGCATTTTTGCTTGTGAGCAGATTTATTCTGTGGTCTTCCCTCCTCACCCAAAATATCCATCACAGATGTGAGAATGGAAACCTCATGCAAATAGAATTGTTTGGAGAGGGTTTTCGAAGCCATGTTTTCCCTGATGAAGTTTCTGCTGCTTTTCCTTCCCCTGATGTCCTCATGGGGGTAACTGGTCCTTTCACAGCTTCCCCTCAAACATTGTAGAAGGACAAAATCTGTTTTCTGAAAATTAATTATCACAAATGTTGAGCCAGAGGATCCGGGGCTTGCAGAGCAGGGACTGTCTTGCTCCATCAGAGAGGGAGAGTGACATGCCAGGCAAGGAAACCAGGGCCCAGAACGCAGAGTATAAAAAAAAAAAAAACCAAGTTTATTCACAAAAGTATCAACAGAAAATCAGTATGCTCAGTACGAGGAAAAAACAAAGTAACAACTGAAATCCTTCCTAAAAGTAACAGCAGATAAGGCAAACTGAAAATCACCAGCAAACTGGGATATGCGCAAAAATCAATATACAACAGAAAATAGTGTCAAGCACCAAACTCGCTATACAGGAGAAAGGGAAGGGGCAAGGGGCAGGAGATCTCTGGAAATACATAAGTATACACTGGAGCAATCAAAGAGAATATTTTGGCGTTGGAGACAGAGAGGGTATGGCCCCTCGGCACTTGCTCTGCAGGGAGGGAGAGAGAGAGAGGAGTTAACAGGGAAACAGGAGATCAGGATCATAACAGGGAGACCCCTCCCACCCTAGGTGTGTTCACACCTGTTGTGTATATGCTCCTTCCAGAGTCACAATTCTAATCAAAGACTGGATTTCTTTTCTTTCATCCATTCATCTTCTACCACATATTTGTTTCCTGGTCGATGAGGTGCTGGAGCCGATCCCAGCTCACGCTGGGTGAGGGCAGAGTACACCCTGGACAGGTCACCAGTCCATCACAGGGCCAACACGCAGAGACAAACAGAGACCAACAACCACTCACACTCACACTCAGACCTGCAGACAATTTAGAGTCACCAATCAACCTAAACATTTATGTCTTTGGATGGTGGGAGGAAACCCAAGCAAGCATGGAGAGAGCATACAAACTCTACACAGAAACCAAACCTTCAACCTTGTTTTTTAGGGCAACAGTGCCACAGTAACCACTATGCCCTGTGTTGCCAGTTTTCTTTTCGCCATGATCCATCCATCCATCTTCTATCACTTTTCCAAATGAGTTTATGGTCTCAGTCTCTTGTTTCAAGTCTCCCACACATGAGTGGCTCTCGAGATATGTTACTGTCTGGTGTGAGCAGGACCAAGTCAGGCAGGTCTTTGGTACATTAAACTGTGGGTTTTGACTAAATCCTAATCTGCCTCATGGTCTCTGGGGTTTTGAATAAGCACGTGTATGGATTAACTAAATCATGCATGAGAATTGGGGATGGAAATTAGCTCTTGCTAAATCTGGTGGATACATCTTTTCATTTCATTAGTGATTAATGCGCACATTGTCCCTATAAACTCTATTAAAGAAATAAAAATAAAGCAATGGCTCGTCTGTAAAATCTTGAAAAAACATCTTGAAAGCATCTTAACAAGTCAATTTATTTATCAAGCTCTAAAATCTTTCATTCATTCATTCATCTTCAAACGCTTTATCCATTTCTGGGTTGCAGTGGCGCTGGAGCCAATCCCAGTTCACACTGGGCGAGGGCGGGGTACACCCTGAACAGGTCCAGCCTCTAATAACTTATTTAAAATTTAAATTTAAATTTAATAATGCTACAGTAGAAACACTATCCGGGATGTTTAATGCTATGAGTGCTCTAACAGTTTAGCTGAGAGAATGATGCTGTAGACACAGAGATATCATCTTGTTCATTGTCAAAAACTGACTCAAGATAAGAAAGTTTAATTTTATTATGCTTGTATTAGCTAATGTGATCCTGTAATCTAAATCTGGTTCATAAATACCCCCAAAAAACTGTTTCCATAAAAAAAAAAAAAAAAAAAGATGATTCAACACCTTTGTCTTTCAATTCTCATTCAATTATGACCACATGACCCCCATGACCACAATGTTTTTACCAATGTCACATTGTGTTTGATATAAAACTGATCTCAGGACAAAAAAGTAATCAAAGTGCTCGTATATTTCATGTTGAATTTAGGGCACCAACTAACAACCTCTGTAGGTTTGATCACGGCTGCACTGCCAAACATGAAAAATGATCAGCAGTAAAAAAAGACATAACTATAGCTCTGCTGAATTATCTAGGGGCGAGCTGGAGGAGGAAGTTGACAGTGCATTTTCAATTAATCAGGAAATGAGTCGTTTTCCGTTCATAATGCGACTTCAACTCATTCACTGTAATGACGCCATTCATCAGTGTCTGCAGGATAAGGATGGTTGTTGCCGTTGTTGTTTGCGAAGCTCTTATGTAACCATGGTCGTTGCAACAGTTTAATCGCACAGCAGTGTATATTGGTGTGGAGGAACATCTAACCTTGTCATCATTGTTGTTCCTGAGCTGAGCTTTGTCCTGTCTCCCATCCGAGGAATGCAAACACTCCAGTCTACAGAAGACAATGTCTGGGCAGGAAAAAAAAGATTTATTTTCTGTAGATTTACTGCCAGTCATCACATTTAGTTAATTTTGTGATCGAAATAGCTAAAGCCCTGCATGAGAATGTTGCTGACCTCGCCACCAGGAATATTACCAAGATAAGATCTTAATTCGTGCTCTGGAGCCAGATCCATTAATCAACAATATATCCTACAACCATTCATATCTTCATTTGATGCCTTTGGTGCAGTGTGTTTGTGGATCTTCCTGTGTGTACTTCATTGTTTGTGTGTCAATGCAGAGCGCTGCACAAAAATGAGCAGACAACTCTGGTGGAATAAACACTGAGCTGAGCCAGGTGAAGGTCATGGGTTCAATGCCCAGTAAGGGGCCTTTCTGTGTGGAGTTTGCATGCTCTCCCCATGCCACCTCCGGTTTCCTCCCACCGTCCAGAGACATCGTGTTTGGGTTAATTAGTGACTCTGAACTGTCCGTAGGTCTGAGTGTGAGTCGTTGTTGGTTTCTGTTTGTCTCTGTGTGATGGACTGGTGACCTGTCCAGGGTGTACCCCGCCCCTCACCTGGAACGTTGGCTGGGATTGGCTCCAGCACCCCCCACGACACGGAAACAGAAAAGCGGCAGAAGATGGATGGAAGCTAATTACCGTAGTTTTTATTGATATTATTGCATCGCCTGGGCCCAGGGATGTAGCTCAGTGGCAGGCCGAGTTCAAACCCCCACCCCAACACAAACCGGTGGCAGGCTTGTACCTATCCCAAGCCCAAATTAATGGGGAGGGCTGTGACAGGAAAAGCATCCGGCTTAAAAACTGCAGCCAAATCAACCATGGAAATCGCGGGGAACCCTGAACAGGGAAATGAGCTGAAACTTGGAGATGACCACCTATGATCAATTGCGTGAGTGTTGTTGTTTCTTCACAGATTATGAATCAATATACATTTCAGTATACTATTTTACTGCTTTCATATCTGTGGTGTTTTCAGTTTTTAAGATAATGAAGCATTAAGTCTGAATGGCATGTAAGAGTCCTTCCCACAAGGGACAAGAAGTGAAATTAGCAAAGACCATAAACTAAGTAACATCAATAAAGACGTGTATGCAGACACACACTCTAGTCAACAGTTTAAATAGGAAGGATTCCACTGTGAATATTAAACATGTAAGAAGTGACTGTTCAGCAAAGCCTGAGTCATCTCTCACCCTCCCTTACTCATTTTCTTTACCACACGATATTTGCTGCTAAAGGTATTTTAGTCTGATAGTCCGATGGGAACATGAGAATTCGCTCATTCATTAATTCAGTCAACTTCTACCTATTATCCGGTTCTGGGTCACGGGGGTGCTGGAGCCAGTCCCAGCTCATACTGGACCAACATACAGAGACAAACAACCACTCACACTCACACTTAGACAATTTAGAGTAAATCAACCTGGACTTGCATGTTTTTGGATGGTGGGAGGAAACCCACGCAGGCACGGAGAGGCAACAGCGCTAACCACTATGCTGCTATGCTGCCCTAGTATGGTGCAGACACCACTGTGAGATGAATAATTGGTTGTGACCTTGACAATCGGCTTAAAAAGTTGCAGCCATTGCTAATAAAAATTCATGTTTCAAATGTTTGATGCATCACCATGGTTCTTTAAAATTTGTGATGAAGGTCAGTTTCCAATCCATGTTCAGCAGGTTCATCTTCGCTAAGGAACATGAGCATCACATGACTAGCCTGAGCTCCTAGCTCGATGACTAAAGTTGTTCAGGATGTGAAGGAAGTGGATAGATTGGATTTCAGGTTCAACATGACCACGTTAAAAATAATGACATTGACGTGATGCCAGGTCACATGTCGGGAGAGGGTAATCTAAATTAAGTGTGTTACCTGCATTAGATTCAGCCAGCTCAGAGACGCAGCAGGAGCATCAATACAGCAGCTGAAGACTGAATCCTCAGAACAACCTTTGTTCACATTCGTTTATGTGGGCGGCAGAACGCTATCTTACTCTGACAAGGCCTTAAATGTCTGCTTGTCCAAAGATTGTGGTTTCAATTTTCCTTTTCCTTAATTCTACAGGGGATGAATTATAACTGCCAGAGCCAAAACTATGACCACAGATTCAAATCTAAGATCTAATAATAATGCACACTCTTTATTCAACATTGTTGACAGACTGATAAACCCCGCAGCATCAATTCGTCAAGAGCGCTTATCAGCTAAGTCGTGTAATGACTTTGCTTCTTTTTTCTATTTGAAAAACAACAGTCAGTCTCTAACTCCATTTTAAGTGACTCTGCATTGTTAGTTGTGCCTCCATATACTTACCACTTAGATTACACCTCTGTATCAGTATCTGTATCACCACCTGACGCCAACTACCTGCAGCCTTGACATTTTGCTTGCTTCGTTTTATATTTCTACCAGTTTAACAGCAGATTTATTACAGATTGAACAGCTCTCGTCAGTCAGTCATTTTTCCTTCAGCTCTGAGGACTGCTGTTATCGGACCACTCTTAAAGAAGTCCATTCTATAGGCCAATATCAAACTGAGCTCTGCAAGGAAACAAAAGGCTGTCTATCAGCAGCTATATACTTTCCTGTACCAACACAGTCTTCTTAATGCTTTTCAGGTTGGATTTCAACTGACTGAGACTGCACTTCTTAAAGTCCTAAATGACATTCACCGGAGCAGTGATGCATCAAAGGTTACTGTTGGTTTTACTAATCTAAGTGCTGCTTTTGACACCGTTGACCACAGCATACTGTTCAACAGACTGGAACATTGGGTGGGAGTGTCTGGTACTGTACTGAACTGATTCAAAACATATTTACAAGACAGGGACTACTTTGTGTCTATTGGTAATTTTGAATCTGAGCGTAAAAAGATGGCGTGGAGTTCCCCAAGGATCAATTCTCGGGCCTGTTATTTTTAATTTTTAATTTTTAAAGACATTATATGTCTTACCATGCCTATGCAGATGACACACTCTGAAACTATCAATAAGTTGATATGTTGGAACTTCCTAAAGCTAGATAGAGAAATACTAAAAATTAAAGTTTAAAGGTCAGCTTGCCTTGACTCCATGAAACAAATACAAATCAAGCCAGAAATCTTGGTGTAACTATGGACTATGGACTATGGCTAGGGTATTGTAACAGTGTCTTCACAGATCTGACTAAAAAATCAATCAATCAGCTGCAATCTATTCAGAATGCTGTGGCCTCCACTGAGTCTTCACTAACACCAAGAAGGTCCAACACATCACACCTGTTCCTGAATCAGTACGCTGGCTTGCTGTGAGTCAAAGGATCGATTTTAAAATACTACTGCTGGTCCTTAAAGCACTTCAATGGTCTTGGGCCTAAATACCTAAGAGACTCCTAGTCCCCTACGTGGCACCCAGACTCCTCAGGTCCTCTGGGACAGGTTTACTCACTGTTCCTAGAACCAGAACCAAGCAGGGTGACGCAGCTTTTAGTGGATACCAGAAAACCTGAGGCTTTTGAGGTCTGTCACCTCCTTCAAGACACGTCTAAAAACATTCTTATTTAGCAATGCATTCAAACAGTCCACTGAAACCATTGCCCCCTTTCAACCCCTGCTTTGAAATTTGATTTGAATTATATTAAATTATTATTATTACTATTTACTATTACTATTACTACTATTATCACTACTATTGTTTTTGATGATTTCAGTGTTTTTAATGTTATAAATCTTTTGTTGACTCTGTTAAGTACTCAGAATTACTGATTATATTTATGGTGTTATGCATTTCTTTAAATACAATTACAATTACTTTAAAAGAATCAAAACAATTGAATAAAGATAATCTGTGACATATCATTTCTATGCAGAAAGCATTTCTATTTTGAAAAAAATTGTCATTACGTGGGGATCTATGTATATCTTTCATTTTATTGTGATAGGTAACTAGTCTTCGAGAAAGAAATTCAACTGACAGTGATATAAAACAGGAAGGAGAGCCAAATGCTCAGAGTTTCAAACCTGAAAGCAGCAACTGTTTCATGGAAAGACTTAAGTTTGGATGCACCAAACTTTTCCTCCTGCAGCTCAGGTCATCCAGACCGGTGCTTTCCTTTTCCCACACCCTGAATGGATACACAAAAGATTGTTGTGGAGTCTGCAGCTCATCATAACTGAGTTCATGATGGGAGCAACCTTTAAAAAGAAAATGTAATCAATAGTATTTGGACAGATTATGGATCCACTTCATAGGATAGTTACCGGTGTTGGTAAACTACTGGTGCGACATGCCAGCATGTATTTTTGAAGAAAATAAACATCAAAGATGCTGACACAAGACAAAAGGCAGAAACAGTCACTGACCTGAATAGGTAGAAGGAGGAAAGCTGTCAAACTTACCTGGAGGAAGCTGCAGGTCTGTGCCGAGAGGGGGAGAGTTATTGAATAGACTGGAAGCAGGTGGATTTGGAGATCAAGGGTGGGTGAGAGGGAGGAAAACACTGAGGTTAACTTTAAAAGTGAAATAAGCTATGGATGGTGTGTGAAGTTATGGGATTAAATGAAACAGGACAGACTTGGATCTCAGTTTAACCCCCTCAGGCCTTTTTAAGAATTTAACCAATCTTCTACCGCCACCTCATGTAACCACACACTTTCTCCTTTCTTGCTGTAATTTTTAAAGATTTTTTTCTAAGTTTACAATTTCATTGCAAGAAGCAGATTTAGTTTATTGTCATTGCACATAAAATACAACAAAATGCAATTTATTTAATTCTAGAATAATGGAAATGCAGCTGCTGCGGAAGGAGCTCACACCTCTGAACGATGTAATGCAACTACACAACAGCAATGACTTAAAAAAAAATAACCAATGAGCTGACAATCAATTTAACAAAGATATGAATACTCTGTGAACTTTTGATAAGATCATCTTTGCACAACAGCCCTGGTCTATTACGATAAGAATTTATTAACAAGAAAATGCAAACGTACTCTCTTAATCACTTGGGATTTCAGTCAAGAGAAGAACAAAATCAATCAGAGACTCTCCTCCAGTTTAATTAAAAATTAACCGCTGTCACGATTTAAATAGCTGAGAAATAAAGTGCAATACAGAAACTCAGATGTGTCTGAGCCCATCAAGGAAAAGATTTGAACTTGCTATGCACTCAATAACCGTGTGTTTCACAATGTATTTTTTTTGAATCAGCAAGGTTAGAAAGAAAAAGCCTTGATTCAGATTCACTGGGTGTTTTTGGTTAACGTAAAGTTTTTTATTTGTTTTCAGGACTTTTTTTGTTTGGAGCTGAAGGTTTTGATCCAAGTGGAGGTTTGATTAGGGAGAAATATTTTTGATGATTAATGCTTCTATTCACTAAAAGTAATCAAGGTTTAGGGGTACAGGATTGGCACCAGGATGAGAAGAAGGAAGGGACAATGGGTGGGCAAGCCTGCTAGGTTAAGAATATAAGTTCCCAAGCGCAATAATACAATAATGTGAGAATGTGCTGAGGACTGGGAGCAGTGTGAGGTATAGACTGTTAGTGTCCTTCCTCTTCATCCCCACTTTGATATTGTAAATCTGACCTAAGTGTTATTAATCCATGCTTAAACTCACTGGTCCAGTTAATAAATACATGACATCAGATTGCTGAAGTGATGAGCAGAATGACATTGACTGCACTGATAAATGACAAAAAACAAGAATAAATGTGGAATAAATGAGGATGCAGCATCTGGACCTTTCACGGCTCATTGCGTTGATGGAATACTAATAAAAACTATATGACAACAGCATACTAAGTGCACAATTAATATTCAAAAATATTCCAGCTCTGCATGTGGTGAAGACCTGTTTGAGGCTCCCTTGCTGGCAATGTGACGGCTCCGTCTCTTGGGAAAGCAGGAGATGTCTTTGTTAACCTTTTTCACTGCGAGCTGTGTCTCCCGTAAACCTGCAGGTTCTGCCAGACACTCAGGGTACACACAGCCACCCAGCGCCATCCTGAAGTGACAGCAGATAAATAATGTTCCTGTGGACCTTTTTGCTCACCTGAGCTAAGTGGCCAGACTGAGCTAATTGATTGATTTGGAGAAAATCAATCAATCTGAATAGGTGAAGTGTCAGAGACACAGGAAAATTGTGTTCCGTTTTAACAGTTTTGAAGGTAGGCTTCTTCAGATCAAGGCCATAGAATACATTTTCTATTTGAACCAAATTTAAGTTTTTGAGCTTTTGTTTTCAAGTTGGGATCACTGAAGTTTGAGTGAAATGTCAAAGCAGCATTAGAAGTTTGTCTCAAAGAGCTTTGCTCAAAGTGAAGGATCTGCAGCCTGGACTGCATCACAGAGACAATGAAGAGACTGAAGCTCACCCACCTTTTCTTTATCCAGATCAGGACTGGACTTTAGTCTTGGTCTTTGTCCTGCTGACTCTGCCAGCTATGAGTGTTGCTACATCTCAAGTGTTGTCCACCAATCACAGGCTCCTCCTGTCAAAAACTCAGCATGTCCTTGGACGGGATTCTGTCTTTTCATGTCTGTGAGAACATCCACATGGTTTCCATGCCTTTCATTAAGAAATTACACAAAAGGGCTAAAGAAGTTCCAAAGATAAAAAGATAATAATCAAAACAAAGCAACCTTTGAACACATCACACAGAGCAGCAGAGGCAGATTTTAAAAACCTTTAACACTATAATAGTAAGGTTTTCTCAGTTGTGAAGTCTTTTACAGAAAATACATTTTTCTCAGAAGATTAATTTTTGAAGTACACAAAGCATCCCCTCCACTGTATCGTTTTTAATATAAACTATAGAATTGGATTTGCATTTTAAACATTTAAAATATTCAAGCTTCAATTTAAATCTTTGAATTTAAAGTATTCCTAGTCTGGTCTGAATATCATCCAAACGATTTTATAGATGATATAAGTCATAAACACATATTGAGTATTCCCTGACCTTTACCTCACTTCGCTTAAAATACAAATGCTGTGCTGTTGACTCCATCACACCTCTTTAAAGTTTATAATTTTATTGTGACACATCACTTCCTCCATGAGTCACGTAGTGTTGCTGTGAACAGTTCCGTCAGAACCAGAACAATGATTGATTAGGGCGTGGAAGAAGACTGTTTTCTTACTGAACAACTTTCACATGTATTTAAGTACATGTATTTATGCTTTGACTCAAGTGAAAGAGTTGTGTATGTGCATCTTTTTGATGAGCTAGGAGCTGAATCAAATTGGTCACAACCAATTAATTTATTCATCTCACATTGTTTGCTGCCCCATACCAGGGCAGCACAGCTGCATATTGGTTAGTGTTGTTGTGGGTTTGATTCCCAGCCAGGGGCCTTTCTGTGAGGAGTTTGCATGCTTTCCCCGTGCCTGTGTGGGTTTCCTCCCACAGTCCAACAACATACATGTCTAGGTTGATTGGTGACTAATTTTGTTTTAGGTGTGAGTGGTTGTTGGTCTGTCTGTCTCTGTATGCTGGCCCTGTGATGGACTGGGGACTTGTGACTTGTTGAGTCACTGGGTGATGATCCACCTTATTCCTTTTTCTTTAAAGAACTTGTGATATGTATGTAATGAAGCTGTTTCCTTGACACCATCACTGACCTCTGGCTGCATGGGGTTGAAGAGATGCTGAGTGGCTGTGTGTATGTATCGGTGTTGAGTTTGAGAGTTTGTTGTGGGTGATATTATCTCCTAAGCTGTCTTGTCCCAACACCCGCTGCATCATAGTGTGTGGCCTTTTGAGGCAAAAAACAGGTCACTTTGAACACTACAGGCCCTCCCTATTCATGGCAAACAGGTCAGGAAAAACCAATTTGCATTTTAACGCGAGAGAGCCGGAGCACAACTGATGCTCCAGCTTCCCTGAAGTGTGGAGCAGAGCCCTCCTATCACATCTGACACGTCCTTAATAGGGAGGCATGGCCACACTGCAGCCTACATAATGAAAAATTTGATTTATAATGCTGTACTCGTACGTATGTTTGATTTATTAGGCTCCATTGTTTTTCTTCGGTTGTCTAAGTGCAGGCATCAGTGAATTCCATCTCTCAAAATCTGAACTTCAGTTGACCTAAACGTGTCACGCCATGAATATTCAAGAGAGGTTTTCCACTTTGACCTCCAGTTACACACTGCTGGACGCAACTGAACGATCAGTTCTGCTGCAGGCAGATTTCTGTCCAGGTCATGACCTCCACTGTAAATCAATGATGGCTGCACCTATGAAGGGTACGCAGAATCTAAATCTAAAACTAAATAATGATGCTTTGATTCACAAAAACTGTGAAAGGTATAATGGGATTTTATTATTTTGATCTTGTTTTTAGCTTCCAAAGGGGGAAATGGCAGAGAAACACTGACAGCATGCAACATGTTCAACATATTTGTATATATGTATATATATTGACATTTGTAAAAATGTGAATTGACACTGATATCTGAACCCAAAAGAGGGCCCGGTGATGGATGGCTCAGAGCCTCACAGGAGTGTTGAAGATCATGGATGTGACACCTTGATCAATGCGTCTCCACACGGCTGCTGCAGAGATGTAGTGCCTGTCATGTTCAGAGCACATTGTTTAATCCAACACATCATTTGCACGCAGGCAAAGGTTAACAAGACAGATGTAACCCTTTAAATTATCCATTTATCATTTTCCAACTTTGAATCCTGTATTTTCTCTCCAAGAAATCACAGATGATGATAACACTCACAGACAAACAAAGAGGTCCAGACACTCACAAGGGCAAATACAAACATTACAAAACGTCCCATTAAACCTTTCAGGATTTATTAAGTTTAGTTTTTTTTTGTTTGTTCATTTGTTTTTGTTTTTTTTGTTTGTTTTTTTATCCTTCTGCTTTCCTCCTTGCATAATTTGTCTGCTTTATCCCAGCTTAGGTGCTGAGTAAAATTTCGGTGCATGTTTAGATAGACCAGACATTCATTATGGGTCTGAGGAAAACCAGATTTAGAAACTTGGTCAAAGAATTAGTCAGGTGGAGGAGGGAACTGTGATTCGGTCACCTTCTATTCCAACCTCAGCCTGTAGCTCTATCGGCCATTAGCAGTCACCTAACAACAAAACCTATAGATGAGGTTACAATAACCTGTTGCTACTTACGTTTAGATAAGATTTACACTTCTGCATAAAAGAGGGAGTGGCCACTGTGCTTACACTCATGTAGCTCCTCCTCTTTGGCATTTTTTGATTAGCCATGATGTTGGTGGAGTTTGGCACTGCTGAGATGGCTACGGAGGAGTAGCTCACTCCCAAAACTGAAAACCGTTAACGTATGAAGAGTTTCAGGAAATGAAATTACCCAAACTTCTGATCCGTACTGGGCATTGAAGAACAAGCTGATGAGGATCAATTGTAAATCAATATGACCCATTTGGATGTGATTGACTTTGGCTCTGGGACAAACTGTCCTCTCTGTGCCTTTCACATCTGACATCTCACCTAAATCACAACCAATCAATTTACTATTTTGACCATCAGAGCGTTAAATTCATGAAAGAGATTTTTTTATTCAAGCTCTGCACAATGCTTCTTAGGAAACAGCTTGTAAAGACCAGATCCATCTGACAGACACAATGTGATAAAATATGTAATTCACTCTCACTGAAGCACAGATGATGTATATGGTATATTTGATCAATAAGTGCTAAGAGGTGGGCAGTACAGCGGCATCGTGGTTTGCGCTGTTGACCCACAATAAGAAGATTGTGGGTTTGGGTCCCGGCCTTTCCTCCAGATACTGCGGTTTCCTCTCACCATCCAAAGACATGATGTTGGGTTAATTGGTGACTCTAAATTGTCCATAGGTCTGAGTGTGAGTGGTTGTTGGTCTCTGTCTGTCTCTGTGTGTTGGCCCTGTGATGGACAGGTGACCTGTCCAAGGTGAACCCCACCCTCGCACAGTGTGAGCTGGGATTGGCTCCAGTCCCCCCTGCCCCGAGATCCAGAAACAGATAAGAAGTAGAAAATTAATGTTAGGTGTGTTCCATCTATGTAACAAAAATATTCATTGTAATTCTTTGTGTTCCTTCTCTCCTGAACTGATGTTATTGTTACAGAGCAGCATGTGAGCTCAGACACAGTGGACACAATTACCCAGAAGCACCTGAGAGGCCTTTGAGGATTGACCTGTCAGCTCTCAGTTTGCTGTCAACACCTCAATCCTCCGAACATCCCTCAGCTGTTTCCCTGCCGCTCATTTGAATCATTAAGGTCTGAGCTTGTGTTTGACTTTGACACTTGGGCCACACCACGACATTTAACAAAGTGTGCGACATGTGTGGACTGACAATGGCAGGAAGAATGAGCTGCCATTTCCACGGTTATTAAGACCATTTAATAACTTCATTCCTGCAACTGAAACAGAAAAGCCCATCTCCAGCAGCGGCAGCTCGCTGTGTGCAGGACTCAGCCCCCCCTCACCCACCAACTCTTGTTTTATTCTATGAACAGATTAAAGGGTTGCAGAACTTATTGACTCAGATTTTTCCTCAGGGTATAAAGTAATTCATATAATTAGGCCTTCTAGCTCCGCTCAAGCTTCTTATCAAAGCTTTCTGTATTGCTTCTGCTAATTTAATTAGAAAAATCTCTCTAATGAATGAATTTGCTAAATTTAAGTTAACTTCCACCAATCCATTCCCTTGTTAATTGATGGCCATAGGCATTTAAAGAGAACAGTTGGACAGCTGGGCAGAGGTGGAAAGGAATAACAGTTTGTACATTAGTGAGGTACTGAATTTAAAGCTACATTAATCACTATCACTTTAACGCACATGCATACCTCGGTGTTATAAACTTATGGTGCGCAGCATGCCCTGCACTGACACAGCAGAGATGACAACAGAACCTATCCAGCAGCTGATGAGCCAGATATTTTTGCCAGGAGTCGGCAGGGATCAGATCGATGATTTATCAGACAGACAAAAATAAATTAATTTAATTAATTTGTTGCTCTGTCACTGTTGGATGACTTTTGTTAAACATTTTTATGCTCTGTATTTCTATTTTTCCTCATTATTATTAGTAACTTCTTACCTTTTAAACTGTTAGCTGCTATTGGAGTGAACTGCCAAATTTCACCGTGTTTTATGTGTAATAACAGTAAATAAACTCTACAATACCATATAGATGGACTCAACCTCTGTGACGTCATCGTCGTATTTCTGATGAACAGCTATGAAACAGGAAACTCCGCCTGTTGCCATCCTAGCAATATCTGACTCTGGCTACCTCCTGGCAAATTCCGAAACAGCCAACGAAATGGGAAGAGATGAAACTCTGAGCTAATTAGTTTAGGTAATTAGCTAGCTACCTTTCAGGCTAATGCAAAAAGCTACATATGGTGAGGGCAGTACTAACATAGAAATAGAATAACAGTGGGATGTCAGTCACTAGACAGCAGCACAGACATCTTCATGTTCTGCTGGTCAGTTAGCATTATAGGAAGACCGAATATCTGTCTGATGCCATGACGGATCTTCCAACAGGAGGTGACGCTGACAGCACCCACCTGTCACCAACACCCTCAGCGAGACACAACTTTAAATAGCTGAATTCTGTAGAAGTTCACTCCCCACAGAAAGTTGCATTTTAAAGTGGAAGTCCACAAGGATTACTTTTTAGCAGCCTCAAGTGGCCATTTGATAACTGCAGTTTTTGTCCTCAGTGTTGGGTGCTTGTTGCTTTCAAACATTAGATACTTGAGTTTTCCTATTTTGGGAAAAACTCTATAGTTAAGAGAGGAAGTATTTATGGACACAAAAGGAGATAAGGGAGGGACTTACGGAAAACCTCCTCTTGGGTTTAATGTGTAACAGCTGGAATGAAACCACACAGACTCAAACAGAGTGAGAACATCTCATACAGCTCATATGATGGATTATCACAAAAGACAAATATATTCTCTGATCCCCTGACATTAGATGTAGTGCCAACCTCAGTATAAGGTTATAATACCAGAAGATAAAGTATCTTGAATCCAGAATATAAGCTAATATATTTCAGTTTCACAGATTTTCTTTATGCGTTAAGGTTAAAATTTAGCACCAAAATGGAAAACCTTCCATAAAAAGTCCCTTTGCCTCTGGCACTGAACAGATGACAGTTTGGATGATAGTTTTCTGAGCCTCCTTATCTCACCTGTTTCATACACAGCAGGCTGGGGTCAGGTCATAAAATGTGTGTCATCAGATGTTTTGTTTCACCTCTTCCTACCAGTGTCTTTGCTCCTCTGCCTTTTTAAAAAAATAAAGCCTCAGCCTGAGGGGAACTCGAGATAGATTCCTCTGTCGTGTTACCAGTTTAGGAGTGGGAACAGAGAGGTAACCATGTTGCAGAGAGCACAAACTGGAAGCTGGGAAACACATCTGACACGCAACAACAAACAGGATCCACTTGGTTAGTTGCATATGTAAGTGAAGACTCATGATCCAGACAGAAAGCACAAATGCTGCTCAGACACAACGTGTGATGACTGACACGTCTTCAGCTCTGTTTCTCTTTAAGGAGTCATCTGCATCATAGCTCAGAAAAACACACCTCAGACAAAGCAGAGCCCCCACCTTGTTGTCATGATCAAAACAAAAATGCAATCAAATTAAATTAAATTTATATTGCACCAAATCATAACAGGGTTGCATCAAGGCATTTTTGCACACGGTGCAAACAAACATAACATACAAAAAACATTCAGTGATCACAACCTGGTAGTTCTAAATGTGCACTACAAAATATTAGCAGTAGGGGAGAAGAAGAAGTAACAATGGCAAGTGAGTAGTAGTCTATAATGATAACAAAAGGTAACTACAGAGCAGGAACATGGAGCAGAGATGATTCAGCACCTGAAGCATGAGGACAGGAGGGACAAAACACAGACTACAGGAAGAGACAAAGTTAGAGACATGTAATGTTGTAACGCATGAGGGAGAGAGAGAGAGAAAGAAAGCCAGAGAGGGAGAGAGATATAGGGGGTGCTCAATTTAACCCCCAGCAGTCTCGGCCTATAGCAGCACAACTAAAAGAAAAAGAGAATTTAAACCTTACATTTATAACTTACTACAGTATTTAATAATGCTTATAATTCAGGCAGTAATAAGGGGATTGTAAGCAAGATATACTCTGGCATCTCCTCTCCGAAGAAACACTCAACGTTGTACATAAAGCAAAAGTGGGAGGAGGAAATACAAATAAAAATAACTGAAGATATGTGGAATGATATGTGGAAAACACAACTCTCTTCCACAAACTCTCTAACCTGGAGGGATTCTTGCTGGAAAAACATCCATTTCTTTATAACCCTGAAACAAAAATCTAGACAAATGGGAACCCCACTGCCATGCTGGAGGTGTGACAGAGCAATGGTGGACCATGCACACTCTGGACTTGCCTTCACATTAAGCCATTTTGGGTGGAATTGTCCAGCGTTGTCTCAAAAAGACTGGGTTTCCCTGTCAGTATGACATTTTCCACGCTATACCTTGGGCCCCAAAGGATTTAAATAATGGTGACTCTTATCTCTTGAGGATCTCATGGCAGCCATTAAGAAAACTATTACAAATGCTGGCTTCGGAAAGGTCGTCCGTCATTTATAAACATTGTGAATCAGTTACACCACATGGAACAGACTACCTGTAACCTGGGGCTACAAAAAGCTGTAGGGGAAAGACATTGGGGAAAATTTAACCCTTTTCTTTTAGCCCATTAGCGAACAGTGCAGATATCCCACTCCAGCAACCATATTATATGTGCATATAGGAATATGTATGTGTAAAAAAGTATGTGTGTGTGTGTGTACATATATGCATATGCATTTTTTTTTCTCTTTTTTACAGCTTTCTGTCCTCTCCTCATGTTCCCAATGTATGTGTGAATGTATGTTTGTGAATATATGTATAAGTTCTTAAACTAAAAGAAATAAAGTTAAAAAAAAAAATAAAATAAATACTTAAATTTATTAGTGTAGTCTTTGTTATACAGGAAGGCTTTAAACCTGATCTTAAAAGCCGTGACAGAGTCCGTCCCCCGGACCGATACTGGAAGTTGGTTCCATAGAAGAGGAGCCTGATAACTGAACGATCTGCCTCCAGATTTACTCTTGGAGACTCAAGGAACCACAAGTAAACCTCCATCAAGAGAGCGGAGTGGCCTGCTAGGACAGTAAGGAACTATGAGCTCTCTGAGATATGATGGAGCTTGGCCATTAAGAGCTCTATATGTTAACAGAAGGATTTTAAATTCTACTCTATATTTTACTGGCAGTCAATGAAGAGCAGCTAACAGGAGAGATATGATCTCTTTTCCTAGTTTAGTGCCACAGGCTTTAGCTCAGTCACACTCAGTCGCGTAGCTCTGTCATACGTGCACCTAGAAATGTCATTCAAACTTTAAAACGGAGGAAATCTTGTGCTGTTCCCAGAACATCAAACTGTTTTCTCCTAAACGGTACAGTTATCAAACTACGAGCCCTCAAAGGAGCAGTCCGATTCACTTTTTCCTCTAAGTTACAGTGGAGCCGCTCGTTAACTAGAGTGAGAGCAGAGTGAAAAAGTAACTGTCATTTTCATTTTTAACTCGAGCTCACAGCCAAATCGTAGAAAGGAGACAAATAATTTTTTGGCAAAATGTAGACACAGGTGTTGGGATTCATAAAATGTCATTTTCAGAGCTCAGCTCCTCACCACATTTAAGAGCACTCAGAGCGCCAGCAACACCTGTTTTTACCCCAATTGACCGTAATGCAAATCAAGGTTTTCCTCAAAACAATTTCACTCTGTCTTCGCACTGTCCGTACACGCTCATTTTAATGAGTTTTCCATTCAAATAAAGACTGTTGGAATCTCCAGACTCTTCTGTCTCTCACGGTGTTTTCGCTTTTCAGACCGGAGCTACGGTTTGCTCGCAATTTAACGTAGAGCGGGACGTGGTCAAAAGCCACTTTTCTGAGACTTTTGGGGAGAGTCTGAGCTCTGACCTGAGCGAATTCTCAAATCACCGTGGCAACCGCAGGTCCCTCAGCTCAGGTCTGTGTGCAGCTGTTGCTGTGAATCAAACCCACCCCACTTTGGAGCCTCGCTGCTTCGTCATACTTTGTCACAGAAACGCCGTTCAAAGTTTAAAAGGTCACAAGACTTTGAACTCTGTTGGTGACAACAGGCTTTATGATACCTACTACTCTTACTACACAATCACAGAATGATAGTCATGCTGGTCTCATCTCACTCTGTCTGTTGTCTACGGCCATCACTTTGAATGATTTCTTCTCAGAAGACACACACAGAGATATAGAGATGCACACACAGACAGATATACAGACGCACTCACACATATACACAGACACACACTGAGACAGATATACAGACGCACTCACACATATACACAGACACACTAGTTCCTGTTAATATTCATGCAGCAGCGTTCTGAATCAACTGAAGGCCTTTCAGAGATTTGTTTGGACATCCAGATAGTAATGAGTTACAGTAGTCCAGCCTAGAAGTTACAAATGCATGGACTAGTTTTTCTGCATCATCCTGAGAGAGGATTTTCCTAATGTTTCTCAGGTGGAAGAACTTAACTCAAGGGTTTTATGGTGGTAGGAACGTAACTCAAAACATTGACTCAAGTCCTGAAGTACGTTCTTGGACTTTACATGAATATTTCAGTTTTAATTGTATTACCTTTCATTTATTTTAAGCTTTGTGGATCCCTACACTTTCTGAGCCACCAGTCCTTTCTGGTTCCTTTCATTTTCATTAAAAAGAACTAAAACTTTTTCGGGTTAGATTTCATAGAAGAACACGTACTGTTGGCTCCTGTGGTTCAGCTGCTTAACCTTCTAAAGGTGTGTTGATGCATCTTGGGGAAGGTGTAGGAACTGGATCGGTCACCAGAGAGAGCTGTCATGCGCAACCTGTCAGGAACCTGACGAGTAAGAGCCACCATCATCATCGTCACTGAGGTAAAGATTCAGAGAGCAGGCACAGAGGTGGGACCGTAAGCACTCAAAACATTCACTTATTAACTTTAAATTACACAGTTCAAGTAAAAGTACATAAATATCAGCACCAACAGACAGTGAACCAAAAGTAACTGGGTGAGAGCAGGGTACACCCTAGACAGGTCACCAGTCCATCACAGGGCCAACACACAGAGATGAGAAACCACTCACACTCAGACAATTTAAAACCAACAGTTAACCTAAATATGAGGAAACCCACGTGGGCATGGGGAGAACATGCAAACTCTGCATAGAAAGGCCGCAGGCTGGGAACTGAACCCACGACTTATTGTGGGGCTAACTACTACACCATGCTGCTGCCCCAAGGAGGTTTCTTAAAAAATTTCAACATGTGCAAACAGGCAAAATCTAGTTTTTTCTGTACAAAGCAAAGTGGTTATTTTCAGGTAAATCAATCAATGAAGTACATCCCAGAATCACAGTGTTCACAGTGCTGTGACCACCTGCAGACACATGCACATATTTCTCTGGTCTCCTGGCAGAGAACGGAGTCTGAGTTCAGTGATAAATCCGATTTTCCTCAGCTGTCATAAAGGAGCTGTGTGATTGGCAGCTCTCCTTCAGAGGTCAGCAGATGTTGAGGTGGCAGCTCTGAACACCTCCAACAGGATGGTGGATCGATCTGAGATCACTAACCTGTTCCTGAAAAATATGTTAAATTTTTTTTCTGCTTCTCCAAATGTTTTCTCAAGAGAATTATCCAGTGCAGGTGAGGAACAGTAGAGTTAACCTGCAGCATAGCCTACATGTACAGTTCTGTGGGGAATAATAAATGAGCTTATGGTCTTTAGTTTGAAGTCTCCAGAACAGCATGACATTTTTTTATGATGGGGCCGTGGCTAGTGTGTGACCTATGACTGACATTAATGGTGAGCAGGTTAGAGCCTGCCCTCACTCATCCTATGCTCAAACTTCTAATAACCTAATAAGACAAAAAATACAAACGGATGAAATCATGTCTTCTGAAAAATGTAATTGTTTTGAAATTATTCAACCCCTATCTACCACATAATGGCCACACAGGGGCCACTGGGGGCCTCAGCATCAGGCCAGGGTTCACACCAGGTGCATGATTCCCCGACAAAATAAAATTGCAGACAAATATGTTTGATTTGTGAATGAATCGGTTCAATTTAGATTGATAGATAGAAATTCTCATGTCACAGCAGAAAGACACACTGTACACCAGGGTAATAACAATAAAAATTATTTAAACAATCACAGTGACATAAGGTGAGATAATAACAGTTGTTTTGTTTTTATATAGCAGAGAGATGTGATTTTTTTCTGTCTACAGATGAGTGTTATTGTATAGTGTGACGGCATATGGCAGGAATGATTTCCTGCATCTGTCCCTTCGACCGGGGCTCCACTGTCTGTCCAGTGTGTGGTGGAGAGGGTGATCAGGATTATCTATAATGGGCAACAGTTTGTTCAGGGTCTTCCTCTCCACCACACTTTCCACAGTGTCCTGTTTGCTGCCAATAATGGAGCTAGTCTTCCTGATGAGCTTATTCACTCTGTTGCTGTCACTGGCTCCAATGCTGCTCCCCCAACACACCACGGTGAAGAAAAGTACACTGGCCACCACAGACACAGACTTCTTGCTGCACACATAGCTTCCACAGGAAGTAAAGTCTGCTCATCCCCTTCTTGTAGACAGCTTTGGTGTTGGATTTTCAGTCCAGTCTCCTTGTTGATTTTGACACCCAGGTACTTGTGGTCCTCCACCGCCCCTCCCAGAATACACAGTGGCTGTGAAGTCGTCCTCCTCTTCCTGAAGTCGATTACCATCTCTCTGGGCTTGTTGACATTCAGCCTCAGGCGATTGCATCCAGCCCACGATACAAATCTATCCACCACTGCACTGTACTCCCCCCAACCCCAGTGCAATTAAATGAATAATAGTTGAATAAACAATTAAAACCATAAAGACAAAGAAGGTCACCTGACATATAATATATGTGTGTGTGTGTGTGTGTGTGTGTGTGTGTGTGTGAGGCAGATCTCATCTTTCTGTGAAATGCAGCTCCACACTGTTGATGCTTCTACAGACCAAAGACGACGACCAGGTGTATTATGGGGTTTTATTGCGCAGCTTTCCCCAGAGTGACTTCCGCTTTTTTCCGGCAACACAACATACAGCACCGCAACAGTGTGGTGAAGCAGACACATCTGAACAACACGTGAACATGGGCTCGTTTAGCATCATTCTCTAAACATAACTTTATGGACTAAAAAAACAAACACAGCAAGTGCTCAAAATAGTCATCATAAGCCAGAATAAGTACAATACAAAGTGTGAAGTATGAACATCACAAAGATCCCGGACTGCGCAGAGACGTCCTCTTTTTTCTGTGCGGCTCCCACACTAGGCACTGCGCCAATAGATGGCGGTGTAACACCTTTTTTGCCATAATTGAACAAGCCCAACCCAAATCTTCTCCGTTACACACATAAATATATATATTCGGCAGAGGTGGCAAAAGTATTCACATTCTGTACTTAAGTAGAAGTACAGATACATGTGTAAAAAATGCTCTGGCAAAAGTAAAAGCACTGATTCAACTCCTTTACTCAAGGAAAAGTAAGAAAGTACAGGCTCTGAAATGTACTTTCAAAGTAAAAGTAAAAAGTAAAAATTTGTTTTTGTCGTTAATGAAACACAATACATCCCTTTATAATATCTGCTCCAGTACATTTATCTACCTATCGTCCCCTCACTCACTTGACTTCTTCCTGCAGTTACCTGTCCCCCCCCCCTTCTTCAAACCCTCTTTCCTTCTCTCGGTTGTCACGTCTTTTACGTATGCTTTTGCTTCGTGTCATCATCTGTGGAGGGTTAAAAATAAAAGTAATAAGCCTGTTTTTACACTGTAAGGAGTAGAGAGTACATATTTTTGTGTATAAATGTAGGGAGTAAAAGTAAAAAGTCGTCAGAAACATAAATACTCAAGTAAAGTACAAATACCTGAAAATTTTGCTTAAGTACAGTAACAAAATATTTGTACTTTGTTACTTGTCACCTCTGATATTAGATGAATGGTTTCAAAAATTATCCGTATCGCCCGTCATTATAGCCTGCACTTCCGCATTGGGTTCACCTGTCAGTCCGTTGTCCCGGGCAACGCACGAGCTCACAGCTGGAGAGCGTGCGCAGATTGCTGCGTGATCGAACGGTATTCGCAGCGTCTTCAGAGATGACGGATTCCTTTTGGATCTCTGAAGTAAGTAAGCGACAGGCTCTTAACTTTAAAAGTTATTAAACTTCACCACGAACCACTGAGCATCTGTTATCGCCGCTTTGAAGAAGCAAGTTCAAGATCCAAATCCAAGAAGCAACTTCAAGAAGCAAGTCCAAGAACCGGATCTGAATAACTACAGAGGGCACTGCATCAAGAGGCCCGACACCGGATTGCTTTGGAGACAAGGTGACTGAGAGTCCCATCAGATCGCCTTTTCCCCCACAAAGGGGTCCTGGGGATTCATGTGAGGGAAAAGACCCCAAGTCCAGAGAGTGCTGCACCCGAGCTGAGCTCCACACACCTGATGGAGACCTCTGATCCTCCCACCTCCAGCCCTGAAGAGTCCATCCAGGCTGAGGAGGACAAACAACAGCTCCAGGGCCGCTATCATCTCCAAGCAGCCAAGTGTTATAGCTGCCATCGTTCAAAGTCTCCAGGCCAACATCAGGGAGCACTGCGCCAAATATTCCAACCATGAAGAGTCATGGCTGGTTCCAGAAACTCTGGCCCTTCTTCTACATCATGTTTTGTCATTGTGCTGTAATGCTGGTCACTCTGGACTCAGCATCAGGCCAGGGTGACCAGCAGACGGTCTCTGTCAGCATGGCTTTTTCCGAGCACTCTGGTTCACACTAGGTGCACGGTCACCCTACATAATAAAGTCACACAAAAATATTTTTAATTTTTGAATTTCTACTTCACATATTAACTCTACTTCTTCTGCAAAATGAGGAGAGCAAGTGCACCGACCCCCATCATGATCACCTTCTACCAGGGCACCACAGAAAGCATCCTGATGAGCTGCATCACTGTCTGGTACGGCAGCTGCACTGCCAGCAAAAAGAAGAACCTGCAGCAGAGAGTGAATGCAGCCAGCAGGATCAGTGGTGTCCCACTCCCCTCACAGACCTGAACAGCACCCGGCTCACCCGGAAAGCTGTCACCATTGCCACAGATTCCACTCACCCCTCCCACCCCTTGTTCAGTCTCCTGCCATCTGGGAGAAGGTACCAGAGTCTACGTGCCAGCTCTACCAGACTGGGAAACAGCTTCATCCATCAGGCTGTTAGGAAGCTGAACTCAGCAAGAAAGACACACTGTACACCAGGGTATTAACAATAACGATTATTTAAAAAAATGAAAAATATATACAATATAATCAAAACTATAAACAGACAAAAACTATACTATAAACTATAAAAACACAATCACAGTTGTTTTCTTTTTATATAGCAGAGAGATGTGATTTTTCTCTGTCAGACAGATGAGTGCTATTGTATAGTGTGATGGCATATGGCAGGAATGTGTTCCTGCACTATAACTCCTTACCAGCACCCCCACTGACGAAGGACCCCCCCTCAACCCAACTCTAACCCTAACCCCCCCACCCATACCACACACACCAAAGACTTTGCTCTGGTATTTCAGTTTATGGGCCATCGTGTTTCTTGTTGTGCCCTTTAACAGGAAAATAGTGAGATGAGAGGGATAAAGAAACACACACAGCTCACACTTTCAATCATCTGTACTGTATGTTACGCTCTCATACAGTACAAATAAATTCAAACATCTCTCTTAATACTTTCAGTCTCAGGACCAGTTATTCTTATACACGTCTGTTTTAAATCAGCCAATGGCATTTACCTGTAAAACAGATCTCAAGGTCTACAGTCACCACACCTTTTAGTGATGCCCTGGTTAGGGTTGACTTCACACAAAGGATAAAAAAAACTATATTCAACAACAAAAGTCTGGCCCAAACAACAACAAAAAAAAAAAAAAATAGCTGCAGCTTTAATTCCCGTTCAGTTGTGCACAACCCGTTGTACCTTTATTTTATATATTTCCTCAGTTTTCTTTCACTCCTCAATATCCTTGATAATGGAGAGTTCTTACTGGTGGGAGTTGAGATGGAGTCCCGACTCAGGCCTAAAGTATTGAATCCAACCCTCAGTCCGCCAATCACGCTGTCCTCTCTCCTACAGCGAGCTGGCAGTGGACAACACTGCTCTTCTCACAGTCCAAGGCTATTTCACCTGATAAATGTTTCAGACATTCCTCAAACACTTTCCACAAGTCTAAATGTTATTTTTCTTCTCTTCTTTCAGAGAACTAACTTTACGTTGCTTGTCTCTCTGCAGCAGGTTCAGAAAGGAAAGCTAACTGCATGCCGCAATTGAGCTAGCGGCCGTGTGCGTTCAGGTAGCCACTCCAAACACACAAACATCGACAAGGTGAGAAATCCAGTCATATTTCATGGCTTATTCTTGTTTAGATTTGCATATAAGTATTGTAAGTTTGCCTTGACAATTTGACAAAAATTAATAAAAGTAACAATCTAGTATGCCGCTAAACACGATGTACATATGTGTAGAGAGGGACTGAAAATGTTAATATATGCCCAGTTACAGCAAACTTAAATTAGCTTATAGCTAACTCTTGAGCAGCTAAAAAGCTATACATTTTCCCGGGGAAATAAATAAACAATTAAATAGATACATACACAAATTAGATTTTTTTCGTGATTTTATTTCCAGAGTTTTTTTGTGCAAAGAACACTAGAGTTGCAATTGATGGAGACCTGTCAGATTTGGAAAATTTTTCTGACAATGATGATCCCATCCTGGATGCCGATTATCAACCCCCACCACAGGAGCAAAGCAGCAGTGAGTTTGACAGCAGTGGTGATGAGGAGCCCATTCCACAGCCCACTGGGCACAGCAGGAGACGTAAACGTCTCCATGATGAAAGGAATGGTTAGCCAAGACACAGTGGAAATTTGTTCATTTTAGGGCTTCAGGGCTAAGTGAATGATTGAAAGGAATACATATAGACAGTGCTCTATTCAATGTTTGTAGCAAAATCTCAATTTACATCACTTGTTGACAGATTCAGGGACAGGCACAGGTTTAGACTCTGATGCTGCCAGGTCCCACACTTCCAGATGTTGCCATCAAACTCTGCAGATTGAGGCTGATGGATCAGATGATGGCCCAGAAGAGCCAAAACCAGGACCAAGCCCTCAGGGACATTCCAATAAAGGTAATTGTTCTTATTTTGGCATGCCTTGAAGGTAAGTATCCACTAAGGTTCTATGTTATACTAAAGTATAACTATGTTATGCACTAATACACCTCAGTGAAATGCTTACATGGGTAAATGTCTAACTTACTTTGCAATAAGCACTATTTGTATTGTGATTCTGGTTGTGCAGCACGTGGAACGTGCTGGAGGGCTACTCCATTGATGGCAAACCTTGCAGAGTTCGACCATTAGGACAAAACTGAGCAGGACAGAAATGGCTGGACCCCACTAAACTATTTTGAAGAGTAGAAAGAGAGATTTGATGAAAACTATTGCAGTTTGTACTAATGCTATGTCACTGAGTAGGAGTGGGGACCTACTACATCAGTAGATGAGGTTTAACATTTTTTGGTGACTGTATTTTGATGTCCTAACCCTAACCCTAACCCAAAAATGAGGATATACTGGTCCAGATACTTGTAATTCAATCCATCACTGAGAGATTCACGTGTAAAAGATTCTTCAAACTGAAGCAATCATTAAGTCATAATTGATTATGTGCCAGAAGACCTGAGGAAGAGTGACAAATTCTGGAAGGTGAGGCCTTTTCTGGATCAGATTCTGCAAGGCTGCAGGTCTCTTGACTTGAATGCATATCGATTGATGAGCAGATGATCCCTTTCACAGGAGCCTGTCCATGTAGGAAATATCTGCCAATGAAAACAAACCCTGTTGGCATAAAGAACTTTGTGCTACAACATTGTGTTGGACCTTGATCTGTATCAAGGTAGAGGTGCACTGCTTGAGAAGGTCGAAGAAGCAGAGGGTCTGGGTTTGGGAAGCTTAGTCGTGACTCGTCTGTGTCAAACTCTCCATCGTGGCACAAAAGTGTGTTGTGACCTGTTCTTCACAAGCATCCAAGGTGCGAAACAAATGATGAAGAAGGAGCTGTACATGACTGGTACAGTAATGAAAAACCGGGTCACTGTCGCAGTACAGAAGTTACCCACTGACAAAACCATGCAAAATGCAGGAAGAGGTACTTCAACAGAAGTTTCTACTGAAGATGGAAAGTTGTGTGTAGTGAAGTGGTATGACAAGTGGTATGACAACAAACACAACCTGAAGACACCTGCCAGCGCTGGCACAAGAAACAGAAAAAATATGTCTGTCACACAAGCGTTGTCGGTGAGTGCAACCTCAAGATAGGTGGAGTTGACTTGATTGATAGAATTGTAACCCTGGTTTCTGGATGGGTAGCGTGCCAGGGCCATGTGTTGTAGGTTACACGTTTGTAAATAATTCTTCAATGAAAAATGGGCCGTTACAGCAGGACAGGAAGACTTTATTTTACTTCATTTACAGGTCAAGTTCACCGACGAAGCAACGCGCACGAGGGCAGAGCCAGAAATCTCTGGTGCGTCTATATTATGGGTCCCCACCCAAACAAGGGCAGGTGGTACCTACATCATGTAATATAATAAAAATTATGATAAGTGTAACAACATAACATTTATAATTAAAATAATAAACACATAATCTACATGGTTACAGAATGATCAGTTACTATCGCATTAGTGCCCGTTCTAAGAAGTGGACAATGCGGATGCTAATGCACTTCATGGATATTGCTTAGGCCATCAGCTAGCTACTCTACTGCAAACACCTGACAATGTGTGGTGCACCAAAGAAGACCATCATGCAGTTCCTTGAGTTGAGCATGGAAGTGGCTAGGCTTGGCTCAGCATCACAGTCAAGAAGACGATGCAGGTTTCCCAAAGCTGTCTGGCATTTGATCTTGCAAGGGCTCAGTCGGGCATATGCTGTCAGCACTGAACAGGTAGGCATGGGTGCATAATTGTAATTTTATAGTGCATCATGGTGTGACAGTGCCTGTGATTTTTTTTTACACTGCAGTAGTGTCAGCTATGCTGTTGGTGCACAGTTGCATGGGATTGTGAGAAGTATGGCATTTTGGGCTGTGTGTAAAGCTCCCTTTACTCGGCTGTAGAGGCCACAGCATGCCTCTCTTCACCGCCTGCGCTCTGCCCCTCTGGGCGGCTGCTGCTGTTTAACGGACTGGCCAAATTGCACAGTAATCTTGCTGTGTGCTTACGCAATGTTGGACTCTCTACTCAACCACATTTGTTGGTTTGATTAATTTCTGTTCTTTTGTTTCTTTGGTTTATTTGCTTAGGTTAAATACTGCCATTTGCTTTTGTGTACTTTTAATTAATACGACTTCCTGGCCCCCGCCCACAACTGAGTTTAAGTTTGTTTTTTATTTTCTGTTTACTGGTTTCCTTTCCTATAGTATGTTTGGTTTCAGTTAATTACTTCATTCTGTTGCGTGTGTGTGTGGCTGTTTTGTTTTTTAGTATAGACTCCTGCCTTAATTACTTTAGCCGTACCACCTGATTGTCCCACCACGAACTGCAGTATAATTTTGTTTTCCTCTGTTTCAGGACAGGAGCTGACCTGGTGTGTGTGTCAGGCAGACTTCCCGGGTGGTGGTTTCCCCCCTCACTCCCCTTAAACTGGTGTGGAACGTGGTTTGGTTTGTAGTGGGGTTTCTTTGCTTTGAGTTTTATTTATTTATTTTGTTTGCTTTAATCTGTCCGCCACGCAAATTGCCATTTGTTTTGTATGGTTGCTGCTATTACCAATGGCTTACTGTGGGTACCCAGGTTGGGCACTCTCAATCACCTTTTAAAAGATAGAAAATTGTTAATAATATAGCTGTTATATTTGGAAAATTATAGGTGTAGCAAACCTGTGTGACCTTAAAGGTTTTAGGTAGCGTGTATTTTCTGGGGTGCAGCTCTCCAGGTGGTGTGGTCAGGCAAATTCCCCTCTCACTCCCACCAATTTCGGCCACGCTTGTAATGATAAACAATATATGTTGCTAGGTTCATAGTGCATTGTACAGTGATTACTTTAAACAGGGAAAATGGTGAGATGAGAGGCACGAAGAAACGCGTGCGGCTGTCGCCTTCAATCATCTGTATTGAATGTGAGGAAGAGGAGTGTGTGCCTAAGTGTTGCTAGATGCCAGCAAAGTTTTTCAACCGCAAGACCTTATCACTTACCGTGAGAATGCACAGAAAACTGCCCAAAATAGTTTTGGCTTGTTTTTCATTTCAACACATTGAAATCATTAACAAGCTTTAAATGGATACTCCACCCCCAAAGAAATGGAGTCAGTCACTGTATTTCCCAGAGTAGGATAAGTGAGAAAAAGCGTTTTGTAACTGGTCCAGTTAGTTTAGCATAGTCGTTCTAATGTCCCATTTCCTGTTAGCATGTCGTTCACAAATGTGATTCAAATAACTCAAGAATTTTCCTAATTACTACTTATGACGTGCACTGTATCCCGGCAAAGCGCCACCAGGCGCAAAAGACACCACACAGCCTAGTATGGTATCGGCCTAGTAGTCACACTGGTGTGTTGATGGAAGTTGGGGGTTCACAGGTGCTGCGTGGTGTCATTGCGCCTGGCAGCGGTGCTCTGCTGGAATATAGTCCCACATCTATCTGTCCAGGCAATCCCTTTATGTTAATTTGCATTGTCATTTGAGTGAGTGTGACTTCTGCCTGCTAAACAGAGGGTCGCATGAAGAAGGATCTGCAGTGCCGGCATTTTGAGCCAAAAAAAAACAACTGATCTGAAACAGCCCAGTTTTTATCCACCCGGCCAAACCCATTTTTGCCTGCAAAATAGATTGCAAAACTGCCCAATGTGATAACCCTGCTGGTTTCTGTGTGACTGACTGTGACATAAAAATAAATAAATAAATAAATAAAGTTGCTAAGTAATTCAAATTTGCGGGCTCATACAGGAAGAGTAACAGTATGCACTGTTGCTATACCTTTGGTGCCTACAGAACCCCATGGTGTCACACACACACACACACACACACACACTACTGTATTGGGAATATACAGTACATGTTTACAGAGGCTGTTTTAATTTCACATAAGAGAATGTTAAGTGAATAAAATCGACTACTCAGTAGTCAATTCATAGTTTTAAATTACATGACTTGTGCTGACCCCGGGAGGGCAAAAAAACCGAGTCCAAGATGGTGGCTAACAACCAATCCAAACGGGTTCAAGCTGCGAATATTTAGATCATTGCTCTAAAGAAAAAAAAACAAAACAAAACACCAAAATACTGTATATGGCACTCGCGAGCCATACACAGCACCTGCCGCCGTATTTCAGCTGTTAAACACAGCAAAGTCCCTGCTAGACCTCCAATTTGGCAATTTTTCCATTTATGTTGTGGAGAATCCCTCCCCTTACACTGCTGCCAGGATGAGGATACAAAAGGACAGACAGTTATAAGTATTTTCAATCTGGGTGGGTCAATAATGCTGCCATTTGGGAGGTGAAGGACAAGAAATTCTTAATTGTCACAGCAAAGGTGAGTGCTAGCATTACAGTAGCTGTCGTTAGTGTCAGTTCACTTCAGTCAGCATTCTAGGGCAGTAGTGACAATGCATAAATGTTTTGGTTAGGTTGACATGGTCCCTTATAACATAAATCTAATCAAAACGTTTTCCTTACCAAATGTCAGGTAAACCATTCCTGCAGTTTAAATGACCCACAGTTGACAGCTGCAAAGACGTCTACTTCGATGGCTGCCATTCTTTGCTCTCCACAGGGAAGAAGGCATGTCTTAGGGCATATGTCCACAATCTCCTCTTCTTCCGGGTTTTCTTTCTCAAACAGGATTCTGTAAAAGCAGACCCAGGCCTGTCTCCTTGTCCTGTCTCGCTTTTTTTTTTTTTTTTTTTAACAAGATTGTCCAATGACTTTGAGTTTTTTGACTCGAGACGTCAAAGGACCTCAGTGACCGCAGGAAGAACAGGCAGCTCTGTCCCTTCCTATAGAGGGCGTCTGTGTTAGGGGACCAGTCCAGCTTGTCATCCACAAGGACACCTAGATATCTGCTTCAATGTCCACTCCACAGATTTTCATTTGGCTCTAGAAGGGGCTTAGACCTGTGGAAGTCCATGATCATTTCCTTTGTTTTTGAGGTGTTCAGTTGAAGGTGTTTTTTTCAACTCCAGTCATTGAAGGCTGTTATTAGATCCCTGTATTCGGAATCCTGTCCATTCCTGATACACACCACAATAGCAGTGTTATCTGAGTATTTCTGTATGTGGCAGGACTCAGAGTTGTATTTGTCCGAGGTATACAACTTGAACAGGAATGGAGCCAGTACAGTCCCCTGAGGAGCCCCTTTGCTGATCATTACTGTATCCGAAACACAATTCTCCAACCTGACAAACTTTGGCCTTTCTGTTAGGTAATTGGTGATCCAGAAAAACAAATGAGGGATCCAGTATGGTTGATTGGATAGTGCTGAATGCACTATCCAATCAAAAAAATCAAAGAACATGATTCTTACATAAGTGCCTGATTCCTCCAGATGGGCACGGTGGAGCATGTAAAGGACAGCATCATGCACTCCAAAGTGTTCCAAACTGCAGGGGATCTGGTTGGTCTTTGACCTCAGTAGGCATGGAATCAGCCGCTCCAGGGTTTTCATGATTTGGGATGTAAGGGTCTGTAGTCGTTTAGTTCAGCCGGATATTTTATTTTAGGTACTGGTACAATACAAGATGTTTCCATAGAGCCGGGACCTGCCCCAACTGTAGACTCAGGTTGAGGATCTTCTGGAGAGGTTGACACAGTTGGGCAGCACAGTCTTTAAGCAGCCTTGGACACACCATCTGGGCCAGCTACCTTCCCAGAGCAAAGTCTTCCAAGCTCCAACTTCACCACCATCTCAGTGACGGACAAGGGTGGAGGCACAGGGGTGACAACGGGAGTAGCTGCAGCAGTGGAGATGGACATATGTAGGTGGAGGGGAAGGAGGTGCTGTGGAGAAGGAATCGTGGTAGAGATGCATCCATGTGGAGTAGAAGAAGCAGCAATGAAGGTGGGTGTGGCCACAGTGTCAAATCTGAAGAACTAGTTAAGTTCATTGGCTCTGTCCACATAACCCACTGTTGGCTGTCTTTTCTTTCTGTTGTAGCCAGAGATGGTGTTGATTCCTCTCCACAACTCCCGGATGTTGCTTTGTTGTAAATTTCTTTCAATTTTCTTTTTGTATTCAACTCACGTTGCACCTGTTTGAGCTGTTCTTTGTC
Source organism: Echeneis naucrates (assembly GCF_900963305.1). Taxonomy (NCBI): domain Eukaryota; kingdom Metazoa; phylum Chordata; class Actinopteri; order Carangiformes; family Echeneidae; genus Echeneis; species Echeneis naucrates. The sequence goes on from NC_042514.1 coordinate 22,185,748, forward strand.
GCCATCTCTAAAAGCTTCCTTTTCCTGTTTGAGGATTCCTTTTATGTCACTTGTGATCCAGCATTTGTTATTGGGGAAACATCGTAGTCTTTGTTGGTATGACCGTATCTTTACAGAAGTTGGTATACTCAAAACAATACACATGAGGCTGCTCTCACAGTATACTTTGAGTCTTCACCAATAGCTCCATCTCATCATGTTTATTGGGCAGAGAGTTGACATTTCCCATGACGATTGATGGCAGAAAGGCCTTATATCTCCATTTCCTGACCTTCACCGTTACAAAGCAAGGCAACCACGAAAACACCTCTTTATCTCAGCTGGAATCAGGTGGTATCCTCTAGATTTGCCCAGTTTCAATGAAAGAAGTGCTTCTCTTGAATAAGCTCTTCTCCCCACAGAAATATCCATCAGCAATTTACAAAAAATAATAAAAATACAACTAAAATAAAGTAAAATTTAGTAAAAATTGAGAGCTACCAGACTTTTGCTGCTAGCTGCTGCTAGTAAGAACCAACTTCATTGGTGGATTAGGCTAACTGAACTGAACTAGGGAAAAAGAAAAAAATCATTCTGCAGTGGCATGGTGAGTAAGCTATGAGCTTTTCTTGACATGAGATGTCGGCATAATGTTGATATGATTGAAATGTTTGTCTAGCAATCGTACCGACAACATTTAGCCTGTGTGTGAATGTGGGAGAGAGCTCAGTGTTTGGCGAATAGGTGGATGGATTCTATTAGCCTATATTTTTATATTTTAGTTATATTTTAGTAGGCCTATTCTTCGGTAAGTGAAAATTGTTCATGTTGCAGTGTGCGTGCAATATTCTTGTGTTGGACTACAGTTAATTTACTCTGATATAAGTTGTTTTGTTGTATTCAGGTTTTTGTCTCTGAGAGTAGGCTATAGAATTTTACTTCACTCTGCTCATGCTGTGTGTGTGAATAATACAACAATCATACACTTTACAATTTAGTACCCTTTACCCCACGTAAAGGATACTAAATTGTATGCACAGTGCAATAGACTGTTTTGTGATCTACTAAGAATAAGTGTAAATTAAAACAGGAGCAACAGGTGGAGACAGCAGTATTTAAATATTTAAATGAGGATTTTGTGTCTTAGTGGAGAGTTGGACGAGCAGAAAGCTGCAACCAGAATGCTCTGACAGCTCATCGGTGGACATCCCAACCCTCCCGCAAGAGCACAGAGTGGCTGCGTGCATGATTGATAACGTGCGCATACAAGAGAGCTAGTGTGCATGTGTCTATGTGTGACCGACAAATAGTTAAAAATTCATAGGCCCCCCCAATGAAAAATACAGCCCCCCCCTCCCCCGATCTAATGGGTCTCATTAGATGTGCACCTAATAGATAATGTGGCTCAGAGAAAGACAGGAGGGAACTCATCTACTTCCTTCCCGCTGGTCACACTGGTGTAAATGCCTGAGTGACAATTTCCTTTTCCAGAGTTTTTAGGTATTTGAGGTAGCAGGTCACCCAGTTCCTTTCGCTCTTCCAACCCACATTACACAACAAACCTTGTTTGCTTTTTTCTTTATTTTTTTGGTAGCTTTTTTAAGTTGAAGATTTTTTTCCCCGTTTTTTCTTGCTATCCCTGCTTTTGGCACTACATTACTTAGGGTGGCATGTTAGTTGTTCTTAAAACAAATGTCTATTCAAAGCCTTCATCTTGTAGCAAGCAAAGTATGAATACAGCTAAGAAAAATAAAGGTTTACATTTTTACTCCTTTCTTTACACATAAAATAAAAACAGTTTTTTGGACCCCCTCAAAAATGGGGGTATTAAAATATTTGACATTTGTATCACAAATCAATGTAATGAGACAAAAAATAAAACATTAAAACTGTACAAAAATGATAAAATTCATTTTAAAAATTCCATCAAATGATGCAAAGAGTACATAATTCTGCTTTGTTATGTTACTGACCATAGACCTAATTAAAAGTAGATAAGTTCACTTCTTCTGTTGGATGAAGTTCAGATTTACTTGATGTCGGACATGTGGGACCAGTGGGAAGTTGGGATTTGGGTGCACCACTGAACCTGATGAAAAAAGAGCAAAAACAAATTGTCATGGCATGGGAAATCAAGAAGTGGCTCTGGTCTGCAGTGATTAAGCCCTGCGTCGTGTCTGACCTTGTGCCATGAAGGGTTTGCTAGGCTGGTAGCCTCCGTTGCCCTGCTGAATGAAGTTCTGGGGCATCCGGTAGGGCCAAGATGGAGGCAGGTTGTATTGGGGCGTTTTATTGTGCTCCCATAGCCGAGAGCCCTGACTCACACTTACAAACTGGGCTGGGTGGTGGCCTGACTCTGCAGACACAAGATCAAAACACACTCAGTGGCTCACAAATAAGACAAAATTGAATTTGTGGGAAACAAAGAGTGATCCTCGTGTTTGAAGACTAAGCTACACACAGATAACACCCAGTGAATACCTGACTTGACCACAGTGCCATTCCCCATGAGTGACCCCGGTTGTGCCATGGGGTTGTGCCAGTGTCCTTCCCGTCCCGGCCCACCAATGCCCAGCTGTCTCCCCGACGGCTGGGCGAAGATGATGCTGGGGTCGTTAAGGTTCATGGGGCTGGGGTTCCCCCCTGAGCCGGTGGGGCTTCCGTTGCCTGACGGCGAACGCAGAGCGAACTTTAGGCCAGGTGGGGAAGGGGCAGTGGGAGAGGACGTGGTGAGGACTGGCCCGTGAATGGGCCAGGAAGTGGAAGGGATTTGGACTGGATGGTGAGGCTGGCCCTGGGACTGGTGTGACTGCTGGGAGGGAAGAAGCCCCAGTGCAGTGAGGGTGCCCGGGTGGTACTGGCCTGAAAGGGATGTAGGGAAGCTAAACAGAGACAGTGGGACTTGAGGGTGAGCAGGCTGCTTCTGGGGGCCAGTGGGACTGGTCTTACTTTGGGAGGACTGAGGGGAGCTGGAGGACTGGGAGGAGTTCTGAGAGACTGTGGAAGGCTGCGGAGAGTAGGGCGGAGTCTGCCGACTATCAGACTGTCAAAACAAAAACAAGGAAAGACAATAAAAAAAAAAAAAAAAAAAAAAAAAAAAAAAATCAACAAACAACGGAATATGTACGTTGTATTCAGAACTGATTTTTGTAGTTTTCTGTAACTTGTGTGAGCTCTGTACTCACACATTCAGAGGGTTGTCTGGTCCGACCCGGACAGTCAGCTGCTGCTTGAGGAATGGGGATGGACTGGGAGTTCACCATACTTCGCACCATGTGGGGAGCTACAAAATAAAAACAGGATAAAGCAGTTTTATTTTGTGGTCAAATTTACAAAGCAACAGTCACTCTGAATTTATGTATGAATGAACATAAAGGTACCTGGTGCCCCGGCAGTCCTCTGTTTAAGGTGGCGGTAGTCAGGACAGTCTCTGCGTACATGCCCCATGTCTCCACACTGGAAACAACGTCTGTCCTTCGGCTCCCGTTCATCCTCTTTCAAGTCTTCGTCTTTGTCATTTTCCTTCTTCTTCATCCTGACAAAGAAAAGGGGCACAACAAGGAAGGAGGAATAAATCTGACACATTCAGTGCAAACACACAAATGGAAAATGGCAGCAGTTCAGGTTCTTCAGTCAGTAATGTCAGTATGTCAGTATTTAGTTTTCCTTCAGTTAAAAAATAAAAACCTTCAGGTGATCTGAGTTTGTTCAGCTCTGATCTTCCTAGGGAGATTTCATTAAGTCAAAATGCCTAATTGTAACTGGAAAAATGAGTTTGCTTCATCTCACACATCCTGTCAAATGGAAATGACAACACAGTTGGGTTTATGGCTTACACTGCAGCCAGCTAACCAGGAGGAGATTGTGATGTTTTGGCCTCACTTTTTGGGAATTGCCACTCAGTCACTAGCGGCCATGGCAGCATTATGTCATTGTTGCCATGGCAGGCATATACACACTTTTATGGAAGCAGTTACTGAAAAATAATGGCAAGAATTTGTGGCATTTATTACTTGCCAGTAGTTTTCTTTAATTTCTACCAGCATGAGGCAAATAGTTCAATAAACAAAGACAGGACAACCTGCGTCTCTTGGGACAGTCCTTCATATAATGTCCAATCTTCCCACAAATCCTGCAGCACCTGTCGTTGGGTGCAAGCTCTCCATCTGTCAACACCTTTGAGTCAAAGAAGTAATCCTGCAGCACAACAGAGAGAGCAAAAGTTTGAGACACATGAGTTTTCTCAGGACAGGAGCACCTCAGGGTCAGGAGTGACGTACCACTTCAGTGCCTGGGGCAGGATAGAAAGGTGTTCCAAAAAGCTTCCTGCCATTAATAAAGGCCTTCATGATGAAGTTTGTCACTGGAGGAAGAGAAAGAGACAGTCTAAGGGGCAGAGCATTTTCCTGGTTTTTTTTTTTACTAAATTGATTCAAAGATAAGAAATCTAATTTAGACGTATATAGTTTCCATTGAGTGAAAAGGAATAAATACTAACTGATGTGGGTTTTGCCACTTTATGTAGTTATGATACAATGAAATCAAAATGTTTTTCTTATGAAAGAGTTGGAAACTATACATGCAGTATTTTGCAGTGCTGCACTACATCTACACATCAATGCTGCTAAAAATTCATAAAACCTGGTTACAGAGTTTCAAACAATTAATAGCCTTCAGTGACTTCAATCTATTACAGGTGAGGAAGAGCTGTGTGTGTGTGTGTGAGTGTGTGTGAGTGAGTGAGTGAGTGAGTGAGTGAGTGAGTGAATAATAATTCCCATGCAGTGGAAACATGTAGATTTTGGTCATAATCAAGAATGTTTGGACTAAAATCTCTTACTCTTGCGAGAAACTCCAGCACCAAGATTATGATTCAAATCAAAGGGATCTGTGGAGGAGAACAGATGAGTGAGTTGAAAGAGCAAGAGCCAAGTAGTGAAGACAATGAGCAATGAGCTGATCCAGGTGTGCACCTTCAATTGCAATGCATTTGCTGGTCCACTGTTTCTCAAAGGTGGTGAGACGCTTCCTCTGGCGGATGCTGATGACATGCTCTTTGAAGTCAAACTCTTCAGTGTAAAAGCGCAGGAGACCCAACCACAGCTCTCCAACTGACTCCACGTTCGGCTGCAACTCTGAAAGGCGCCGACGCTGCAATTTGACAAGAGAATAAACTCAAACTCTGGATGAACAAATGTTTAGGGTGTCTGACAGGAACAAAAGTTGACAGTTTTTGTTAACTCATGCTCACTAAACTCACCAGATCCTCAAGGTTGTCAAAAAAGAATGCATTCCAGCCATCAACCATCCGCTGAGGAACTGCCTGCCCATCGAATATCTTAGGAAACATCAGACAGAGACTTTTATTACATTTTACACAAAACTGGCCACAACTTTTTGTAGGTGAAGAAAATCTTTTTCAGAGTGGGGATAATTCAGTGATTGGTACCTCCTGCAGGACAGGGATGACTGGTGGCTGCCGCTGCTGCAGGAAATAAAGCACCATCAGGATGTAAGCGTAAGATGAGAGGCTCCCCCTGGATGCGTCTCCAATGTCGCAGCGCTGCAAGCAAAGATACAGGCTGGTTAGGACCCAGTTAGAGATAGTGAAAAATGTGTTTGTGGTTTTAATCCTGTCTAAAGCGTATGGGAGGGTTACAATAATTACAGCTGCAATTATGATTTGTGGCAATCACGACAAATGCATTTGAGAACCAACACAAAAAACCTGGGTCGTCTGTTAGTACAGAGCAGTGGAGTGTCATCATGGGAATAAATAACAATAAAAGATTTGGAGCCATAGCTCTACTGGTTTTGAGGGTCTGAAAAACTCATTTTCTCTCTGTGTGTACACTGTCAGTGTCTTAATTGTGCAGATACCTTAAACTTACCATGGAGCAAAATAATATTACTCTGTCACAATGCAGAATTTAGTCATGCATTTTTAGGTTTATTTAATGATTTATTTATTTTTGGTGATATGGTGGAAGGAAACAGAGCTTAACTCCAACAGGTCCCAGACCAGAGAGAAGAGCGACAGATGGGATGTTTAACCAACTTCATGGGCCTCTGATATTATATTACTGTGAAATTGTGATTGTAAAATTTACAGTGACAGATACACAGGATAAAGGTAATGCAGTTATTGAGCACACATGAACCTGGAGTTAGAACTGGACTGTAAACTGATGTGTCCAGAGGTAAAAAAAAAAAAAAAGAAATGGTTTCACGTACCTTTGCAAAGACCTTCATCGTGTATCCAAGAAACTGCACACGTGGATCCAGAGCTGCATACGTAGCCAGCATTCTGGTGTTGTGTTGAGCCTGCACAGATGATCCGACAACATGAACTCATGCAGCACTTTGAACAAATAATATTTCACGAGATAAATTCTGCTGAGAGGATGGCTCACTCACCAAGGTGTTATAAAGGCTGATGTCTCCCTCCAAACCACTCTGTCTGTGCTCAAACTTTACTATAGGCACTTTAGCTGTTGTAATGGGCAAGATGTTCCTCAATCCTGTGATTTTGAAGAAAAACATGACATCATAATTTTCAGCTCTTGACACATAAATATCAGTGTTTTCATTAGTGAAACGTTAACTCGCCTGTGTGCTTCTTAAGTACTTTTGCAAGGCCTTCAATGATCTCTTTGCAATTCAGCTTCTGTTCAGGCAGAAAAGGTGTAACAGTGTAAGAATATAAGGTGCAAATCACGTCATCCCACTGAGGTGCTGTTGGATCATGTAGTTTATCTACCTCTGCTGTCTCATGACCCTCCAGAGTCATGCAGATGTCGAGGTCACTGTCGCGGAAACCAAACCCATTTTTGGAGGAACCAAACAAGCAGAGCTGAGCTTTGTCTGTTGATTCAGACACAGCAGAAAGTACTCATTCTTCTGTTGACTAAATTCAACAAATCTTGCAGATGCTTTACATTAAGACTTATAGTGAAACCTTGTTAACTGTAAACAGCATTGTAAAAGTAAACAGCAATTTATTACAGGAAGGCTGGACAATAAATGATGAGACAACCTGAGGAAAATGGCAAATCTCTTCATTGTTTCGAGGAACTAAATTCTCACCATTGTACTCTTTCCTTATAAACCTCTCCAGGCCAGCGAGGATCTGCTCTCTCTTCTGCTGCTCAGCAAGTGTAGGTGACAGTTCATCTACAAACAGCAGGACAGAAATTAAGTCACGGAACTCTGACAATGAGTCAATCGCGATAAAATAAACAAATCAGAGACTATTTAAGATGACTAAACTGATTCGCTCAGAAGAGGCGATACACCAGTCGTAGCTGAAACCTACATAAAGTTTTGTATTTTAGAATTATGAGTAAATAATAGTAAAATTGTAATGCATTCGAACCTGACAGCTAAATGGTTAAGGTGCATGTCATGAATAAAAAAAAAGCTCAGCAGCTGAGGACATGACTGGTTCATATATGCCATTCCACTATGCACTATCCCATTTCCTGTTACTCTCCACTGTTTTATTAATAAGGGCAAAATGGCCACAAAAAAAATTCTTAAAATATAATCCAGTTTACTTTTTTGTATGTCATGCGATTTGCTTAAAATGAACAAAACCAGATGATCATATTCACTTAACTATATACAAATTATGAAATTCATACTGGTAGGGAATATTCAAGTTCTTTTCAAATTCTTCAAAAGAAGAGCGTAAAGCGATGGAAAAGTCATCTACGTACAGTAGCACAATTTACAGAGTCCGTCGAGAATGGCTCTGAAGCATTCATTCATTGGAGGCAAAGGCTTCAGCTCAATCTTTTTAAAGTCTTCGGGACACTCATCCTTCAGGTGACCATCTCGTTTGCAGATGCTGCACACAACAGTTGGAGGCTGGGAAGAAATGAATGTCCATACATTAAATGAACAAGTGGAAATGAGAACTTTTACACACAGCTGTGCCTCATCAAGGCGGCGACTGAAGACTGATACAGTGGTGTGACTAGATTATCCAATGTCCTACAAATACATCCTTTGTATCCAGACCAATAAAATATCCAACAAGAGGATTCATAGCACACCAGAAGAAACGGAAAAAAGGCCACACTTGCTTGCACCTCCCGTCAATTTAGAAACAGTAAATTGAGGGATATTTTATAAATTAAAAAATATTGCAAACTGAACACTAGCTGCAGATATAACTGTTAATCCATGTTACAAAGCTTTTTTAGTCTGTAACAATGGCTGAAGTCAGTGTACCATGATAAAGACCCTCCATTTATACAAATGTCTCACATAAGTAACATAAACCTGTTAAGTGTTCACAGGTTTCAGGCGCTTCTCCTACACTGCAAAATATATATCTCACCTTCAATAGCGCACACACTTTTGATGCATGTAGAATTCAATGCTAATACCTTCCCACCAGTGAAAATCATCTTGTCAAAAACATAGTGCAGCTCCTCCGTTGTTATAGGCTCATCCTTCACTGAAAGTCTGTTTTCTTCTTCTTCTTCTTCTTCTTCTTCTTCTTCCTCGTCATCCTCCTCCTGCCCCTCCCCCTCCTTGTCACTGTCCAGCAGGCCGTTGGGGGGAAAGGTAGGTTTGGTGCCCTCCCTGAGAACCATGTCCATGAGACTGGTATCTAAAGTCCGCTCAGCTTTCTTTCTGGATGGATTTGAACCATCATTATCTTCACCTTCAGGCTCCTCATCCTCTTTCAAGTCCTGCGTGCCAAGTTGCCCTTTTTCACCATAATCTGCACACTCCACACTCTCAGCCCCATCCAATTTAGCACTGTGTTTGCCTGCTTTCTTGCTTCTCTGGCAGCCCCCACTGCCCCTTCTCTGGGGGCATGCAAAGTATTTATAAGCCATACGGAAGCGCTCCTGAATGTACTCAAACACCATTTGGCTGTTCAAGCTTCGTGCAACATTCCTCTTCAGGGCAAAAGGATCTACAGGCAGACAGAGGAAAAAGGTACAGGGTGAATCTCTGGTATTTTTCCATAGCCGTGAGCTAGGATTTCCAGCTGTGAGGTTTCTCACCTTCAATAGCAAGCCTACGACGAGGCCAGTTCTTCACTTCCCTGGAGAGGAGCACCTTTAAGCGGATGCTGATGATGTATTCTTCAAGAGCAAACTCTAGTGTGTAGAAACGTAATAGCTCCAACCACAACTGCCCCAGTGTCACATCTTTTCCCATGTCTTTTCCCATGGTTAATCGGGTCTGTATGGGAAGACATACAGACAAAGCAAGGACATCAAAACTGCCCTTCATCAGAAGGAAACTGGAGTGAAATGCAAACTAAACTGCATTCACACACCGATATGTTGCAGCGTAACTCACCAATCCCTCTGAATAATGACCATCATCGGGTTTATTCTGCTCAGGTCTGGACCTGCCTTCTCCTCTGGCCTCATTTCGGTTCTCCCCTCGTCCCTCTGTGGAGCTCGGTGGTCTGTGCTCCCATCGGACGAACATATCTAATGCAATACCAGTCAGATGATATTCGTCTACGCGTTTTACATGAAAGCCTTCAATCTGGAAGAGAAAAAGAACATCAGAACTAAAACCAGCAGAACAGAAAAACACAACAGTTCTGTTTATTTTTAATAGCTGCATATATTCTACTGCTTGGACATGTTGAATAATTGGCAGAAATGTTTTTGGATGTCACAGACAAGTTCACCTTAGACCTTACAGATATGAGATATTACCACATCAGACATTTAAATTGTGACAGTAAAATGGTGTCACAATTAGTGTGATGACTGAAAATGTGTTTTGTGACCTTTGACCCTGTAAATGTTTGTACCAGATGTCATGCTAGTCACACTATCATACTACTGAACAGATACCAAACAGAACAGGACAGAAGCACAGACAATCTGAAAACATAACTGTTGCCAGCACACAAACATAAAAACTAGTTTCCGCCCTCTCTTGCATAAATATTAGAGGAGTTTTTCCTGTGCATTAAATACAAATTATAATTCAATTCAATAACACTTCGGAACAGGAATGCTAAATGCAATTTTAATCAAGAGTCATTTCATATCTTCATAAAACTATAAATATGATTATTATACTTTAAATTAATGAATGATTTCTAGCAGCATCCTATCGGTTCCTTGAAAGTGCTATTATCAATTATATTATCCAAGCCTCGTTAATTTTTTTTTTTTATATAAGTAATAACTTTTAGTGTCACTATTAAACTATTCTGCAAGAAACAAGATTAAATGAACAAACAAATCTTGAGCTATAGAAGAGGCATGAGCAGTTATCTATCTGCCAGAGCTGAGGAAACTGGATGTAGCAAACTTCTGATTTTTATGTGGAGACATATCAATGAGTTCTCCTGCTTTGCACTGATTGTGAAACTGTGTTATTGCTGTGTTCCATCCAACATTATTCTCTCTCCTTATTTCCTGTGAACAGACTTGGATCTGAAGAACATAACACTTCACCCACCCAGTTGCCCAGGTAGACAGGGAGGATGGGTTCTTTCCTCTGCTGCAGGAAGAAGATAACCATAAGGGCAAAGGAGTAGGAAGGGATGCCACCTTCAGCCTGACAGTCAATGTGACACAGCTGGGAAGAAAGAATAACACAGACAAGAAAAACTAAACAGTCATTATAGTCATGACATGTAAAAATATGATTGATTCTGTTTTTGTCATTTGGACATATGTAAGAAAAAAGGTACTTTGTATAGAAAAGACATCATAAAAGAGTGTTTATCAGACCTGAGGTTAGCTGCAAATCACCAAAACTCAAACAGTGTTTGTTGGAAAGTAGGTTGAAAAAAAAAAAACAAGCCCATTTATAGTTTCTTCTTTCAAATGAAGGTGCCAGTCTTACCCTTGCCCAGTAACGGAAGGCCAGCACCAGAGGTACCAGTCTGGGCTCTAGTTTAGCCAAGGCTGCCAGGTGATTGGTCGTGAGACAAGCAACATCATTACCTGCGCTCACTTTACACATCAAGCCACTGTGCAGACACAAAGGAACAGCAATGACACCACACTCATGGTGAAAATGTATTGATAACCCTCTAGTCCAAACCATCAAAAACCATCAATGAAGTAAAATTATATTTATTTGGATGCTTGAGAAATTATAAAAAAAAAATAAAAAAATAAAACAAACAAAAGTTGTTGACACCCACCTGCTAACATCCCGACAGAACACAGCAGGAACTTTGGCATGAAAATCTGACTCAACCTCAGAAAATTCACCTGAAAGAGAATAAACAGAAAACTAAATCAACCTGAGGAAAGCTGTAAAACTGACTTAAGTGAAGGCAAGGTCACACTAGTTAGTATCAACCACCCAAACCTCTTTGGATCATATCAACGTGAGGACCAGTAATGAAATTCCAAGAGATGTGTGTCTTTGAAAGTCTGTGATTTATGACACTATAAAGTCAGACCAACCAGAACAGCCGATTTATGCAGATTAAACACTATGAATCATGACTCTTACAGGTATTCTTCAGAATCTCCAGCACTTGAATCAAGACCTCAGGTTGCGTCATCTAAACAAAGTGAAAGTACAGAGAGCAGGTGAGATATACACTAAAGTACTGTATAGGTATGATGAGTGAAAATAAAACACTGTTTTGTGTAATGGTGAGGCAGACAGACAGAGGAAGGGTAGGTGACATCAATGTTGATGTCACTCGTCTTGAAGGCAAATCGGGTGAGACAGGACCCGTAGAGACGGAGAGAACAACCTGGGGAAAAAAAAGACAAGAAAAAATTTGTGTCAAACTTTTTACTACAAATTTGTGAGCACTCCCAGAAATAAAAATGCTGTAAGCTCTAAGACACCACTGCATAATACCTGAAAGGTGCCGCTTTATGATCTCCTCCATCCTCACGACCACGGCCTTCCGAAACTCAAAGTCCTCCTCTGAGATCCCATGCTGCCTGGCTGTTTCTCGGACAGCTGCATCCACAGCTCTCAGTTGGTCCGCAGAGGGGGGTGGGAGGGCACGCAGCTCATTCTCCTCCTGTTTCTCCTGAAACACCACAGCAACAGCATATGTAAAATCCTAAATCATGAACCTTATGCTGGAGAGCATTAATAAAAGGAAATGCACTGGGATTGAATGCATAATTACCATTATGTTCTTCTTGTGTCTCTTCTCCTTTATGTGTTTGTGTGCTCCTTGGATGTTCTCGATGTGCACAGAACAGAGCTTGCATAAGTATTGATAGTTTGGGTACTCAGGGGACTGCTGTGAAAACACAGAGGGAGGCAAAACAAAACAGTTGATGCATCTTCTCTTGCAGTTTTTGAATTTTGTCCTCAGTTTGATTAAAATCACCATTAACCACCCAACTGATGCTAGGTGGTAGGGATAAAAATCAGACAATTCTCTGCTACATTGGTGATTATGTAAAAAGAGCCGGGAGTCTAAATTGTCCAAATAACTTATTGTACCAAATAACTTATTGTCCAAAATAACTTAAAATTTCATTTATATTTTCTCTTTAGTTCTTTAGATTGTGAAAATGCATCTCCACAGGCCCCTTGTTATTTCATCTCATGTTGGTGCTTTAAAATTAGTCCAGACCACATGTTTATCTGAACATAAAATGTGTCCTTGGTACCTCTCAGTGTCTTCACACCTGAAATTAGAGCTGTCCACTTTTGACTGAGACACATTTACAATGTTTATGCATTGACAGCTTCAAAGAATAAATGAGTTGTCATTTTTGTTGGATTTTATGTCTTAATGTCTTGAGGGTATGAAATAAAACAGGGACAAGCAGTTAATCTTTCTATGGGGGTTAAAAACTCATGTATTAACATTTCTGCATAAGAATTACTTTCAACAACTGTAATAGTTACAGGTTGATTTTCTGTCAATCAAAAAAAAAAAAATCAATTAATTCTTTCAGATTTAACTGACATCTTCAAATAGATTATTGGTTTAACTTACAAAGATTCAACCAAGAAAAGCAAAAAAAATATCTCAAGAAGAAACTGGAAACAAACATTTTCACATTTGCCTTAATGATTTGAAATTTTTTTTTAAATGTTGTCAACTATTTTCTGATGAATTTCATAACTGGCCACATCAGCACAGTCGGAATTGTCTTGTTCATGTTGTCACCATTTACTTGGTGTTTGCGGAGTAGAACAGTAAATTACAGACGACCAACCATCATCTGACAGACACTCAACTGCAAACAACCAACATCTCATTCATTTGTGGCACCTGAGGCTTGGCTGGAGGTTTCCTTACTTTCAGCAGTCTGTGGATGTAGTCTCTGAAGAGGCGTTCCTCTGCCTGGCGAAGGCCCAGCTGCTGCTCTGTCAGGGGTCCTTCCTCCACAGTCCGCTTCCCCTCTGTGCCCTCTTCAACAGACTGATGCATCAGCGCTGCAGCTTTCACCCCTAAAAACAAAGACAAAATAATGAAGCAGAGATCCATACAAATCCGTACAAAGACATAATCATCTCAGGGGTGTAAACCTACCATGGAATATTTCCTTTGCTGGAGTTAGACTGGAGCTTTTGGCCTGATGTGTGAGGTCTTTCTCAGGCGTACCAGGCACTACAGGAGAGTTGGTCTCGTTGTTTGCTGAGGGGCTGCTGTCTGTAGAAAGTGACGACCTGGAGTCAGGCTCCTTTGCTGCCAACTGTTGAGAGTTTGCCACTTTGCCTTTGCCTCTCTCCCCAGAACTTGTTCTTCCAGTCAGTCTCGTCAGTCTGGATGGCCGTCCTCTCCTCTTTTCTTGTGGGGTGTCTGCAGAAGTCTTGCCTTGCCCAAGGCTCCCCTGGCTGCCTATACTGTGACCATCTTTTGCATTAACGGGGGTTTCTTTGCTACGTAGTGCAGACTTGGAGCCTTCTCTCTGTGCAGGAGACTCTTTATTTGACTTCTCGTTGGATGATGCTTTGGCTCCTCTGGGCTGAGACTGTTTTACTGATTGTACTGGACTTGTGGACTTATCCATCCCTCTAGTCCTGCTGCTGTTGTCTCTGGTGAATTCAACACCACACTGAGGATCACCAGGGAGGCAAGTCACCTAAAATCTAGGTTACAAAAATAGAAAAAATAGAAGATTACTGATACCAGTCCGAAACGATGCGACCAAGAGCACTGTAAAATGTAAAGTTGTTTCTTGTTTTACCAACTTAAGTGAGGAAAACTGACCAAACTCACTTGTAAAAAGTTATTATTAGAGCTTGGAGCTTGAGTAAATGTGCGATTAAATTTTTCTTGGAAATAAAGATTATCATTTCCTCAATAGGAGAAGAAAAGAGGAAGGGCTGTGGTGATCCATTGTACTCATCTACTTTTACTGTTACTGCATAGAGAGGTAACTTAGTCCAGACGGATCTGGTCTCATGATGAGGGGAATCCTTTTCCTCCTTCAAGAAAACTAATGTGTCCAAATGGCACTTCCTGTCCAAACCCAACTGACATCCCTAAAATGCCAAACTCAGACTTAGGATGCACTTTGTTTTATTGAACTGATTTACTGCTTACTACTTGTTCCAGGTTTAATTCACTTGTAAATAATTTTGGACAAAAGCAACTGTCAAATAAGTTTATATAAATCAAGTTTAAGTGCTCAGACTCAGTGAAGAAGAATTTAGGTTGAGTGCTCTGGAAAGTAACAATCACTCATGCCCCGCTTTTGATACATTGAGCAGCACGTGGTCTGGGTTTCATACAGGCCGTGCCAAGAGCATGTTTTTGAATCTGTAAACTTTCTAACGGAGGGAAATGTTTATCCAAAACCAGGAAAGCATTGAGGGGAATGAGACCTTGTCTTTGTTCCAGTTCAAACTCTGAGCAGGCAGATAGCTTCTAACAGTGTGACATTGGTATTAATAGAAACATATATTATATATAATATCTACGGCAAATTTTCTGAACAGATATATCAAAATTAAAAGTGGGTCAGGTCCCTCCACAGTCACCACATAAAGCTAGGTGGTCCTGAGATGATTAATCAGCAAGCTACACGTTTTGGATGAATTATGCCAAACTTTTTCAACTTTCTTGTAGAAGAACAAATGTCCTAAACATATTCATTTTTTTAAATCTTAACTATTTAACTCAATTCAAACAATGTGATGGAAATCTTAAGACTAAATTTTACTAACAATAATCTGAGTTAAAAAAAAAAAAATGCACCTAAACAGGCAATCCTGAAGCAACTATGGACCAATTAAACTAAAGAATAAAACTTAAACTGTAGACACAAAGAAAAATAAATACATAAGTACAATAGATACAAAACAGAAAACATATCCAAAAAAATTAAACACAGGATGGATGTACATGATCCATGTTTCCCACATTTTCATGAATTCTCTTTTTATCAAGCATATGCTGTTGCTCTTTTTATCAATAGAAATTCTTTCCATTGTAAAGCTTTAATGATAAACAGCGTTGATCAAATGTCTTTCTGGTTGAGAGCGCATAGCTGAACATAAAAACATTTATATAAAAATGGGAATCTAGTCTGAGCTAAAGCCAAAATGACTGGATGTGCATTATATGCAATTATTATACATATTTTTTCAGTTAAATGGAGTAAAGGAAAGTGCGGGAATACTTCTGTGTGATGTGGTAGAGCAGAAATAAAAAGCAGCATAAAGTATGAACACTTCAATGCTGAGAAAAGTTGTTCCGTTTTTGTATTTACTTATTCTAACTCTTGAACTTACTCTTATAACTCTTATATAAACACTTTTGCAAGCGATTTGTATACTGTACATTATGTCTTAGGTAAATATTGTGCATTGCTTTAACATAAGAATTTCCCAGTTTGAGATTAATAAAGTATTATGGTTACTCTACATTGCAGCTAAAAACACGTCTCATATGAAAAGAGCCTAATGTGCCAGAGGTTTATTTCAGGTTTCGAAGCTTCGCAAACATGACTGGTATTTGACCTGTTTCAGATGAAGGGGAAACAGAAACTGAATAGACGAGCAGAGCGAGAGGGGGCACTTCGACACAACACCGGGACTTCACGTTAGCTCAACTTCCTAAACAAAAACGAAAGCAGCACACAGACATTTATCCAATCGGAGAAACGCTCACCATGAAAACCAAAAAGGCGCTTCCTTTATTTTATGAAGAAATCACACTGCCTTCCAGGTGACTCTGTGCTCGGCCGACTTTGATGTCGCTGTGTCGTGAGCTAACAGCCGTTAGCCGCTGTGCGCGGTCGTCCGGCGGAGCTAACGGGAAATAAATAATACTGGCACCGAGCTGCCGCACATCAGCCAGTCATTAACTGTGGTAAAAAGACGAAACACTTCCACCATCTCTACACAGAAAGTCGCAAAACAACTTACTTTGAAGCTCTAATGTGAATTTGAAATCATAGTTTAGCTGTCTCCATGTTTCTGCTCAACATTAGGTTTTTCTGATCCCTCGGCCCTGCTCAAAACAGCAGCCATTGACGCCATGTTGATACATTACCCCGCTGCATTGTGGGAGTGCCAGTGATGACGAAGAGGAGCAACGTGCGCCTTGTCGCACCGCCGGGGAAGCTGAATGCCCTCACAAACACGCTCCCTTTCTTTCTTTCTTTCTTTCTTCTTCCTTCGTTCGTTCGTTCGTTCGTTCGTTCGTTCTTTCTTTCGCAGTCTAATTTCCATAAGCGATTATTATACTTCTATAGAAATTTACAAGAAATCCGACTTTTTTAATTCTGTGTGTAATTCATTTTGTCTCTCATACCTCCTGCAATCTATTTTTAAATATCGTTTTGAAGCTAATTCAAAGTTGCCAACTCTTCATAGAACAGAATAAATGTTTTTCAATTAGTGTTTATTTTTGTGAAGCAGTTGACCTTTTAGGTTCATGCGTACGTAAGCTAATATTATATAAATATATTATATTTATAATATTATTCATATATATAACTATAGAAATTGTAGTAATTTGGACACTAGCTCACATAATGGGTTTAAAAGGCTCATGGCTGACTGCATGTTGGCCGTTCATCCATTCTCCTGAACTAAGTTCCCAAACAGAAGTTGTAACCAAAATAACTGATCTAGTCTCTGTGTAATTACTCTCTGGTTAAGAATGCGACACACTCTTAAATTCCCACTCTAATGAGACCCTGGTTTTTGGCACATATTTTCGGATTGTGTTCATTTGTTTTCCTCCAAAATGTAGACCAGGGTGTTGAAATGCCTTCATTGGCCGAATGAAAGCATGAGGTGGTAAGGTTTTTGCTCCAGTTGCAATTCTTCTCCTTGCAAACCGTTTTAAAATAGAAGCGTGAGGCTCCTTATGTACAGTAAAGCACAATCGAGTTTAGTGAATCCCCCAAAATGTCCCATGCTGGATGTGGTGAAAAATGGCTTTTCACTTGCTTTGAAATAGTTGTAGCCTTCCGTTGGCCTCCACATTAAATTATGAAGCTAAATGGTAGTCATTGTCAGACGAATACAGAAATATTTCTTTCTAAGATAATACCAGTTACTGTAGTGGCTGTTATCAATGGTTAATATCCCTGGCAATACAACAATACAATTATTTCAGCACACAGTAAAGACAACAGAAACAAACTAAACATCAATGCATGAGACTTAAAAAAAACCCTCCAAAAATAAGAGTAATAGAAGACAGAGAGAAACATCCTCGTGGATGCATTTGCGCGAATAAAAAAAGAAACACTTGGATTTCATCAAGAAAATATGATTAGGAAACAGATGAACATGTTTTTAGAATTACTTATATTTTGAAGTTGTTTAGTTGTGTTTATTTCAGATTCTGTTCATTTCCTCTGTCAAATAGAAAATGGTTTTTTGGTTTTTTTAATTAACTAATGGATACATTTAAGTTGAAACAATTCCCTTTGTAAGCTCTGGAATTAATACATTTACAATGCGTACTAAGAGTTAATGCTGAGCCAGAAACAATGGATTATTTATAGGACGGCTACCGCGCCATTTTTGGTAAATGGGCTTTTATTTTGTAAATGACGGCCGGCCCCGGAAGTGTTGTCCTGCTGATGGACTCGAACTTCAGCGGAGAATCGTCGAAGAAGTTTTTAGTACTTAGGCTGCTCTTGGTGCCGTGTTTTCGTTGTGACTGTGACAATGCTTCCCGCTGCTCTCACCGTGTTGCTGACACTGCTCAGCCTTTCTGAGAGCAAACAGAAAGACTTTTATACATTTAAGGTGGTGAACAACAGGGGAAAGTTAGTGTCCCTGGAGAAATACCGGGGTTCGGTAAGTCTGCACAGCTGGATGGACCAGCTCACACCGGGGATGTTACGGTTACAGATGTTACTCTGTGCAGATCCGGTCTTCTGCATGCAAGAACAATGCATGATGAAGTGTGATTGTTCTTTCGTCCCACCTAACAGCATGTTTTGTAGATGTGACTAACACACTCTGACTTCGCGGGATGTCCCATCATGTTGCCCCGCCGGCCTACGTGGCACGAGGCCTGCAGAGCCCCTTCAGCTACTTCAGGCACTTTCCATATAAAATCGGGTTGAACACCGGTCCGGATCAGTCTCAACCCGCCTACAGATGCAGCACATTACCAAAGGTTATATAAAATCTGATTTGGGGGGTTAAAGTTATATAAATCTAATTTAGTGTCACTTTTAGGAGTCAATAAATGGAACGGACAAACGTGATTCGGCTGAAGGTATCACTTTTAAATAAGGCATCCTTTATAAAAGGTTTGATTATTGGATTAATTAATGGTTAGCACACTATTTAATAACACTTTATTAGATAGTTTAAACAATCACCAATGCATTCATTTAGACTCTGTTATCAGCCTTTAAAGCTGAACATGTGTTATTAACTAACTGATCAACTCATTTGTTAAGCACAAATTTAACAAATACATAGAGGCATGTTATTACCAAAACCTTTACAATTATTGATATTTAAAAATAGTGTTTAAGGTCCATATTTTGGACTTTTCCTGTGTGTAAAGTCTTGATGTCCACAAGAAGATATATTTGTGGCTTTTAGTTTTGCGTCTCCTCTAACCCTAACCCTTCCAGTAACAACAGGACACTGAACCAATCAGAAGAAGCCATCTGAGTATCCTATTTCGCTGTATTTACTTCACTGTGTGGTTTCTATTTGAAAGAGTAAAACATGCTCAGCTTCATGAACCCTTGTCACGTCCATCTGACTTTGACCTGCTTTCACTATGACACAAGATGTCAGCACTAGATGATGGGATGATCACATTGTCATTGCATGTTCTTCCTTCTGCAGTGATGAGCTGCTCCTCTGGTCTTTCCCCTGCTGACTGAGAGCTGAAGCATGAAGCTCTGACGTGGAGTTACCTGCACCTATTAGCTCGCCCATCTCTGTTTACTAACATGTTCGATTGAAAAGAATGCACAAAAAGCCTTGATCTAGTCAAGCATTTGACTTCTGACAAATAAAGCCTCCATCTGAATCATTGTTCCAACCATTCCCTGTTATGTTGTGATGAATAATCAGCACAAAATCAAAAAATATAGATAAGTGATTCATTGTTCTTGCCATATTCCCGAAGGTTATTTTCTCAGTGTGAGATGTGGCTGATCATTTCACTATAAATTGATTATAATTGGGTTTTAAACAGTGGGTCAAACAATTGATTGAATAGCAGTTGAACAGCTGTTAAGAATCTTTTTTTCCCAAATGTACAATTGTGTAACTATACAAATGGAAATATCGTAGGAAGTATAATTAACAATTTACGACTAAAATGCGGCATCGTAGTAGTTGCCCCACAATAAGAAGGTCATAGGCTCGATTCCCAGGCCAGGGGCCTATCTGTGCAGAGTTTGCATGTTTTCTCCATGTGTGGGTCACCAATCAACATTTAGGTTGATTGGTGGTTGATTAGGTTGATGAATCGGTATTTTAGTGATGCTGGTGGAGTTGGGGGCAGTTTGAAACACTAGCAGATATAGAAATTTGGATAACAGTTTTTGAGTAAATTACTTCCCATTATTGTGCTGAAAACGGGTTTTTTAAAAATGGCGGCGTTGCATGTAGTACGTCTGGACCAATCGCCGTATACCTAGATCGCTCAAAGTTCATATCAGTGATGAGCATTCCAGGTCTGTATAGAGATCCGGTTCTTGTGGCACGGCTCACTAAAAAGAGCCCACTCTTTCCGCT
This sequence comes from Echeneis naucrates, assembly GCF_900963305.1. Classification (NCBI taxonomy): domain Eukaryota; kingdom Metazoa; phylum Chordata; class Actinopteri; order Carangiformes; family Echeneidae; genus Echeneis; species Echeneis naucrates. Next base: position 22,205,845 of record NC_042514.1, read on the forward strand.
CTCAAGTGGCTCCTCAGATATTTTGTTGCTTAAATGAATTTATTATCATGAATAATGTAAAATGAATCACTAAATTTAAAAAACATACATTCTATCAAATGTTCATTATTCATATAGCTTATTATTATTAACATGGAACAGAGTGCTACAAAAAATAAATATGTATAAATAAGTACAACAAAGACCCTTCTCAATTAGACAAAAGGTCCAATTGCTGATTGTAAAATAACAAAATAAAAACAATAAAAATAAATAAAAATGTGTAAAAAATATGAAAAACAGTTTCAGCTAGTCTTTCAAGAAGATTGGCATTGAGAAAGGCCAAGCGCCTCAGCTTTGAGGGGTTGCTTCTGTTCCTTTTCTCTCTAATTATTTGCCCTGTTTTTAAAAGATTCGCTCAGAGGGAACAGATGTGACCACAATTCACAGTCTCTGTGCCATCGCATGTGCAAGGCGTGGGTAGACTGAAGCCTTGGTCATGCATTCTGCCTTTGCTTGATCAATGAAACTTAAATGCATCAAAATTGTGCTTCTTTTCCTGCCACTCATTTTCAATTCCCACTTGTTTCCAACGTCTCTGTTTGGGTGTGCTGGTGACTGTTCTCTCTGTCTAACCCGCCCCTCCACCTCCTACTCAGTGCTCATGTAGCTGACCAATCACTTGCGACTTGAACCAGGCAGGATCCGCTTCCCGTCGTTCATTTCAAAGAGCCGACTCTAAGAGCCAAACCGTTCGCGACCGAAGCATCACTCGTTCATATTGCGCTGCAAAAGTATCTACCCTGAAGTAGGGGCTTAAGAAATCCCTCGAAACGGGGTTCTAAGAACTAGAATGGTTCTACGTTCCTGCGGTGAGAACACATGTAAAGGGCGGTACTTTCTCCAACAGGTCTAAGAACTATGGTAAACTTTATCCGGTGCGAAAGCGCCTTAAAAACTCGAGTCTTATGCCAGAGGCGGACTAAGAGATGAAGTGCACAGAGCAGCTTTTGTGTGGTTGTGTAGTTTTTACAGTGCGTGTCCGTGTCTCCAGATCTCCCTGGCGGTGAACGTAGCAAGTGAGTGTGGCTTCACTGAGGAGCACTACAGAGATCTGCAGCAGCTGCAGCGGGACTTTGGGCCCTATCACTTCAACGTGCTGGCGTTCCCGTGCAACCAGTTCGGGCAACAGGAGCCCGGCAGCGACAAGGAGATCGACAGCTTCGTCCGCAGAACCTACGGAGTCTCCTTCCCTCTGTTCAGCAAAATCGCTGTTGTCGGAACCGGAGCCAACAACGTCTACAAATATCTTGCTGGTGAGTGAGATGCGACGGTGTTGCTGCACCGGTGGAACACGTCCTTCATTGCAAACCTAATATAGTTTATACAACTACAGCCAAATACTGACAGCCGACCGAATTAGCTCAGACTTTTCGTGATGTGTGATTTGAGTGGTTTGATATATATGTTACAGCTTTGACAGCTCTCCCAGCAACAGCATAGCAACGCGGCAGTGGTTTGTGGATGCCGCTCACAGTATTTTTATTTTTGCTTGGGGGGACTTAGGTAGGGGGACCAAACATCCTCTTTTCCTCGGACATGTCCACTTTTTACATCCCGTCCGGGGCGTCCGGGGGTTTTTTATTAATTGATTATAATGTCCGGTTTTTCTTCTGTGTGTGTGCTGTAATTCTTTACAAACTATACTCAAGGCTGTACACTCTCACAACAACTCTCACAAGTCCATTAACCCTGACATGAAGTGCGTTGGCTGGCTCAACAAAATAATGTCCTTGCATGGCCAAATCCAGATATACTGTATACTTACGTTTCACGACACATTTCTTAGAAACATTTCCTTTAATTTTCCGCAGAGTCTTCTGGGAAGGAGCCGGACTGGAATTTCTGGAAGTATCTAATTGATGTAGACGGCAAAGTGGTGGACGCATGGGGACCGAAAGTTGCCGTCAAAGAAATCCGACCAAAAATCGCTGAAATGGTGCGGCAGATAATCCTTAAGAAGAAAGAGGAGCTTTAACCCACCGTGCTGTGCAGTATGAAATGTAAATGCAGTGGCACTTGAGCCAAAGAGATGAACTGAACACGCGATTTATGCAATCTGATTTAGAATAAATCATTCAACTGACACGGCAGATGCAAGTTCAGTCTGCTGTCTGGAAGCACTGATGAAACACCGCTACGTTATTAAAGGTCCCAGATTTACACTGTCCCTGTGTTTTATTTTGAAATGTTGATATCCACAATGAGATATATTTTTGTGGTTTTAAGAGTCAACAACTACCTCAATTTAAAATACTGTCATCATCCATCGATAATCTAATCAATAATACTCTTTTTTTCAGTCAGAGTAAAGAGCAAATGAAGAAAACCACACCAGAGGATAGAAATAAGAACTCTGATGCAATTTTAATGGAAAATATTTTAATTTTAGTTTTCCATAGTTTTTATTTTTATAATGACCTGGATTGATCATCTCATTGACCAACTCTTAGGCGTTGATTAATTGAAGAAATAACCCCTAAGAGTTTACTGAACTCATGAAGTGGAGTAGATTTCAACATTAACATGTAGGTCTGCAGCTCATTTCTGCTTAATCTCTGTTAGACCAGTCATTAGCGAACTGTTTCACATCTAGAATCCAACAGAAAAAGTCTAAAACTAACAACCACAGCAATGTTATATTCTGTTATTGTGTTACCAGTAGATTATATTATGATATAATTCAGTTAAACCCTGATTTGCGGATTTTAGATTCTCAGTGTTGGAATGACGAAATCTTAGTGTTCGAGTGAGGAAATTTGTCCATGAGACGAAGGTGGAAAGAGCCAAAGCGAGTCAGGACCTCCTCCAGAGTGTTGGGTGGAACCTGAATGCATAACCTGAGAGGGAGAGAACACAACATGGTTTATTTTTTATCATCCATTTTGCAGTACCTGACTAATGTGTTGTCTCACCTGAGGTGGTGTTTGCGTGTTGTTCCACCTTGCTGACAACCTGCTCCCACTAACACACCTTCCTCCTGCAGTAACCTCTGGCAGTACAGAACATCTGCCTCCACCTCTAATGCCTGAACAGAGAAATTCTTAAGTATCTCATTCTCAGAATCACTCATAAGATTCTCTGTAAAATGCAAATATATCTATCTGCTGGAATGTGCCTCACGTTTTCTGTTCATAAAATCTAATTATTACTTTTTCACTTCCTGTACTATGGTTCTCCAGCATGACAACACTTTGTAATGTGTCATTTATTTCCCCTTTCTCTAAAATACCACTTTTATTCCCCTTTTCCAAATAAACTGCATTTCCATAAACCAGTTTGAACTGAAAACTTGAGAGTAAATGATTATCAAATGTTGAAAATAAATGCAAACAAGCAATTTTTTCACACTTTTTGATGATTACATAAACTGAAATGGAAATAGTTTTTCTGCTGTGTCAGGCCTGAGGGAATACACTTTCAAGGGAACAAAATCTTTCAAAGTTATTGGAGGTTAATAGAAACACAGATTAAGAAAAGGGTTTTGTTGATTTTTAAGTGCCACATGGATCCAGAGAGTATTTAGTTGGTTCTGGATTTGTGCAAGGAAAATTGTTACTTTGAAAATCTGTGAATTTGAGGGTTTGATTATAAAATGCTTCAGACAACATTTCCCACCTTGGCCTGCTCTATGAGCCCAGGTGGTAAATGCAAACGGGGATAAAGGTAGACTCCACCCATTGCTGGCTGGCAGCTAATTGCCGGCAGACTGTTCAGGAACCACCAAGCCCGCTCAGCATTCTGGACCAAAGTGGCTTGAATGAGGAGAATCTCCTTCAATTGAGAAACAGAGATTTTAAGCAGAAATAAACAAAAAGCCAGGTACTGGACCAGACGATCGATATGTCACCTTGGTGTATGTGTCATAGAACGGGTCTCCAGGCTTCAGTGGGCTCCCCATGAGCTCCAGAGCCAGCTGTCCTGTGACTGGAGTGCTGATGTCAGTACACAACATGGTATTGACATAATGCTTCACCTCTGGGTCCATATTGACCACCTCCATGAATCCTGCCCTCAGACCACATCTGAGCACAGACAGAGATATGAGATAGACTTTATTATGGCTGTTTCCTACTTTGATTGGTGTATATCTCAAAATACTGCAAAAATTGAGCCCATAAGTGCAGCAGAGTCATTGCGACCTCATAGTGGTTACACAGTTACACAGGTACGGAGCTAAGTATGCCAAAGTTTGCCTTCCAGCAAAGCAACAAACTGTTATTCTGCCCCTCCCAACCGTTACAAAACATTTTGAACAAAGTTAATGTCATAACTGGTGTTGGGTGATATTTTTCTTGATTCACTTGGAGCAACTAGCAAGTATATATTTTTTTTCTGTCTATGCAAATGCATGTGCAATATTCGTTATTTGATAAGTGATGAATTCAGAGTTATTCAACATTAAGGAGTAGTTACATTTATACTGTCTTCCACTTAAATGTGACCCTTTCAGGGCATCTGTTATGTTGATGTGGCCCTTTTTGAAAATGAGTCTAAGTGGTAGTTTTAGTCTAAATCATCTAGAGCTGGTGAGATACCAGTCTCATTAAAGTCCACATGAGCATATTTGAAACTATGACCAAGGTCCAGTGTGACAGGAAGAGATTGTTTAAATTGGTGGACAGATTCCCTTTTTGAACATTAAACTTCCCAAACTGGGATGATGCAACCAAAAACAATCATCTGCTTTCGGTAGTTTATTCATCACAGAGTTAGATCCTTGTTCTATAGTTCTATAAGAGCTTCAGGGTTCAAGGATTGTACGCTTGAGCTTGTGAATTTCTCTCTATCTCTTATAACAGGCTTCAAAGTACACTCATATTCAAATAAAATGTTTTCACATATTAATACTTGAGTGTCAGCAACTCCACATTTCAGTTCTAATATAACTTTTCATGTATTTGACAAATCGAAAAACAAACAAACAGTTCAAAAACATTCAAAAAGTCGCAGTCTCCTGTGTGTGAGGATGTCAGAGGACTCACTCTCCCATGGTAGCGCAGGACAAAGAGTGAAAGGAGACCAACTCCACTGTCTCAGAGAACACTTTGCCCATCTCAAACAGAACTCTCTTATAGGAGATAAACTGTCTGTCCTGCCTGTACACACTGTCTTGGTACACCTGAATAGCAGAGAAAAGGAGGAGATCGATTTATGTTAGTGACTGAACAGAAGCCACATGGAACAGCTTAGTTCAGTTAATATTTTTTACCTCATCAACCAGCAGAATGAGTTTCTCAGCTGCAGCAAACTGAATCACTTCCTCTATGGACTTCCTGTCCTGTACATGTCCTAAGGGGACACACATAGTTGATGACAGCAGGGAGAAGAAAACGGTGTCAGTGTGTTTCCTCACCTGTGGGGTTTCCTGGGTTGCTGACATAAATGGCTCTGGGCTCACAATGATTCCTAGCGGCCGACAACGCTAGCTGCAGCTCATCCAGCTCCATGGTCCAGCCTCGCTCCTCCATCAGCTGGTATGGCACCGGCATCACACCAGCCTCATCCAGCAGCATGGGCAGAGTGTGGGGACAGGGCACCGGGGTCAAGACACCTGTTCGAACCCCCGTTTCCCCACTGACCAGCAGCTTTACCAGCACCTTAATGCGACAGAACAATTAAAATGAAGAAATTATAAAGATTCTATACTTATTTAACCCTCCCGATGAGTCAGGATCCATTTCATCATATTGATATGACGAAATGTTGTCTGGAGAATTGAGATCAGAGATTTTTATAATTTTTTTAATGGTCATTTATAAAAAACGTGTGCTGTTGTGGGTCCAATATCCCAGAGTGAATTTTACCATCAAGCCCCGTTGAGAACCAGCTGAGATGAAAATGTCTTTAGCACTGGATGGAATTCCAGCATCACGTCTGGTGATGAACTCAGCGATGCTTTGTCTGACACGAGGCATTCCGGAGGAGTCAGTATAGGAACCTATGGATGAGTTGTTCTTTTTATTTTCTGCCAGTTATAATTTGGATGATGATACAACTTTAAAATAAAGATAATGTTTAAATCCTCACCTGTGCTTCCACCCTCGCAGGCCGCCAGCAGACTGTGAGCCCTCAGTTCGATGTCTAGAGGCAGATTTTGCTCTTCCAGCATCTGAGGGTAGAGACATGCTGCCAAGACCTGAGAGGATAAATTAACAGGAGAATATTCATACAACTACAAGATAACAATATGATGAATATACAGATATATTATACAGATAATTTAAAATGATCACTTGATAATGTTAAAATGTGTCCAAACAGACCACAGGTCCATTACTGTGTTATTATTGTTATTATTATTATTACTTCTAAAAAATAAAAGCACAAAAAGGAAAAACACAATAGACAAAACTGACCTGTCGAACAAATGAGATTGGTTTAATTCCAGCTTGATGGGAATCCCCTGAACTGACATCAATCACCTCTCTGAAGGATTTCTGCACTCCCTGCAGAACAACACATGTGAATGCCGGAAAAAGCTGCTGAGTTTGGATTGTAAAATCATCAGGGACTTAAACTCAAAACAGAAATTTTCTGTCCAGTGAAATATCTTCTGTGGCTGATATGACTTCAATAATGAGCCAGTTTGATATATTTAATAGGCAGTTAGCTGTAATTGTCACATATTTGCTATCATGTAATTACTACTTTACTTTATATTGATAACATCAAGCCAAAAAACTTTATTGCTCTATATAACTTTACAATTAAATTTTCAGCAAAAAGTATAGGGGCTGAAATATGATTTCCTCTGAAATGTTGTAAAACAGAAGGACAAAAATTAAACACAAAATTAAGCACAAATAATAATAATTATTTTTTAACAATCTGTTTATTGATATTTCAAAAACAGATAAGAATAGACAAACATTACAGTACTATTGGTCAACAGAGAGGTGACAAAGCAAAGGTGCAAGTAATAGGCAAGATAAAAACAGTAGACAAAAAAAAAAAACAAGTAACCATTAGACAGGACAAATACCACAGCAAAAAATAACTTAATAACAAAAAAAAAAAAAAAAAAAAAAAAACAACAAATCTGATCTTTTCTAGTCTGACAAAATTAAAAACTTCTCTTATCCTCTTAGGAGTAGTTGGAGATTTCCACTTAAGCAAAATTAGATTGGATCAGGCCATGTTTCACACAGATTGAAGATTTATGAACTTGATCAATGGCCTCCTCCCAAAGTTTGTTGGAGATCTCCTCTCCCAAGTCCAATTCCGTAAGTATGGTGTATTTAACTAAATGTAATTGTATTTTAAGAGGTTTGCTTTAAAATCCACAACTGAAATAACTCTGGAATTGTTTTATATCAAGGCTTTCAGATTTTAAATCTGAAGTTACACAAATGAATGCAGACAATTGGCACTTACCTGCAAGATCTGTTTTTTGATGTGAGTTGCCAAACTCTGCAATTCACAGTGTGGTGCAAGTTGGATTCCCCTCACACTGGGATTTATTTGCTGTAGAGAAGTCATTATTTTGTTGCTGGATTTTGAAAGACCGGTTTGAAGAGGTGTCAGAGTTGCAGATGAAACATTTGGCAAAGCATGATTCTGGTATGCAGAAGAGGGGCGTGAATGGCTAACTGTTCTGTCTTGCAAATGAAAGTGTCCTGTTTAATAAGTACTCAATTACGGTTGCTTGTGGCTGCACTAAAATATGTTGCTTTACATACTGTGAATGCTTTGAACTTTGGACATACCAAATATTCACTCCTTCCTTTATATGTAGATGTGAAAGACTTCAATTAAACTTTGCATTTTTTGAAAACTGAACATTTAAAATTGAAATGCAGTTATTTGATTAAAAAATTATATTTAAGTTGAAGTGAAATTGAATTTTAGAATTATTAGCTCAGGGTTTTTGGGAATTGCTCAGGATTTGCATTATAGTTAATTTAAACCACGTCTGTCAGAATAGACATTAAAAAATGTTATATATTTTGGCACTTATGCAAACAAAATCTTGATTATATTTTCCATTAATAACATTAAATAAGATGGACATTTATTACTCCTGGAATATATGCCTTTCACAAACTTAGTGCACCCCCTGCACTGTTCAATAAGAGTAGTTAGAGCGCAAATCTAGCTTGGATGTATAATGTCCTCAAGGATAAATTACTTTTTCAAAAAGGCTGTTTGAGGAAGAATTTAATGTGCCTCATGTCAGTCATTAAGTTTTACAGATGTTAGTCAATTTTACTTTGGGAAAGATGGTTTCCATCAGCTCAGATTATGAGATGCAAACTGGAGTTAATTTTCTGCTCTGGGGTGTGAATAATTCACTACAACCACACTAAACTGGTTTTAATCCAGTGAAAAAAAGCAGCATCCATGTACATATGGGCACTTTGGTCTGGTTACACTGTGACCCCGATGGAAAGGCTGAACAACTAACTAAAACATAATCAAATTTGGATTTGGGCAAGGCTGTTTAAAGATTGTTAGCACTTATAAGCCTTATGGCAGACAATAAATCATCATTTTGGTACAAGACCCAGCAAAGATATTTTTTATTCAGAAAAAACTATTTCCAATTATAATCACAATATGATACATTCTCTAAATCTAAACCTGAATCAACACTAATCAACACTTAGCTGCCGCCTCAGGGGAATAATAAAGTTTCTCTGTCTTTCCCAGCCAATCCACTAATAAATGATTGTATTGACTTTAATCTCACTCCTGAAATGGGTCTTGAGTAATTATAGATGATTAATAATCATTAATTAGTGACACTCAGGATCAGAAACCTAATGGCTTGACGTTGTCGGTCCTTACTGGAACATGAAATGTCTTCAAATTCAGTGCAAACACAGATTTTCACTCAATCTTTAACTGATTATGATTACCTAAATCACAAACAATTTTTTTTCTTTTTGCTTCAACTCACAAATTTACATACTATACTAAATTTCAGGGGCAAACTTTTGCCCTTAATAATGTGAATTTCAGTGTGTAATTTCGCACATATGTAAGATTGGTGATGTAATTAGACATATGTGTGTGTACACAGAATCCTATTCAATTCCTGTGCGTCGTCACTCCTGTAGAGTCTGCAATGCAGCATCAAGTGTGGGAACAGATGAAAAAAAATTATTTACAAATTGAGTGAATTTTGGTAACTGACTCAGGATCACTAAGAAACAATGCTACTTATCATTAGCAAAGACCAGCGTATAAATTTGACAGGCGTCGTGGGGTCTCATACTGACAGGCTGGCATACATAAAAGAGCTTTATTAAATGGAAACTTGCACATGATTCGTAATGCAGAGTAATAATACTGGACAGTTAGCATAGATACAGAGAAAACAACAATTTGCCTAATACACAATGGCTATAGGCCAACAACCTTTGCATAGAAGTTCCTACCCAGTGCATCTGCAGCATAGGGACAGAGAGAGAGTTTTGCGTCTATGGGGACATTTAAAGGGAGCCAAGTACACAATATCAATTTCTACATAAAGTTACAGTATCTTCAATCTGAAGTCCATTATCCTTCTTCTAGTGATCTATGAAAACAGGCTCTGTGCCCGTCTGATAAATAAAAGTTATATACAGAGAGAAAATCAACGGGGATGGGGAGATGATGTAGCTACAGAGTAGGGGTTATTAAATATGATAGCATGCAGTGGCTCGAATCAAAGATGATTTTGGCAGATCCTGGACCAGTTGAACCACAATCTTTCATTTGAGCCAGATGACAGGAGTCCATCAAGATAATTCTTTGCTATTTTTCTGTGAATAGCCCTTTGTTTCTCATGTGTGTCTGTGTGTGCATTCAGTAAAACTGTGTGCAGGTGACATCCGGGTGGTGGTGGGGGTTCTCTCTGCTCCTCCCCTGCTCCCTGTTTTCATGCCTCTGTTTGAAGGTAGTATACATATATTAAGAGCCCTTTGAAGAAGTAATAAAAGACCTCGTCGTTGCAGTTTGGTGAGGACTTTTTCAACACAGTTTGTCCAGTTTTGTGCACTCCCAGGTGGGACAAGAAGCCTCTGTTACCTGGGGGAGGGGCAAAGTTCACATTGTCACCCACAAAAATACTTGGTCTTGAACCCATTTAATGAGTAGTGGTCTGATTCCTCCTCCAGTTTGTTAGTAGTTTTCCCTTAAAGGGCCACAATTCCAGTTGTAGAGAAAGCAGTCAGTCTTTTACTCTCTGAAACTTTATAGTAACAAACCCAAGTGTGAAGACAAAGGCACATACGTTATATTTCCTTTTTGCTACGTGTGCCCACTTCCCCCTTTTTTCCATCCAAGTGTCAAGGTTTTTTATTTCTTCCATTTGCGTAACCTGAGATTTCATCTCCCTTTAATCCTGTTTTTCTCACTGAAGCCTGAAACACTTTAAAAGCAAATCTGATGGTTAATCTAATTTTATTTTATAATATTATTTTTTTATTGTTTGGCTGCACTTTGTACCAACCTTTTGCATTTCCTAAACTTGTCAAGAGGCTAAATCCGGTTCAAGAGGGATTTATTTGTTTGTTTTTTTGGGTTATTATTTTCATAGCAAATTAATCTACTGCTTATTCTTTTTCATCTAAACTCCGTTTGGTCAATTAAATGTCAGGAAAACTGTGAAACATGCGTTTTTACCCGCACCAGATGTGACAGTTTGTTCAGTGGCTTTGTTTTGTTTGATCAGCAGTCACAGATTCAGTTTAGTGTCATTTATGACAAAGAAAACCATCAGGTTTTTGATATTAACTCAAATATTAGCTTAAAAATGTATAGAATATATGTTCTAATTGAACAACAAAAAGTTACTAATGTCCTGTCTGTCTTGTGTCCTAAACATCAGTTCATTCTTAATGTGTTTCAGCCTGATTGTTTTTATAGCTTAGTTTTTTAGTTCATGAGATGCTTCTGTTTGTCATTCACACTCTCCCTTGTTCCTCCGCTGTTCGTCCAGCACATGGCTGAAGGATTACATCTTATAGTGAAGGAACACATTTTTTACATCAGTCGTGTAGGGATTGCATGTCGCTGCTGCAGAAGGCCAAATTTTTCTCTCCGGCTGCCACAGCACAGCAAGTGTCAGGCGCAGTTTGTGTTTAAGCTGATCATTCTCTGGTAGACAGATGATCAACTGCGCTTTGTTGCCACTTGCTGCCTCAGCTTCTCCCTCTTCTTCTTCTCCATCAGCCTGGCAAAGAAAAGGAAAAGCGTATCACTTTTTATGCTACAGTTATTAACACTTATGGTTTGTGTGTGGACATTTTTTTTTTTTTTCAGCTCCAGATGAAGAAATGTTCACACAGCAAATGCATTTTGTGATGAGGCTCTACAACAAATAACAGATATGGAGGTAAATAAATTTAAGAGTATAAAGGCAGTATTTTAAGGTACATTACAATCTAAAATTTTGGCAAAAAATGGCCATTGTCATTAAATAAATGTGCAATAATTTTGATTGTCAATGTGTAAATAAATCATGGAAATTCTCCAGGATCTGAAACATGGGTATTGGCTGCTGCTCTGTGATCTCAAATTAGATCCACACATGGATAGATATATTATTTTTAGACATTCACTGCACAGCAGCATAGTGACTAGTGATTACTACTGTTGCCCCACAACAAGAAGGTCATTGGTTCAGTTCCTGGGCCTGGGACCTTTCTGTGCAGTTTGTATGTTCTCCCCGTGCTTGCGTGGGTTTCACAGTCCAGAGACATCATGTTTGGGTTAGCTGGTGACTCTAAATTGTCTGTAGGTCTGAGTGTGCATACAAGTGTTTGTTCGTCTGTGTGTTGGCCCTGTGTTAGACTGGCGACCTGTCCAGGGTGTAACCTGCCCTCGCCCAGTGTGAGCTGAAATTAACTCCAGCAACCTGTGACTTTGGGGATGTGCAGTTAAAGTATCAAATGTAAACCTACAACTACCGCTGTGACCGATGCATCAGTATTTTAGTGATGCTGGTGGAGTTGGGGACAGTTTGAAGCACTAGCAGATATAGAAATTTGGATACCAGTGCTTAGAGTAAACGACTTCCCATTATTGTGTTTTTTATTATTGTGCTGAAAACTGGTTTATTAAAAATGGCGGTGTTGCATGTAGTACGTCTGGACCAATCGCCGTATACCTAGATCGCTCAAAGTTCATATCAGTGATGGGAATTCCAGCTCTGTATACAGAGTTGGTTCTTGTGGCACGGCTCACTAAAAAGAGCCCACTCTTTCTGCTCTCAAGTGGCTCCTCAGATTTTTTGGTGCTTAAATTAATTTATTACCATACCATGCGGCTCTGAAACAGATAAGTGTTAGAAGATGAAGGAATGAATGACTTCACTAAAACTATGTATTATTGGCATTATTGTGCATTTTTGTTATTATTTCTTCAGAAAATTTCTTGAGTCTATAAAATGTTCACAAATGGTAAAAAAAAGTTGTTTTGTTTTAATCTTTATATTAATTATATTAAAGAGGAAATTATATATATTTGAGAATTTGGAAAAATTCCATCAAAATTGATAACTAATCTCCTGTTGGGTGAATTCAGGAAAGAGAACTACACCACACACACACACACACACACGCACACACACACACACAGTGTTGTGTAATCACCATGGCTGAGGTTTAAGATAAGGGTGAATGCTATCCACACAATACACACACGTAGCCTGTCTTAGGTATAAGAAGGCATGCCACATGTACAGTTGGTTTTTTGTCTCTGACTATATGGATTATGAGATTCCCCATCTGACACCTGTGTCTCAACCATCTGATTCCTCTTTTTCCACCTCTTTCTGCCACAACAGATCCAACTTATGTATGTATTGAAGCAGATGTTTGTGATTTGAACCTTCGGTTTCGAGCCTCTACAAGCTCGCTGAGCTGGTCCTGGGCTGCTCTGAGCTCTTCCAGACTCTGCTGGTAGCTGAGATCCGCAGAGCCCGACCGCTCCAGGATGGAAACCTGATTGGACAGCTCGCTGGTTCGATCCCGCAGCAGCTGGATGGACGTGTACAAGTTCTCATCGTCTTCGTCCTGCAGCCGCAGTAAGGATGAAGAGCAGAGGACAGAGTGTGAGTCAGAATCAGGCTGCCGATAGTTCAGTATGATCTGCCGTTTCACTGGATGTGATAATCACACTGTGTTATTGTTCAGCAAAATTGAGCCTTGCAAATTATTAAGAAAAAAAAAGACTCAAAATGAGACACTTTGCTGAAAAGTAAAACAGTGAATCAAACATAGAAAAATAAACATGTCGGAACAACTATACGATTATAAACACATAAATCTGAAACTTATATTTTGAATACTTTATATTTCTATTTAAAAATGATGACACCATGCAAATTTTACAAATTCTAAAAGTATTTGGTTTAGCTAAAATCAATAAAATCACTATTCACTTACTTCACATGACTTAAAACGGTAATATTAAATTATTCATAATAAAGTGTCATTGTTTTTTTTTTTACATTAGATAAATACAAATTTAGTATATGCATATAATATATTGATAAAATTGAAACATTTACTAATTCCGAAGCAACATACAAATAATATAAAATATGATATTAATATAAAATAATAAAATGGTTTGAAAAACTGATTATAATTTTTTTTTGTCGCATTCAGAATTTCATCATTATAAACACTGAAAATTTTTGAAAAAAACAAAAACAAAAAACAAAACATGAATTACAGCACTAAAATCATCCTCAAAGGAAATTTTCATTTTAGTTAAGTAAAGAGAAATAATTTTATACAAGCTAATTTCCTTAGTTTAAGGGGGTGGGGTGGTGTCTGTTTGTTTTTTATACTGTGATATAAAGTGATGTATAAAATAAAATAATTCTTAATGATATTCTAATACTAATTTGAACCATGACTGATAATTGATCAAATTTATAGTTGTACCTTTGCGTTGACAATCTCAATGTGGACTAGAAGTGATGCCAACTCCAGCTCCTCGCTGTAGCTGTTTCTCAGTGGGACGCTCCTATAGCCTGATAGCACAACAATATTTGACAATCAGACACAAAATCCAAAACTCAAAGAACTTCTGACCTCAGCCTTGTGTTCAGGCGATGAATGAACCCTCACCTGTTCGTAGTAGACGGACAGGATAGGTTGCCTGTGCCAGGAAGTTGGGGTCACTGAACATGTCTTCCTCGAAGACGGTGAAGCGCAGGAAGGAGAAGGTAGGGTTATGAATGTCAAACACAAATTGCCTCTGCACCCAAACAGGATTTAGACCGTTGTCAGCTGTGAAGGCAGAGACAAACAGACTGCTAGGACTTCCAGTGCAACACCGATTTAAACAGCACGAGCCCTGCTGTGGTTTTAGGGTGTCTTACCAACAACGTCTGTTTTGCACTTGCAGCTGTCATAGTCAGCTCCACAGATCTCCACCTCCACAAAGGGGCAGACAATGCTGCGGCCATTTTTAGGCAGGTGACGAGCCCCCAGTACCTGCAAGCAGGAAAGGTTGAATACAAGAGGCAGTCCTGGGGATGTCACAACTGTTTCAACAAATTTGATTTCCAGTATTTTTTCTTGCTCTCTCTGTAATCAATCAGACCTGTAACTGGATGGTGATTGGCTCCACATGCAATGTGTCCTTGTCGAAAGGGTCAAAGGCATCGCCCCTCATGATGTCGGGCTGGGGGACATAGCCACTGCTCCCTCCCAGCATGAACAAGGCCTGGTTCAGCTGCATGGGTTTATCTGCAGATGGACATTGGATGGACAACCTAGTTCAGGACTGAACCATCAGTGCGAAGTCAAGAATCATTCAGACCAGAACCTCAGGTTCATACTATGTCCTAAATGAAATCTTGTGTGTTTGGTCACCACTGTGTTCATTTCTCTTGATCAGCCAAATAGCAGTTTAATAAATGCATTGTAAAAAAAAAACTCACATGTATTTCTACATAGAATATATGTATAATTGGGACTCCAGTTTGTAATATTACCGTCATGAACTTTTTTTTTAAAATAGGTTATTTGGGAAGGGTGGATCGGGACTGCTCTGCGCTGTATCCTGATTGGGTGTCTGTCAATCACGCAGTAGCGCTGTCCCCCTAATCAAGCCCCTAAATCTATTTATGGTCCATTTTCCTCTAAATGGGACCATCATTTAAAAAATTAACATCATGTCTTGAAGACTTGAAACTCATTAGGCTAGATAAACGGAGAAAGAGGGACATTTTTCCCATAGTCTTCAATACAATTAGATTTCTTTACAAACGGTGGGGTCATAAAATAGGATGATGGTTTAAAGATCTACAGCTTTGGCTTCACTGTACAGATCCAGAACCCTTGACCTCTTGTGATCTGTCTGCCACATATTAACACACTGACCTGGGGTCTGGAAATTGAGTGCAACCAGCTGGGAGCCGCAGAGCCACATGGGCAGCGGGTCATAGTTGGACGAGTCCAGTCTCTGTCCTCGGGGGTAAACTCTGGAAAGCTGGCGTCGGTTGTACTGCAGGAAGCGCTTCCCTCTGCCTCGGGTTGCAAACTTCTCTGCCTTTGTCTCTGGGAAGGAAGACATGTCCCGATAGCACGCTCTCTCTGTCCCGATCTCTGCAAATGGCATTCAAGAGACAATGAGACACTCAAACACACACGGAGACAGTGAAAGGTGCAGTTTGGTTCGTACTGTCTTCATTGAAGGGGACAGGTCTGCAGTAAACCACCAGTTCCGACAACTCCACCGCAATCTTTTTCCTCCTCTCCATCTGCTTTTCCTCCTGCATCTATCACCGTGTAAATGAGACAACAACAACAACCCAGAGGTGACAACAATATGGAGATTGCTTGTAAACATTTTGTACTTCTGTGCGTCATACCAACCCGAGCGTCGGCGTTCTGTGCAGCCTCTCTGATCTTTCCAACCCAGCTGCTCAGATCCTCCATGCTGTCTGCAGCTACGTCCAGCGTCTGGACCGGGTGAGAGGAGAGATGCTGCGAGTGGATGGTGAACACATACAGCCTTGAGTTCTTCCCATCTTTATGGACCACTGGACAAAAAAGTAGGAGGGAGGTCGAGGTCAGGGGAGAGAGCTTGGCCCGAGAGGGAAGCTGTAAATTAGCCGGTGTCCTGAGTAGAGAATTAGGTCACGACCGCTACATGCAATTGGTGTGTTCAGAGCCTCTCTCTTTGTTTTCTGCACTGAAGAAACCTCTATTTATTTCAAAAGGCTCCAAGAAATGCAGTAAAACGACCACAAGCTGGAACTCTGGCTTGACTCACAGCTGGTTCTCCTCTCCTCCACTGACTTCTGTAACCTCATGCTACAAAATGTTCTTTCTGTTTTCGTTGAAGAGGTTCATTACATTTGGTACATTAACAAGTAAATTGTGTATTAAAACCCCCCCTTCAGTGTGGAGCACTTTTGGTTCCTACCTGAAGTAATTTACAGGGGTACAGGACTGAATGTGGAATTGTCGTGGAAACACATGTGCTGCCAAAGGGCAGAATGAAGGTGTGTTAACTGTGGTGCGGATGAATAAAAAAGATAATTGACTGTAGCTCACTTATCAGCCACAGTGACTGGAAACCAACCAAGAAAGTAGTGGGGTAACACTTAATCTGTTGTCAAGTAACCACTTTCACTGGGCCACTAGATATTGCACAAACAACCTTTAATTTGCCTGGTAAATGACACCTAACTAAAGGAAACTGCTCCCCTCTTTGTTTCACTGGACTCACCAATGTGGCAGCTGGGGACGTCGATGAAGCCCTTGAGGAACGTACCCAGGGGACTGTTCTCTGTGGACTGAGGATAGACAGCAATGAAGACGGCCGACTTCAGACCAGTAAGACCATGATGCATCACACCAGACTCACCACTTCGTCCAGCTCTCTTGTAGGAGAGCTGGGCACCTCCATCACGTAGTTCGCGGGAAACCACAGCTGCTTCTTTCCACCATAGTCGCCTCGCCACCTAAAGAGACCCCAGAGGTAAACAAGGAGCTTGTGTGAGCAATCAAACACGCACAGGAAGTGACGGGCACTCACTCACCAGCCACCCTCCTGCTTGTCCACGTTGAGGATGAGTGCCTGTTTGGGGAAGCACAGCTCGTCCTCCCTCTGGGCCCGGTAATCATACAGTGCTTTGACTGTACACTGAAACACATCAGGAGCATGTTTACTTCAGCACAACTGTGAAATATTCTCAAACAGGCCTGGAGTGAAGGAGATAAATAATTAGAGCATCTTCTAAATAGGCAATCCCGGTGAAAAATACTACAGTCTGCGTGTTGCTGTCAAAGAGCCAAAATCAACACGCGCTGCTGCCAGCAACAATCGATTTAGTTGAAATGTTTTTTGTATTCTTCTATCACACATTCTTATTGTTTTGGAATGATCTTTCAAACTGAACTTTACAAATGAATCATTATCATCCCAAACTTTGTTCCATCTGACTTTCTCTCTCATTTGTAGTGGCTTAAAAAGGTTTCTCACTCACCCGAGCTGTCGGCATCTTATTGGCCTCCACGTAGAAATGCGGCGTGCGAACTTCATACAGTGCCCCGTAATCAAGCTCCTGGAAGATAAATAACAAGTTTACTTCTGGGCCTTTGTGTGTGTGTATATATATATATATATATATATATATATAAAAGTGATTTTCAGATTGTTAATCATAAATCTAAGGGTTTTCAAAGTTTTCTAAAGTTAAATGGTGACTGGAAACACTGTGTTCTTAGTGTGTGTGTCCGTGGATGTGCATGTTTAGCTGACCGTGGTGCCCATTCGGTCCAGCGTGTCCTCATTGATGGGGTAGCGCAGCCTCATCTTGCGGTAAAGAGGATGTTTCTCGTAGTAGCTCACCAGATCCACCAGACTCTCAAACTCTGCCGAGCTGCCGAGCATGAAGAGTCGCCCCTCCTGCTGGATACGGCAGTGCTTAATCTTCCCCTCTGCCCTGTGGGCAGACAGACATGCAACTGTTTTCACACCCAGCAGAAACTAGAGGAATTGCACTCCCTACTAAAGCATGTGTCCATCCCCCACCTGAAGGAGATGGCATAGGAGCTGTGCTCACTCCTCTTTCGCACCAAGAAAGCTCCGTCCTTTGGAACACGCATGAGCATGTGTTCGGCCTGAACGCGGGACAGACTGGAGTGGTACCACCTGGAAAACACAACATACAAGTCAGCGTCTGATCTTTGTCAGATTAGTGAATGAGATTTACAGGCGTTCATCACTCACTCCCTGCTCTCATGTGCATTGGGCTGAGGCACGGGGTTGCCTAGCCTCATCTCAAACTCATTGCAGCGCAGTGGCGTGTCTCTGTAGTGGCAGATGAGGCGGTAGAGGCTGTCGAAAACCAGGTTATCTGTCAGGTAGAAATGGGTGGAGCCAGACTCCTGACGTGAGTGGATCCTGCAGTGCTGCACTCGACCAGAGCGCCTGCATGAGGAGGACCAGGAGTTAGTCGGCAAACGCGTTGGTGCAGCTGTGTTGGAGTAAGGATAACTGTGGCTGAGGCCAATATTTACCAAATAATGAAGGAACCAAATAGGTAGATCAATGTGAGGAATGACTTATGTGGATGTTATATGATATTCACTAAAATTTCCTAATCGAAATTAGTGAAACTAACAAAGTCATTCCTACATTTTTGGATCTTTTTTTTTAATTTTCCTAGTTTTTTTATGTTATTCTGTAAAATAAAACTGAACTAAATGACTAAAGCATGACATTCTTAATGTGTTGCGAGACTTAATTACTTTTAAACGGCTTCTTTTCTTATTTCTTTTTTTTTTACCTGTTCTGCTCATCAGCTGGGGCAAGCAGTATGAATGTCCCTGGTGCCTTATTGTGCTGAAACAGTTTTACTCTGTAAACTGTTTTTCTTGTCTTTGTTAGTATACGTAAGAGCTGAGAGCCACATTGCTATACTGCTTACAGCTGTGATCATCATATTTTGAAATTCTTCGAAATCATTGTCTTCTCTAACTCTTAAAAAAAAAGAGATGCAACTGCATTCACTTTAAAGGTCCAAATTTTAAGTCCAGTGTTTTATCTGTACATTTAATTTCCTTAAGAAGTTATGTTTTTAGTTTTAAGAACCAAAAGCCATCAGTGTCAGTGCAGGTGAGTAGCCTTTACTCTGTATGGACCTTTAAGGTAATTTCCTATTGTTACTGACCAGAAGGAGAGGGTGTAGTCCCCGACAAACGTCTCACTCTCTCTGACCAGGAAGGTGCCATCTTTGGCCCCACCCTCACAGTACTCCTGCAGCAGCTTCTCAGCCACCTGCCGGCCGTCTCGACCGCCGCCCAGTTTCCCATGGAACCATCGCTCTGCACAGTGCTGCTCGTTGTTGTTACACTCCTGACGCATAGCAGAGAGGAGATGTTGAAGCACATACAGATACTTTTATACTGACAGACATCCTCAATTCATCATCTTCAATACATCATTTGAGGATGAGCTAATCTACAATGTAGTTTTCAGTCCAGTTTGTTAGTTAAAAGGATATTCCTCCCACAAGTCATGGAAGAAGGGATAATTAGTCGTGTTACTTCCAAGAATACCTGTTGAGAGTCAGCATGAACTTAACCTGCTTATTATATTAACCATCATATTCTTACTTTCTCTTACTGCTATCATCGTCATCATTATCATCTCCTTACCACTTTTCCTTCATCATCATCCTCTTCATCAGCTGTCTGGTAGTGGGACGTCTCCTCTGAGTAATAGATCTTATTACTGGTCAGGACGAAGTAATGTGGAGTCCAGGTCTGTAGATCAGAGACACAATTCAGTTAGGATCAATGCATTATCAACACACACACACACACACACACACACACACACACACACAACTATACACTCGGTACACACTCACATGGTCGATGGGGTCTTCGAGGTACAGGATGCCGTTCTTCAGTGAGTTGCTGATGTCATTTTCAGAATAGCTGGCTGACGTCACCTCCTCATACAGGGTCCCCTCCACCAGCTTTTTGTGCTGTGACATGATAACAAAGATTGAGACAGCTTGATCTTCAGCTAACCTACATGTTACCATGTCAGACATAAATTTTCAAGAAAAGTTACATAACTAGAATCACTGCTTCACCATTGTGTTCATTAGCTTAGAGTGAAATATGGTCACAACCTCCTTGTCCTGAGCTACAGTGGTGATTAATGGCCAAAGTATAATTTGCAGAGCCTTCTCATTTCACAGTGAAGTGGACGTTTGACCTTGCGGATACAAAGTGTCCTTTCATTTCATCCTTATACACCTTTTAGTTAAATTGTGTCATAAATAGTGTATGAATTCATGATCAGTTTACACAGACCTTGACCTCTGAATACCAAATTGTGATTTGTTTTATTCTTTTGCATTATTGATATATTTATAGATGATGATTGGAAAAGTTTCAGACCTGAAATAAATAATGAGTTAGTAAAATACAAAAATTTTCCAACAAATTAAAAAATTTAACTTTAATGGACAAATAATGAACCTTGTAAATCATCTCCGTGGATTAACAACACATCCAGGCAGTTAAGAAAGTTCATAAATGGCATTTACATCCTGAGTGTGAGTTCGACACAATTTGAAGAAGGAGCAGCTTGGCTAGCCTTCGAAAACGCTTCAGGTTCAATTTCTTGGAGCTTCACAAATGGGACGAGTTTGCCTCTACCTTGAAATGTAAACCTGATTTCCTGTGCAGCAAACAGCAAGTGTGTGTGTGTATGGGGGTGTGCGCGCGCGCGTGTGTGTGTGTGTGTGTGTGCGTGCGCACGCACCTTAATGAGGATCTTCCTGCGGAGCTGGTAAGGAGAAGGGAGCTCTTCTGCGTTGTTATCAACCGGCTTGGTTAGCAGCAGATCTCCAAACACCTTTTTAAAGTGTGTGGCCATGTTCCTCTGTTGGACCACGCTGCAGTGGTCCTCGATGGACAGGATCACAGGATACCTGCACAAACACAATGCCTAGTTGGTTTGTGACCTCTCTGCCTAGATCAACTGGATCATCTCCATACATAATGGCTGAAGGTGACCGAAGGTTAAGGTTATTATCGAGGTCAAGATAAAGCACTCACTCAGATGTGACAAAGGCGTGTTCTTTGATAGTGTGCAACACGTCCAGGAATTTGATCTTGGAGGTGAGGGTGTGGCCGTGATAGATGATTGGCAGGTCATCGGGCCCATCCCAGCAGTCCACTAACATCACAAAACACAGCTCAAGTTTGCTGTCCAGCTGTTAGATGCACAGAAGAAGCTGCACTGATTCAGCTAAATACTAAGACATTGATAGAGCAACACTGGGATGTGCATCAAAAATATTTTATGGTGCAAAAACAGTGCACCGTAAAATCAAAACTTCATGCACTGCCCCCAAATTCAGTTTCTTCTTACGTTCGATGCAGCGGCAGCCCATCCTCAGGCAGCGGGCATAGGCTTCTAGAGATGATTCACTGGAAAACTGGTCCCCTGTCAGGTAGCTGGGAAAAATGACCACAAGGGAAAATGTTCACTGTAACACCAATCTGCTATTACTTATCTTTAATTTTATTTCCTGTTTTTGCTTGAGCAAAACTTTAGACAAATTGATGTTTGATAAATTGCTGAATGATTTATTTTGATTTATTGGCTTTTTGTTTTCAGTTCTACTTCCAATAAAAAAGATTAGCCGAGCTAAGCTAGGCTAAGATAAACTAAGTCAATACCACTTGTTTCTAAAACAGCAAGTAATCAGATTTTCTAAAATGCTGAGTGAGTCTTGGAATCACAAATATCAGAATAAGAGCATATCAATCTCCTTTTCATACAACAAGATCTGATTATATGGAGACACCCAGACAGTAAAGACAAATTATGAGGCATACGTGTTGTGTGAGGAGGAGATCCAGTACTGGGACAGAGGTCGCTTCATGTCGTCGTGAATGACAGGTGAGAGTCCGGGATCACATATGGAGTTTTCTTTGGAGAACAGGAAGGTCAGGAACTAAGAAAACAGAGTCATGTGATCAGACTGTAAGGTAAGACAACAATCTGCTCAATTTGTTTCCATTTTTGTGTATATGTGTGCTCGCATTATCATGGCACCTCATCCAGTTGTAGCATGGGCTCAGGCTGCGGTCCCCCCCTCATGTACCCCATGAGAAACTCTCTGGCCCGGCTCAGATCCGACGCCCAGGACTCCTGAGTGAATACAAAGGAGTTTTCTTGAACCTTTCTTTTTGAGAACTTTTTCTGGGGTTGGGCTGAACTTGCTCAGTACCTTCTGGTCCATCTGTAAAAACTTCTGGAAGTCGTAGAGAGAGATCTGACAGAGCTCTGGCCTGTCAACGTTTCTACAAACACAACAATTTTCAAGATGTCAGACGGCAAGTGGAGAGAAATTTCAAGACAATTATGCAAGAAAGCAGGCACACTAATGTACACTTCTCTGACTGGCTGGTAACCTGATTACTCTGCATGCGCCAAATCTAATTATGCCATTTTTTGGGTTAATGTCCCATAACATTAACAAAAGAGCCAAGGAAAAAAAAAAGCATTAAAGTTCCATTAAAATGGGAAAAACACATGGAAATGCTTTACTTTCCAGAATGCCAAATCTTTCCGTGGGACATTGACAATCAGAGTGTATTTTAAAAAATACCCTGGATAGCTGGGGTGACAACAGTAAGGGAGACGTGAGGAGGAGAAAGACAAGGAGGTGTGACAGAGGTGGAGGTGGAAAGACTCACCGCAGAGGGAAGGAGAGCTCCAGTTGCTCAATAATCTGGGAACAGAAGGGGAGGAACCATGTGATGGACAGGTGGGGGGGAGCCAGTGAAGCATAAAACAGTAACGTGTGGTGTGAGTGCAGCAGTGGGAATGCGCAACGTGCTGGTGAAACTACTCAAATGCTGTACCTAAAGGCAATTTTAAGGTGGTATTTTATTTTGGAGACCATCTCCACTGCTAGTATCTGAAGACAGGAGAAACCGATGTAGATTTAAGATTTTACAATCAGTCTTATTGAAGTTTGTTTATGGAAATCCTGAAATTAATCTTCCTCAGGTTTCCTGGACGTGTAAAGGTGATTTTGCTGTAGGATGAAGGAATTACTGTGGTAATAAACCCAGAATGACTGAATGAATCACACTTCACACAAAACTTGTGGATGACTAACACTTATTTAGTTAATGGTCATGCACATTAGAAATTTGGACTCTTATCCTAAATGAAGCCTTCATTTACATGGAGAGTGGATTGTGTTTTTTTATCCAAATCAAATAACTATTTATTGTTATACAGATTACACGATAACATCTCTATGAACGCTGGTATCCCTTTAATATCATTGATGGTGATGATATAAATCAGGTTTTTTGCATTAATGTGATCAGATGTGGCTGCACAAGCCAGACATTAATACATGTGTTTTCTTTGGAAACATGCAGAGCTCTGGATGTTGACTGTCTTTCATTAGAAGAAGATTTAAGTACGTCTTCCAACATTCTAATAGTGTCTATCAGTGCAAGTGTGTGGGTTTTAGTGGAAAACCAAACACAGGCACTCACACTCTTCTGTGCATCAAACATTAGTGTCCTGTACAGCTGTGCAAAGTTAGGGTACGACAGGTCACTCCTGGCCTCCACTTCCTGTCAGTGTGACACAAGGCAACGTCAGAAAACCTCACAGGGGCAAAGATGGGTGACATGAGTGGCCTTAAAGTGATTTTACTCTGCCCTCACCTGGAGCTTGTCTTTGAGGAAACGCATGTTGGGGACTCTGTAGTTGATCTGAGGCAGCAGAGTTTTCACGTCCTTTATTGTGATACTGGAAACAAGAAAATGAAGAAGAAGAAAGCGTCAGACAAACTGAAGCAGCAACTGTCTGACACTGAAGGTTGACTGAGCAAACAATGGAGAGGCAACAACTATATATGGAGAATTTCTCTGAGAAAGTCAATTATGTTTGACTTTTCACCAGGAGGGGGCGCTGTGCCGTTTGAAGTATTAGCATCAGTGTAAAGTTTTAAATGTGTTTGAAATGAACAAGAAGATTTTCAGTTTGTACTCAATAAAAGTAAAAGGAGTCAGTGGAAAGAAAATTTGCCTTTTAAAAGCAAAGGAGGGAATATTCACTAGAGCACCAAGAATGGATTAAACCTCTGCGGAAAATAGTCCCCAACAAGACCACCGTTTGATAACAAAATCCCAGAATGTCCAGTTTACTCTTTGATCTGATTCTTTTGACAAATGATGATTTGATTTATTCATTCTTTTGAGTAGTTAAACATGAGTCAAATCCTGTTCCTGCGTAGAAAATGGTTTCCTCTAGTAATAGTGCTTGTGCATGTATAACCTGTCAGAGCCAATTACAAAAAATAGGTTTAAAAAAAGCTATAAGAATAAATATCTTAATATTTTAAAAATATTTTTCCAAAAGCCTCTGACTCTCTTTACACCTGAGACTGTGTTGAAACGGCATTGACCTAGTTGAGCATTTCTCAACCTTTCGAAACAGAAGTAAGCACATGCACTTTGTTGATGTTTGGAAGCTTTCAGTCATGTTACATGAACTTTAGCCACAGATGGGGCTAACCAAGACAGTTGGCGCAGAGACTGAGCCGTTTTTCCTCCAACTTTCACACTACATTTTCAAGGCTGACACAGATTAGAGGTCTTCAAAATAGACATTTTGAAATCTGCATTTCCGTGAATCTGAGGCAGAGAAGATCTTTTTGGGGTCAACGACCAATGGCCATCAGTGCAAGGTCTGATCCGTCCCTCCTCCCTTTTCCCTGTCTAGCTAATGTTACTATTTTCACAAGAGACAGGAAGTTGCCCTCTCCCAGCCCATCGCATCACTTCCTGCTCCTTATCAGGCAGGGGCAGGTTGTTTGTCCTGGAGCAGCTTCCACCCAAACAGAAGCCTGGACTCATTAATATGAGCATTAGAGAGAAAATGACTGATTGTGTGTGTGTCGACACGTTAGGGTCAGGGCAGATTCCTGACAGGGTAGCAGGGGGGTAACAAGCTCTTTAATGACATCTGGATCTGGTATGACCTTTCCACCCACCGGCTGTGACGGGTCCGACCCAACAAGCATTCATTACAGGCTGCTGTAAAAAAAAGAAAGAAAAGAAAAAAAAGGGAAGGGAGGTTTGACGTGTTGGCGGCGACTCACCCACCTGCCCTCATGGTTCCTGTCCATGACTTCAAACTGTTTCCTCAGCCACCTACAGGGGGAGGATGGAGGAAAATAATGAAAGTCCAACTACCTAGGTGAAGCTGTTTTTTTATGGCAGGCAAGGCAAGTTTATTTATAAAGCGTAATTCATATAAAGGGCAATTCAATGTGCAATTTACATTAAGAGGGGCAGCATGGCAGCATAGTGGTTCACACTGTTGCCTCACAACAAGAAGGTTGGGGGTTCGGATCCCCCCAGATTTAACATTCTCTCCTGGTGCCTGCGTGGGTTTCCTCCCACTGTCCAAAGACATCATGTTTGGGTTAACTGGTGACTCTAAATTGTCCATAGGTCTGAGTGAACGTGAGTGGTCTCTGTTTGTCTCTGTGTGTTGGCCCTGTGATGGACTGGTGACTTGTCCAGGGTGTACCTCGCCCTCACCCAGAATGAGCTGGGATTAGGGCTCTGGCAGCCGCCTTGACCCAGAAACAGATAAGTAGTTGAAAATGAATGCATGAATGAACACAGAGTGTGTTAAAAATGGCTGCTACTAAAATGTGATTGTTGACTCGCTGTAGTATTTATGGGAAAATTAAAGAGACTTTTCCCTCCAGAAACAGGTAGTGCCTGAAATAAAACCTCCAACTTTCCATACAAAGACTCTGATCTAGATCACTGACTAAGTCTGACAGCCATGTAGACTGAGAACAGAAACTGATCCAGCACTCAGATGGACAGCCTCCGCTCTATAATACAGACTGCACAGACCATTGAGGGAGTGTGTGTGGGAGCCGCTGACTCTACAGGTGTTGAAATAACATTCAGTCCATTCTGCGCTAACTTCAGACAGCTAGGCCAAGTAGCTTCTACTTTCCACATGTAATAAAAGCTAAACAGCATGATGGGTCCAGTACATTATTTTTAGTAGTTAAAGGGTTAACAGGGTTAATACAAAAGCTGCAGGATTATTAGATTTAGAGGCTGAAAATAAGAAGTATTAAAATGTGTCTGTATTTTTAAAGTCCTGTAAAAAGCTGATTATACCCCCTGCCGCACAAACACTTTACACAACCGCCATAAACAGCCGAAATTAGCCATTTTCATTTCCGTTGACCATTTCCAAACATATAACACACACAACCAAACTCTTGTCTTTCACCCACACGCCCTCACAACCTCTCTCTGTTCTCCAGCTCTTCACCATGGAAGCCAAGACCTGCCTCCGCACATTCATCTGGAGTAAATATTTTCATCCCTAAACAAATATTTGTCCTTTCCTCCTGACCAGAGACTTCCTCTCCAGGACGCTGCTTCTTCTGATGGAAGCAGATATCACTTTAATTGCACATAGGTCGGTCTAGGAGAGTGGCAGCTGCATTATAAATACACCAAACAAATATCTTAGTGATGCTTGTTAATATCCTCAGGCACTTAACTTTTTAATGTCCTGCTCAACTGTTTTGTAGAGGCCTATATTTTAAAAACTTTATTTTATTTTTTTTTTTTGTTATTATTGCCCCAAGGAAATAAAAAATGCTAAGAAATTATTTTTCAATTGCTTTTTTGCCTAAGGTTGCCTGAAGTTATTGTACTCGGCCCTAAGCACCTCAGAGAAACGAAAGCTAATCATCTAATCAGTGTAGATGGCATCACTTTGGCTTCCAGCTCCACTGTTAGAAACCTTGGAGCAACCTTTGACCAAGACATGTCCTTTGTCTCTCACATAAAACAAGTCAGTAGGGCAGCTTTCTTCCACCTGAGAAACATTAGGAAAATCCTCTCTCAGGATGATGCAGAAAAACTAGTCCATGCATTTGTAACTTCTAGGCTGGACTACTGTAACTCATTACTATCTGGATGTCCAAACAAATCTCTGAAAGGCCTTCAGTTATTTCAGAATGCTGCTGCATGAATATTAACAGGAACTAGGAAAAGAGATCATATCTCTCCTGTTAGCTGCTCTTCATTGGCTGCCAGTAAAATATAGAGTAGAATTTAAAATCCTTCTGTTAACATATAAAGCTCTTAATGGCCAAGCTCCATCATATCTCAGAGAGCTCATAGTTCCTTACTGTCCTAGCGGGCCACTCTGCTCTCTAGATGGAGGTTTACTTGTGGTTCCTAGAGTCTCCAAGAGTAAATCTGGAGGCAGATCGTTCAGTTATCAGGCTCCTCTTCTATGGAACCAACTTCCAGTATCGGTCCGGGGGCGGACTCTTTAGTAACTTTCAAGATCAGGCTTAAAACTTTCCTGTATGACAGAGCTTATAGTTAAAAAGTTAAAGTCCATCTACTCTTTAGCTATGCTGCTGGGGGAAGGACTGAGCACCCCCCCACCCCCCCATTGCATGCGCTGACAATAACCATGCTTCTTAGAAATCCCCGTTTCTCCCAGTTCTAAGCATGTGTACTGCGTTTACTAACCATGTTTTCCCAAAGTCTCTGTCTCTCCCAGCTCCTCTCCTCTCTCCCTGTCCTCATCCTGCAGGTGGTGACTCATCGCCATCCCATGTTCCTGCAACGCCTGCTGCTCCCTTATCCTCATGAACTCCGCACTACAGCATCATCTCCATGATCTCCATGCAGCATCATGTTCCTGCCTACACCTGTTTTGAATATCTCCCTCTCTTTCTCCCACTCTCAACCCAACCGGTCGAGGCAGATGGCCGCCCCCCCTGAGCCTGGTTTTGCTCAAGGTTTCTGTCTCTTAAAGGAAGTTTTTCCTTGCCATTGTCGCAAAGTACTTGCTCATCAGGGGATCTGTTGGGTCTCTTTAAATCATTTTATAAAGAGTTTGGTCTCGACCTGCTCTATATGTAAAGTGCTTTGATGTAACTTTGTTATGGTTTGGCGCTATACAAATAAATCTGATTTGATTTGATTAGATTTTTCCTTAGTGAGGACATTAAAGGGTTAATGTGATGCATTTTGGTTCATGTGAGAACTGGCTAAACCTAAATCCTGTGGCTTACAAATCTCAATTTATCCATCTGTAACTTTGTTTTGAAAGACACAATTAATGAAAATTTTCATTAACTTCTTTTGAAACTCCTCAGTGTTGGAGGCTTAAAGGGCCACATGTGATGGACGAGGTGAATTTCAGTTACTGCTCAATGCCGCTGAACTTTTAGAGAGCTAACCACATCAGCTCCTCACATCTGGATAACTGCTGTCCCGAACCAGATGTAACCTCCGGTGTGAAGGGAGAAAGGGGGTGTTTATAATGAGCCACCAAGCATTTCTACGCCCATAAATCTGCCTCTGCATGGGTGGGGCTAAAAGGTGTCTCACTTCTCTCATCTCAGTGACCACTTAAGTACTCATTATGCACAATTCTAATTGTTTTTTGATAATCAAAACGAATATATTAAAGATTCATGTCCACAAGTCTTACCTGTCTGTCTGCTGCGGCGCAGGTGCTCTCTGAGTACTAGCCATCAGTGATTTGAGGCCAGTGATCCACATGTTCACCTCCTCTTCGCTGAAGGCTGCAAAAAGTCACAGAACAAAGAGAGAGAAAAGGTCATGATCTGGGAGAAGACTCCTGGCATAAAGCAACAGAGATAGTGCCTTTCATTGTGGTCATCAAATTTTTCTGCAAACAAATGCACTGACATCCGGACATAAAAATAGATAATCAGTCTCTAATCGAAGTGACCTGAGCAGTCACCAGACCAATAATGATGCACTTATCCTTTAAAGGATGAGAATTGTGATACTCTTTTATTTTTCCATTTACCCCACTACAGCGCCAAGCCTGGATTAATCTGCAACAGAAACTAGCCCTGAACAAAATGTAATATAAATGTAAAATAATGTATTATTTTTAAATATAAAACTATGTGCTCAGGAACATCAGAGAAGTGGTTAGAAATGAACACATTGGTGTTGTTTTTGCTCTTTTCATGGGACATTTAAGAGGAAAATAAAAGACAGATGACGCTTTGAATTATTATATTAGATGATCAGATTTCGGTCAAATGAAACAGGGATGTTGAGTTGTTCAACCCCCAGAAAGAACACACAGACAGACATGCACAGCACACAGTGCAGGATGTGCGCACACTGACCAGCCACGCTGAGCGTCTTGAGGCGGAACTCCAGGCCGTAGAGCACAATGAAGCAGAGTGCAGAGTCCAGTTTACGGGCCTCCTCCGGGTACCGCTCGAAATCACGTGAACTCTTCCCCAACCGCAGCTCCTGGATCTCTCGTATGTCGACTGGAGGGAGGGAGTGAGGGCAGGAGATAGGGATGGAAGGAGGAAGGAAGGAAGGAGAGATGGAGATCGTGTTGCATGAACACAAATATTCACTGCCATGAATCACACTTTGACACACATAAGTCTGCTGCTGGAGACCTTAACAAATGGACTGTGTGTGTAAGAGCCCAGAGAACGAACACACACACACACACACACACATTTCAGCTGTCGGTGGCAGGATGCTACTTAATGTCTACAGAGGTTTTTCAGCAGCAGGAGCCAAACAAACAGCTGCTTTCTCCAAGTTTTCTTCACATTTATTTGGAAGGAGATTCACAAAACCTTAAACTTGTAGAAACCTCTGACGGAACAAGTCACTTTAAGGACATAAAACTGAGCTGGAGCCATAAAAGTGCCTTAAAATGTTACCAATCCCCTTCAGTCTGCTCCTGGATAACTCTGAAGTCACTTTTCTAAAAAATAAAAAGCCAGCTATTGTCAAAATACATGAGTCACAACACATTTACCACAGATTTAAAGGTGCTTACAAAATCTTCAGTTGTTTCTCACCATCAGACGAAAAAAGGTTTTGTAAACTGTAGCTCTATTTATATTCATGAAATGGCACAACCTTCCTTGTTTTGTATATTATGGGATTGAAAGTCCAATACTGTGTAAAGGTAGACCTGCAAAAGGCTCTATCTCAATATTTAGATTTCTAAGGAATATTTTATTTGAATATTTGATTTATCAGTAACAATCATCATGTTTGGAGTTTCAGCACAAATGTAGCTACTTTGTGCTTTTTTTTTAGTATTTAATTTTGTCAAACAGTAAGGAGTTCCACAAGAATATGTTTGTGTGCCCAAACTTGATTTGAACAAATCTTGAGATGGTAGGCTTGTATGTCGACAGGTATAAGCTCCAAATGGTTCTAATCTGCAGTTGTGGCAAGTTTCCTGCAGTTTAGTGACCAATATATACATAAAATAATAACCTGTGTAGCATGTAAACGGTAGGTCAGGTGACTGACCACAGACGATGAAGTCAACTCTGGACTCCACTTTGACACTTGGACCAGTCGACACACCCACAAAGAAAATTCTGGCGTATTGACATAACACATGTCTTGGGCAAATATATGTAAACACAAACTCATAGTGGCACTCATACACCAATTCCAACATAATGCACACACATAGGGACTCTCATGAGGCTGGATGCTCTTTTCTTCCAAACTCCAGCCAATTGAAAACAGAAATAGTGGAAAGTTGTTTGATTTCAACATTTTCACTGTGAAAACATTATCAGTCCAACAGGAGGACAAAGAGGGAACAATCCAAGCCTGTTGCTGTTTTTTTAACCAGAGTTAATGCAAGCCACCCTCAGCAGGTTGTATATAATCCCAAATCAAAGGGCCAAGAAGAGAAATCTGGTTCCTATCTGACTCTCCTGCATGTGGAGATGACAGGCATCACGTTTGGCATGAGATTAAGAGAGAATGCCATTATCCTCAGATGGAACGTGTCCACATTTTACTGAGTGGGAGATGGGGCGGCTACACGTAATTGAAACTGTCTGACTTCTCACCCAGAGATGACCTGCTTTCTTTCAAGTTTCTGAGCTAATTCCCTGATAAGCAGAACAGTGACTTATACCTGCACTTTTCTGTAAATAATACTATTCTTCTGCACTTCTGGTTAGATGCATTTCATAGGATTTATACGTGTGCACAATGAAAATAAAGTGGAATCTAATCTAAAACAGTCTGTGGTCCAAAAAACTTCCTGACACCTTAAAGACAGACTTTGGAGATATTCTTTTTTCCCCCAACAAATCACTTTTCAAAAACAAATTTAAAAAAAGGAACTCTGACCATCAAAAGCCACTGGTTGCATAAATAATTAAACACATCAAATGAGCCACAGTCTTGAACCGGTTTGTGCCCTTCATTAGCATAAAAACACAGCTGTGTTTGCTGTGTCAGCTGGAGAACTTTCAAACTTTCATAAAAAAATATGATATTGGTAAGATATGGCAGGAAAAGAGAGATAGAGAAAACAGAGATTCTGTTGACATGAGTGAAAAAAAAGGAACTGGAGGAGGATGGAGTCACGAACAGAGAAAAGATGGCTGTCAATTGGTTGAAAGACACAAATATGACGGAAATGACAATGGGATGACAAATGGAGGAAGTGGACAGTATAATACAAGACTCAAATTAGCAATATCAGCATGCATCAACAGGAATGAGTTAATTCAAGGAATTCCAACTCTTAGTGTTGTTTGTATAAATAAATCAAGATATAAGATATAAGCTATAAAACAAAACCCATTGCTAAAAAAAGGGAAGAAAAAATTGTTCCCAACAAAGGCCAAAGTTCCAGCTGTTTAAGAAAATTACTGAACTACTGAGGTCCTTTTCTTTTTTTTCAGGGGGATAAATTTGGGAGCCAAACATCTGTGGTAGGAACCAATGGGCTTGGATCAGAGTCAGAGCATTACTGAAAGACAGACCAATGCATTCATGGTTTTGGTCTTTTCAGTGGATAAACCTTATTCTGCGATTCATCAGAAAAATTCTTTCTGGAAAAAGGTTTGGTTTTTTTTATTTTGCTGCAAGTTGCCAATAAAATAGGTGGTAGAAGATACTCCTTTGTTATGTCACCAGCTTAATTCTAATGCATAGCTAAGAACTGTCACCATCACAATTACATAACAATATTTCTGCATCTAAACAACTATTTTGGAAAACTGAACTGCTGGTACTGCATGATATCCAGGCATAACAAGGCCATTGGGTGCGGATAATCTGACTCATTTTCCTCCTCACACTATTATTAAAAAAACCCCAAACCTTGTATTTTTCTTTGCTCTTGTCTTCCTTTTTATTACTTCCTGCCATTTAGTCTGGACACTTCTCTCTGCACGACTCCTTTAACACACCCCACCGATTTCACTCCATCACACACTAACACTGATAGATAAGGAGTACAGAAAATCCAGAAACAGAATGCGCACATGCATGCACACACGCACACACTGCACAATTCCTCCCACCGTGGCCTTTAATCCTTGTTCCAGGCTGTAAACAAGGTTGAGATAAAGACAGGGAATTTCTTTGGAGAATGGCCTGATGTAAACTCTGCTGAACATAGCAGGAGGGGAGATGACACTGAGGGCTGACTGGTGAGACATCACAGTGTAAGATACTGTCAACAACCTCAAGAAATAAAACACCAGAAATGACTCCATTACAGTTACATTTATGCCCGTTTCATCAGAGAAGCTTGTGAGCTCTTTTCCTGCAACCCAGAGATGGCTCAGACTGAATGAAGGTTCAGTCGCAGAAGTTGTGCACACTGCTGACCTGAAACCACCAGCCATTGATAATTCAAGTTCGCTTTCAGTGAAACAAACTTCCTGGTAAAGCGAGTGACATCACTCTCAGCCAGATGGCAAGGAAGGTTTTACAGTAAATCACAGAAATGCAAAGAGCGAGAATGAGGAATGAAAAAGAAAAGGTTAGAGAGTTGTGGATGCTGATATCAGAGCAAAAAAACTATCAGAAAAACTGCTAATAATCAATTAACTGTTTATGCCAATTTAGATATTTAACATTTCACCATTCCAGCGCCTCCTTATGTTATGGTGAACTAAAAAAAAAAAACAAAAACAAAACAAAACTTATTTAAACTAACTACCATCAGTTATAAACAAAAACATATTCGGAAAAATTATAGGATGCATTTGTAAATATTCTGTTTTACAGTCAACAACTAATTGTTTTATTGGAAGAAATAGAAACAATTGTTCATTTCTGTCCCACTTTAATTAACTTGTTGATGTAAACGTGATGATGTACGTTGAGTATCAGAGACATCCAGGGCCTCTTTCGTAGTCCATGTCTCTGCTTCCTGCAGAAGATGTTGGGCCTTTTGTTTTGAGTCCTTCAACCAGAGACAGGAAGAGACACTCCCTGATAACCCCACACTTCCTATGCCTCATGATTTAATGAACCCAGTGTTTACAAACATTCATTTAAAAAACAAAACAAAACTGATCTGACAATTGCACAAATCCCAAGTGAACAATACAAAAAAAATGTAATCAACAAAAACAAAAGGAAGGAAAGGGAAGGTGTGAGGAGGCGGGGGAGACTAGCAAGGGGGTCAGGGAAGAGGACCAAAAAAAAAAAAAATATCAAGGATGACCTTGAAGTTCAAAAAGAAACTGAAACAAAAGAAAGGAGCTATTTAGTGAAACTGAGGGGGGGTCCTGCAAATGAGAGGAGTGTTAAGGTGAACAGCTGGAGGAGGAAAATGGAGACGCACGGACGAAGAGGAGGAGGGAAAACAAGTGGGCAGCTGAGAGATAGAGCTGTGGGGGATAAACTGGAGGAGAGACCTACTGAGTTCCTGGAATGTACTTGGTGGGTTGTCCAGAGGGAGCTTGTTTGTAAAGGGGCGTTTGTGGGTTATGAAAGCGTACGAGTGTGTGTGTGTGTGTGTGTTGTGTGTCGAAAGCAGTACTTCCACCGGTGTGGTATTGTGCAGATTTGGTGCGAATGAGCAGTGTACGTGTCTGCAGTGGTTTCCTACATGCTCAGACTCGCATGCGCTGCCTGCTGGATTAGCAAAGGCGCCATTTACTTGGTTTATTATTATGGATAAATAATTGACAAGGCTCCCTGAGCAGAAATAACACCCACATGTGTGCAGTGGTCATTACCCTACCAGCTTTCATGGAAAAGGAATAAAGGGTAGAAGGGAAAGCAGGAGAAACGTAAAGAGCTCAACACTCAGCAACTTCATAGCACATATGCGAAAAACATCAGTTTGAAAAATGCAGCAAGTACAGAAACAAACTGAACTTTAAAAAAAATATATATTTGCCATAAATGCACTGGAGCGAAACACATCAACAGCCTGTTGCGTCTTCTCTTTATCTTATTGTTCTTAATGGATTTCCATGTTTCCTGACAATGAACAGGGGACGCAGAAGAAGACGAAATGTCCTTTAACAGCAAAAGGAGTCACCCAGAGTTGGGCATGGAAAAACAAACCTGAGCACCTTCTCTGTGAAACTATTTCTATCTAATTTGGGTGGAGTCAGTGTGCGATCATAAAGTCGAAGTTAGGATAACACATGGCAGACAGAAGGAAACTCTATCATGCCAGTGAATGCTGTAACTTTTCTCGCTGCTAACAGACAATAGAATAAATCCTCACCGAGGCCACAAAAAAAAAAAAAAAAAAAATCCTAGGCACAGACAATAGCCTCCACACCCCAGACAGGCTGATGGTCCTCCGACAGGCCCAATTCAAGACAGCAACAACAGGCTGCTTCTTTAAGTTCACCACTGTTACTGAACTCTTGAGCAGAGCAGCCTCAGGCCTGAGTCGCTTCAGCCCAGTCTACCATGGCAATGTGCCACATGGGGTCATTGTTGCACCTATACACCCAGATAAAACATCAGGTACAACCAAAAGTAATGTTTTAATGGCCAGTACACCCAAATTACAGACTCACAAACCTTTCTGAGTTACAAAGAGTTTTGCTCTATGATGTTCAGGTTGCGAGATTTTACCCAACCAAGAGGGTCATGGTTCCAGTTATCTGTTTGCTG
The DNA here is from genome assembly GCF_900963305.1 of Echeneis naucrates. Taxonomy (NCBI): domain Eukaryota; kingdom Metazoa; phylum Chordata; class Actinopteri; order Carangiformes; family Echeneidae; genus Echeneis; species Echeneis naucrates. Next base: position 22,240,839 of record NC_042514.1, read on the forward strand.
ATTGGTCAGTGGAACTGCACAAGTACTGAGCTGTTTTAAGATCGAACTGAGGTTGTGCGATACAAATCCAGCGCGGAGCCCACCAACTTTGGTGGCAGATTCGCATCTAGTATGAATTTAAACCTCTCTCTGTTAGATGTTTGATTTCTGTTGTTCACCACTGGCTTTGGTGGAGGTGTGCTCTTCATCTCTGCCTTCCTAGTTTTGAGCATGAAGCGAATTAGTATTTGTTCTTGTCCTGACCTTTCAACCACACCCTTTCAGTTTTTCATCACAATGCCATCTGCTCAGTTTGCATGGAGACAGCATGGATCTCATCATGTGACTGCAGAGTGGAAGTTCAAAACATGGCTGAAGACCATGGTGAACAGTCAAGAGCGCCCCATGACTGGATCTTGAGTTAATGTCATTTTGAAAACCTTTGACAAATCTACATGTTTTCACCAACATCAGCTGTATTATTTCTTTGTAAAAAATTAGCCTGAATAAAATAAAAATATTGTAAATAAAGAGCCATCTGGTTAAAGACTGATTGGATGCTGTCACTGTATCATCACTTACAGATTCTCTTTTCAAGCCAAAAAAAAGGGTAAAAACTTGATACCCACTTTTGCTTTCTTTGCCTCTGTCTTCACATTTCAAAGCATCTAATGACGGCATTTAATGCATTTAATGCATTTAATGACATCATCATTAAATGACTGACAGGGGCAGGATTTGACATTTATTGTAAAGGTCACAGGATCAGTTAAAAAAACGTGTTGGTGCGGAGGGAGAAACATTCCCTGATGTTGTGGTTCTGTGTTTGTCAGCGCGTTCTCTGATACCTGCGATGCTGATGACATTTCAGCATCTTCTGATAGCCATGTGTAGTTTTTGTACCTGGACATAGACCATGAGTACAGATATGTTAACGCCTCCCTCTGTTGTGTCTCATTAGAATCACTTCAAGTCATTTTGCCTCCTTTTGTGATTAAGTGTGTTTTTTTGGTCGAAGCTGTTTCCAGGCTCTTTGCGTTTGAGTCTCATCATTTTGTGTCACTCTGTAGCCATTTTGTATCTCATCGTAGTAATTTGGATCTCTGGAGTTTCAGCAGATCCATATTGACGATCCTCTGCACTGATATTATATTAAATACTCAAGCATAATGTAGAGAAGGAAGGAAACCATGAAAGATCAATATTATTTGACCAAAATTCCTGCATTTTATTAAATTGTCTCTGAACTCGACCTTTTGAGGCTGGATCCAGATCAGCATAAATCAGGCTCCGTACCTACTTCTGACTGAACTCTGTGAAATTGTTATCTGAGGGGAGTATAGACAGGGACTATGGTGCAGGCCTGGGGGTCCCTAGAAGTCAGGAGATCTGAGCCCAGGAGCCCCTCTCAGTGAACCACCAACGTCTGAACAGAAATACTCACTCTCTCCTTCTATCTTGTCAGGGCTACGGCTCCACACAATCTGCCGTGTGTCCTGTCTTATCTGGAATGTCCTCCTCTCAGGGCGCTGGGACTTCTTCTGGTAGAAGATGGTCATCACCGTGCCTATCTCTAGGCTATGGAGGATGCGTGGACCTGCCTCTGTCCAGTCCAGCATCCTGGAGGCCACAACCGGACCAGCAGCCCCTGCGGCACCACCAACAGCCTCCTCGGCACAGCCATTAAGGCCGCTACTGAACCTAGCAGCACACATCTTCACTGCATAGCTGCAAGGGCCGCGTGTGGGATTACTAGTCAGGCAAGGGTTTCTTGAAGGTGATTGTTGTCCTTGGATCAAGTATAGTGCAGACCAGGGTCACAGCCGTCCAACATGTCCAAACACACAGGTGCCAAGAAACCTGGTTTTAAACCTAAAGTGCGCCACCCAGAAGAGGAAAGGACGTTGAAGTGCCAGTGTGATTAAACTAATTTCACATTAATACCACAGGCTAAGCGCTCAGCAGGCACAGAAATGAAGCAGTGAAATGTCTGAGATGTGAATTATCCTCTGGTCTCTGAAGGGGGGGAGTGTATCCCTCTGTTATCCTTTCCAGATGCTTCTGGCAGCTCACCAGTGAAATCCACTCGGGCTGAGTTCTCATCCCCGCTGGACTCAGGTTTCCTCCCTCAGTGTGTCCTCCTCCTTGTCCCTCCGGTCCACGACAGCAGAAAGCAGGCAGCACAAATGCTGCTTGGACGTGGACGTAAACGGGACGTGGTTCTTCTCCTCACAGCCGGCCGTGGGAAACCGGAGTCAGAGACGCCGAGTTATGTAATGAAGACTCGGACATATACCTCGGGGGTGGGTTCTGCAGGGGCGACGGAGAGGAGACGCGTTCGATGGAGGCTTCACGGGGGGACGGAGAGACGCGCGGATGGAGGAGCACGGAGCGGCCGCGGAGAGAACCGCGAGCGCTCCCATCCGCCGACCCGTTCCGTTCTGCTCCGCCCTCACTCTCTCCTCCTCCCCGGGCGCACCGCACCACCGACAGGACGCATTATCCTCCGCAGAGTGACCGTGCAAAGGCGTGCGGGGCTGAGCTAGTACGCACCGACTGCCCCAGTTTCTCCTGGCACAGGCTCTCTCTCTCTCCCTCTGCCTGCGCGTCCCTTCAGCTCCAACGCCAGAGGTCTTGGGAGGAAATTAGGTCTAGCAGACCGGAAAAGCTTGATCAGATTCCGCCCCCCCCCTCCTCTCCGTGCGGCTGTAGTGTATCCGAGGAGAAGATGAGGCGAGCGGAGAGCCGGAGAAGGAAAGGCGGCAGAGAGCAGAGCGACCTCCGTGGGCCTCCAGGAGACCTGCAGGCGGCTGTGGAGGAGGAGAAACCGCTTTACTCCTCCTCCTCCCTGCACTTTGACACTGTGGGTGTTGGCTTGATTCTGGAGGTCAATTGGGGTTCAAGTTGCAGAGGTCAGGTGAAGATCAGGTCATCAAGTCAGAGCGACTTAAAAGGGCACTTTTTTTTAGCAGGATATAAAGCTGATTAAAAATGTCCTTCCTTTGGCTTAATTACACTTACAAAAATGAAAGTCTACACCTCCATCTTATTCAAAGCACCATCATCGCATCATCACAATCAGATGAGCAAAGTGTACCTCAGGCTAGACTGACATGCAAACGCTCAGTTAAGGAGATAGTCATTGGGCATATGGTAAAGTTTCTTAAAATTTAGCAATTTTGCATGTAAAACAACTTCATGAGGCTTTAATTCTATCTCTCTATTTATTTTTGGAGAAGAAAGTAAATGTGATGAATGAATAAGACGTGGCCCGATTAGGCAAAAGTAGTGACGGGAAAGCTCACACCATATGAAGAGGGAGAGATTCTATCATGCGCTATAGAGACTAAAGAATAAAAACTCTGTGCTGGAATTGAAAAACTGAAATTGGAGCCTCCCTACATTGTGCATGGGAATGAGGTTTGGTCAGATCATTTGGATCCGGGTGTTAGATACACTGAGCAGTTGGTTAGGTTCCAAAATTTCCTTTAAACACTAAGATGCCTTCGGTCCCAGATACAAAACATATCCAGTGTAACTTCTCAATCGTTGTTATGGAAGATTGGCTTGTCAATCTGATCTGTGAACATGTGATCCTGTTGTATGACTCAAAATGTGTGACATAGCCCACTTTTCCATCAGTTTCATTTTCTCTTTTGCTTTTCTTTGACACTGATTAATATGGCATGTGCCTCCGTTAGAGACATGTCACAAAAAAAAAAGAAAAGAAAAGAAAAAAAGTACACACATAAACCCATGTGTGGAGTGTGTGAGTGTGTTGTGAGGTACACTGAGATGGGGGAGTCATGGATATCACAGCGTTTCCATGTCTAATCAGATCCATATGTCCCACAGGGAGTATCTGTGTTTCTACTACCACTGGTCACCCGACAGCCAATCAAAATGCAAGAAAACGCTTTGCACACATCCTGCAGCAGGAAGGTGGCTGGTGGGGGGGGGGGTGGCCCATTTAATATGTAGGGCAGTTCAATAACCTTTATGATTTACAGTGAATTATCTAAAGAATTACCTATTTACATCTACACATTAACATTATTATAATTATCTCCATTGCATTTAATCTTTTAATGTTTCACTTTAATTGGATATTGCCTGGTTTGTTTGCAGAGTTTCTGTCAGGTTTACACAAACAGCACTGGTAAAAGTTACCAATGACATCTAGTGACGTCAGACCATGAATTGGCCTCCATACTTCTCCTCTGAGATCTCCGTGCTGCATTTGACAACATTGACCATAATATTCTATATCAAAAACTTGAAATTGTGATCAGAGGAACTGCACTAAGCTGGTTCGACTCATACTTATCAGACAGATATCATGTTAGCAATCTCACACACTTGAGTTAATCATGGAGTCCCACAGAGTTCTGTAGTTGGGCCAATATTTTTCACCCTACTAATTCTTCCCTTGGGCAAATCAGAAGAAACCATATTTGGATGAGAAGGTGGATCTGACTCACTCTATCATAATTGAGTGGTACAGCTGTCAGTCACACAGTGACTGCTGCTTTTTGGTCTATTTTCCTCTAAATTGGGCCATCATTTAAAATCAGACTTGAAAGACTTGAAACTGAGACTGAGACTGAGACTGAGACCATAAACTCATTATGAAAACCTTTACTTAGCTAATAAATCACGAGTGAAATTTTCACATAAACTTCAATACAATCTGAGTTTCACTTAAGGGACTTCAGCATTGGCTTCACTCTTCAGCCACAGTCAGCGTCCTTTGATCCAAAAAGTCAGTGATCAAGGTATAAAGCTGTAATTTTACATAAGGTAAACAAAAACGTTTGAATCACAGATTTTAATTTTTGCCAATAATTTCAACAACAAACATCTTAAGGTCCACATTCTTGCTTTTAGCTAAGTGCTCAGTTGCCTCTCATTGCCTTCTTCAGTGGATTTAACTCAAAGTTTGATGTTTCCACAACAAATCAGCAAACACCATCCCCAGAAGATGGCCATAAAATGCAGGTCAAGGCTCAGGCTAACAGTCGTTGTCCTCTGGTCCAATTATTATTGAAGAATAACTTTTAGTTTTTGTCTTGTGTGAGTTTGTGGTTAAAATACACAAGTGTTGTTCATTGTGAGTATTTGTTTCCTTGTGGATCAGAGAAAAGAAAAAGTTTGAACCAGCTACGCCAGATCTGAACAACATGGGCAATGACAGAGTGCCTTCCTGTATTTCAAAGGTTTGGGGTTAGCACAGTGCTCTTTGCTCCTTTTGCTGTCAGGAACTTTAGAACATAGTGTCAATAAAAAGACAAAAAGGTGGGATGATAACAGAGCAGTTGTGTACAATTGTCTTTAGTTAGCTAAGAGGAAGTTGCTGCTGTTGGAGCTCCCTCTTTGTATCTCTGTGACCAGGTTGTAGAGTTTCTCTGACAGCGCCACCTGGTGAGGGAGCAGGACAAAGACAAGGTGAAGATATCAAGGAAGCAAACAATTCATGTTGTAATTCATGTTTTGTATGTGTGTGTGTGTGTCACAGAGTTGCCACTGTTGTGCTTTGCATTCAGCACAGATTTGACTGAGACTCACAGTGTAAGAGACTGGCTCATTCAGTCTCTTATGTCGAGGGTGCAGAGTCTGGAGGGAGTGCTGGACCTTTGCTCTAGTTTCTGCCGCACTGGATGGGGGGTGTGTGATCTAAAAAATGTGGGAGAGAAATTCATAAAGAGCAAACTCCTCCACTGTGCTATCTCTTTCTGTAAACAATGATTGTATCTGTGTTTGTTATGTGTGAGTCCTCTTTGGCAGGTTTTCCATGGATCATAGATGTAAAAAAAAAAAAAAAAAAAAAAAAAACATTGGTGAACCTTAACACCAGATTCACTTATGAATACTGATTGGATCCCAACGCTTGTATTTGGGCCTTTACTACTTTTTATGTGAAACACACACACACAAAAAAATCCTCTGTCCCTCTTCTGCATCCTTACCTTTCCCACAATTACATTCTTTCAAATGTTTCAAAATGAAGACAAAGAGTGATTTTCTGTAATCCAAATTCTGAACTAGGTGGGTGTATTTCTGTAATAGTCCAGAAGGGGGTAGAGAGGTTCTGCTGGGGAGCAGAACTAAAACTGAAATTCATCGAGTGATCATTCATTCAGGGGAATCAAGCTCCCAAATTATTAGCAGTTACATAAGGTTCGCTAAGTCTAATGAACAGCCCTCAGCTCCTATACGTGTTTTGTAGCACGTCTTTTTGAAACACATACAGTGACCTAAATTCTACACGTAGCTGCAATTTAAACACACTCTCTTTTATCCAGATACCCACACAAGTTTTTTGACTTAAGATTCTTAAGTCAAATAATATGTTACACATTGTGTGTGTAAACACTGGTACTATGTTGTATCACACTGGAAAACAGATAAACTGGTAGATTCAAGGAGGCCACAACCCAGAAATCGGTGTATTGGAAATACACAGGACACAAAATTGGTAGAGAAGTAGAGAATGAGAGAGCCAGGTGGCCAGTAACAGGCACAACAGTACAGTGCAGTGGTTGTGATGTTTGTGAAAGTAACTTTTGCCATGATTAGATCACAAAAAATTCCCAAAGTCATAAATTCATGAAAAACTGACTTTAATGGTGGCAGACCAGCTCAAACTGAAATTTTAAAAGTAAGAATGGGTTGTGGCCTCTGAGAAGCACAGGAGGGGCCTCTGGGATGTATAAGCAGGTAGTTGAGAACTGTTAGTCAGTGTGTATTCTGACCACAGGGTCAGAAAATACTTGCTGTATTTTTAATAAACATAATTCAAATCAGACTTTGAAGACTCTGAGACCTTTTTTTCCTCTTGAGCAATTTGAAGACACCAATTGCTGATTTTTGCATGCTGGGCATTGCTGCCCGTCTGCTTCTGGCCCAAAGGCAGACTGTTTGGTACCCCAGCATGACCCAAATTTGATGACAGCATCAGAAAATGGCAGGCAGTCAACAAATGTGGGCTATGCCACAAAGTCTGTCCTCACCTGCCCTTTGGTAAACACTTCTTGACACAGACAGGTAACCTGAGCTGGAGTGACTGAGGTACTGGGGCTTTCACAGCCCAGAGGGAAGCAGGTGAGAGGAACTCCCGCCTCAGGTGGAGGCTCCACCGCCAGGCACACAAGGTCCAGAAAAGGCTGACCTGCAGAGGTGACAAAAGGCGACACTGTTTGGCCGCAGTCCAGCAGCTCTGATGTCCTTTACACAGCAGAAACAAATGTGCTGAATTGGCTGCTACACGCCGACACTCACCCTCAGCATCTACTAGCCGGTAAACAGTTTTCCTCCCAGGTACCGTGCTCTTCTCTGGGTCTTCGCTGATCTTCATCCTGGGCCTTCCCCTCACCTCCACCAACTAACACACAGGAATGTAAGCAGAGAAAAAATGTGTATGATTTATATTTAAATGACAAAAGAAATTAGTCTATGGCTTTTCAATAGAATAGGGCAGAGTAGAAACATGTACAGTAAAACACAACATAATAAAATTGAATGGAATAAGGCAGAATTAATAACAACAGAAAAGAATAAAATAAAGCAGTTGTCACTGCTCATGACCAGTTCAACGGATTAAAAACAAAATTGAAACAGTGAAATAGTTATTTTTATATTTGGAATTGAAAAGATAATGATTTTTTTATTATTAATTATAATAAGCACCACCATGATAGTGAGGTGGTGATTATTCAGTGTTTTTCTGTGCACATTTTTGCTTTTGTCACATCACCTTATAGACACAGCCCAGCGATGGTTGTCTTGTGCAGGTGACCAGATGTGTCCCAACACCAACCACATCGATCTCATTCTCCTGAAACAATCGCACTTAGACTGTAAGTGATGAGGACAGAGGTGACAAGAGACAATAAAACATTTATTTTCAATGTACCTTCTTGTTGAGCTCAGCCATGCTTTGCTCTGATATGTTATTGGTCCCAACAATGATCAGTGAGTCAAAGGCTGGAATGGAGAAACTGCAAAAAAATTGGCAAAAGAGAATTAAACCAGTGCAGACCTGTGGGGGAAAAAAATAAAGTCTCTCTGGGAAATACTGATGCCCATTTTGTCTTTGCACCTAACTCACTGCTCGCTGCAGAGTCTAAAAACGTGGCGGACATCAAGCGACTGCCTACAAAGGTCCCCGCTGTCAAGACGGACCCCCACTGGCCTGTAGCCCAGTTCACACAGTGCCAGTGCCACGGCACTGAAGTTTAACAGGCCACTACTGAAAACAGACACACATACAGATTACAGTGAGTCTGAAATAGAGGCAATGAAGACAGAAGAGATTTTTTTTTACTTTTTTGTACTATTTTCCAAGTCAGAGAAAGACAAGGGGCAGCGCGGCGGCATAGTGGTTAGCGCTGTCGCCCACAATAGGAAGGTCACGGGTTTGGTTCCCGGCCTGGGTCCTTTCTGTGCAGAGTTTGCATGTTCTCCCCGTGTCTGCGTGGGTTTCCTCCCACTGTCCAAAGACATGCATGTATAGGTTAACTGGTGACGTTACATTGACCGTAGGTGTGAATGCGAGCGTGAGTGGTTGTTTGTGTCCAGGGTGTATGCCGCCCCTCGCTAGGATTGGCTCCAGCAGCCCTGCGACCCAGATACGGACAAAGCAGATGAAGATGAGTGAGTGAGAAAGACAAGCTCATTTCCTTTCCTCTGATTGGCTGACAGATCTGTTGCTACATAAGCTCCAAAGAGATGCCTGAGAGAGGAGAAGTAAAACTACTAAGATGGTTTTTGCTTCTTAAAGCCACATTTTTTCTTTCTTATTGATATCATAACACTTCGAATGAAAAAAAATTTAAATGTGGGCATTTTAATTAGTTACAGCCCTCGTTAAAAGTACTCTTGCCTTATAATATGTCTACCAAGTAAATTTTGGAGGCACTGATGGGAAATTACATTGCATGAGATTAGTTACTACACAAATTCACACCGGTGCTCTCACTACAGTCACTGGACACACATCAACTGCACTCTGACGATCTCCATTCCACTAACTGTGACATCAACTAGCTGGACCTATGTTGAATTAGGTCGGTCAGTTTAAAAGGAGTGTATATTTATGCAAACACAAATTTTACACTATATATTTTTTACTAATTGACAGTAGTTTGTAAAAATCTGTTTTCACTTTGATATGAAAGAAGCTTTTGTGTGTAAATTCTCATCAAGCCAAATTATATTGACCATTATTTCATTGATAAAAGCAACAAAAGGGGAAACTGAATACTTTTTATAGGCAAAACTTTAGATTTGAGGGTGTAATCTTTTTTGTTTTTAACTAATCATATAACACATTTATTTCATATGCGCTATCATGTCTGATTAGCAGAAAAACAAAAAATTGTGGGTGGATGAATTTGTGTGATGTGCAACCTAGAGAATATCCAAAATATAGTTCCACTTTGGGGGGCTTAATGTCAGTAGTTACCGGCCAACACTGTAGCTATCGATCACAGCCAAGAAGTTATGAGGGTAGGCAATGGCGTAGGACAGGAAGGCGGCCAGCTCGCCCTCCCTGACCTTCCTTGGCTCTGCTCCCAGGAGGTCACAAACACGGCTCAGCCAGCCCTTTGTAAGAGAAATGAAGTCCACTGGGTCAGGGTTCCCGGTCATGGCCACCAGAGTCTGAATGGGACAAATGCCAGGGGACATATCATCAACTACACCTCTCTGGTCTGGGTTTATTATCCACAAAGTGGAAATGTGTGTTTGGTTTCACCATGATGTGAGCGCTAAATGTTGAGTGTCTGAGTGACAACACCAATAGCTCTTTTCTTCACTGTTGTAAACACACGCTTCTCTTCTCAATCCTAAAGTGATTTATGGCCATAATATATGACAAGCACTTCAACTGACTAATTGATTTTCAATCCATCAATTGTTTGTGAAAAATATCACAACCGCTGACATTTTCAACTGCATTTTTCCACTGAACCAACAACACTCAAATATTTCCACTAAGAATAAGAGCAGTAGCAAATTTTAACATTTTTTCCTTTCAAAATAGTTATATCTTTTTGTCATGTTTGTTTGTTCCAGAGTTACATGACACTACAGATACACTCACTCATGCTCCTCACTGTGTATAACTTGAATTTAATGTTCAGATTCCTTCATATTGGTCTGCATGGCTGCATTCCTGTGCTACTAATCCTCTGACTATAATATTACAACACAGCTGCTAGAGAAATAAAGTATGGAAAATGTTCACTGCAGAAAATAAACTTACAAACTTACGATTTGCTTTGGATAATGAGTAGCAGTCATGTCGGCGCACAATCTTTGTAGAGATTAACACTTCACCTGTGGCCACACCTCCTTCAGGCAGGTAAAGGAGGTGACATATGAGTGAGCCATGGTCCCTGCGACGGGGATCCCGAACAGGAATCCAGCTTGAACATTACTGGTGAGATCAAACCCTGGGGTACAGAGTCCAGTATCAGAGTGTGTGTGTGTCATCACAGGACTGTGATGAATCAAAACCGCAAACATGTAGCTGTACAGAATCCATACATAAAAACTTTGTGAACACATCTGGCAGGTTCGGCGACACTCACCCCCGATGTGTGTGTATCGTGAGGCGGTGAGGCCTCCGTCTGGTCCCTGGGCTCGTCGGAGGCCCATCTCCAACAGCCTTCTCCTGGGGCCGGCCGCCAGTCGAAAACGGGCAGCGTTACTACACACAAGACTGTCGGAGGAAGGAAGAGAATCTGCTGTTTCATAACCTCTGACAAAATAAAAGTGCACAGTATTATATGGTAGACATAAAATCTGCAGCCATGGCTGGCCAACTGTTGGTAGAAACCACTGAAAAATATAGCAGAGACCACCAGTTTCAAAATGCAGAGGTCAAAGACACAGCAGGGGATGGAAATGGAGCCAAGGCCACGATGTAGTGCACACTTTTCCTTAATTGATTTATCAAATTATAATTTGTTTTTTTTAATTTTGTATCTAAATTTTACAGTCTATATTGCTGCTGTGTGTCTGTTTGAAAATCTTATAAAATAGAAACCATTACATATTGAAAGTAAGTATTACATTTACTGGACATTTGCAACCACTAGCATGAACACACTTTTATACATAATTTAATTGTTTCCTATTTTCTACGGTTTTGAATCTCAAATGGACTTTTGCACCAAGTTTGTTTGCACACAGACAGAGGCCCTTCTGTTAATTTCTTTTAATTACTATTATTATTTAACCTTTATTTGATGAGGCCAAACAGGTTAAGAACAATTTGTTATTTGCAACTACACTTTGACAAAAGGTAAGGTCTGTTGAGATAAAGGAAAGGAGTTAGCATTTTCCCTATGTGGGTTCTTTCAAGGTTCTTCAGCCTCCACCGACAGTCCAAAGAGAATAAAAATTATAATAAACTTCAAAACTGTTACAAAGTGCTGTACAGCAAACGGACAACCAATAAAAGATATACAATTAGATAAAATCAGGAAAAGCTCTCCAATAAAAATAAATTTTAAGGAGAGATTTAAAACCTATGAAGCTGATCTGATATCCTCAGACAAGTTGTTCCACAGACTTGGGGAGCGAACTGAGTGCTTTGTCCCCTTTTGTCTTCAGTAATGTCCCAGAGACAACTAAAAGACCTTCACCAGATGATCACAATGTGTGAGTGGGAGAGTAAGGAGTGAAAAGGTCAGCGATATATGCAGGGCCAAGACCATTGGGTGCTTTAAAAGTAATCAGTAAAATCTTAAAATCAAGAGAGAACCTAAGACAGGCGCAATGTCATCATGCTTCTTAGTTCTGTTAAAAGCCTGGCAGCAGAGTTCTGCACTGACTGGAGTCTGTCCAGGGATTTCTGATCAGGACAAGTCAAAAGACTGTTACGGTAATGTAGTCGTGATGAAATAAAAGCATGTAAAATTGTTTCATTGTCTTTACATGTCATAAAATATTGAATCTTTGAAATGTTTCTAAGATGATAAAAGCAGGACTGTACAAGTCTGTGGCGTGCCGTTCAAAATTCAGGTTGTTATCAAACCAGATGCTAAGGTTTTTAGTGAAAAGTTTGAAGCCATCAGCCCAGCAGATGATAGACTTTGTGAAGTCATCTGTTAGGATCCAGTTACCATTACCTAAGTTTTATTGTTATTCCGTTGGAGAAAGACATCCAATTTTTTTTTATGGCAGTGATACATTCTAATAAAGCACTCAACTTCCCAGGATCAGTGGCATTCACGGGCAGGTAAAGCTGTGTGTCATCAGCATGAAAATGAAAACCACCCCACGACACTTTATTTTGTATTATGCGCCTGTGGGGAAGCATGTCCAGTGAAAATAAAATTGGTCCCAAAACGGACCCCTGGGGCATGCCGTACTTCAACAATGAAAAGGAAGACGTGGTTATTTGCTGCAACACAAAACTTTTGATTTGAAAGGTATGAATAAAACCACTCAATAGTTGTACCTGACACTCCTACCTCAGTCTTCAGTCGCCTCAGTCTATTTAAAAGAATCTTGCAATCAATTGTGTGAAATGCAGCACTGAGATCCAGAAGTACCAGGACTGAACACAAGCCAATATCACTTTAAATTAGGGCCATTCTTGTGCTGTGGTTCTTTCGGAAACCAGACTCTTTATCAAAAATAATGTTTTTTTCCTCTGGAGCTGCTAAAAGCTGTTGAGACCTTCTTTTTCAAACATTTTTTATATAAAAAGGTAGTTTGGAGACATGTTTTAAATTATGATACAAGAAAGGATTTAGACCAGGTTTTTTCAAAAGAGAGCTCACACATGCGGTTTTAAAATAATCACAGGGACACAACCAGTAGCCAGCTAGCTGTTAAAAATAGAAATCAGGATAGGCCCAACACAGTCAATTACGTGAGTTAAAAACCTAGATGGGATCACATCACATGGGATCCGAGCGTTATTGGGTGAAATTGGCTTAAAACGTTCTTTTGTGAATAAAAAGCATTATTAAAAGAGGCACTGGGTATAATTGAGGCTCGGACTGACTCCTCATTTCATTTAAAATAAGATAAGAACTAATTACAATCAGCATCTGATTCAGTGGGAACAGTAGGAGGAGGTGTATGAAGATGGATGTATGTTTGGATGTAGCCAAACAATCCTAACATGACTGTTCAGTTCACTGAGCAAATGACTAAAGGAGGAAAATATTCCTTAAATATAATATCTAACGAGCAAAAGGAATAAATAAAGCTGGTTCCAGCTCTTCCAACTTTCTGTTACGGGCATCAATGTTAATTAATATTTTGGATTTGTTTTTTAGATTGTTTTTGTCATTTAAAGTTGAATGATGTGGACATTACAAAGGAAAGAGAAAAATTGCACTGTATAAAATACAGAAAGTATACATGATCGGAGTGCTACAAATATACACATACTGTCTGATGATTAACAGCAGTTTAGAGAATGTGTCTGTGTTTTCACCTGGCATAGTTAACCAGACAAAGTAGACTGGTCTCCAGCAGCTGAACCACAGCCAGCGGGCCTGTCACCTCCATCAGAGGCACCTACAGAGGTTTTCAGACATGCAGCACAAATTAGACACTCTAACCTTGACTGTGACCTTTGCCCCTCTTTTTTAACCATCAGGCCTACCCCGGAGCTCACCCTGGCAAATACAACAGTGCCCTCTGGGACAGAGCGCAGCGTGACATCTGAGCAGTCCAGGCCTCGCAGGAACTGGAAGAAGGCGGGGTCGGTGGCCGGAGGCAGGACGGAGCGCAGGAACTCCACATCTGGAGCCATCAAGACACAATGTTAATGCAACAGCTGGAACGCAGATAGTGAAACATCCTTCCACCTCAAACTCACCACTCGTGCTCTTACACAAGCACATGACCTTCATGTCCCCTCCCTGTCTGTCTCACATGTTCCGACCAAGCACAATCTCACACATGCACACAATTACGATAATTTAGCTAAATCTATACACTTTCGGTACATCTGACAGAGATTAATATTTGATCTACAAAGCATGCTTCATTTCATAAAATATGATCATTTGTTCAAGAACTGCTCAGCTGCAAGTAAAACTCAACTAATTACAGTAATAATCCAATAATCCAATTTACACAGCTAATCATTTTTTAAGTAAATGCCTTAATCTTGCTTTAGCTTTAAAAACAGCTGTAATGTGTGAATACTTATTTCACACTTGTTAACTGAAACATAGGGACATATGTCTTCTAGTTGAGAGTAAATCGGTCTAGTCTCATGCAATTTTAGACTTGACAGAGCTAATTGTATTTCACAGTGGGGGTGTCTTGTTGCTCACTTCCCTTCCCTTAGTTCAATTTTAGTTGTTGGTTTAGTGAGCTGGGTTCGGATTTAACATAGAAAAGATATGATGTTGAAAACTGTGAGTTTCTCTCAGAGAATCAAAGGTGGAAATGCTGCTTCATCATAAAATCCACCCAGTCATACGGAGGACGGTGCTGTTCCACAACTCTAGAGGTGCATTATGTTCACGTCTTTGGTCTTAACTTCTAAACAGGCGCAGGAAAGCTGATTTCAGGACCACTTTGCTGGAGACCACCTGCTCTCGGCTCTGGTTCACAGATTTTTCCTGTGCTCAAGGGTCAAGCTCTGAGCCCTGAAACTCTCTCACTTTGTTGCGCAACCAGGCCGGTTTGCGTAAAAAGTTTTGCGGAGTGAAGAGTCGCGCCGATCGGGTGAATAACTGCAGCTTCTTTAAAGCCACCTCATGCCGTTGGCTCCTGTTGGTGTTGATTTTGATGTGGATGCATTTTCTCACCTTCGTCCGTGAAGCGAAAGCTTCGCAGGAAGAGCTGGCAGTCGTGCAGACCGGCGAACAGCGAGAAGCCGCCGCCGAACGGATTGTCCCTGAAGAAGAGTTCGAACACGGCGGGCTCCTGGTGCCGGCCAGCCCGCCAGTACGCGTACGCCATGGTGAACTGGTACATGTCGGTGAGCAGTGGGGGGACCCGCTCCCGGATTGACCGCTCATGGAGCCCGTCTGTGCTGCCAGAATGCGCTTCCATGCTTACTGAGGCCTGGCTCCAGCTTCACTGCTGCCGAGATCTCTGGGACTTGAAGTCCTTCGAACCCCGCGGAGCTTGCACCGACTGGGTGGAGGCAGAACCGGAGTGGGGCCTCGTGACGAATAGCCCCGGAGGCAGGACAAGGCGCTGCAGCCTCGCTCTCAGGGCGCCGTCAGATTCATCTACTCCAGATGTTGTGGCCAGACAAAAAAAAAAAAACAAAAACACACACACACCACACATACACGAAAAAAAGAATTAATAAATAATAGGCGGGTAATTGGTTGATAAGGCTGAGTGTAAAATGTGTAAGAAGCCATCAGCTACATATTTATTGAACATGTAACGTTTAACATAATCTAAATGAAAATGACATGACATGTTCGCCATAATTAAAGTGCATGTACCTTCAAATTGACAAAAGGACAAAGAGGGTGAGGAAAAGTGCTGGCACATTTTTATTGACAGCAGTCTGGTATAACAAAACAAACATTGAGACAGATTCACATTTATTGCAGAAGTAGTTCACCAACATCTTATTAATATTTCTAAATGCTTGTGTGTGGCTTGTTAGATTTTGCCTAAGCACATTTAAAGCCACAAATGCCTTGTGTTTTATATCACTTATTAATAAATATTGTTACATGAATGTATTTTTATTTTCTACCAATGCAATAAACCAGTGTCCCATTGTGCATCTATGTAAGTTCTCTTCTGCTGTTGTCGCTGTATTTCTTTATTTTTGTGCACAGAGTTTTTAGTCATTTGATATTTAACCAGGTGTATCTAATGTACTAAATAACTGCTGGCTAATTATACAATCACTAATCAATATTCCCCTTTGAGTTTATGTCTTTAAAGGTGACAACACACTGTGAAACTTGTGACTGTCATCATCAGCAGCTTCTTCCCACCCAAGGTATCACAGCATAAATCTGACTGGATATGTTTATTTTTGCAGATATTTGCATTTTCTTTGCTTCTTGCCAGCAACATATTGGATTATTTCATATTTACATGACTCAAAATATGATGTCTGGTTTAAATAAATCTCGGGAGGAACATAACTCTTTGGTGAGGGGATGCAAGTAGATGTTTCATTGTTTGAAGTTGTTGAAATGTGATTTAACAGATGGAATCTGAATTGTCATCTTGAATTAGATGGGTGACGTTTCAACTCCTGTTTCTAGCAGTGAAAAACACATTGTGTGCATAAGCGTCCACGTGTGAATGAGTAGTTGCCTTTTTCATTATGATTATTCCAGTTCTCGCTGCTGCTCATCGCCTTCCTTTGCCAAAGGGAAACATCCTGCAAGCTCATTGGTCAGGATGTGCTTCTGTCCTCCCCACAGAAAATGTGTAGGCTGTCCTGACTGTCCCTGCTCTGGGGTGTAAACAAAGAATGAGCTCAGCTCAATTGCCAGAGCCGAGCGGACCAGGCCGACCCCCCCTGAGCGCTCCGGGCAGGGATGATACACACGGCCGCTGACAGGGTGCATATACAGAGCCTCAGGTTGGAACGGGACAGATAGCTTCTCCGCCCCTCCACAGTATGACAACAGTTCCCGGTCTGTGGCGGACCCCTCAGGCCCTGCGGGGTTCTGCAGCAAGTGGGTGAAGACCACAGGTTGGTCATCACAGCGCAGGAAGTTCCTCTCCCTCCCACACAGGGACAGGAATGGGAAGTCCTCCTCATACCGCCCACTTTGATTGGAGCGCAGGCGACTGAAGAAGAAGACCAGGAACTGTTTATCTGATGAACACAGAAACAGCAATGATGGACAGACAAGCAAAATCACAAGTAAGATTTGTTCAAACATTGCTCATAATCTATTCTTTTAATTCATCCTGTGTGAATTAATTATTGTGTACAAAATGCATACATTAAGTTTCCTTTGAAGTTACATCTTTCCTCCTCTCAGCTCACTCCTGGATATGCGGAATCGTTATTTATTTTTTTGCCTTTTGTGCCTCTGTTTTGTTATATGATGTTTTAAATGCATTGCTCATTGTGTAGCCTGGATGCACTTTATTTACTGTTGTGCAGTATTTTGTTTTGTTTTCTTTAGGGCACATGGATCCCCCTATTTTCGTTCTTTTGTTCCTTGTCCTGTGCTTGATTTCAATCTCCATGGAGCTTTTGTAGCTTCAATTATTCAATTAAGATTACAAATAAATAAGTAAATAAATAAATCAAGGATGGACAGCTGCTTCAAAAAGACCTCACAGTTTAAACAGGGCTGAGACCCAAAACAACGATAGTTGCGTTTCCACTGCAGTTTTTCTGGAAAATAAAAGCGACGTTTCTAAATATATCGTCAAAGTATAATTGCGATTTGCAAGTGTCTCCATTACACTTTTGCGATATACTTCTTCTTTGGCACATCTGAAAAAACCACCTGAGGAGAGGGTGAAACTTTTTTTTTTTTTTTTTACGATATTTGGCAGGTGTTTCGATCACCAGTTTTTCATATTTCGGCATTTCTAGGGGTAATGGACACGAAACTACTGGTTTCAATTGTGGATACGCAATTAAAACTAAAACATATATGTGTGTGTTTGATCGTGTGTATACCTTTAAAGCAGGTGACAAAGTTCTTCACTTTGGTGTCATCGAGGAACAGCTGGAAAAGATCAACATGTGAGTGCAGCTGGACTAAAGAGGATCAGGGGTTTGGGGTGGGGGGTGTTCCGGTCTCACCTGTCCCTGATGATCGATATAGTAGAAATACTCCCGGATCCGGGGCTCGGGGCTCTGGCCCTGGATGTATGTAGTCACGGTTCTGGTATTGCCGGCGGGAAAGTAGCGCAGAGCAGGCAGACCTCTGCAACCGAGAGCCGCAGTCCGGAGGAGCAACATAACAGAACCAGGACCCGTTTCGGGGTCAACACGTCCAGCAGCGAAGACGGAGACTGAGAGGACGTGGCGTCCCGCGGCGAGAGACACTGTTGCTGGGGATAGTTACACAAGCGTTGTCCTCATGTTGTTGTTTACGGCTGCTAGGTTAACCCGGAACATACAGCTGTGGAAACAACCCGGTAGAGTTTCAGTGTTGCAACCGGGTGGGTTTTTGAGCTGCCGCCGCCTGCTGGACCTTTTCATACAGTGTCAAGCCAAAGATAATAAAGACTAAAATATTTACTTAAATGCACCAATGTTCCATTTTTTCATTTATGGATAAAAGCTGCTTTCCCGTTGCACCATTATATCACAATTAATTTTAGAAATTCATCAGAATTTAAACTTATAATTAATTTTATATGCAATTAAGAATATAAAAATATAATAATCCCCATTATAAAAAAATATGAAATCAAAAGAACGTTGTTTTCCTTAACATGAGTTACAACTACGGTTATTAATTACAATTAGCCCGAGGGCTCAGTTCTATTTAATGTCTGTTTTTACATATCACGTCCTTAAAGGTTTAGCAAATGTAACTCCAGCATGTCCATTTACCGTCTGCTGTAGAACTTCTCTGATTTTTCATTCAAATCAATTGCCCAGTTTGTGACACCAGAAAACTAAAGCGCTCGTGGAACCAGATATTCTTGACCTGATGAAACTCAGCAAGCTAAAATTTGCACCATTTGCTGTTGTGGCACTTTACCCTCAACTACCCGCAAGGAAATTGGGACTGCAGTCTTTTGCTCAATTAATTAATGACATGACTGACAGTTTGAGTCTGTGAGGGTTTTTTTGGCCAAAAGAAAAGAAAAGAGAAGCGGGGGATATTCAGCCACTGAGGACTCCTACTGTGGATTTAACAAGAAATACTTGTAGAATTGACTGTTGGCCAAAGCAGTGGGTAGAATTCCAGCAATGAGGAGGAAAAAAAAACTACATTGTGTATCAATCACTACAAACTCATGTTGTGCACACAAATATTATTCAATTAATCGTGACCATATAATTTCCAAGAATGCCAAACGAACCAGGCATGGTGCTATTGAATTGTGTTGAGTTATATGGGAATCCTTTTAAAACTGTAATTAAACTAATTAACTGTTGGTGACTCAGTGGTTATAATAGTATTGAAACTGGCTCTGAAACATTTGCACTTTGTTATAACCCTCATGAAGAGGATTATCCTTATGCACTACAAATAAAGTGTCTATTTGTGCCACTGTCAGGCAGAGAATATATATATTTTTTGTCGACTTTGACTTACAGAAAAACCACTGTAGGAATATTGGGTTACAAGGGGTTGAAGGTACTTTTAAAAATAGGATTTACAGGATAAATCACAAATACCTTGCGTGTTCTATTATCTTAAAAGGTATGCAGTTAACACCACGTGACCTCTGTGCCTGTTTGGTAATCCATCCGTAATATGACTCTTGTTAAATATTCTCCTCTAGAGAACACATTTTGGCTTTGCAGTTTCACTCACATGTGGGAGGCTGATGAATACCAAGCAGTGGGTGAAGTGCTGTGCTGAGAAATGCTCCCTTTAAATCTCTGTGTGGATAAAAAAAAGCTAATAAACAACAACATTCCCGCGAGACTATGCTGCCTGTATAAAAGGCCAAAGCCACTAAAACAGCATGAACAGAAACGACTGATTCACTAATCACCAAAAAAAAAAAAAAAAAAAAAAACAAAGCAAAAGAAAACAATCTCTCTCCAGCTCCTACATATGGCAACAAACTGAAATAAGTAATCTTTGTTTCTTTTTCTTTTCCTACTTTTTTAGAATAACTTTTTGCTTAATTTAACAAAGGATTTGATGTAAGATAGGCATACAAATGTGCTTGTGTCCAAAACATCAGTCATGATCATCAAATATTGTTTATTTTATGGAGTTACCTAAATGCATATACATATCACAGAAAGTCATTGCAGAATAAGCAGTACTTTCTGTGCCTGTTATTGTGTTGTGATGACAGAAGAAAACACTTCAGCACCACTACTTCGGGCTATCTCCACCCGCATCGACCGGTCGGCTCCCCTCCGGCTCCTGCTCCTGCTCCGGTTTCTCTTCTGGGTCCAGGTGAGGGCGGAGCCGCTTCTACCTGAAGGGACGGAACGCGTATTTGAGGATTAAATAATGTTGGTGTAGTCGGACTTCAAGGCGCGTCCATCGACCTCTCAGTAAGTTTTACTTTCTCAGTTACTGTCTGTTTTAGTCGGAAGTGGCGCACCGTCGCCTTTTTTTGTGCTTTCACCATTTTAACTTCATGTGAAGTTTTCCAGAGAACATTCGTTTAGCCTTGACAGATCTGATTGACCTGAAACGTTTGTTGACGTTTTTCCGTTCGGACATAGGTCTCTTATGCCCCCCAGTCCCTCGTGTTTTACATCCATTAAACACCAAGGGTCTCCATATTTTATCAACGACCGTTTTTATGGCGTTCAAAGGTTGTTTTTGTGATCAGCGTCACTCTTCCGATCAGCAGGTATGAGCCAGGCTCCACGTTCAAACCGGGGACACCGGGAGAGGAACGGGGACCGGCGGGCAACACCTGACAGGTCAGCAAATAAAACAACATATCGTTATCATCCTGGCTAAAGATTGAACATTTTAATCACTAGTTAATAATAATAATTCTCATAAGAAATGCAAGAAATGCGCTCAGATAGGCTGTACAGAAAGAAAGTCGTTTGAAAACAATAAAAGCATACAGAATAAATGAAATCACATTAATCAAAAGATGCAGAGAAGACAAAAAAGACGAATAGAAATAAGACAACATCAAAACTGAACTTTTACATCATAAGTAATGTTTTTAAAGAGACTTTATATTAGAAAACTGTGCAGTGCATTGTCAACAACTGAGATATAATTCCTTCTTAGATTTTTTTGACAAAATACACAATTTACAAGGTGTCCATGTTTCTTATACATATGCATGTGTATGTGTTCCTCTGTGCCTAAGTTCTTCTCGACCCCCACACTACCCCAAAGAGGCCCACTCACCTCCCACACAAGTGGAGCGCCATGACTCCAAATGCACCCATATCTGCTCCAGGAGAGGTAGGTCAGGATCACAGCTGAGGAAAACAAGCTCCTCCCACAGAAGCTGCCGCGTCAAGAGAGCAGACTTTGGTTTCAGTGCAGTTAACATCCTCCTCCTTCTCCTTTTAAAAACTGGACTGACCAGTTCTCTGCTGTTTCACAACCTCTTTTCAGAGTTTAGACTATAGTAGAGTAACATTCCCTTGTCAGTGAGGGAGAAGGCTAACAGCAATACCTGTGTTGCTGTTAATGAGTTTCATGAAAGACTTGATCCTCTAGGGATGAGAATAACAATTACATAACAAATACAAAATAAAAATGATTTGGATTACCAGTTAATCAAAATCAATGAAGCTAAAAAATATTTCAGTTGCAGGGGTTTCAGTAAAAACGGGTTGTGAGACAATCTGATTGGCTGACTATTGTCTAAGTGAAATACTCAGAGAAGCCAAAAAGGCTGCAAATAATTATTATAATGATCATGGGTCAATCTGCTCTTTATTTTCTTTATTCATCTATTGAGCTATGAAATGTAAGTGAAACGTTCTTGGCCTGCTCTTCAAACCCAGGGACATATCTATTTTACATTCGCGTAAATCTGTAATTTTCTCCAATCAGATGGTCAGCTCTTTCACTTTGCAACTGTCTGTGGACAATTACATGATGGATAGAGGTTGCATGAATGTACAAGTACAGAACATTTTTTTGCCAGGGGGTGTTGAACATTTCAACATTGACAAATGCCAAAATCATGATACAACATTTTTGATTTCCCCCTCATCCATTTCACGTTTTGACTCATTTGCAGGTATTGTGCTAATCTGTGCTGTGCTGACTAACGCCCTGGTCCTGATCTGTGTGGTCGCGGCTCAGATGGTGTCAACAGGCCTGTCGTCAACTGCTGCACTTGGTGGCTTCAATATCAACTCCAACTTTAACCTTCAGGGCACTGAGCTGCAGCAGGTTCGAGACCTGGACATGCAGTACAGCCAGATGAGAGCGCCGGGGATCTACGGGGGCATTGCATTCAGCCTGACCTTTGGGGTCATCTCGCTGCTATTTGTGGTTGCTGGGAGCAAACCCCCCACCCTGATGTCCAGGAAGATTCTAGTTGGAGCGATGCTCTTTCAGGCGGTGGGTGCCGTGGCGTACGTAGTGGCCGTTGGCCTCTACCTACACTTCATTATCAGGATCAACTCCACAGATGTTTGTCAGCAGCGGGAGAGGTTGTATGCACGCAACGGCTACACCTGGATGAACTGTGACGTTGGTGGGGCGGATGCCGCTGTGGCTTTGTTCGGGCTCATCACAGCCATCCTATACGTGGCCGGCACAGTGCTCACCATCCAGACCATCCGAGGCGTGAAGGCCTACCTGCAGGAGCGAAAGCGCAGAGAGGGGGACCGGCATCGGGCCCGTGCCCAACCACAGCGGGCACCACTGAGGGCAGAAACCACCTCTGTGTGAAGGCGGGGCTGGGGAGGATAGACACTTGAAGCCTGCAACATGAAGTAACTTTGCTAAGCTGCCTCACATGTTTGACTTTAAGTCAGGTACCTTACTAAGCCTGCTCAGTTTTAAATGGTGCAGTATTTAACAGTTTTAACAGTGGGAATCACTGCTTACCTACTCTGACGCAGATCAAACTGTTTTGAATTACTTTCTGTAATAGGTTCTCATCAAGGACAAAACTATTGCATTTATAAATAAGTGGCAAGCAACTGTGATCAATTAAATTTTTTAAAATATCAGAGTCCCTGGAAAGTCACGGTTCGGATTTCTTCTTCCTCTCAACTACTTTTGGACTTTTGGAGCTTTACATAACATTATAGGACATTTTACATTCCCTCAGATCTGTAGAATAAAGTAAAGGTCTGACAGCAACACGAGTGGATTATAAAGAATTTCAATGGCACATTAGTTTTATAGTAGCAGCTACTGTAGATGCAGCTGGTGGAGGCTAGTAAGCGAAGTGTTCGTTTTCTGGCCACATGCAGTGTGTTTGTGTGTTCATTGTACAGTGCCCAGAGTGTTGAAACTGTTGTTGAACATCTGTGAATAGACGCTGAAGAGCAGCTAGAGACCCCCTGATGAGTGGAGGTTATAGCTGTCTGTCAGTTTTTATGAACTTTTTCTATCACTGCAGCCACTGGGATAATTGGTCCAGCTTTTTGGACTCAATGATGTGATAGCGGGAAATATGAAGTTGATGATGGAAATAATTTTTCATGTTGTAAATTAGCTCAGTATCAAGGATTTGATCAGATTTACCTTAACTACTCTTGTTAGTGCCTAGGGGGGTCTGCACAGAGTCACTCTTGTGTTTTTTTTTTTGTTTTTTTTTTTTTCCTCTTCTTCCTCTTCCATCAAAATTTTTATTCACTACTAGTCCTAGGGTTTTGAGAAAACTTCAGTGAATTATATATCAAAACGTGCAGCTTGGTCTTGATCGGTGTGCTAATTATCTTTCTATTCCAGATACTATGCTATTTTTGGCAGTGGAAACAGCGAAAAAGCAGCCAAAAAAATGAATGGATGTTATGGGATTCTGCTTCTTGTTTGTGTGAGTTAGTGGGTGTGGCTATATGTGTGTAGCTGAAGTCCTGGCTGCTGTTTCCTCATTGGGTCTCTGCAGCTTTAAATGGCACGTCCAACCACCAAGGTGGCCTCTCCACCCATCTCACTGCAGCACAGCCAGCTTCCTGTGTGTCGTTTGTTCTGTGACTTTGTGGAGAATGTGTTGTTTTATCTGTTACAGCAGTGGTAGGGGTGAGAAACCCTTTTCATTTTTAAATCTTGGTTTTGTCCTGTTTTTCAAATACTAGGAGGCTAGGTAAGGTATCTGAACTTTAGTTTGTTTCTTTTGCTTGAGGTAAGTTCAGGGCTCCTAGTCTCTTCTTGTTTGTTGTTTTGGATGATAAAAGCTGCTTTTGAGACTTGAGCTTTGTAGTGCTGGCTGTGTTGATTCAGACACTGAGAGAGGTGGGCCCCCCTTAGACACTGGGACGTAACAGTGGGTGTCTATTATGTTTGTGTATTTGCATGTAGTTTGACTCTCAGATTTTCAACCTTTTTCAAACCTGCACTTTTTCCGCATTCCTACAGACTCCATTCAAATTTTAAGACGTTGACAAAAGTCTATTCATCAGTGTTTTCAGCTATTTCATTTCATTTCTTTTATACTTTTTGGGCTGCAAATGTTCAAGCATCATGCCCAATTTTTACAAATTATCAGTTTTTAATGAGTGTGTTTTGTGTAGAATGTTCAGATTGGTGTGTAGCTTTGCTGGAGAGCTGAGCACATCGCTCTTTGTCCATATTTTAGGCTCCAGAAACACCAAAAACCAGATACTGCTTCAGGAACTTGTAGCGATCTGTCTGGTCAGTTCTCTGATACGAGTTACCTTTTTGTCAGAAGTCACCGTAATTTGAGGGCTTCACAGAGCCAAAAATCAGCTGGCTTTGGGCTCTCTGCCTGCTCTCAGGGCTTTGTCACAGCAACCCTGGAGCTACAGGTGTGTATTAGTTGATAAAATACTCTCATAGGAGGGCTCTTAGGAATCTGTGCTTGCAGATGCACACACATATAAAGTACAGATATTCATACACACGCAAACACCATACACAAACGCACATTCACAGGGTTGAATTGTTCACTTGTTCAAACATTACTGTGGGACAGAAACACGAACACACTAGGTTGCAATCGCTGTATGTCTTCTGTATGCTATTAGTCTTCTGATGCATCTTCTCTTCTCCTGCTCTTGTTGTTTCTCCATCCCTCTAATGATCCCCCCTCTTTTCTCCTATCTCTCTCTCTGCTCCCTCCTCTCAACCCAACCAGTTGAGGCAGATAGCTGCAGTCCCTGGGCCCGGTTCTGCCTGAGGTTTCTGCCTTCTTGCCACTGTCACTTGATATAAATAAATTTGACTTGGCTTAACACACACACACACACACACATTGAATGGCATAAACAGAGAGATTCAATGTTCACTTTGTTCATGCATACTTACTTACTGTGCGACAGAGACGCAGACACATTCATGTTGTGTCCCTGACTTGTGAGCACTATTATAGAGGATCGGGAGACCTGGAGTGTTCCAGATAATTTATGTTGAGTGAGGTGGCGCAGGGAAAACCAGATTAAGGGCTTTGTTATCTGGTCTCCAGCCTTGGTTTACTTTCAAACTTTCCATGTTGGATTAGATGCAGAAAAACATTTGTAACTTGTCTGCTTGTATGAATTCATATTTTGTAATTTTTTTTTAAACTCTGTACTACTTGTATTGGAAACATGTATTCATTAAATCTAACTGCGTCAAATCAGGCTGTGAGATGACAGCACCCTACATGGGGCCTCAGAGGTCTCTGCAGGTCCCGTCTCTGTCACCCTTAGGCTGCCTGCCAACAATGACATCACCGCTGTGTGTCCCCTCTCTGCTGTCGCACAATGGACCACACTTAAAGAGAAGACACAGCAGTGATGTAACCATTGGTCTGTTCGCCCGAAACCTTATTAGTTACAAAAGAAATCCTCTCGAGTGAGGCAATTTTAAATATCTAATTTTACCATTTCAACTTTCCCCAATGCAGAAATTGTGTTGTTGCAGCAGATACACCCCAACCTGACATTGGCTGGTTTGTTGCTTGTTGTTCTGCAGGTCTTCAATCTTTTGAATGAATTTTGGTCACTTCACTCAAATTACTATGCTGACCAACGACCACTTACATGGATAGAAAGAGGCTAAAACTAATAATTATTCTTATTGTTTATTGATATAGCACTGAAACGATCGGCTGATTAATTGATTGAAAGGGTTTAAGTCTTGGAAAAAACAAAAACAAAAAAAAACTACGCCAAATGTTCTTGTTGCTTTTCATATTTAAAAACCTGTAGATTTTCTTTGTCCAGTCACAGTGAGCAGTTTGGGTCAAAAAGAACTTCCTTTTGACACTTAAGTACCAAACAGGCAACTGAGAATTATTTTTATCTCCTGATCAATATTTTGGTGGGTATAATGTCATGAAAATTTTCTTAAAACATTGTGATAACATCTTTTTGGTCAAAAGACTACTTACAATTACTCAGACATTAAAAGAGAATGTTCTAAAAAAAAAAAAAAAAAAAAACTATGGAAACTTACTATTATTGACAAGATAAGATTGGTAATCATGCAAGAACTTTCAGATGTAAACTAATATCTAATGAATTTGTCACATAAAAACAAACATCTGCATAGTCAGCCCCCACCCCCCCCAAAAAAAACAAAACATCCAGTCAAAGCCAACATGTAGTTATCTCAAAACTTTAATTTATTATATAGCAAAAGTAACTTTTGTGCGATTTGCCATTGTCAACAAGTTTGTAATTGTTCTGAGAACATTTATTGAGCTGGTAATATCTGTCAGATTTCGCCACCACAGCACCACTTTGAACTCTGCACACACCGCCCCTCCTTCCCAAGAAGAACACAAACCTGCAACATTATTATCTTTTCTCTCAGAGAATATTAGTATGTTTCAGTGACTAGGTCACTTTAAAGTATTAAGCTCCTGGGAGTTAGACAAACAGTTTTACTAACTCCAACAACTGCTTGGCTATCAACCGCAACAAATGAGGGGAAATATGCTACAACACAAAAACACAATGGTCCAAATCAAAGTACCATTTAAATGTTTTCAATGAATCTCCAGAGTCTAATTCAAAGCATTCAAAGTGCTTTGTCAAATTAAAGATATGGTAAAACTATGTGAAGATTTCATCAACATAAAGTGTTATAAAAATTGCATTGCATTTCAAGGGGCATCAAGTTAACAGTAGAAAAAAAGCTGAGTAACAAAAAACATAACGAAACAGTCTGTAGTCCATCACCATATTCAGAACACTATTCAGAGGTTTTTGGAGGGAGTGGTACAAATGAATGCAGACAAGAGTCAAGCAACAAGACAGGTGGTCCTGACTCCACACTCCTTCATCCCCGAAACTCACCAAGTCTTACATCCTGGATGAGAAACCAGCTTTTGTGGAGGGAAGGGGCAGAAGTTAGAGGGGTGTGATGAAGTAGTCTGCAGGTTTCTGGTAACTGTGTGCTTTCTGGTTGTGAGTCTGCATCTGCTCCTGTTGCTGCTGGATGATCTGACGAACTTCCTCCTCCAGCTCTGGCGGGATGATGAGCTGGTCTTCAGGATCCGGCTGAGCTGGAGCATTGAAGTAGCCCCCCAGCTTTTTGACAGGGGCATCAGCCACCTCTTCTATGAGGTCCTGGTTCTTCCCTTGGCAGGCCACCGAGCCATTGGCCCGAGCCCGACGGCCCAGGGTCCCAGTCTCCCTGCTGAGGGAGGGGGGGGAGGGAGGGATGGGAGAGGGAGACTTGGAGAAGTGGTGGGGTGAACGCTCAGGATGGGAGACGATAGCAGGAAAGGTGTTCGGCTGAGTGTTACTGTGTAACTCGGGTGCTGGGCGGTCATGGCGGTGCAGACAGTGGACATCCGCCTCCACCTCCACGCGACTGCCATTTGAAAAGACGCCGACGATGGGCTCCTCGTCCTCACTGTCGAGGCCGTTGTCAGACAGAGCGCCAGAAAACTGCCTCTGGAAGCTCCCTCCTCCACAGGCAGGCCTCCGCACACCAATTCGTCCTTGCAGGTTGAGGTGGGATGCCAGGGGCTCAGCCTGAGGTGGCGGCTCCTCTGATGATGCCGTGGATCCCACCTCGCTGCTCATTTCAGACGTGCTAAACTCGCTGCTCAGCTCACTCACTGTTCCTGAAGAGACCAGTGGCACTGGTATACCGCCATCAGCACCTGCTAAGTAATGGTGTGTGCTGGTGTGCGCTCCCAGGCCGGGACTGGAGGGCGGTGGTGGCGGCTCACAGAAACAGCAGCAATCCTCAGTGATGTTCAGCTGGACGACAACGGCACTGAGGCTGTCAGAGCAGCCATAGCTCTGGGCCAGAGTCACCAGCTTCTTAGCAGCAGCCAGAGCGTCCGGCACATTCCTGACCGCCTCCACTGCCTCACTGGGAGACAGCATGTCCCACAATCCCCGGCTGCCAAGGAGAAAGAACTCATCCTGCGGGGTGAGTGTCACCGTAGAAACGTGGGGTTGAGGCGTCACAGATGGGCACAGGAAAGAGTAACCCATTATCCTGGTGGAGTCAGTTACACCACTGACTTTATTATCCTGCCGAAGAGGAGGATAAGGATAAAAATAAGAAGGTTGATAAGAATAGGGTGAAGGAAAAGGAGAAAGAGGAAGATTTTTTCTTCATACTGAAACTCATCATGCTAACAGCCAATCTCTTGTTCCAAATTACCCAATTCTTCACCTGACAGAAAATTAATTTGAATAACTACGTTGGGCAGCACGGCGGCATAGTGGTTAATTCTGTTTCCTCACAGCAAGAAAGTTTTGCGTTCGATTCCTGGGCTAAGGGCCTTTCTGTACGGAGATTGATTGTTCTCCCCATGCTTGCGTGGGTTTCCTCTGACAGTCCAAAGACATGCATGTTTAGGTTTGTTAGTGAGTCTAAATTGGTCTGAGTGTGAGTGATTGTTCATCTCTGTCTGTCCTGCTATAGAGTGACGACCGATGTAGGGTGTACCCTGCCCTTGCCCAATGTGGCCTGGGATAGGCTCCAGCACCCCCACGAACCAGGAACAAATAAGCAGTAGAAGATGCATGAACTAAAATAACTATTCTACATATCAATTCTCTGAATTGCATGTTCAGTGAAAATGCAGGTTTTCTATTTCTTTACCTCAGTGATAATGGCGTTATGCCGTCGCACTCTCTGGTACTCCATCTCCTCTTGGACAGTGTGTGTGCTGGAGAGTTGTATAGCCTTGCCGTCTCGACACAAAACAGTCTGGCACCTGCCCACATTGGCGGCCTTGACAGTGAAGCAGCCACCATGCTCGCCTGAAGCCACTGGGTCATGTCTGATGTGGCACAGAGCTGCTGAGCCACCCATCCGCTGGCCAGCTGTGCCCAGCCTTCTGCAGGACAGCAATGCAAAAATACAGGAAGTTAAGAGCGCCTGTGTGTGTTCGCTGTCACTGTGGAAACATTAAGGTGTGGCTATTTGTCCCCTTCCTGCTGTTCAAAGCAGTGTTTACCTTTGCATGGTGAGGAAAGTGTTGGTCATGTAATCTTCCTGCCTCTGGCCTCTTTGTAGCTCCTCTGCTAGCACATCTCCCATGGTGCACTGAAGCAGGTAAGGCACCTCAACATTCCTGTCTCCGTCAAAAACTCCATACAGAGCTTCACGGACCCCACAGAAGCTATCCAGGGCCAGAGCTGCCACACACAGCCTGAGAATGACAGATCCATGAGTTTACTAGACATTATGTGGACACACCTGAGGTCACAGTGACTTGTGACCATCAACATCTGATCACCTCATCTGCGAGTCCACATCGACATTTGTGCCTAAGGGAGTGAATAGTTTTCAGGAATTATAAGGTCAAAATAATTATTTGAAGTCATTTTGATGTTGACCTTTGACTTCTGACTGAATCTATCTCCATTGAATCCAAGTGAAAGGATAACAAAGTCCAGATGGACAGTAAAACAACCCAAAAAAAATATGGCGGCAGCTCTGACTGTCGCTGGCACAGTGGCATAAAAACATGAGTAATACAGTTTAAACTCTCAGCTTTGGTCTCCTCGTCTCTTTCTTTCATAATCTTCAAAGACAGATAAGGAAATTCACAAATGGAAAGGCACTGACTTGTTTTTGACGCCAGAGGCCTCGGTGTATCCGTGGCTCCAGACTGCAGGGGTCCCATGGCTCTCGCTCACACATGGAGCGGAAGGAGACGGGTCAACTCTGAAACATCGGATGTTACTGCGGAGGGAATGAGGAAAGAGGGAGAATAAAATAACCAGCCTGCTGGTTTTGCGTTTTTTAAAGATTTTTGCTGCTGAGTGTGTTTTGGTTTAACAGTCTCACTTGAGTAGCTCCAGGCTCTTGTGGTCCAGATTCAGACGAGGATTCCCTGTGAGGTCCAGCTCCTGCAGCTTTGGAGGGAGCGTCACTGGCAGAGTCACTTCAGTCAGCTCATTGCAGCTCAGGTCCACACACTTAAGAAGAAAACAGCAGTCCCCTTTATTCATCTATACAGCTTACAGTATCCTTAATATCACAGGGGCCTGGAGCCAATGTCAGCTGACAGTGGGAATGGGCTGGGTCCACCCTGGACAGATCAACTGTGTATCACAGGGCTGATTTAGAGAGAACAAAGAGTAGTGCTCACATTTGCCCCTATGGGCAATTTAGAATCATCAATTAACGTGCTGTGCATGTCTTTGGACTTAAGCCTGGTTTATGGTCCTGCGTTAAATCATTGCTGTACCTACGCTGCCATGAACCCTTTGAACTTCTCCGTCACTCCATTTCATCATGCTCCTTTCCTAAAGGGTTATCATGGTCCCGAACTGATTATTTCTTTAGCTCCCGACTTTTCTGGTCACAATGAATTATTGCGACCGAGAGTTAGAGAATCTTGCTGGAGTTGGAGTCGTTGGATGTTGAAGAAAGTATCCTTACAACATCTACATTGCAATAGAAGAAGAAGAATCTGGAAATACGGAACCGAAAAATTAGTTGCTACCAAGCAAACGAATCACAGCACTCTCGGTCTGCGTCACCTCGACGTGTAGTTACACTTTTGGAGAGGTGCACGTCTGGCTTCACTGGGGGCTACAGTCAACCTCACTACCCTATGGCGTAGGTACGGCTTTGATTTAGCGCAGAACCATAAACCAGGCTTCAGTCGTGTATTTTTTTGTAATTGTCTGAACAGTGTAGAGACGGGAAATGGGGAATGACATGCTCTTAGGGCTCCAGCAAGATAGGAGATGAATACTGGACCTGTTCTGGATTTATGAACCCATAAAGTACCCATCCTAAACACTTGGCTAGCCTTCCTGCCACCACACTACCATGCTGCTCCCTTACCAATCATCTGACTCTAATTCAAGTGACAAAAATCTGCTGAAAATTTATTTAAAACTATTTTTGAACTAAATATAGATGAAATAGTGGTCCATTTAGTCTTTTCTCAAATTCTCTGTTCAGAGTTGAGCAGGTTGTTGCTCTTGCAGATGCAAAAGAGATTTCATGTGAAATTATACATTTTTTGAGGCACAGTTTGTAAACTCATCACTTTCACTGTTAAATGTGTCAATTTCATTACAAAGACCAGATTTCTTTTAAAGCTACTTGCACATGGATGCAGTTGGTTGAACCTTAATTAGCCCCCACACTAATTCACAGATAGGTTTTATTTGTCGTCTCCAATGTAATTCTGTTCTTCCCCTCAGAGAAAATACCTGGATTTGCTGAACTCACATGATCAAAACATGTAAAGCCTCTGAAAAAATTTTGTGAGTTGATTCTGTTGATTTAAGAGAAATCACAGTCAATGAAAAATTCAACAATTTTTCCCCCACACATTTCTCTCTCTCTCTCTCTCTCACACGCAGACACACACTTTTACTGGCAACAGTCTTTGGCTTCAGAAAAATGCAGAGATTAGGGAATTACCGAGAGATTACAAAGGGTTTCCTGATCTGGTCCAACCCAGTGAAGATGACCGCAGAGGTACAGGGATAAGGATGATGGGGCTGAGATATCAGGGCTTATAAAGAGGGAAAGAGCTCCGTTTTTACTACTGGACTAAACAGAGGTTCTTCTGTAATTCCCAGAACTGACAGCACAAAGCCCCCTAACTTGGGAGAATATCTGATTTGGATGTGCAAGCAATGAGAACCCTACACATCTGAATCAACACCTAAGAAACGTAGTTGTGTCTGACTAACCTTGATCTCTGGCAGCTGCAGTACCTCAGGGAACGTGCTGATGCAGTTGGAGTGGGCTGAGAGAGTGTGCATGCGCTGGCAGCTGAGGATGGTGGTGGGAATTGCTTTCAGTCTGTTGCCGCTCAGGTCCAGTTCCTCCAGCTGCTCCAGTTGTGACAGTTTACTGCAGGAGGTAGACGTACAATCACATAAGAGAGCTGCTACTTAAAACTTTAGTGGCCTGCACTTAACCCTGAAGGGAAGCTGTGACTGAGACAGGACAACAACTTGTAAAATCAAAGCCATATAAGTTGATGTAAGTCTGGGTGGAAAAACAAGCCTATAATTAGCTGCACAGGGCCAGAAGTAGTCTTACATCTCATGTTTGGGAACTTAGGAACTGTGTGTTTTTTATACCACTTAAATACACAGACAGAGATATTGTTTATATGCAGTGCTGATTATACCTGGCAGTGAAGGTCTGCAGCTTGTTGTAGGCGAGATGAAGCACCCTGAGGTGGCCGTGTCCCATCAGGAGTGGAACACATTTGTCTGTCAAGCTGTTATTGGTCACATAGAGCTCCCCCAGGCTGCTGAAGCTGTCCTCTGACAAGCTGGCTGCAGGCAGGTTCTCCAGTTTATTGGCCGACACATTTAGGTATCGCAAGCTGTGAAGAAATCCAAACAGAGAAGACAAACTTAGCGCTTGAACACCTTCCCCAAAAAAAGAATGGCAGAGAGAAGAAAGACCAAACCAAATAAAGAAGTACAGCAGAAATACACATAGAAGAAATGGAAGAAAGACAGTGGATGTTGTGTTATTGTTTGCACCTTTGTGCTTTGATGAAAAGGTTGTGTGGAAGCTCAGTCAGATAGTTGTGCTGGAGGTCAAGGACCTCGAGCTGCGATCTCTCCAGCCTCTCAGCCAGATGACACACTTGGTTCCAGCCTGCAAGCAGCTTTCTCAAGCTCCCACTGGACAGCAGCCTACGACAAAAACAGCACATCAGTTTGTGTGTGCACTATAAAGCTGTCAGTGGGAACTGCTCTGTTGTACTATGATGAGAAACAGAGCAGTACACAAAACAGCCTTTGCTGTAATGACCTAATTTTACCCTTTGAGAAGTTCTCCTCCATGTTGAATCATGAATCATAGATGGGAGGGAACTTGACATATTTGGGATAAGTGCAGTGACTGATGTCAACTGAAGTCAATGGTAAAGGCTGATCTACCCCCCACAAAACACAAAATTATTATCAAACAGTCTGTATCAGTTAAGCCAGGTCACCATAATAGTTTATATTTTTAATTGGCAGATGTAGCCCGAAGTTGATCAAATTCAATATGATTCAATATCAAATTAAAATAGGTCTGAGCTGGTGAGAACGTGTTGCTACAGATACTGAGAAACCACACCTCAGACTTCACCCACAGAGATGGCTTTTACAGATACAATTCTGAATAAGTAAATAAACTTCCATCTTAATCAATGTAGGATAGATAGATTTTACAGGGCTTTCTACTTGAAATTAACTAGAGTATTCTGTCACTGCTGCATTTATTTTAATTTGTCCCAACAAAGTGGTCTCTTTGAAATGAATAACTAGGCTCAATGTTGTTCATCCAAAACTGCTGTCAGTCTGAATTTGAACTAAAAGAGGAGCTTCAACTGAACCTGTGCCCAAGCTCCAAATGGCACAGCACTAACACAGGATTTAAAATATGACGGTGAACCTCCATCTTTAGATCGTAGTGTCACTGCACCTGGACCAGAGCAAGAGTGACAGTTCACTCCCGTGTCACTCTCTGCTGTGGAGCAGGTGTGTTTTTTGTTTATCTGGTTCTCACCATATGGGCAGCTCACTGACAGAGTTATGAGTGATGTCCAAAACCTCCAGTCCACTGCTCCCACACACCCAGTCAGGGACACTTGTCAGCTTGTTCCTTTAAGAAACAGATACAGGTAGCATTAGGCTTTTGTTCTTCTACTCTGTAAATAGGTCAGTGAAGTGGTCTTTCTGTGTCATCATACCAGGACAAATCCAGAACAGTCAGATTCTCTGGCACAGGCTGCACCTCCAGCTGCTTCAGCTCTACAAAAATAAAATACAGAATTCTTTACAGACTCAGTGCGAATGTGTGTCTAATGGCATTACCTGTTTAACATTGCCACAACAAATCAAGTACCATTATGTCCAGCGTACAGACTCTTGAGGGCATGGCCACCGACTTTGAGGAGGGAGAGAACATTTCTGTCACAGCGGAGGAGTTCCAGCTTGCAAAGGGATCTGGTATCTAGCTCCTGTAGACCAGCATCCCTCAGGTCCAGGTGGACAATATGGACCAGTTGCTCTGGGTCTCCCACTGTCACCAACTGAAGCCGGTTTAATCTGTCCAAGAGAAATTGATTGGACAGATTAAACCGCTCAAATTTACAGAATAAACAGCTCAAATTTCAACCTCTTGTTTTCAAAAACAAAACCAAAAAACATGGTGTAAAGGACAAAAAGGCCAAGACAGGCAGTGATGCAGCAGATTTTCCTGGCAGAAACTAGGGCCATGTTAGATTTCTGCTGAACTTTGTCCCAGTGTTACTTCTAAAAACTTCACCGTCTGTGAGGATATTCTTACCTGACATCTATATGGTGAGCAGGCAGCCACTGCAGTCCAACCATATCCAGGACAGGGAGCTGGTTCCCTGCCAGACACAGTCTTTCCATGCCTCTGAGCTTCTCCAGCACAAGGGGAATGCAGCTGAAACTGTTGAAGGACAAGCCGAGGTAGGTCAGGCCCTGCAGAGAGCCCAGCTCCAAGGGCAGAGAACTCAGGAAGTTACTGTCCAGGAGAAGAGTATGCAGGCTGGAAGCAAACAAATAGTTACAGTTAAACTATAGGACTTATCTATCTGAAGAAGATGAATGAAACTCACAGTGTGGGGGAGAGTTGATGATGAAAAAGTGCATGTTTTCTTTTAAAGCCCACAAATGGTTTAACATCAGACGTGTTCACATCTTGTGCTAACAATCTGCAGCCTACTGTAGATGACTTCAGACCTAAGACTGAGGGCAGTGTGATAAAATAAATCTCAGATATTCAAAGTTGGATCAGACATTGCTTCAGATTCATGATGGTGACAAACAGCTGAGATGGGAGTAGCCGCTCTTACAATTTGGTTGTTTGAAAAGAAGCTTGTCACTATTTTGGTGTTTGGAAAACTTCTACCTTAGCACAAATATACTGCCAGAGAACATTATTGATTTTTATGGGTAATAACGCTTATCTTTGATGACCCTAAAAAAAAAAAAAAAAAAAAAAAAAACCCTAACCCTAACCCTACTCTGATCACCCGGATGCTACCTCTGCATCTCCAGGACAGAAGTTTGGTGTGCAGCCAGTTGCTCATTTAATACATAGAGGGATTAATTTGCAACGTTGGAACCATAATGACAACAATCTCTGCCTGGTGCCTCCATCAGCAAAGTGCAGGTCACTGAGGACACTGTCTCTTGGGCAAATAGCTGGCAAGTTATCATTGTCAACATTGTGATCAATATCAGCAGCGTGCAGGCTATCATCTTCTTCCAGCCTACTTACTTGTGCATGGTTCCTAATTCAGCCGGCAGACATAGGAGACGGTTTCCAGACAAGTTCAGCTCTGTGAGCGAGGTGATGTCACACAAGGCCAGAGGAAACTCAGACAGGAAGTTATTTGACAGACTAAGGCTTCTCAGTTTACAAAACCTACAGAGAGAGAGAAAGAAACATTTAAAGAGAGTGAGAGGGGCAAAAAGGTTACAGGAAGGCAAGGGCAGATAAATGCTCTAACACCAAATGTAGTGATTATAGAAGGTTTGTTAAATGCAGGCAAATGCTGACTGACTTTTTTTTTTTTGCAGCTGTAGTGTGGCAATGCCATCTGATGCAGTTACAAAGAACAGGGGAGAAACAACTGCTCTGCAAACTTGTGAAATCCAGAAGATGAGACAGTTGTTGGACCTTAAAGTGTCAAAATTTCAGTGTGAAACACACCTTAGTGATGTTTGTCTCAAAGCAGACCTAGATTTAATGCTAATTGTTCTCAATTGCCAGCAAGAGTCAGATGTTAGCCCATCTTTTAGACTGGCGGAAAGGGACTGAAAAAAGTCTAAAATATTCATCTCTGTGCTTCAGTCAAACTTTGGTCCAACTTCTTCTGAATTGAGGCTCTAACAATGGAAAAAACCTGTCTCATAATTAGGGAATGCTGCCAGGGAGAAAGTTTGCAAAAGGTTTAAAGGACCCAGCAGCACAACACTTAAAGGTATACAATCTTTTTACAGTCAAGTGTTTACACAATGAATAGTATTCACAATAACAATGCAGCATGTGATTCAGGTAGGAGTGTGAGTGTTTGTGCGTATGTGTGTTCCCTAGCTTTCCTAGCCTAACCTTATCCAGTTCACACAGGGGTCAGAGCAAAAGGTTCAACCGAATCCATGTCCTTTTTGAGGGAAAGTCAGAAAGATACAGGGGACAACCACATTCCTTCCTGGCTTGGAAAGGGAAACGTGCGTTCGTGGAGAAACAATGGAAGTGTGTATATATGTATGTATATAGATACATACATATGTATGTATCTCTCTCTCTCTCATATATATATATATATATATGGTCCAAAGTTAACATTCATATTTTAATTGTAAAAGTTTGACAGAGCAACATGTTTCATTTTAGTGAGACAGCAATCAGGGCTTTTGTTGAGTTCTTCAACTTAAACACTCCAAAGACTTTCCAATATCACGTCAAGAGCAGTTTCACCATCATACAAAAGTGTGAAATTATGGATACAGTTGCAGGTATATTGTCTCAGTTAATGTGTCTTTCCTGGGTAAATCTGAAAACTGCACATGTGAAAACAACGTGCCTCCATTTTCATGTTGTTTGAGCCACACTGGAAGTAACAGCAAAATCTCTTCCTCCTCTGTCTGGAAACAACTAAATGTATCATAGCCTATATCTGGTGAGAAGACAGATACACACAAGTGCTGCACAAAATCATAATAATGATAGTTGTTTTTAGTTTGTAAATGTCACCTAAGTGTTGACAGAAAGGCAAAGATGAAATAGCTGAATAGATTTTAATCTTCACTTATAGCCAACTTTGTTTGGACGTAGTTTAACAAAGACTTCACTTAATAAATCAAAAACAGCTGACTATCTGTCCTTGAAAAACAAGGAGAAACTCTGTCCCAGAGTTCAGGTTACTGGTGTCAAATCTCCAAATGAGAACGCAGTTCGCTTTTAATCATCAGAACTGCACAGTCACCCAAACAAATATCATCTGTAATCTGATGTAGGATGCGCCTTCTTTTTAACGTATGGTAGCTACTCAAGACAGAACAAACAATTAGGGGACATTCCAAAAACAAAAGAGAAATCATTGCTTTCGTTTTCCAGCTGCTTCTGCTGCTGCACTCCAAAACACACAGCACTGAATGCATGTGTTGATGGTGGAAGCTCACCTGGTAAGTGCTGGAACACCTCTATGAGGGGACATGAAGTTGTTTTTGAGATTGAGGTGCGTGAGGTCCTGGCTGTAAAACAGCTGAGCAGGCAGCTCCTCCAGGCTGCAGCACGACAGGTCGACTGAGTTCACCCTCTGAGATGAAATCTGATGTAGTGGAGGACAACAGGATGAGGTCACAACACTGCCATCATCATCATCGGCATTATCAAAATAATTGCAATAAAAAGTGTTATTGCCAAAGACATGCTGTCATGAGCTTTCACAGACCTTGGAGGCCATCCTGTGCCACCGAAGATGCTCCGCATAGGAGTCGTAGCTGATGTAGTAGGTCTGACCCTGAGGACCAGCTGAGCTGAAAGCCAGACAGTGGCTGTGTCTCCTAACCTCCTCCACCTGCAGCAAATACGACATTTTAGTTTCATCCATCTTTGTTTATGTATCCAACATAATGACAAAGGGTTCAACGGAACCACTTTCCCAATCTCTCTCTCTGGAGTACTGCTCCAACTGATTAGTTAGTTAGTTAGTTTCTGATAAAGTTACCTGTGACCTGTATATAAAAAAGGACAAGTCTAAGTATTAACATCAACATTTTCAATATTGTCTTCAGAGACTTGCTGTGACAGATGTGAGAGTACAAGACATTCTCAACAGAGTTTAACGCAGAGTTGCAACTTTACTTTGTCCTGAGGTCCCTAACCCTGTGTATATACAGAACTGTATGCAACACTGGTCCAGACCACAGAGAGGAAATCTGTTCCTGATAGAACAGGTAGTCAAGTACCTTTCCTCCAATGAGAGGGAGAATGTGCATCTTGCCGGTGTGGGCGTATTTCACAGATGAAACAATGAGGCAGGTTCCACTCAGTGTGACCTGACGTTTCGACCAGCGGTTCACTGGCAGCGCCAGCTTTCCTTTCCGAACATTGAACACCCCTGAAAGCTGCACTCGCTCAGAACCGCCAATGCTGCGAGGCTTACCTGGAGGGAGAAAAACACGGGTTTGTTATACAGTAGTATAAGAGATCACAAATGATCCTGAGAATGGAGATGATTATATAAAGACTTTTCATAATGGCTTTTTGGATAACAGAATTTTTATTTTTAGCCCTGGAGGATTTTGTGAATCACCTCTCTCATACTAGGATTCTCTTGCAGAAACTGAGATCTGTATTGTTATGTAAGTTAATTGTAGCTAATAGCCTGTGGGCTGGGAGAGTGAGCAGTCACTCAGGCGTGATTTGTTGCATTAACAGGAAAAAATAAATAAATAATAAATAAAAAATAAATAAAAAACCTCTAGTTTGGTTACAGACAAGGCAAGTGGCAGAAGTTGATGATATTTGGAGTAAACATCCTGTATTAACCCATATGCCTGAAGCACTGCACATGAGAAAATGTGCAGCAGAAAACTGCTCTGTTGATACACATACATACACCAAAGAGCAAGAGAAAGGGAGATGCATGATGAGTCTGAGCCACTGAGAAGCCTGAAATGAGATTAGCTTGTTACGCAATGTCTTAAAACACCAACACCTTCATCCTCCCGACTTCCTCCTCCAGTGTCTTACACTTAACGTCACTGAAGTTTCACCCAGACTCACCAGTTGCACAGCATGGCGGATTGTCCAGCATCAATACTCTCTAAACCCAGCTGAAATCTGTCCATACCACAGGGAGCTGATAACAAATCTCAGGGTGAGATTCAGTGTCTGGTTATTACCAATTCTGATTACATTGCTTCTGATTTAAATCAGAAATTTGCTAAATTTACACTATATTTTATTAAATTCTTGTACCGCTTCTGGTGTTTACATCACCTCTG
Organism: Echeneis naucrates; assembly: GCF_900963305.1. Lineage (NCBI taxonomy): Eukaryota > Metazoa > Chordata > Actinopteri > Carangiformes > Echeneidae > Echeneis > Echeneis naucrates. The sequence continues at coordinate 22,279,951 of NC_042514.1, forward strand.
GGGCATTTTGTTCTCATTTATTAAATAACCATTTTAATTATTATTTTAATGATTGCAGTTTTCAAGCACAACTGATTGTGATATGTCTTCTTTCCTCTTTTTCTCCTTTAATTTACTATGAATAAATGGTTTTTGAATTTGCTGCTGTTGATCAGGGTGGTATTTTTTAACAACACCTGCCTCACTGTTTACAGAGAAGCTTATTTCACAAGGAGACAGTAATTTTCTGGTTTTGCTGACCAACAGTCCCGAGCCCTATTTTTTCAGTTTGATAAATGGAAACAACAAAAACTCAAACTATTGATCCATTATTAAAATAGTTGACCAGCTTTCTGTCAATCAACTAAACATTTCAGCTCAGCAAGTATTTAAATCTATTTTGGGTAACTGCTGTGCATAATTTCAAGGATTATTGGAATTTATTCCAAGATGATGGATCTGCCCATTTTTCTGGGCTCCGAACAAACCCTGATAAAACAGGAATAGCAAGTCCTGACAGCACCAAGAGCAGTGATGGAAAAGTAACTGTAGGTTAAGGTTTGATGGAAGAAAATGAAAGATTTTAAAAATTAATCAGGACCAAGTAGCCTGGCTTCTGTATGTTGGACAAATGTTACGACCTGCTCTCATTATATTCAGATAACGTCAACATAAACTCACCCTTTAACTGATGGAGCAGATCAATCAAATTCTTAAACTAAACAATGTGTAAAGTGTATTGTGTATTGAGTCCACCCTTTCCTGGGTAGTGTCGGCAAGATGAAGTGTGTTCATATATACACAGTTATACATGCCCTTTCCTTCCGTCTGTTTCTGTGAATGGGGAATATCCTGCCTTTTCGCGATTGTTCTGTGTCTCTTTCCTGAATTCCTCTTTGCATTGCCTCCTTAAAGAAATGTGCAAGGCAAACCAATCAGCCCTGCTGTGTAATGGCAACACCATCCAGCCATCTTCTACTGCTTTTCCATTTCCAGGTCACGGGGGCTGCTGGAGCCCATCCCAGCCAATGTTCAAGGCAAGGGTTATGGTATACTCTGGACAGGTCGCCAATCCATCGCAGGACCAACACACAAAGACAAACAGAGACGAACAAATACTCACGCTCGCATTCACACCTACAGACAATTTAGAATCACCAGTTAACCTAGACATGCAAGTCTTTGGATGGTGGGAGGAAACCCACGCAGGCATGGGGAAAACTCCACACAGAGAGACCCCAAGGCCAGGAACTAAACCTGCAACCTTATTGTGGGGTGACAGCACTAACCACTACACCGCCGTGCTTGATGATACTGGCAACACCAAAGGGCAAAGTCAAAATGTTTGCTTTTAAAACCTGCAAGTATCTCTATCAAGTGGGTTTGGGCACGTGCTTCTGGCAGGTTATTTTGTGTTTCACCTTGAAAACTGAAGCAATCACCTCTGGGTGTTCCAGCTCCAGGATGGAGAGAGGTCTGCTGCTGCAACTGTCTCACATAGATCCAAAACACTGAGGAAGTGAAATCTGAGTTCCACTAAGGTCGCTGTTCTCTTAGTGTCAGCACAATGTGTGTGCGTGTGTGCATTCGAAAGAGTGAGAATGCTTGGCAATGTACATTTTGTGGTGGGATTTTTCACTAAGTCACACGCCTTTGATTCAACTCTGATTATCTACAGTAACAAACATAGTGTGCACACAGATGACAGTCAAAATCAAAAGCGTGTTGTTAATTAATGGATAATTTTACTTCTTTATCCCAAAAATGACCAGCTGAACATTTCACACACTCATTAAGGGGCTCCAATTTCATTCTGATTTCTTATTCAGGGTTTTGAGTCAAAAGGGTTGTGATCACTCTTTTACAGCTGAATTATTCAATTTGACACTGTTTTTAAAATGTGGTTGTCCCTTCTCACACAACTTCTCTTTTGTGAAAGTTCTTGTCATGCCAGTAGCACCTCAACTTTCCTGTCACACATACCAGCCTGTTGCTACTTGTTTCATACCTGTGTGTGTCAGCATTTGCTGGAAATGCCCCTGCCCTCAATAGTATAATGCTTAGGTCATGTTTTGTTCCTCTGCCGTGGGGGTAAGTCTTGAAGGATGAGTAAATTAACAAGGAAAGCTAGGAAAGCTCTCTGTGTAATATTTTCAGTATAGAGACTGTTTTCTGCATCGACTTGCACATAGAGGTGCAACAGAATGCACAAGTAGAATGCCTCTGTTTTTTTAATTAAGTTTAATTAAATTAAGTTTTTTAATGATTGAATGTCAATCTCTGTCATTCCATCAACTTACATATAAATATTTGTTGCTGCTCTTTTCTCAGAATGTCTAATGGAACTGCATAATATGGGGAAGGAAAAAAAAAAAAATAAAAAAAAAAAAAAAAAATATATATATATATATATATATATATATATATATATATATATATTTATTTATTTTATTTTTTATTTTTTTCCTTGGAGATATATATATATATTCTGTGTCTTCCACCATTGGCTCCCATTCTTTCTCTCTACTAAACTGAAATGATTAATCTAATAATTGACTTGAACTGATTCAGAAAAATTATTCAATCTCAACTTTCCTGAATAAAAGCTTAGTTTCCTTAATTTCGCTGCCACTAAACATTGGTTCCGCTTGTTGTGTTTCACACAGATGCTTGTTGTGATGCACATGATGCCAGGGTTGCCACGAATAACATGGAGCAAAGTTCAGAAGAGACGAGGACAAAAAGTCAGAAAATGTACAATACAATGCATCCACTGTGGTATGGAGCTCAATGATAAAACATTTGCAGCATTACTCCAATATACTTTCATACTGTTGTTATTGTTTTGAGTTCTACATAGATATTTTGTCCTTTTATACTTTTTGTGGTTGCTGGTTCAGCTGGTTCTGGCATAACAGACGAAGTTGTTTGTTTCAGACATGTCTTTTTCACATTTTTACTATTTTTTTTTTCACCTATTGAAATAATCATTGAGTCAAGTGGAAGAAAATAATTGCTAGATTAATCGATTACAAAAATCATCGATAGCTGCAGTTTTAACCTCTGCTGTCTTTGGTGAGGCTGTAAAAACAACATCAAAAACAATATCTGGTTGTGCTACTCCCATCAGAGATCAGGGCTACTTTTACATCCTCTTACCCTGCTCATCTGCAAAACCAGATCATTATAATTAAAAACAACAGAACAAGAAATTCCACACAATTTTGGTCTTTGGTGCGCTGAAAGATCACACCTGTTACCTCCAGATGTGTCTCCTTACAGGACTATACACAGAGAGGGGTCGGGGTGGGTTTACAGGCAAAACATTGGATATTGTTCCCACAGGACAATTGAATACACTGGTTAAAAGTCCGACTGACCAAACACAATGATAGCACTCACGGTACAATGAGAATGGATCAGCAATGAATGAGCAGAGACCATCACAGCACAACGAAAATGGCACAGTTTAACGAGCAATGAGATGCACTCAGACAGCTTAACTTCAGTCTGTTTTTAAATAAGAATTGTGATAAAAACCTTTTCGGTATAATTTTCTGGTACTGACACATAGCCTACCTGCAGATAAAAGAGAATATGCTAAAGATGGTTTACAGTTTGACCTTTTTGCAACTCTTAACAAAATACTCACCAAAGTAGAAACGAATCAGGCAGCCAATTTCTGGATTCATGCCTTCCTCCTGCACCCTGCAAGCATCTTCAAACCCCAGATTGGTGAGATAGTCATTTAATATCTGCAGAGGCCTCTCATCATCCCCCAGTCGCCGCACAGCTCCACCATGCAGCTGGACAAAGAGGGCCGGGATTGGACTAGTATCGAAGGGCTCCAGCCATCCCCTGTTGCCCCAGGGGAGCTCCAGGTCAGGCTGGACAGATGCTTGGCTGGTTAGAGGGCGGGATTGTGAGCTGCTGGAGCATTTAGAGGGAGGGCTGATTAATTCTGGGGTGTCTGTGTTGTCCCTGGCTCCAGTTTCAGTGTCAGGTGCTAGTCTGGTCACTTTGTTGGTAGCACTAGAAGGATCTGTGGTGGAGATGAGGTCCACTTCATCTGAAGAGCTCTCAAATGGGTCTGGTCCTTCAGTGGCACTGTCACAGTTTGGACTCAACACTGAGGATTCGGTACCCAAACTGAGCCCATCACTGAGTGAGCCTTGGTGGTCAGTGCTTCTGGGCCCACCTGGGCTGAAGTCCTCACAGGTGCTGCCTTCCATATCTGAACCAGAGTAGACCCCATAACAGTCTGCCACACTCAAGCTCAAATCCACCCCAATATCATTCAGACACACTTCAGATGAAGAGTTACTAGCAGTTTTATCATCCAACAAGTTAGAGGAGAGTTTAGTATAAGGATAATACTGTTTTGTGTGTTCATTCTCGTATCCTTTGGGGGTTTTAGCATCCACAGTACGACTTGGACATTTGGTATCATCATTCTGTCCAGTGCCTTCTTTAAAGTTATCGTGTAAGTCCACTAAATCAGTGGTTTTGCCGCTAATTCTCAACACAGCTCCAGCTTTGCTCCCTTCTAGCTTGCAGACCACCTCTTTAGCAGTGGTGTCGGCGGTGCACAGCACGGGCCGCGGGTAAAAGGGCGTGAGCCAGTCGTGGACGTGAACGCAGCCGCGGCGTGGGTCCGATCTCACCCATGTCTTATCAGAGGCCTGGAGCTGCTTCGACTGCTTCTGCCGAAGAAAAGTCTTCCTGTCCAGGCTGAGGGTGCTCAGCTGGGAAACGGAGGGAGCGGGACCGGCCGACTCCGCAGGGGATACACCGAGAGAGCTGCTGGTCGGTGGAGCCCCCAGCGACAGATTCCGCTTGTGTCTGTGCCGCCTCCTGCTCAGCACAGAGTTGACAGAAGTGCTGCTGTTGACCGATGTGAGACTGTAAATGTTGGCGGGCATGTTGATATTTTTGGCCGAGCCGCCGATAGCGTTGGCAACTTGGTTTTGATAGATCCCATTCCTTATTGCAATCTGGAGAAGGGAGGTGGCCGCAAGTCCCTTCCCGAAGAGTTTCGCCTCTGCGCCCCCTCCGTCGTCCTCCCCGATGGACGGTCTCTTCTCCCGCGGTGTCAATCCACTGGCTTTGACCGAGCTGCTGTCACCACCAGCGTCGGAGCTCTCCTGTGAGGTTGGCAGAGCAGAAGCCGCCCCTGGCTCCTTTTCTTTCCCACTTTCCATCCCGTTGGGTCCCCGCGGCAGGGTGGCGGTTAGGCAGCAGGTGAGTGCTAAACCTCGGTTAGCTCCGAGCTGTTAGCTCGCTATAGTTTACCGGCTAGTTTTTCAGCATTAGCTTAGCATGCTAGGGTGCTGCGCAGTTCGTCCAAAGAGTTACAGCCGCTACATCCCGTCCGACAGCGATGGCCCAGTTAGCTCTCCCGCGGGAGCTAACCGGCTGGTCGACACGAGAAAATGCTTTTTTAATCGGTCGCCATGGAAGCCAACGCGAGAAGGCGCGACCGCTACTGTACAAGCCCAAGAAAGTGACGATCAACGGCAACACGGTGGACAGGGCGGAGTCTCATTGTATATGAATTATGACACCTTCAGGTGCTATAACAATGCTCCAAATTTACATCGTTTGCACAGCGTGTCCCTGGTTGATAAGTTATGAGCCTTTGCAATTCAAAGGAAATATTAGAAAAAGGAAACGCAGGTCAGGAAAAACGCATACTCATTTATTTCCTCCTCGCCGCTTTGACACACGAGTATAACGTTACGCAATCTCTTGTATCACATCGATTCAGAATAAAGAATAAATATGATGCATGGAAAATAAATTATGTCAACAGAATAATTTACCTACATGCGCAGGTAATTTTCGAAAGCTGTTACATCTTACATATTTAATAGCAACTCATTTTTATATCGAATTTAGCTTTTTATACTTCACAGAAGTCATCCAATTCTCTGAAAGTTGTGGATTACGAGGATACTAAGTCTGTGAATGCAACATCAACTGCAGCTCACTCACTATTTTATTCCATCAAACTCAACATCTCCACTTTAAAAGGACGTTATTTTTATACAAAAAATTTGATTATACCAGATTCAATGAACCCAAGAAATGTTATCTTGCAGGTTCTTCTAATTGACCTTCAATAATTTCCTGTGATGTTTTGAATTTGTTGTGACATGACGTCTTCTGGTGCCACCTATTGGGAAACACAATATCACCGAGGCGACCAGGGACTCCTGCAGTGAGACTGAAGTATCACTTATTATTTCCATTTCTCTAATTCAGTGCTGGAGGAAATATTCAGATCCTTGAATATAAAATCACCCAGTTGAAAGTGAAACTGCAGTGCATTGATCATAGAGTGATAACAACAAAATGAACTTTAAGAGTAAAGTTTTTTTTTTTTTTTCCAGTGTTTCATCTGTAAATATACTGATGATTGTCTGAAATTACAGATATATAAGAGTTTAAATGTTTTACTGGTTACACTGAAGCTAACTTGAACTATCATTGAGTGGTTTAATTTATAGCACACATGTTATCATCTATTCTCCTTTTTTGTCAATCTAAATGCTCATGTTTATAAATTAGTGTTTCACCTTGAAATTTTGGGGGAGTATAAAAAGAATTGCAGTTGTTTCAACCCAGTAAATATGCAGAAATTCCCTCAAGCACTGCTCCAAATTAGCACAAATCACAAGATTCACTTTGTCCACTCTTTATTTACTTGTTTGACTCTGCTCAGGTGTCCTTCACTTAAAAAGGTTTTCTGCAGATAAAGCTGAGCTCAGTTTAATCAGCTACTGTTTGAGCAACACTGAGAGAGAAAGGGGTGTATATATACATATCTGTCTTTATCACTTTTGCATGCTCACAAACAAGGTAGACTGCTGTCACACCACAGTCCAACAGAGGGCAAAGTGCAAGCTTTAACAGTATAGTTTATCTTGCTCTCTCTCTTTCTCTCTCTTCCTTCCTCCCCCGTCAAGTCTCCACCTCATTTTCTCCACCAGCCTTTCAGACTTTCACTCATCAGGCTTCATACGGCTCCGATCTTGACTTCGTGTTTTTCACCAACAGCTGAGGTAAGAACTTACTCTCATACTTTAAATATGTAAATTCTCTCCTTGTGACTCATACAGCCAAATCTGAAAGGGTGATAATCTGCTTCCATCACAGCCACCTTTCAGTGTGGCTAATCCAAACTGCAGTATACAGACATGAAAATTTTTTTTCCCTTGAATCTTACTGGAAAATGGCACTGGTACAGATTTTATTTCCAAACCACCATTTCCAGTAAATAAAAGACTGGGTGACAAATCTCAGCAAAGGGGTGGTAACCAGTCAAAAACATCTCCCTGCAGATACACAGAGAAGGGGAGAGGGATTAGCCTCCTGACACATTACAACCAACCCCAGGAAAGGCATTTCTTCTGGGATTCCGTCAATTTTAAGAGGTCATTTAATCCTGAATCACGTCTTAGAAGCTTAACTTTCTTGGGACAAGTTAAAAGCACTTCCACTGGGGTGTGTGTGATAATTACACTTGTAACCAATGCAGAATCAACTTGCTGTGAAGATGCCCCTTGGAAGAATTGACTTGATTTTGACACTAATTAAATAAAGGGCAAAATGCTTGAGCTATCCATGACAGACAGAAAGGAAGAAAATGAAATTAGCTCACCTTGCTGGTGGATTTAATGTTATCCCATTCCTTTATGATAAAATAAAATTGTGTAACTTAATAAGGTGCCTGAGTGAGGATCAGATGGGCATAAGGGGGTTTTGTTTACTGCTCTGATAAAAACCAATTAGGGGAAGAAAAAGTAATAGATGAATCTAAATGGGGATGGCACACTCGAGGATGGTGAGCAAAACAATGGTTGGTTACTATCAATTTAATTTCTGGTATTTTACACAAACACTTTCAATTTCAAACAAGATGTCAGCAATTGGTGGTTCAGTTCATGCTGGATTTAAGATGCCATGCAGAAGATATTTTTCCTCTGTCAACTTGTGCCTTAAAGAGAGAAAAGAGACAAACAAAGATGGCTAATTCTTTTTTTTTTTGGAATGCCTTCCTTTAAATTGATAAATAGAGACTATAATTAGATGTGGCCAGTTTAAGCCCAAGGACTTTCCTAAGCACATCTCCCTATAAGAAGGTGCGTGTGTGCGCATGTATGCGTGTGGTTAGGTTGCACACTTCCGTTTGCTTTCGTTCCTCAAGCAGAGTACTGACAAATTTAGATTGCAGCAGAATAAAAATGCTGGAAAAATTAAAAAACAAAAAACAGAGCAGAAATACACAATTGTAGGGTAGTGACTCATTAAGATTGCTTGCCCAACCCTGCCAACTATTTCAGCATGGACACATCATTTTCACTCTAAAACAGAGCCACAGAGCGAGGACCAGTTTGTAAAGAAATATACATTACTCACATTTTTGTCAAAACAAGCCTGGTCACCAGATGTGTCATCTGAAACACCGTATAGGAAGCCTGTACAGTGTTGACTGAGGCAGAGGGGAGCTGCAAAGTGGCTCCAGTCCTCAGCAACAGCAGCAGCACTTCTGGTTTGACCCTACTGGCCCTGGGTAAGAAGCTGGGGAGATATCAGCACCAATGAGTCACACAGGAATGCCTTTTTTTTTTTCTTCTTCATTTTCTACCAAATCAGAAGAAAAAAAAAAAGTGATTTCCTCAGTATTGCCTTCATTATCATACCGTTTTTAGAGGTACATTTTTGGTCACTGAGGTTGTAAAACATCCAGAATGTTTAACTTTAAGACACAAACTTGTGATGCAAAGTAGACAAAGTGAGACCAAAAAAGTTTTGTAAAAATCAGCAGTCAATTCACATTGCTGGGTTTCTTTCTGAGAATGTTGGTTGAATGACCAGATAAGTAACAGAAATTTAAACATTTCTTCTAAATTAAAATTGTGTTATAAAAACAGAACACAAAGCTTGATGACCACAGCCTGTATTCAGAAGCTGAGTCTCAAAATGACCCGATCATTCATCTTCTACTGCTTATCTGTAATTTTCTAATGTCACAATGTTGAGAGAAAATGTAAAAACTAGAAAGTTGGAGGCTAAAAATGTCATATACTTCAGTAAGTTTTCTTGACTGATCAACAGTGAAAAAACCCAAAGATACTTATCTGCATCAAAATTTGTCACAACAAAGCAGTCACCACCCTGAACCAAGCCCCCCAGCCCACCTGGACCCAGTGTCCAACCTTACAGGATTTGATTTTTGTGTTTACCTGAAATCTGCTATAGTCTTACAGGCTCGCTCAGAAAATAGTCAGACCAGGCCAGGTCTTATCTTCTGGCTCACATGTTTTCACTACAACTTCAGAGAGATGCTTGAGAGTGAAAACTATACTGAAATGTTGTTGTTTTTTTTTGTTGTTTTTTCTTTTTGTGCTTAAGACCACAAATGTAAATGGATAGCAATACTTCAAATGAAAACACAGGAAATATAGAAAATGTGGTCTTTAAAAATTTCCATCAGGAATTACAATCACTAGAACTGCAACAAAATGACAAGATGAGAATAGATATCAAATATGATTTTGTTAGATACTCATGATGAGTTTAGGACATTAGACCAATGTGACATCCTTCACAATGCCTCATGCAATGACACATCTACAAGCCACCATGAGATTAAAGAATTACAGTATGATTACTAGTAGATAAAGAATACAACCAAAAGTTGTAGTGGCCTATAACTTGAGGTGTAGCGTATTTTCAATCATGCTACAGTAGTTTCCAATGGGTTGTTCCTGTACTTTGGTCTGGTAAAAATGGTTGTCTGACTGTTTACTCTGCTGTGGTCACGTGGTTTGGGTGAAGGCAAGGTTAGCTGCCACTATTTGTGCGCTCCTCTCCTGCTGTCTGCTGATCTCCCTCCCACAGAAGCGCACAAACATGCATGTGATTGCCCTTGTCTGTATATAAAGGGCCCAGATACCACACAATTTTCCAGTTCATGGTTATGAGGGGAATGTGGAAGGAAATCATTCTTCATGAGTTCATATTAGATTCTAAGACACAAAAAGCAGAGAAAACAACAGACTGGCTCCTGCATGTTATTTTATGCAAAAATAAAATTTATAGAAACATTTCATGGCCTTTTTGTGTGTTATATTTTTATATATCATATTGATATTATCACATCACAATGTAACTTAACATCTCCTCAACCAGGCTTCTTTAAAACAAGGCCACAAACCAATAAGTATATGACTGTAGAGCTGCATTTGAGCCCCTGAATGAAATTATTTCATCAGTTATGTCAGTGTTGATTAGTCATTTGGATGTAAGATAGTACAACATCATTCTAGAATTTTGTTGACTTCAGTTACCTTCTGTTATATGTTCTTAACCTCATTGAGGTAATGAGGTTAAGAACATATTTCAGGACAGCATCATTCCTCTCTGACTCATTATCATCATCTCTTGTGTGGCCATGGGCTAAATGGGAGTTTCCAGTCTCTAAGCATTTGGTTCAGTTCCTTTTTTGTCTGGTGTTGACTCAAAGTGAAAAATCAAATCAAGTAAGTAAGTATGTATATGTATTTATATAGGGCAAAATTATAAGAGTTACATCATAGCACTTTACATATAGAGCAGGTCCAGAGCAAACTCTTTATGGAGTTGTTGTTTTAGCATTACATACAATAAATGGAATTTGGGATTAAAAACACTGACCGTATTTGAACCCAGATATCGCTGTCTGGGCCAAAAACACTCTGCTTTACTTGCAGTTTCAGGTGATAAAGGACAATGCTCTGCAAAACAGCTGCTGACCTGGGGTAAAAATTCTCACTTCCCTATATTTAGCATGACTTTCATTATTACACTCTGGATTTCACTTCCTCTGTCTTCATAGGCGTCCATGTGAATGAAGCAAGTCATGGACAAAACGCCCCAAATCGATCTGACCTTCATCACCGAACGTATCATCTCCATATTCTGTCCTCATGAGTGTCCAGAGGAGACGTACCTGCAAAACCTGCAGAAGGTTATTCCCATGCTGCAGTCGAAGCATGGAAACAACTACTTGGTGAGATGACTGCAATGTACAGCAGTGGAAGAACTGTGTAGGTGTTAAATTGAAATAGTAATACCATAGTGTAGAATTTCTTTAAATTACCAGCCAAAGAAAGTCATAATTCCCAGAAACTTGGATAGTATTTACATAATGAATGATCAAAATTTGAAATGTACATTGTAAAGTAAAGAAGTAAGTTTTTATACCTCCACTACAGCAACAGTCAAAGCTGTTGTGTTCTTATGAATAAATATCTTAGTTATGCCCGAGAGAATTTCTTTTCAATTTCGATCAAACGTGCAACTTCTTCTTAAAAATTAACTGTTTAGATTCGTTGTGAGCAAAGGTCAAGTGTGACTGTGACCAGTTTTACACAACATTGTAATTATGACAGAGTTGGAATGTTGAAGTGATTATATTTTAGCTCTTTTTAGGCCCAATAACCAACAGAAGCATTAGCAGTGAAATATTCTTTAAGAAGCAAAAGTGAAAATGTTTTGCAGAACAACCATTCATTCTTCTTCTACTGCTTATCTGTTTCTGGGTCGCGGGGGTTGCTGGAATCAATCCTGGCTCACGCTGGGCAAGAGGGGGGGGGGGTACACCCTGGACTGTTTGCCAGTCCATCACAGGGCCAACACACAGAGACAGACAGACACCAGCAGCCACTCACACACTCAGACCTATGGACAATTTAGAGTCACCAATTAACCTAAACATGATGTCTTTGGACGGTGGGAGGTAATTGGGGTACCTTGAGGAAACTCACGCAGGCATGGTGAGAACATGCAAATTGGCCCCAGGCTGAGAACCAAACCTGGGAACTTCTTGTTGTGGTGCAACAGTGCTAACCACTGTGCCACCATGCTGCCCTCAAGAACAACCATTTGCAGATATATATATACAAGATAGACATGTTATATTGGAAGCGTTATGCACATCACTTTAAGATTTCAGGATGTTTTGGTTTAATTTCATATCTTCAGTTCACCACTCTGTATTTTTCTTTCTTTCAGCTCATCAACCTCTCACAGAAGAATGCCGTTCTCACACAAATGAACAATGAGGTAGTGACAACACTTCACACTGTTCATTTATAAGAGGAAATATTGCAGCATGTGGACATGTGCTGGATGTGTGATTCCTCTGTCAGGTGTTGGACACAGGGTGGATGGATCCTCTGGCTCCAAATTTGGATCAGATCTACAGCATGTGTGCAACCATAGACAACTGGCTGCAAACAAACGAGAAGCACGTCCTGGTGCTGCACTGCAGGGTAAATTCCTCACACTGTTCTTAACATCGATCTGCCTGCTATAGAGCTGATTTGTCCTAATGCTTTCTCTGTCTTCCTCAGGGAGGTAAAGGGCAGCTTGGAGTCCTGGTGGCTTCTTATATTCACTTCAGCAACATGTTAGCCAGGTAACACTGATGTCAGATGTTGAATATTATTTAGAAAAACAAGCTGTTGAAATGATTGAAATGATGACTCATTATGGTGAAAGATGAATAATGCCTCCTCCCTGGCTTTCCTGTTGCTCCCTCGTTGTCCCGATATGAAAAAAGGCAAAAGGTCCCAAAAAATTCCTTAAAAAAGGAAAAAGAAAAAATCTCCCATGTGGAAACAAATGGAAATAGAAAAAGCCTGTGCAATGTATCAGACGGGCATACAATTTAAAGGCAATCTATTTGCCGTACTTTTTGTGGCGCACTTAAAACCCTTAAATTTTTTCAAAAATCGGCAGTGCGCCTTATGTATGGATTCTTGTTGTGCTTACTGACCTTAAACCAATTTTGTGTGGTACACTGTGCTCAAAAATCTGTCAAAATGTTTTAGTGCGTCTTTGGTCAGCGACGAAGCCGCTCCGCCTGATGGATGGAGCATTCCCAGCTGGCACAGAGACGTTGTATTAACATTACTCCTTGGTTGGATATGGGTTGCCACGTCAGACAACGTTAGATAACTAATTATGCTGTGCTGGCAAGCAACCATCATCCAACATTTAGTCAGTGTTACCTTTCAATAATTAGACGTCAAGCCAACGCTAGGTTTTTAACGTAAACCCAATTTTCAAATCCATATCATAATCCAGTTATGATCAAATGTTGTTTTACAACGTTGTTCCAATGTCATACTAACTTCAGGTGTTTGCTGTCTCTGGCAATGATAAACCAATCAGAATGCAGCACGCCAGTACGCTTACCTCCGCCACTTTTTGTAACACCAGTACGTGCTGTGCTTCCCTTTGTATATTTTATCATGCGCCTTATGAATGACAATAGACCCGTTCATTGATTCATTGATTCACCTTTATAATGCAGTGCGCCTTATGATCTGCAAAATACGGTATGAGTTTTCTCTCTGGAGCACAGTGATCAAACAAGTGTGCCTCCGGTTTGGCTAGAATATACAAAAATTAGAGTAGAAGAAAATCAAATCAGAATATTACAAACATCAAAATATATTAAAAAAATCTGACATTTTAATTTTAATAAGATAAAAAAAAAAAAAAAGTTAAATCAAGTCAAAGCAACCAACCCTTGATCTGCTGCTATCAACAGGCCAAATGAAGAAGAAGCTTTTAGCCTTACGGTCTGTCCAACAGTGAACTTTTCAGCCACTGTGGGCTAAATCATTGTCCAAATTTGATCATTCATTCATCTTCTACTGCTTATCTGTTTCCTGGTCATGGGGGATGCTGGGGCCGATATCAGCTCACACTGGCTGAGGGCAGGGTACACCCTGGACAGGTCACCAGTCCATCACAGGCCCAACACACAGAGACCAACAGAGAGAAACAACCACTCACACTCAGACAATTTAGAGTCACCAATTAACCCAGACATACATGTCTTTGGATGGTGGGAGTAAACCGGAGTACCTGGAGGAAACCCACACATGCATGGGGAGAACATGCAAGCTCTGCTTAGAAATTATCCAAATTAAATCAGAGTAAAACTTAAATAGCCCAGTATTGACATTTACTGTTGAGCCTGTATCTAGGTCAAAGAACACAGACATAACAATAGATAGAGAGAACAGAGGCTGATCTGCACGATCAGGCAAAGGGCAGCACATTTCAGGCAGTGATGCCTGTGAATTGATTCACTGTTAATTCCACTTTACCTGACCACTAGGCCTTTAAATACCACAAAACGCTATCCATTTCACTCCAAGGCATTTTAAAATCACACAATCAAATAATGGGATGAAATGAAAAGTCAGTGAGAGACAAGCAGCTCACAGGCTTTAATGAGCCCAGGTAAACATGCAAAAGCAAATCTATTCTTGCTGTTTGTAGTCAGTTCACTTGGAATACCAAAGGAGTTTGCATTATTTTGTTGTACTGCAAAGTACCAGCAAAGGTTTTTTGTTCGTTTGTCCTTTTTTCAGACGAAATTTTGTGAACATCATATATCAGTAAAGTCTTGCCAAAAAAAACCCAAAAAACTATATCCACGCTGTTTTTTTTTTCTTTTTTTTTTAATCCCTTAAAGTGCATTTTACACATCACAGTCTGTTTACTAGTCTTTGGAAGCAACATTGCATCTTTTTTCATTTTTTTTCTTTACCTTTAGTTTACCAGGTAAAATGTTTGAGAACTAATTCTCATTTACAAACATGACCCGGCCAAGAGGCCCTAGTTGGAAAAAAATACATACATATAGACACACCCAGCACACATAAAAGAGGATGAAGAAAAACATAGGAGCAAGTATGTAAAGCAATACCAGGATAAATTGCAGGAGCAATATTGGGAAAAAGGGGAGAAGTAATGTGTATGTGTGAGCATGTACATGTTTGCATGTAAATGAAGTAATGGAGAGAATGTGAGTGTGTCTGGGAAAAGATGCAAGTCTTTTGTGGCTCCAGAGGGAGTTGTGTGAAGTCTGATAAATATCTGGAGTCAGAGTCAGGTGGGTCTCAAAGCAGCGACACGCTGCACTGTTAGTTTGTTCCAGCTTTTCATTGGAGCTGCAGGGTGAGGGAAATATCAAATCCAAGACATTGATACCATTTGGATAATTTTATACACATTTCTATAAAATTAAAAATATATTTTTTCAGCAAATGGATTAGTGTGAGAACAACAAATTATTTCCATTTATTGTCCATGTTTAGTAGCTGTTGGGGAAGCTTTTTGTCATAACCCTTCAATGGCAATTCTTTTACCCACAATGTAAGTGACATTTCAAATGTTTCACTGTACTGACAGAGGCAGATATTTCAAAACTTCCAAAGGCATGAAAGTCAAAGTGTCTGTTGGTCTGGATGCCACACTAAACACGCCTGAAGAAATACATGTTTTGTTTATATGTGAATAATGCAGGTGGTGTCACATGCCACTCCATCTGAACATATACCTCTCCCTCAGTGCAGGCCTTTCTCTTGACCACTTTTCCATGAAGAGGTTCTACAACGACAAGCTGTCGGCCCTGATGACCCCATCCCAGAAACGGTAAGATTTAGTCTGATGGAGCAGGATCACTGCAGGTCAGAAGTCAACAACTGCTTAGTAGGCTATTGTACCCTCTGCAAAGTAAGCACACGGATCTGCTGTGAATGCTGACCTCAGACTGCAAGGTCATTAATCACATGATTTATGTTCTCGTGAAAGCTGCTAAAAGGAGCATGACTCTCTCAGTTATAACAGTGGATAAATAAAGTAAATGAATTGGTCTCTCTCTGCTCTTCAGGTATGTGTGGATGTTGGGGAGTATGTTAAGAGGAGGGTTGAGGATGTATCCCTCTCCGACTTTCCTCCTCTGTGTTGTTCTTCATCGTCTTCCTAAAATAAGACCGGATGGAGGTAAGGCTGACTGTCATCATTACAATGTTCACATTGTCTGGTTATATTTTACTGACTAAATTAGTTTGGTTTTGATTTGTTTTTTGTGTTTTCTTTCTTTTTTTTCCCCTTTATTTTTTTTAAACTGTGGCAGCACGTGGGTGCAGTGGCTAGCACTGTGACTTCAGTTTTAAATACGTCCTCCCGCTGTCCAAAGATGGGTTAGGTCAAATAGTGATATTAAAGTGATGATAGGTGTGAACCTGAGTTAATAACCATTTTCCTCTTACTGCCATCTTGGTTTATGAAATACAAATTTCTCTTTGCTCACATTGATTGTGAGCAAATCCCATTATGTCACATTCAGCCCACACTCATTGACCTCCTGCCTCGCCACCTCATCACTCACAGTCGCCTTCACCTGGTCCCCCCAACTGAAGCTCCTCTCCACTCATCAGCCAGCCAGTATTTTAACAGCCCAGATCCTCACAGACACTGCCAGATTGTTGTCGCGTCATGCACTCCAGCACTCTTTTCCAGACTGATCTCCTTTCACTGACCACATTTCCTCGTCTCTGCCCTGGAAATCTGACCTGCATTCTGCCCCTGACTCTGAGTCCTGCCTGTGTGTCTCCTGGTTCTGGTTTCTCTGGCTTTCCTAGGAGGAATTGCCTGCAACCTCTTTCAAAACTATGTTCCTGCTGTCCAGTGGCTGTGTGATATTATCACTGTCTGTGCTCCAGAGAACGAGGCTCACATCCTGGCAGGGACACTAACTGAACTCTGAACATGAAGAAAATTCTTGTGGATTGTTACTCAGTTACTGTGAGGATTTGAATAAAGACACTCCTGTTGTCGTGCTGCTCTTGGATCCTGCCTAAACCCATGACACACTATCATCTAAATATCACAATGTCCTCCAACATCAGGCCCTAATTTTTAACTGTAATCAACGCTAGTCGAATTTCTTTCTGATGTTGCGATGAAGTGCAGGGTCCACCGGGAGGAGGAAACCCTCTGTCCTCGGATCCTTGATATTGTAAAGCGAAACCTTTCCAACACAAACCCTTCAGCAGAAAAGAAACACCTGAAGTCTGTCGAGTCCATTAATAAAAGTCACATGAAGGTCACAACGTTTCTGAAGAGTTCTACGAAGTCAAAGCTTGAAACTGCCCATGGTCTTATCATGTTGTCTTCTTCTTAGGATGTTCTCTCTTCCTGAGAGTCTACCAGAGCCTGCAGGCTGTCTGCACATCACCTGTTTAGTAAGAACTACAGTGCATGTTGAAATGATCATCTCTGATAGGACATTAATGCAGGATGCACAAGCAGCTAACGTGTTTCTCTCCATCACAGTCACATCACTGCGGAACAGCCTGACTTGCTCTACTTTGTGCTGCAGCCAGCTCAGCTACTCAAAGGAGACATCATGGTGGGTGGAAATGGCATTTTTATTTTCATTTAATCATTCACAGTTTACATTACTAACATGGAAGGGACACAGTAAGGTATAGCAATAGTAGCTCAGCTTGCACAAACTTTACTTCTGCCATGCTGTGTGTATGAATATATCCATTATTTTTATTTTAATGGGTCAGTGGGACAGCACAGCAACATAGCGGTTAGCACTGCTGCCTCACAGGCTGTAGAAGGTTGTGGGTTCATTTCCTGGGGCTGAGGACTTGTATGTGGAGTTTGCATGTTCTCTCTGTGCCTGCATGGGTTACCTCCGGGCACTACGGTTTCCTCCCACTGTCCAAAGACATGTTTAGGTTGATCAGTGACTCTAAATTGCCCATAGTTATAAGTGTGAGTAAGAGTGGTTGTTGGTCTCTGTCTGTCTCTGTGTGTTGACCCTGTGATGGATTGACGACCTGTCCAGGGTGTACCTCGCCTCTCGCTCAATGTGAGCTGGGATTGGCTCCAGTACCCCTGCAACCCAGAAACAGATAAGTGGTAGAAGATGAGTGAATGAAACAGTGAGTGTGTTTGATGCACAAAACAACAAAGAGTTTTATGGAGTGAAGGTGTTTATTGAAACTCAACTTCCACAGACGAACAACAAAATTTTACTGTGCAGTGGTGAATGTCAAAGGAATCATCATTAAGTGGGGATAACTTAAAATATCAACTTTTGGTGTTCTATAAAATTAGCATGAAAGGAGTGTTGCACTTTCTAAAAAAACAAAACAAAACAAAAACTATTTAATTAAGTTTACAATTTGTATCCCAAATGGATAAGCGGTTGAAGATGAAGGTGAATTTGTTTAATTTTATCCTGGAAATATTTAGAGAAAGTGAAAATAAAGTTATGCAGTTCTTTATTCTATCATAAAGTGATGTGAAAATGATACACAAACTATAAAAATTATATCCTGCAGGTGGTGTGTTATGATATAAACAGCAACTCGTCCAGCCGGCAGGTCGTTTTCCGCCTCCAATTTCACACTGGCCTTGTACACAGACGCACCCTTACCTTCCTTAAGCCAGACCTCGACTGTGCCATTGAAGGTACTCACCCATACACACACTATCACACTTTTCTCTACTGCTCTATCAGTCTTAATCTGTGACTGATAAAGGCTGGAGTCTCTCTGCAACCTCCCTTATGCCAATGTAAATACCTGGACTGTACTGACCTTGGACCCCATATCAGATGTTCAGGTGTGAATTACACATGAGAACAAGGTCCGGAAGTAGGTTATCTGTCCAGGTGTCTGACCTCTGCCTGATGCAATTTTCCAGATCCTCGGTTCCCAGAAAATGGAAAAGTGGAACTGCTGTTTTCTGAAAGTCCTGAAAAGTGCACAGGTAAGTTCACAAGAGGATTTCCTCTCTTTTCTTTTGATTTAGAAGCTTTGTTTAGAAACATCATTGCAGTGAAATTGTTACATAGCAGAGAATATGTACACCAAAATATGTATTGGATGTTTTTACTTCAAGATTAAAGGGCTTATATATTATATTTTCCTAGTTTTTGTTACTATGAAAAGATCTATTCCATCTCATCATAGTTTTATGTCTCCTTAATATCTCTCAAGCTTCTCTCTGGAGCTCAAAAAAATTCAGACCTATCTTCTGATTGAGGGACTTTTGGGGTAAACCAGTAAAAATACAGCATATTTCATGTTAAAAATAAATAAATAAAAAACAACAAAAAAAAAAAAACCAACTCCTGTAAGGCTGGAGAATGGATCAAGGTGGACTAGGCTTGGGACTGGTTCACTGTGACATCACAAAGTTCATGAAATCCTGATGGCTTGTTATAAGACTCAGCTGGGAGCATTGTGGACTTTGATATTTTTGCTGTATTAATACAGAACCTAGACCAGATTTAGAAACTAAGATATGGAGGTCTACCTTTAGACCATATGGATTTTTAAGAGTCTGACGGCACATGAGTATGTTTGACTGTGTTAGGCTGACGCACACTGATTAGTGGCAAAGCTTCAGAAACAGACCCCCAGCTGGGGACGCTGTTGGACAGACCGGCTTCTGCACGTACAGCCACACTCCTCGCCTCTCTGCAAGAAGCGATGCGAACAATGGTCCTACGCACACACTCACGCTTGACAAGAATTCCGATCGCAGGTTGTATGCACAGCTTGTATGACAACACGCTGTATGACAACACACAAACAGGGCGGGGAAAACCAGTCACACACATGCGCGCGCACACGCATACGACAGAATTAAATTCAAGATTGACTTTCAGAACTATGATTGAAATCAAACCTGGACCTGTGTGATCAGCTAGTGTGTGTCTGTGTGTCGTCACTGTTGTTTAACTGACTCATTCTTACTATCTGGTATATTCCCTGTGCAGACAGAGAGCTCTGGCACAACGGAGAATCTGTGACGGTGAGCTACGACACCCTGGACCCCCTGGTGAGACGAGACTCCTTCCAAGAGTGTCCCCTTGAGATGGGTAAGGAGGATTTTAGTGATTTTTTTTTTTTTTTTTAAACCAGCCCTGCCTGCTGTTTTTCAAAACTATATCATACTTCGGGTCACTTTCTTTTCCTGTTTTGAATTTCTGTGGCGTGTCCGACATAATTATTAGACACACTCGGCTCTGGTCCAACATAACGGTGACATTTAGTTACCTTCGCTGTGAAAACTGGAGCACCTGCTCAGCCCAGACCTGGCTTGCTCACATTTCACCTCCCTCATGTCTCATGTGCACGTCACTTGCTGGTGACCTGCTGGTAATTTTCCAAACTATGCTGCACAGCTTTTGTATGCGTTTTTCCTGCCATCACACAGCAACTTTTGGTTTCCAGATTACTGCAGTTATTTTTACACATATTTGGATATGGATTTTTTCAAAGTTCAGGTCAAATCAGATCTGTGCACATGTGCAGTCCTGCTGATGACAGCTGTGCGATGATCTGGAAGTTCTTCAGCTTTCATCAAACTACAGAAGATGCTATGGAAGAGAAAGTAATTTTTCACAGTAACATGTGACAGCAAGTTGCATATTTCTCTTAAGCTCTGAACTCACATTTGACGTGAACACAATTAAAAAGCAGCTCATTTCACGTTTATTTCTGTTCTTCCTTCGAATTATTGACAACAAACGGAAGAATTACCAAACATTTTCCTGAGTAAAAACACATGGCCTCAGTGCAACTGGAGCTAATTTATTTGGGTCTCTGCAATAAGCCTGACATGTTAACAAGCATCATCTTCAAAATGGTTTGGTTCATTAAAAGTATTATCCCATAAAATAAATAGGAATTAATGCTCATTTTGGAGGTAAACAGATGAGTACATTTGGCAGGTGTGCTATAAAGAAGTAAGTCAAAGGTACAGGGTTCTTGTGGAGGTGAGTTTTTGGAGTCAAAAGAAAAAAAACCAAAACAAAACATGTTAACAGATACACAGGACCTTGTTCAGCAGTGGCCGAAAAGTCAGTGAAGCATGTGAGTGTTGGGTGACTCTGGACCAGCAGGATAAATTTCCCTCTTTGCCACGACTCATTTGAGGTAGATGACCCTGAACTGCTCTAGTACTGTTGTTCAGCACGCACTAATTAAAGCTGCACTGTAATTTCATGTAACATGTCAGTTACTGCAAAAATGAAAGTGACACCAAGGTCATCCTGGAAAAAAAAAAAAAAAATCTAAATAAATAAAAAAAAAAAAAGGCTGAAAAGGGTTTAATTTCAGTGCAAACACAGATGTGTTTGCAACTAACTGCAGCTATGCTTCAGTTTCTGAACAGCTGCATTTCCAGCTGTAGCAGTTGATGATAAATCTGCAGTCCACAACCTGCTTAGCACCACACAGTAGATAGTGAGCTGGTGGAGACAAAACCAGAGTGAGTGTTGGACTTTGTGGTCTCAAACATTACTCCCATGTTCTGATTATGATGCTCTGTGTGTTTCTTGTATGAAGAAAGAGGTATTTCCTGCTTGCTGATGTTAGGTAATGTGTAGTAGGTGGATTTTGCCGCTTGCTGTGGGATATTTCTACTCCCAACCACCTTATAAATATATAATATATTCCTATATATATCTGGCTCCTGTTCAGATGCTGCAACTCTGTGTGGATGCAGGTCCAGTTTTTGAGATTGGGTTTGGACTCTGGCCACAGCTGTAGTCACACTTGTGGGCGATTGACTGTTCATCAGTGCGACAGCTTACAACTGCTGCAGTCTCAAAGGCCTCTATGGCGTTCCAGGGAAATGGGTGTGACAGCAATCCTACAGACAGCAGCCAGACCAGACCTGTGTGCTTGGAGGTGGCTGTTTTCCAATTTAGTTAAAATAACTGTTCACACACACAAATCAAAAGCAAAACGCACGCACAAACAAACAGGCAGCTGAAACAATCACCTTTAATCAGTGTTGGAGGTTTCAGTTCCAGCTGTTTTATACCCCTTTTTGCAAAAACTGGTCCGACCAGGCATGTAATTTGGAAAGGCCGATCACTAAGGGGAGAAATGTGGAAGCCTAGCATGTAAACACATACTCAGATGAATGCAAACACACATGGCCATTACATTTAACCACCATCACACTAGCATAATGAGGGTGCCAGCAAGTTAGCAATGTAGCCATTTGCAAGAATGTTGTTTTCAACCACAGGTGGTTCTACTTTACCCTCACACCCATCTGCTCCCCTCGTCATATCATTCCATCTCCACATCTTCTTTTACTCTCTCCCTTTCTTGTGTTCCTCTATATCTCCTCTCATCTTTCTGTCTATATCTGTTGGTATCAGGTTCAAGTTGCACTTTGTTGTTCCTCCCCATCCCCCTTATTCACACAAGTCTCTCCAGAGCCTGCCCCATGTTTACATTCCCCTCTCCATATTTGGCCTGGTCAGTGTCCTTGTGCTTTGTGTGTTTTTGCTTGAAAGTGCATTATGTGTGCAGCATAAACTCATCTACCTGCATGTGTGTGTCTGTTTGTTTTTGTGTGTATGTATGTGCTTGCCAGTCTGGTGAATGATCTACCCTTCAGTTTCCTTCTCCCGCTTCCTGTTCTTTGACATGAAATGCATGAATGCACAGACTCCCTCTCCACTGCGTTACCTACCTGAGTTGGCCCCGGACAGGATGCAGGAGGGGAGGGGGCGGTGGGGATGGGGGGGGGCAAAGAAAACAAAACCAAAGGTTGATTTCTTGGTGAAGGCGGGGATTCGTAGTGCAGGGGACGTAGCAGGCAAGGAAGGAGTGCAGGATTTACATGAGAGAGAGTGAGAGAGGGGTTAGGGGTGAGGGAAAAGCAGGGGGAGATACAAGGGGGGTATGTTAGCACCTTAAGAGAGAGAATGCACTCTGTTTGTCTTTCCTTTGGCAGCCTGAGAGACAGAGAGGACGAGAGGACAGCACAGGAGGGAGGGACAAAACAGGAGAGACGTCCACCAGAGCTGGTCTGAACCTTTTCAGTCTATGTTCTCATCCTTCTCACTCAGTTCTTGTGTCTGCCTCTTCTTCCACTCTGCTCCTCATCTATTTTTCTTTTCCTCTTCCTCCGACTGCAAAGGGTGAGCTTTTCCATCCTGTCTCTAGTCTGCAGAAGGAACTGTGAAAGTTCGTCCCCCAACTGCCGATAAAGTAAGCTGCTTTTTGATGGGTTTGTCATGCTGTTATGTGTTTGTGTGCGTGTTGTAACTAAAGGGTCCTTACAGTACAGTAAAAGTTATACAACTCGTTCAACTTATTGTACAACTTGTTCATCAGCATGCCAATGTATTTCTCATATGTGCATGTGTGTGAGTGAGTGTGTGTGTGTGTGAGAGAGAGAAACCTATGAGACCAGCTGGGAGGTTTTACCATGCATGTCTGGTATTCGAGGTTTATTGCCCCTCAGGTATTAGGAGGCTGCACTGGTATGCACTGTATGAAGTGTTGCTGCTACTGTACTCTGTAACATGAGAAGACTCTTTATCAGAGGATGTTCCTGTCTAGTGTGTTTTGGATGGTTACCTTCTTGGGTTATTGCGCAGCTTTAAAAAGTTTTATCCAATGAACAGTCCAAGACGAAAAAGTCTGGATTCAGAACAAGAGCATGCGTTGTGTAAAATAACAGGAAAAAAACACACAGATAAAAACTATTAACATGGTAGAGTCAATAAATTTTCTGTTGATCAACTTATTGATTCATGATTAATATTCTGTAGTTCTTGTGTGTTTCCAATATGTGGCAAGACATTTAAATCTGTTTATATGTTGTTCCAAACTTAAAGTTTGCCTGTTTGGATGTGTGTGCACGTGGGGACACATGCCCAGCCAACTTGGGTATGACATGACAGACACGCAAATATACAGCCATATCTATGTGTCAGCCTACACAAAGGGGCTTTGTGTTATATACATGAAGTGTGTCTGGTGTGATGACTGTGGTCCAACAGGCGATGTGTGTTTTTGTCTGTGTCATAATGAACCATGCCTGCACTGCTGGTATGACTATGTTCATGAGGTTAGTCACACTATAACTTGATTAAAAATGGCTCTAGTGACAAAATCTCTAAATCTCTCTGTCTTCTTTTTTCTGGGCACTTAAACAAAATATTGCAAATTTCAGATAATTTTTGGTGCTTTCACAGTATTAAAAGAAAGAACCTAGACCTGCTTTATAGCCTTAAAGTCAAGCTACCTTTATACTATAATAATTTTTGGTGGTAAGCGAAAACCTGATTTCATCATGCCCCTGTTTTCTGAGGCTAAAACTGCTCTTTTTGCATCTGTTTTTACTCCTCTGTCAACATGTAAACCTCCAGCTGAACAGAGTGGGTTTTGTCTCCGCAGTTGCCTCTCATGTACTGGATCCTGTAAATGGCAGTTTGTACAGCAGAGTGAGGAAGGCGAGCTGTGAGGAAGGAGTTTCCATGCCCCTGACCACCAGCAGCCCGAGCTGCAGTGACCAAGATCTGTCTGCCAGCAGCAACTCGGGCCTGTCTGTGGCCTCACAGGGCCAGACCGGAGCCTGGCACAGGAGAGGGAACACGCAGGACAAGTGCACCCAGGCAAGAAAGCTATTCCCTGGGCTGGACTTTGAAATTGCTAAGCCTCTTCTGGAAGTCATGACTGAGCTGGCTGCTTACGGCGGAAGGGAAGTGGAGATGAGTGAAGATGAGATTGGATTAGATCACACCATGAATGGGGAGGGTTCATCCAATGAGAGGGAGACCGACATACTAGATGATGAAGATGAAGTGGATGATATGGCAGCTTCTGCTTTAGACATACCAAGCTCAATTAGCATTGACTCCCTGTCCTCAGAGAACCTGCCTGAGACTCAGAAGTCAACCCAAGCTGAATATTCCACACACTCCTGGGTGCGGCAGCAGCAGATGCTGGAGGCCATCACTGAGAATTACATTGAAGTGGATGCAGAAGGGAGGTTGATAAAAGTTGGGAAAGAGAGGCCTTCATCTATGGAAGCTCCTGACACACCAAAACGAGGAATCAGCAGCAGAGAAGCTGTGCAGAGAAGAATTCTGGACGAGCATGGATCACACCAAAACACAGATAATGCACACAATCCACAGCTGGTTCAGACTAATTCATCTAGCCAAGAGGAGGGTTTGGTGTCGTTAACCACGGACATTGATGAGTCCTTAGAGCAGTTGAACCAGCTGATTCTGGATTTGGATCCCACCTTTGTGCCAGTTCCTACACGCTTAACCCCTCTGCCCCGCTGTGCTTCCTCACACACCAATGGCCTCAGCTACAAGGGAAATGCACACCTCACAGGTAAGACCAATCACCTCAAATAAAACTGTAGAAAAACCGCTAACAGTGGGTATTCATTCAGTAATTTCATCCCAATTTCTAATCTAATCTAAGTTCTATATCTTTGTGGTTTGCTTGAATTACATCTTGTTTTGCTTATTACACATAAAAGATGTGAAAGGTGGACGTGCAAGCAGTAATTTTTTACATTTTACAAATACAACACCCATTTCTGGTTCCAGACTTGTTATCGCTTGCCTCGACTGCTGCATTGCCCTTCATGCTGGCACTGTGAAACTCTTAAAGATGATCAACAATACGGGAGCCCAAGTTAAACTCTTACTCACTGAACTCCTGGTTACACATGGCTCAGTCGTTCAGGTTCCCTTTTATCCTAATTCCTCCAATGAAGATTGTCTTTCTCAGTCCTGACTGCTTTTGTAACTGGTTCTCGGAAATGTAGCAAACTGAAAACGGTAACAAGGTTTCGAGGGCTAATTTCACAAGCCGTCAGCACCTCCAACATAGAGAGAACCATTTATAACCCTGAAGGACTAAAGTGCTGTCTCATCATGGAAATTTACATCTGTGTTTGTTTCTGAAGGTGTGTTTGTGTGCTTGGTGTTTACTGAGAGAGTGGAAGCATTTGATTAAGGAGGTAGTTGATATTCCTCCTGTGTTAGCTGTGTGAAATCAGGCCCTCTGCCCTCAGCTGGCTTGTGTTTACCCTCCAGGTTGCTTTTATTTTGAATGGAAATATACAAAACTGAAAGAAAAAGTTATATAAGAAACATACACAAA
The DNA here is from genome assembly GCF_900963305.1 of Echeneis naucrates. NCBI lineage: Eukaryota > Metazoa > Chordata > Actinopteri > Carangiformes > Echeneidae > Echeneis > Echeneis naucrates. The sequence goes on from NC_042514.1 coordinate 22,305,750, forward strand.
GTTGGCAAAGCCTTCAAAACAAAATCCTACAACATGGTTACAGTTTTCCTAGAAGCTGAATGGGATTGAATCAATTCCTTTTTATCTGGAAAGACTCAGTTAAGATCTGTCTGTTAAAAGGAAATATTGACGGGAAAGAAAAGATGGTCCTCAAAGTCACAGCAATCCCACAATCAAATTTTTTCAAATTCAGGATTGAAAAACTTATTTCAAAAGTTAGAAGTTAACCGTAGTTCATTCTGGTGAAGGGCCAGATTTACCACAGTGGGTGACTGGCCAAGCAGTGGGCAGCAAATCAGTCATCAAGGTGAAGGGGACTGAGCTGGATGAGATCGCAGATGGGGCAGAACAAGAGGTCAGGCCTTGTTGTTAATCAGGTGATGGGTAGATCAGATGCAAACATGAAAGATGAGGAAGGGGAACTCTAGCTGAAGACTTTGGAACCCATATATAGTCAATGACATCAGAGAATTGAAATAGTTTCCAATTAATCTGCTGTTCTGATCAACTAATTGAGTAGTCAAGTAATTGTTGAGCTGTGAATAATGGCTATTATCAGACCAGAAGCACGACATACTGACTGAAGCTGTGCTGTGAAGCTGAAGCAATAAATGATGACTTAATGACGCGGTGCCTCCCAGTCAAGACTTCAGAGAGAAACTCTGAGCACTTGGACCTGAACTTTTCTGAACCCCATGTAACCCCATGCCCTGTAAATACAAAGTTTGTTTCCATTTAACCGAACAGATTCACATTCACAGTAAGGAATGTGGAAGTGAATCTCTACACCTGACAAGTTCATCTGCTGTCATGTGACACGGCCTGGATGAAGAGGCCCATAGCTGTGGCGACCTCTGTTTGCTCTCTGATTGAGAGCTGGCGTCATAGGTGCACGAGTGACACCACCACTTCCTGCCTCTTTGCACCCAGAGAAGCTGTTCCTTCAATACCAGCTCCTGATGTTTGACATGGGAGCTCACTGCCAGTTGAGGGCTGATGGGAGAGCCCGGAAAAGCTCTTGAGTCTCCAATGGCCACAGTGGAGGCCATGACACCTAAGCTTCAGGTGCTTTTCCGGAGACCCATGGAGACCCATGGCCATGTGCCACGAAGGGTTACATTGCTGCTGATGTTGATGTTGATGATTCGGCATTTTTGCACACCATCAATTTTCTCTTCAAATTGAACATGCATGCTTATGTGTAAACCGGTCAGGGGACTGTGTCAGTAGGTGGCGGGGGCTGGAAGCAGATATTTCTTTGGGGCAAATGTAATGCAGTGAACTCTAATATGCCACTGCATAATATCTCTGCCGCTGACTGTGCTTGTTTCTTGAAGGGGATGTTTTGCGGTGGGGATGTGTAAGTGATCAGGAATGCGTCTGATGTTCAAAACAACACTTTGCTCTCCTGTGTGCTTGTGTCGTACCCTCCCTCTCATCATGTCAGGGCTCTTATACTGCAAAGAGAGGGGAGCCCTCACACAAGCACATTGGGTATCGAGTCATCCTCTACCCCCCCTCGTCCCCCCATCGGCAGGCTGTGCAAGAGAACCTGGATTAGTTTCAGTTGGACTAGTTTGGCCTCTGCACAATTTTGAGATGATGGATGGGCATAGTGACAGCTGAGCTCAAACTGTTCCATCATCATTGTTTTTATAGCAAGCCTGTAATCTGCTGATGTTTCCAAGCCGGGGCATGGCAAAATTGAAGCAGATTCAGAGCCACATGTCTGAGAGCAATGATGCCAACCGTCCATGTCAATGTGAACTTTGTGTGCAGCTCAAAGTTTTGTGAACGTGCACAGTGTAACAATTCTTTAAATCAAAACAAATTGCCAAATACTGTTTTTCTTCTTTTTCTCCTTTTTGTTCTTATCTACATCTAGATTTTTATTGTAATTGGAAAACAGAGTTGCGGTGCAGATCGACTCGTTCAGAGAAATAAGATAAAACTATGGAATAAAGTATTTCAATTAAGTAAAATTTTTGTTCACTCCTACAACCGAAACATTTTTCTGCAAGCTCACAACAGAATCATCTCAATGCACTTTCCAAATGGAGCATAAAATCATTTACAAAAATCCAACAGTTTCTACCAAAACAAGCAATTGGCAAGAAAAAAAATTTCCTCTCCAGAGGCCGAAACATCAGACATCAGATAATCTTTTCATTCCTCACTCACTCATCTTCATCTGCATCCGGGTTGCAGGAGCCAATCCCAGCTCACATAGGGCAAGGGGCGCGGTACACCCTGGACAGGTCACCAGTCCATCGCAGGGCCAACACACAAAGACAAACAGAGACAAACAACCACTCAAGCTCGCATTCACACCTACGGTCAATTTAACGTCTTCAGATAACCTATACATGCATGTCTTTGGACGGTGGGAGGAAACCCACGCAGACATGGGGAGAACATGCAAACTCCCCACAGAAAGGCCTCATGCATCTCAAAATTAGTTTTTTCTCGTGTGAAAATATAACCAAGCAAAACAAAAATTTGCCTCAAAATGTGACCAAGTTATTATTCATATTGAAGTTTTGTCCACAAGCTTCATTTCTTTAAAACATTACCTTTTTAACACGGGAGAAAGATTGTTGACACCAGTGACTGGATTTGGTTGGTGGGAATGTGAATCAAGTGATGATGTTCATCACTGTTGAAAACAAAAAGCTTTTACCAAGTTTAGATTTTTTTCAGATATTAATTGATTCTGTTAGTGATGAAATGTAAATTTGATTTGATTTTCCTGTTGAAGATGAATTTGAGCCCAGGAAAGAGCAGAGCTACTTAAGATTGATTGAACCACATTAGGAAAAATACTGACACTAAAATAAGCCTTTTCTAATCAGTTTGTTTTATAATCCTTTATTAAATTTATCCTTCTGGCCAAAATCAGCCTGTTGTTCAGCGTCTGTGTAATAAGAAGGTATGTCTGTGGGAGGATCAGTTTGAGCCTGGGGGGGCGATGATCTTCACCTCTGATTGTTCCAACAGATGTTTTTCCAGCTCCGCATCATAATGTTTCACCAGCTGGTTCCAGCTGGTTCCTGCTCTCAGTCACACAGACAATCCCTCTGCTGATAAACGCACTCATAGAAAAATGTTTTTTACAGAAACGCACCAATCATCGATTATAACCATCCCTTTTCACCAAATCTGGTCATAAATGTGTCAGTCACAACAATTCAATGACTTCAGGACCCAAACAGACACACACATACACAGAAGCAGCTGGCTAACAAAACCAGGACACCATGACAAAGGCACTCCCCAATAATGTTTTGGTTCGTTACAACAATAGACACATTCATAAGACTGATCTGATCATAATCTGACTCTCCTTTTCTGTCTCCCGCCCTCTCACCTTTACTCACTCCTCTCTCCACTTCTGACTCAGGGTGGAATCATCAGAAACAGGTCAGCGATGTGAAAGACTACGCCGGTCCTCATAGTCCAGGACAGAGAGGACCTCAGAACTTCAGTCCCCCTTTTTCACTTTCTGGGGTAAACACAGTTTTCAGTTTACCTTACTTCACTCTACTTTCCTTTTTCCATGGGATTAGCAACAAACACATTCTGTGAAAAAATTACAATAATAACCATCCATAATAAACATCAAGGCTGTTAAAAACAAAATCTACTATAACCATTAAAAATAATTACATGATGACAGGGGACCTAAAATAACCCAACTACTTACCAAAATGTCTTTACTAAAATAAGCTAATAAAGTCTTAGAAGTATATGAAAAACAAGTAGTCATCTTGACTCACTAATTGATTCTAATTGAGCCCAGAACCTTATTCAGCTTACAGATTCTTTCTAACCAGCACTTCCTCTCTCCTCTGTACCTTCAACCAAGCCTGGCAAAAAATGGCTGTGAAAAAATATGCTTCATGCTTGGACAATTCATGAAAACAACAGCTGGTTTTCATGCTAAGCTACTGAATACAGACAGTGAGCTTTTCTCTGTGGACTGAGAGTTTTGAAACTTTCACTGTGTTAATATAGAACCTACACCCAGTCTATAAACAAAGACCACATGGAGGTCTGCCCCTAGACCATACAGTCCTTTAATGTCTACCTTCAGATCTTATGGACCTTTAATCACCAGTTTTAACATGGACAGAGCAGAAACACACAACTGGCAGCATGTATGAGTTGCGACACTCAAAATGAACCAGTATGCGTCAGGTTAGCCTGAGAGGCCACACAGAGCAAGACAAGACAGAGGTTCCTGTCACTTTTCCAATCCGCTGTCTAATTGAAACCAGAGGAACAGTTGTGGCTCTGTCTCCCTTAACTTCTATGAACTTAAGAATTGTGTCACTGAGTGTAACATTGTGTTATTGCTCCAGAATCTGTCCTGAGTTTATAACTGTATTTACAGCTTTGCTCTTTTCTGCCTCTGTCCTTCTCTCTTATATCATCTTTCTCTCTGCTCTTGGACTCATCCTTATGGCTAGGTGGCATGAATGGTCTGATTGTTTACACCAAAACACAGGATACCACAGACAGATCACAAGACTGATGTCTGCAATTGTGTTTGCATGTCTGTGTGCGTCTGCGTTTGCGTCTGCATCTGCGTGCGTGCGTGTGCCTGTCACCTCATGGGAAGATCTCCCTAATTTTCTCCCTTGTTCTTTTGTTATTGTTGTTCTTTGAAGCACGGGCATCTCCACAAAGCCAACAGCGTGGGTTGTCAGGGGCAAATGGAGAGCTCGGATATTGTCCCACAAACCCCAGCCTTCCCCCTATCCCCTCCAACGCCCTATGGTAAGAGATAATACCAAGATGGACACGTTGGGTTGTGGCTTTCTTGCGTTTTGAAATCTTAAAAGTGTCTTTCTTTTCTTCCCAGTGAAAAACTTCTCTGAGTTTTCCCAGTTCAGGACTGGCAGGCAGTGGGACCAACAGAGCTGCACACAAGGTACACTTTCCAGTGGATTGTGTGCATGAGTGAGTGTGAGTGTGTGTATGTATGTGTGCACTAAAGACTGAATGTTAAAAATGCTATAATGCTGGCCGACGTTCAAATTTGGCTTGAATATCTTCTAGACATAACACACTCACACTCAAAACACACACACACACGCACACACACACACACACACACACACAGACCTGCAGGCACAGCTCTACTTTGGATCGGCCTAACTGGTCAGAGATGTATTTGGCTGGTTTTGTGTTTGGGGTAAAGAGGGTTTGTGGTGCAAGGGGTCAAAAAAAAAAAAAGCACTTGTCCCATCGGACTATTGCAGGACAGCTGATGCTGGTGGTGCTAATAATAGCTGGGGGTAGCAAAGGAAGGGACCACTGCTGGCAGGATGTCCACTCACGTCCTGTTGTGGGAGGGGATGAGAGCAGAGGGGAGGGGAGGGTCTTTTGTTGCTCTGACTTCCTGCTCAAAGAGATGCGTACCACACAGCTGCAGAAGGAATTCACTTTAGTGTCAGAAAAACATAAGCGTCTCTCAGCGTGCAGGTTTCAGATCCGACCGAGTTGCTCTTGGTTCTGACGTTCTTTTTGTTTTTCTTGCTGAGCAAATGAAGCCCATGAATGATGACACAAAACAAGATGCATTCCCAAAAGATGAAAATTAATAAATCAAAGCAGAGGAGAAGAAAAAACAAAGTCATATCTTAAAACAGTGATTCTGTGCTCAAACCTTTATTGCTCCTTCAACCTTAAGCTCAAACAACTTCTGCAACCTAGGGTACTTTAGTAGTTAAAACATGTTCCATCTCTGTGCAGAAAGTGTTAAACACTTTCTGCACAGAGAAAGTACACAGAGAAAATACATAGGATTGTATTTTCTATTAGTTCTGACGAGCTTCAACTTCCTACATGTATTTCACAATAAAGGCACGAGAGACTGCGTAGTATGAAACATATCTACAGGTTTGCATAAATGATCACATCCAGAACATAAATGTAATATATGTACATTTATTAAATGCCTCCATACAAAACATTTGAGGGTCAAAAAATACATGGAAAATTTATATTAGAATTGGAATCATTTCCTGAAGTGAACTTCTTTTTAATCTTCTGTTACTAAGCTTTTATCTAAATATAAATGCAGATCACAAATTAAACTTGTGGCCTTTCTTAAAATTTCACCATATCGTTGTCTTAAAATCTAATAGCAAAATTATCAACATCAAATCATAAACAGCAGATAATGACATAAGTAATATTTTTTCCAAAACATTTATTGATAGCAAAACTAATCCGTTTCTCTGTGTACTGCAGACAGATCTGTTTGTTCCTTTAATGTCCTTTTGTTTATTATATACATAACCAGAGCAGGCATGCAGCAGGATGGAGGAACAGCTGAAAAAAGACGAAATATTACTTGTGTACAGGAAAAATACCTGATTCTCTCTCATTGCTGGAGGAGGGGCAGACAGGAGTTTCCTGTTTCCCATGATGGAGGTGGATGACAGTCTAGGAAATAATTTGTCATGTCGAGAGAAAAGTCTGATTTCCTGTTTGAATGATTATTATTTCATGTTGACCTTCATTAGTGTAATTTAATAATTGGCCCAAGGCTACTGTGTTATGGAGAGCGATTATTGTGGGTGGAGGCCAAACAGCACTTAGTCAGTCCATTATACTGTGTTCCCACAGTCTTTATCAGACGGGCTGATCACACAGAAAATGCTGAAATTGTTGGTTGATGTATGAACTGATTTTAATGAGGTTCAACCCCAGATACAGATAAAGTGTCTTAATTGCATTAATTTAAATATCAGCCTAACATGGAAATATGTAATATCTTAATAACGTTCAACATGAGTCAGAGTTTGTGGACTGTGCCTGTAAAGAAAAAATTAAAGCTGCATTCGGGATTGTGCTTGGTGACTTCTGCAGCTGTGGCCAAATAAGTGCAACCGTTTCCTTCTCACACATCCAACAGATGCTTCATTAGCCTTAATTCTGAGCCAATACAAATCTAATAGTCCATTTTTAACTCTATTTTTGGTCTCCACCACTTCCTGAGGGAGCTATCTGACTCCATAGCTGCCAAACACTTCAGTATGTCCACAATTTCTCACTTTCAGACTGAAAGCAGTTTGCTCTGAGCTCACCAGTTAGGCCTGAGCTTTGACCTGAAGCTCGCCATGCCAGGCACTGATCTGCAAGGGCGCTTCGCTCATCTTCACCACATACTTCATGGACATTCTGTCCAAATCCCTGTAACTGTATGTGTCTGCTGATTGGTCAACGACAGAATATTTACTTTTAAAAGATGATAAAACGCTGTGAAAAATGTCTGCAGGGTCATAACTTTGAGCACCTTTTATTTATGATTGATCACAAGTGCAGCATTAAGATCAGTTAATGTCTTCTGTTATTTTACCAGTTTTTATCAGTTTTCCAAAATTCGAAATCGCAATTTCATATCTGAAACACACACAGGACATCTGAGAAACCTCTTTGGTTTCACTTTGAGAACTTCATAGTTTTAATTTGATCTAATTTGATCTTCGGATTAAAAAAAGTTTTCATGAACCCAGTAAGTTATAGACACCAGTGGATAGAAATGAAATCCTTCGACAAAACCAAAGAAACTCATCACATCATTAAAGGTTGGCAGCTAATGTCAACAGATTGATAACAGTCTTTACATCCCCACAAAGATGAACACCATCATCGTCTCTCTTTCTCCTCGTGACAGTGAAGAGCACAGGACTAAAATGTTACGGAATTACTTCTCTTCACATGAGGCTGAATCTAAATAAACAGAGACATACAGCAGCTCTCAGCCACCGGAAACAGCCTTCAGCAAAAGCAATGTTGATTTTATGAGCTAAGGACGGTTCACTCAAACACACAGTTGACTGTCTGTTGCTCAGGTATCAAAGGTCAGGGCAGAGAGCAAGAGGATGGCTCTCCTTCAGATGATGAGGAGGATTGGCCAAAGGTTTTTAATTGCCTTTGTTGATCTTGAACAGACAGGTTTGGTGCATACAGATGTTTTACTGTGTAATTGCAAACTAATGGTGTGAGCAAAAGGACTGAAAGCGGCTGTTAAACTTAATGACAGGTTTTAATACAACTCTCATTCATTCATTCATTCATTCACCTTGTACAGCTTATCTGCTCTTGGGTCGTGATGGGTGCTTGAGCCAATCCCAGGTCACACTGGGCGAGGGCGGGGTGTACTCTGGACAGGCCACCAGTCCATCACAGGGCCAACATACAGAGAGACAGAGAAGAACTAAGACCTATGAACAATGCACAGTTACCAATCAATCTAGACATGCAGTCTTTAGACTGTAGGAGGAAACCCACACAAGCACAGAGAGAACATGCAAACTCCACACAGAAAGGCCCCAGACCTGGGAACCACACCCGCAACCTTCTTGCTGTAAGGCAAAAGCACTGACCACAATGCGACTGTGCTGCCCCATACAAATCTATTATTGTTTTCTGATCCATGATTCTATGAAATTGATGTTTAAATATAATCGCATCAATTGATTGTATTACATCACGTAGACACTTTTATTAAAAGTGGTCACTTAATTTATGAAGCGTATCCATGACATGAACAATGCTTCCCAGAAAATTGAATTATGGCTCTCCTGATCTAACACCCTGTAGTTTGTTCTTCTTATTGTTATTATTACTGTTAACGGTAGTATTACTATTATCATCCATCCATCCATCTTCATCCGCTTATCCAGGGTCTGTTTGCGAACATTACAATTATTATTTATTTCAAAATTTGTTGTTAAACACTAGATGACGAACTTGTTTTGTATGTAAATTTACATGTGAAAAAAAAATGTATGGTCTGTTCCTTTAAAGTCAGAGATGTATGAACATTCTTGATAAACACAAAATGTTTTTGAGACTGAACCTGCAATGCACTCCAAAATCTGTTGACAATTCTGTTAAAGTTCAGCATTTTAGGAAATTATACACAACGAACATCGACTTTTTCTTCTGTGAATTTCAAAGCTGAGCCTAGCTGCCAGTTGGCTCTTTCATTTTTGTCTGCATCTAAAGTGTCTTATGCTCCCAGGTTTTTGTTTGCATTCGTAATACAATTTTCATAACGATGACCTGGTCCTTTAAAGTGATAAGGGAGCAGCACAGATGGACAGAGTTGCTGCAGCTCATTTCCTGTGACAGAGCAGGTTAAAATGAGGCACATGCGTCCTCTGAAACAAGTAAACTCGACACAATTCAATCAAAGGCTTTATGGTGTAATTTATGATGCGCTGAGATTAGACACATGGAAGGAGACACAGCCAGTGTGTGTCTGCATGCCTTTGTTTTTGCGTTTGTGGTAAGCAGATAGTGGGAGTGGACACACATGCCCTCACATAGTGGCCATAGAAACCAACCCGACTGCCAACCATCAGTTCGCCCCCAAATACCTCCTCCTCCTGCTGCTCTCTGCAGTTCATAAAAGCCCACATATGACATCTGACCCCCCTGGAATTCAATCTGATTAGGGGAAAGTGCTCACAGTGGCTCAGCAGGAACAATGCTCAGTGGTCAGCCAGAGGAAGAGGAGGGAGGGCATGTCGGCTAGGATGGGGGGGGAGGGGGGAGAAATTCTCTACTTCTCTTCTCTCCCTCCCTCACTCTGTCCTCCCTCTATCCCTTCCTCCATACAAACCCAGAAGTCGAGCGGTCACAGCAAGCTGGGAACAAAACTGTGAGCTTATTTTTCCGTCTGGAGGACAACAAGAATCGGCCATAGTGGCAAAACAACCCAGAACTTGAGGGGGGGAAAAAAAAAACCTCAGCATATAAGTCAAGCTCATATTGCTCTTTGCAGATTGAAGTGACAGAGAGAGAGAGAGAAAGAGAGAGAGCAGGAGGTTCAGGGTTGAGGGGTGGTGGTGGTGGTGGGGGGGTTTCGTTAACGCAAGGAGTCAGACCAACTGAGAAACAGATCCAGACCCTGGAGCAGGGAGGTGAAGAACTGTTACTAAATTTGGGGGTTAAACAGGAAGCTGACTAGTTTGAGGAAACTTCTGAAGATGTCCCATCATGACTGCATCTCTTGGTAAGTACTAGCTCACACATGACGTGAGAAATCTTGTAAGAGTGTGTGTGGCTGAATGACTTTCTTTGTGCGTGTGTGTACAAACCAAACTACAAACCAGGGAAATTCAGAATTTCCATTACCATCCATCTGAGCAGTTAACGAAATTTAGCAGCTCCTTATTTTTTAATCCTCTCTGTCAGCAGATGTTTTTCTTCTCTGCTTTCTGCTCATTCTCTCCTGTTTATGCTGCGTTATCTCCCCCTCTGTCCCCATGGGAATTTTAGGAGGGCATACATGCACAGAAACACTTCCCCTCTTTTCTCCAGGCCTCTGGTGCTGTGATGCTTCTGGAATTTTTTGTCAGATGCTTGTTACACACCCCTCCGACCCTCATCCCCCTCTCTCTGTCTCTCTCTCTATCTATATTTTCTGCTCTTAGAAGGACTTCTATTCTTTTGTTGATCTGTTCTGGATGGATCTGCAGCCTTTTATGACATCCCATATGGGGTAGTGAGGTGGTTTGTTCCACTGCTGCTTTAATGACCTCATTCTATTAAAGACTATTTTGGCCTCCATCATGCAGTCATGGAAGGCTGATGTACTTGTGGTTAACCCCCCCTGGCTTTGCACTGTGTATTACTTACTTGGACTGAACCAAAAAAGTTGATTTTGTCTGTCTGCTGTTGCCATGTTTTGTGTTTTCCACATCTGCCAGAGATGCCATACACACACATAAAAATATGGGCAGAAATTACATGACAAGCTTTTTCAGCTGCGTCATCATACAAAAAGATCTTTGATGTCTGTTGTTACTCCATTTGTGCTTGGCATAAATCCTCAGCCTTTGCACTTAAAAGGTTAACACCCACTTCAGAAAACAGGTGGTGTTTCAAAGAACAAACACAAGTGGAAAGTCTTATTTTAGTCGTTCTTCAGTGATCAGACACATTATCCACAGGTAATTTAAAGGAGCTGTTTGGAAGTTTTTCTGTTGCCACATAGACAGAATTTGCATCAATACTTACTGGTTCATTCATTTAATCCCCAAGAACGAAGATGCTGCCCTCAAGCGCAATGTTTCTTCCACTGAAGTTTCCATGATAACCGTGAACCAGATCTGATGTTGCATATTATGTTTTGTCTTATGAATTCAATGGATGAAAGCTGTTGATAAACACAACCACATTCCTTTAATTATTGTTTTATTATTATACACATATTAATATCATTATCCATTTTGATTAATTGTCAGAGTAAAGTAGAAAGTCTTCTGTTCCATTCTTAATGAAACAGATGTAGAATATGTGCACAATTTTGTGAGCAATCTTAGTTTAGAGAAAATAAATGATGACAGGTCAAAACTGTTGAGTGAGCTGCTGTGAGCCGCTGTACAGACGTTGTAATAATCAATTAATTTTGCTGTGTGAGAAACAGCGGACTTCTGTGGGATGACAGGAAATGAAGGACAAAGAAGCCACAAGGACGGAAAATGTTGACAGCAAAGGGGACAGAGGGGAAGCTGAGGGTGCAGAGAACAAAATGGAAAAAGGGAAATGAGGATTTGGTTCCCTGGAGCATTATTCAACATGTGGTTTGTTTTAAACTGCAGCCTGTGTGAGATTTACCAGAGCATCAATTGTTCTGCATGCAAACTCTGATGATGTAATGGCAACTAGAATATTTGCCATTTGTAATGTGACGAAGATGCATGGAGGTGAAAGAAGTATGAATGCCCACAGATAAGAACAGCCTCATCAAACAACACTGAATTATCACAGTGATATTTCCCTTTTTTGATATTCTACTTGAAATCTTAACACAACTGTATGTTATGGATCCCAGCAGACCACAGGTATCACATTTACCATATGACCATGCATTAAGACATACAACTAACAACTGAAACCACAATCCTGGGAGGTTCTAGGACTGAATGATCACTGGAGTCAGTGTGACTCTGCAAATTATCCATGTTCATATTACATGAATCTGCCACTAAGAACTGATTTGCTTTAGACTTTAAGGTCTAAACTGTTAATTTAAACATTCAAAGTACCTGCCGGTCTCCTCACTAGACGAAACTGACAATGTCAGGTTTTGAAGCTTGCACATAAAGATAATGAAGCAGAAACAGAAACAGGACCTTGTGCTCATACTGTCCATCATCATAACAGGTCATAAAGAGCTGCTTGTGTCGCAGGAGCACGTTAGAGCTACAGAAAGGGACAATCACTTCTGCAGATGGTTAAAGTCTGAGGAATTTCAATGCAGCTTAATGATCATGATCAAATGTCTGGGACAGTTCAGACTTCCTTAAATCATGACATCATTGATATTCACCTCTAGCTTAAGGGAAGAACAAAAACTGTATGAAAAGCTCTTTTATTGAACAGGTTGAATCCCTTACTGAGTTTTTTAGTATTTTGGTTTTGGTTTAGTTGAAAGACATCTGAGAGTTTATAGATTTTATGACGTACTCCCAGACAAATGTGGCAAGGTCGACAGTTCAATGGCCTGCTCCTCCACTCAGCAACGGCCCTTGGGCAAGATATTGAACCTTAAATTTATTTTATGGCTGTTCAATGTAAGTGGTTGACGCACATTATAGGTAGAAAGTATGAATAATTGAATCTGGCACTTCAAGTAATCAATGAGACTAGAAAAGCATTGGCACTAATAGAAGACTAAATCATCCACTTAAACTTCAAATCAAACACTCGCTGAGAGAGAAACCAGAGCAGGGGCTCCAACTATAGTTAATAAAACCATCAGCTCTTCATCAGAATACTTCAGTAAACACCTCATGAATGAGCGTTGTCTTTAAACACTGTTCCCTTCCCTTAAACACCCTTCACCCTCTCCCTCGGCTCAGTGCTGTAATTCTTTGGCCTCTCCTCTGACACTTCACTGGACCCATAAAATTGTTGTTCAAAGCGCCAGTGGAAAGGAATCTGATTTATAGGTGGCAGGCTACTAGTTAGTCGTACAAACCAAAATGCTCCGCTTGACAACTCTCAGCTTCTGGATAGGAGGATGAGGGAAGACTCAGCAGGGACTGAGGGCAGTTGATTTTTTTATTTTTTTTTTTTATTTATTTATTTTTTTTGTTTCTGAAGTTGAGAGGGCGAAGCTGAACAACTACTCACATTCTCAATTAGGGAAGGGAGGGAAGTGCATTCTTTCTGGGAAGAAAATACTCCAGCAATAACAGCAACCTGTATGGTCGTCACTACGTCTGAGTGTTTTAGCTCCTAGTTTTGACATTGTAAGACACAGAGGGACTGCAGCTGATGACGAATGTTGCGCATTTAACGGTGAATGAGACATAAGAAATATTTGAGTATTGTTGTGACTGTCTGTGTGTAGGAACTTGTATAATAACAGAGTACATATATAAGGGCACCTCACTTCTGTTGCGATATAACTTATATGGGGCACCATTTTGTTGGGGTTAGGGTTAGTTCATTGGTCCTGGCCATCAAACATTGACTAAACTATTAATATTAAAAATATATATGTTAACTGATAACTTTAATTAATATCAAAGTTAACCCTAAAAAGTGAAACATTCACTAAATCATCAGTCTCATGAAATACTATTAATTTAGATCTCTGACTATTAATTACTGAGTAAATACAGCCAAGTTAACATATTAAAGCAGAAGGACTCAGAGTTCTGCAGAGAAGAGGTTGGTAATATTCCTTCCTTTGCAACATCAAATAGACCAGCGGTTGTGTTTCAGAGCATTTGCTATAAAGCACAGCAAACATACAGGTACTATCCAAACATAAATGTACATTTGTGTGTCTGCGTGCGTGTCTATGTATGTCCATATGCATGTGTGACAGTGACTGAATGGCAAACAATGAAACTACAAACAAGATGGCTGCTGCGGCCACGTCTCATGTGGTCCTTTGTTAAGGCCAGCTGAAATAGTTCCAAGGTGCCAGGGTAGAAATGGGGGAAGGTTAGTTGCTATGCAGGGCGAGTGATGTGCTAAAGCATGTGTGATTGTACAACAATCAACATCAACTCCTGGTGTGGCTAGCCACCAACCTAAACACATACAAGGAAGCCCAGCAGAGAAAGTAGCCAAACCTACATTTGCACGTACAAAGGATAACAGTCCTGTTCTTAGCTGTGCTTATTTTATGCTAGGTTGGCCAAGTGAACATTATGCAGTTCTTGGACAAGCAACTAGCTTCCTTGTGCTTTGTCCAAGTCCAGAGTCCAGACCTGCTGGTCTGAGTGGAATTGAGTGGAGTGAATTCCTCCTTAGTTCCATAAGTTGGTTGCATTGCAGTTAAGTTAGCTGTTGATGCGGAGAACAGCAGGGGAACGTTGTGTCAAGTCTGCTGGCATTCAGCTTGTCCACTCTTAGACATTTTAGGAAGGACCTCACATTGCTACCATGGGAAGAGTGAAGAGTTGCAAAAGAGGTCAGGACCAACCTCCAAGAGAGGAAAGGTGATCCAAGGGAGGCCTCAGAGGATTAACTTCAGCCCCTGACACATAGGAACCAGACCATCAGGGCTTTTTTAAAAAAATTTTTTGATTGTTTGTTTGTTTGTTTTTTCAATTAAGGAATTTTCAAAGCATAAATAAGAGCTTCATTTCACCCTGAACCCTGATGTGTTTCTAGTCTTGGTCATGAAGCCCCAAAGAGTCTTTGGACAGCAGCAGGTGTCTTCCTCCTCAGCCCGTTTCCTTTTCTGCTCAGTGTTGCTCTTTGGAAACTGCAGCCTGTGATCTCGCTCAACAACTGTAACATGCTGTACACTGTGTGTGTGGAGACAAATTCCTTCCTGTAACATTCCTGCGGTCCTGCAAACCCACTGTTGTCCTCCGTGTGCATCAGTGTGGGTGTGTATGTTTTTGTTGTTTAAGTGTATGAAGGCTAATCGCTCTGTCACTGTGATGCACCTCAGTGAGTAAATGTTCTGACGCGTGTGAAGTTAGACAGTCAAAGAGATGAGAAGAAGCGAGTCCTTGTCAGAGTAAATAAAGCGGCTCTGAACTTATGCTGAGTGTGCGGCAGCCGCATGTTTTTCCGACTTTCTACATATCTGTTCTGTTTTTCTTCTCGCTGCCATTCATACCGTACTGCTCATGCAGCAGCCAGCGTGGGCTGAGGTGGCAAGATATTAGCTCCAGATTACCTCACCCAGGCTTTAATGATTAATGGGCTTTATCTCCACACCAGGCATTGCAACCAGCGTTCTCTCTCAGTGTACGTATTCATGTGTGTGTTGCAGGTTTGCAGACGCTGGTGGAAGCTGATGGAGGTTGGCAGCCGTGCCCACATGGGTCTGTGCCATCTGGAACTTGTTTGCATAGTTGACCTGAACTGAAGAGGCTTTGTGTTCAGTCAGAGCAACAGAAGTGAAAACAACAGACAGAAAAATATTGTTTAGAAAATGAGCAGGTCCAAAACTCCCAGAGGTTTTCACAGAATAAAGTGGAACATTTACGTTTTTTGTTGTACAGTATGGATTGTGATTTTATAAGTGTCCTGCTCTAGCTCAAAGTTTAGTCCCAGAAAGGTGAAGTGGGAGAAGTCATAATAGAAAACACACACACAAAGTTAAGTAACATTAATAGTTGCAATTCTAACTGAAACAGAAGGAAAAGGAAAAAAAAATCCTGTACATAAAATAACAATTTGACACATATGTGAGTGAATGAACACATTTGCTTTACAACACTTATGTCACTGACACACGTCACACATGTCACACATTGAACCTGCCTTTGGTTGAAACCTTCCCCCACAAATTAAATAAGTGCTCCATCTGTTCAGCTGTTAACATGTTTTTATTCACGTCATTGTTTAGTTACACTCTCCTGCTTATCAGTTTCTGGATCACAGGGGTGCTGGAGCCAATCCCAACCAATGATTTGGGCGAGGGTGGGGTACACCCTGGACAGGTTGCAAATCTATTCCAGGGCCAACACACAGAGACAGACAGAGATAAACAACCACTCACACTCACACTCAGACCTACGGACAATTTAGAGTCACCAGTTAACCTAGACTACTCTTTGGACTGAGTGAGTACCCAGAGGACGCAGGGGAAACTCTCTCAGGCATGGGGAGAACATGCAAACTCCAACCCTCGACCCTCTTGCTCTGAGGCAACACTGCTAATCACTCTGCCGGTGTCACCCTTTTTTTAGTTACAGAATTAGTCAAACTTCTCTAACACAAATGTTGTTTGAGTGCTCTATCAAATACCAAAGGCAGTTTGTTAACATTTAGCTCTGACAGTTTACATTGGCTTCTTTTAACTGATTGAGTGATCAAATTCAAATAAAGAAAATTTCAGGTGAAAACTCAGAGAAACCAAATCCTACAAGGTTAGACGATGGGTCAAGGTGGGTGGAGCTTTGGGCATGTAGCTTGTTATGACATCACAATGTCAAAGAAATCCTGATAACTGGTCTTATGGATCAGTTTATTGCAAGTATTTCTCTGAGGACTGAGACTTTTATGATACTTTAACTGGATTAATATAGAACCAGATTTACTTTTAAATAAGACGTTGATCTCTACCTTTATAGTGTGTGGGACCTTTAAAAAATGTGCATGTCTCCTCATCTGTTTCACACTGGGCCTGAAATGTTTTCTCTCAGTATGTCCCTCCATGATTCTTCATTAGTGAGTCTATTTAAATGTAAGTAGCTATGGATACTTTGCAGCATGGAAACAGGATGTTAAAGGTGTTTGATGGCGTAATAACAACCACGGAAGCCTCAACGACCAGAGTTTGGCTTGAGGTCAGAGGTCAGGGTGGGATTGGTTGGTGTTGCCACAGTTCAGACTGTTCTGTAATTAAATGGATGAGCTGGGATGAGCTGTGGAGCAGCAGATGTGACAAAACCTCAGTGAGGCCATTCAGCCATGGGAACGTGGGGAGATGAAACTCGGTTGTTTTCTGAGAAGAGTTTAAAGAGAGGAAAACTGACAGTGACAGTGGGAATGTTTGAGGAATCGGGCTGCCCTCAGCATCTCACTTCTACTACAGCCTCAAGCTACACCTCTCTCCTGGTCTATGAAAGATTGTCAGTGATTACAGGTTAAGGTATAGTTTGACTCCAGTATAATATGCTCCAGCCTCTTGAGCTTAGTCTAAATTGAGTATTGACTGCCTGTGTTAATATTACATATACAAATGAGAATTCATTTGGATTCATTGTGAGAGATTTGCTGACATTTCTTAAATGCTGCTACATGAGATTTCTCACATTTATCAAACATCAGTGATGACAGGTGCTAAGTTACACACCAATAACGTTCAACTGTATAAGTGTCACATATTGATTTTGGTATTAACGTCTTGTTCTTAATACATTTCATTTCTTGTTTTGTGCGAAGATGAACACAAACATCCTTTTGACTTTGTCCAAGTGAGTCCTGCTTAGAGCAGCTGCCAGGAAGTCCACACTCATACTGTAGATATCTGATATGGCATAAAGAATGTTGGCATCATCGAAATGTGTGTGGGAGTCCCTCTGCTGATAAAAGTCCCATTAACCCTAAAACATCTCAGCCAATGGTGAGAGATGGTTAGGGTTAGGGTTGAGTACAAATCCTGCATTTAGATAACAGATGACTGTGATCAGATCATATAGTCTGCAAGTCGTTCAGCCAAGATTTCTTTTGTACCAAACAAGTTAAATAATACTTACTATGTGAAATATCAAAGTCCTTAGCAAATAATAATAATAATAATAAATAATTACTTAAACTATCATAAGAGATGAGCCCACTCAATAGTTTACTCAACTTTCTGTCTTTTATATTTATAAGATTTATATGCAAATGAAGTGATTATACAACCGGCATATAAAATGGAAATACTAAGCACCTACAGCTAAAAAGACCAAGCGCTATGTTGCTGTCCAAACATTCAGATGTTTTACACTTGTTCTCTGTGTGCGTTGCTGTTTAATTACGCACACATTCATGCCTTCCTGAAATTCACTGACAGCACACGTGATTATATAATCTATCTCGAGATGCTGTATCTTGTCCAACATGGTCACACACAAAGCTGTGAGTCCAAATTCCTCATTCTCTGAGTGTTTGAATGGCGGGGAAGGAGCGGAAGAGTGAGGAGAGGAGAGGAGTGGGTGAGTTGGGTCTGTGTGGTGTGGTGGGGGTGGGGTGTTATCTGAAACAAGGAACTCTTTATAATGACTGACTCTTTTCACGGTGACTCATCGAGCTACACGGGCCTGTCCATGGCCTGAGGAGGCATGTCCTGTGTTTGCTGAATGACACACTGTGTTGTCAGAATGTCAGAGTGTCCTGTTGAGATGTTTGAAATGCCGCACGCACACACGCCTCTGCTTATTGTTAAGGGCTGTCAAATCCTACAGCCTCATACATGTTTAAATTCCAGTTTTCTGAAGCATATTGTGCCTGGGTGACAATATAAGCTTCAAGAAAAAAGAAATTATTTGGATAAATTAAAGTAGCAGGAAAGACCTACCCTGATTGGCTCGGTCCAGCGCAGCACAAGTTAAAGAGAACCGATGCTTACTCTTTCAGATGCCCATAGTTTTGTGGACGGTATGAACCACAGTGGCAGCTCCACGGATGGAGAGCTGTTCAGATCGGACATAGTGGTTACTCCTGCTTCCTGTCAGAGGATTTTTGGCTCCATGTGCTCAGTGTCATCAGGGAGTCCCCTCCCCCACACAGACAGGTGGACACACACTTACACAACAGCTTTAAAGTGTATTTACAATAATGTAGAACATGTTCTTACATGTAGAAATCCGTGCCATGTTGATGTTAGACTATATATAATTATAATAGTATAATGGTTAATATTATTATAAAGAATTTAATCTTGAATCTTTAATATGGTTTCTTTTAACTTCATATACCAGACTAATTCACTAATCCAGAAACTAATCCATTACAAAACCTCTTCCTGTTTCTCAGCAGTGCCACTCCTCCTCCTGTGTGGCATGACATGACTCCAAACTCCCTGAACTCCCCATACCCGCCCCAGCCCTCAGCCCCCCTCTCTCTCAGCATTCCCAATGCCCACAGTTCTCCCAGGGGTGCTTTAAAAAGCCTGGGTGGAGGTCCAGGAGTCTGCAGAGAGACAGACATCTCGGACTTGTCCTTGTTGTTGTCAGGGGCCGGCGGCCTGGATCACAGCCTGCTGGAAGCTGTAGAGGGGCTTGGGACTTTGAACCTCAGGGGAAATGGGG
Source organism: Echeneis naucrates (assembly GCF_900963305.1). Taxonomy (NCBI): domain Eukaryota; kingdom Metazoa; phylum Chordata; class Actinopteri; order Carangiformes; family Echeneidae; genus Echeneis; species Echeneis naucrates. The sequence continues at coordinate 22,324,997 of NC_042514.1, forward strand.
GCCTCGCTCCACAGCTGCCTGAGAAAAAGAGATGGGGTGAGGGTGGAGAACTCGGGTCCCAATCCCCCTCTTTAAGCGGGTTTTCCAGCCCTCACAGTGGTAGCAGTCTCAGCATCCCTTTCTCATCTCCCATGACCCCAGACCACCTTAGAGGACAAAGTGGGGCCCCATCACCTGGAGCAGGTATGCTGTCTTGGATACAGGGGTTCTTGTCTTAGTTTAAAAAGATTCATATAATTTAATATTTCATGCTCACCATTTTGCCTCTTTTTCAATTTGAGCACACTGCCCCTTCAAATAGTATCTCGTGTCCCTAACCTTAACCCTTTTTGGGCTGAGTCTGGTCTTACATGTAATGTACAGGTTTAATCTGTGTCTTCCAGACTTTGGCAGTAAACAGGACACTGTGAAGTTTGTTCAAGACACATCCAAGTTCTGGTACAAGCCTGACATTTCCAGAGACCAAGGTAAATATTGGAATTGGAACGGCCACTTCTGAGCACATAATATGGCCTTGTGCCAAGGGTCTCCTCCATATACAGTCTCAATGTGAATTTATTATTATTTTTTTTTTAGCTATCGCAGTGCTTAAGGACAGAGAGCCAGGATCATTCATTGTCAGAGACAGCCACTCATTTCGTGGGGCATACGGGTTAGCTATGAAGGTGGCGACACCCCCTCCATCTGTGTTACAACAGAGCAAGAAAGGTATGTATGAAATGTGAGGAATAGCTCTGTATTAGTCTTATCTGGAAGACTGCATCACCTTCAGTCGTATTTTCCATTCTGAAACATCTGAGGGGAAGCATCTGAGGATTTCCATCTGCTCTTTTAACTGTAAACAGTTCAAATGTAAATATAATGAAATGTGTTCTCTGGTTCTCTGCAGTGGGAGATCTGTCCAATGAGCTGGTGCGGCACTTCCTGATAGAGTGCACACAGAAAGGAGTCCGTCTGAAAGGCTGCCCCAATGAGCCCTACTTTGGTGAGGACACTTTCAAATATTGCAAAACAATACATTTTCATTCATGTGAGAAAATGTTTGCAGATAAAATCACTTCTGAAAATAAATATTCCTAAAGTAAATGCCCAACAAAGACAAGCACTTCATCATGCTGATGCAAAAATTTGCTAGATCCGGGGTTTGTTGTCTCCCCTTCAATGAAATCCTGCAACATCTATTTCTGTTCTTGAATGCAACACAGTATTATTCAGAATGTGATGTTCTGTTACACTAATCAAAAGTCTTGGAAACATGTTACTACAGCTTGTCAGCCAACCAAGGTGATGACAGCTAGTAGTAACTAAAACTGTGCCAATGTGTCAGTGTACAGTTATTCATGTGTAAATATGTTGACGAGGGCAATTCTAATGTTGATTGTTTTATATATATATATGATCTACATTTTATTTAATTTTTTTATTTATTAAATTTATATATATAATTGTACATCATCAAATTTTTTCCTAAATTGTTTATCTGCAAACAGCTGTAATATAAATGGGTCACGCTTCATTTTACATGTCTGTAATTATAAATGCCAGGAAAAAAAATTAGACCATAAAAAAGGCAAAAGTCAAAGCTCTGTCTTGTGCTCAATGTAACAAAGCACAAACATTAGTCAAGTGCAGACTTTAATTGTCCACTTGGTGGACTTGGTCCTGTCATAAAGACATAGTAGCCAAGGATTTTTAATATCTCCTCTTACGCCCCCTGGTGGTCGTAAAATTGATGTGCAGTTAGAACAGGTCTTCATATCATCACTAAAAATTCATCACAGCTCACTCTGGTGTTTGTAAAGTGCTGATTGTTTTATTTGTCTTTCCTTGACAGGAAGTCTCACCGCTCTGGTCTGTCAGCACTCGATCACCCCTTTGGCTCTGCCCTGTAAACTCATCCTGCCTGACAAAGGTAAACTGTGTTGGTGTGTGTGTGTGTGTGTATTTGTTCCTAAAGGAATCAAACCTCAATAATCACTTGTCTTGTCGTCATTTAAGTGTAAAACATCATGGTGGTGAATTCTCTGTTGTCAACAGTATACTAAGTACAGCTTAGTTCAGACATTTCGGTCTGGCGTGTATTTTCCTGTTGCTGATGCTGTTATGTTTTTTCTGTACAAATAAATTGAATACATTTTTATTGAGAATGTTTGTTGCATGTGTGTGTGTGCATGCATATTTGCAGACCCAGCAGAGGAGCTGAATGACTCATCTGCACAAACGGCAACAAACTCAGCAGCTGAACTCCTCAAACAGGGAGCAGGTATGACACAGATGCTACATTATGTACATAAACCTGTGTGTGATTGTGTGTCTGTGTTTGTGCACAACATATTCATTTTAAACACCATACTCAGCCATATTTGTAACTCTCTATGAAGTTTCTATCTGTTTCAAAATTCAAATGTTAACTTGAACGTCTTTAATTTCTGTTCCATTAATGAGCGTTGTTGCATTGGTGTCTTCCCGTGTCACTCTGTCACCTTGCAGCGTGTAACGTGTGGTACCTGGGCTCTGTGGAGCTGGAGTCGTTGACGGGACATCAGGCTGTACAGAAGGCGACCACGGTTACGCTCTCCATGGACCCCCTGCCGGCCTCCACTGTCGTCCACTTCAAAGTGTCAGCACAGGGCATCACACTCACTGACAACCAGAGAAAGTGGGTTCTCTCACACATACAGACCAAAAACTCACACACACAGACAGATGTATGATCACAGAGGACTCCACACATTCACACAGACTCTTCATTGCTGTTTGATCCTGCAGGCTGTTCTTCAGGAGACACTACGCCGTGAACACAGTGATATTCTGCTCTCTGGACCCACAGGGCAGGAAGTGAGTCATGACACTTAATTTAGATCAACTGCAACAACACAGCTGGTATTCATTTTATATAGTGTTATAAAAAGAGTAAGAGATAGAGGGGATTCTGTCCTTTTGTATCTGTTCGTTGTGTTGTATTCACTGGTTCAGTGATTCCTCCCTCATGAGTGCAGTTAATCCCAGTTTATTAAATAATTAAACAATCATTCACTCAGATATTGAATTAGAGCCTATAATTAAGCAGCTGAAGGGCAATGTCACAATAGTACACTCAGGTAATTTATATGATTCATACTGTATGTTGATTTTAAAATTGGAAAACTATCATTATTATTTCACTCATTGCTGTCCTGACTATATTTAAGGACTCAATATGGCACAATTGTTAGTATGATGATAGAGTCTTGTCTCTTTAACAGATTATCACAATCAGTTTCAGCAGTCAGAGCCAAAATGTTATTATTTACACATTAATATATAATAAGTTAGGGCTTCCATAAGTTATGTTGTAAATGGGCACATGCAATTGCCAGATATAGTTTCATAACTTCATTATGTCATTCTGACAGATGGACAAGAGGCAGCGGTTCCACTGCAAAGTAGGTTTTTCTACTTTTTATCAGTTCCTTTTTTGCCTTCATCTTATTTGTTGTGCTGCATCTGGGTTTTTTTTTTTTTTTTTGCCTTATTTGAGAACAGAGTAAAAGTTGTTAATGTGAATTACATTTTAATCTGCATGTGTAAGATGCACAGACTGAGCTATGAGGTCTCAGCAAAAACGATTTAATCACTAGCATCAACAGTCTCAATAAATCAATAAATCAAAACCCATGGGGGCTGTGAAATCGCTAAAACCTGCAAATCTAAAAGATTCAGATATAAAACCTTCCTTCCACCAAAAACCACACTATTAACAGCATAGTAGAATATCCACAGGAATTACTGTAATCTTTGCAGTTTAGCATTTCACACATGGATGTCAGTTATAATGCAACTTATTGTTAACAATTGATCAATAGAATAATGGGAAAGACTCATTCGAAACCAGTGCAAGACATGTTGTAATTAATAATTAATAAAATGCATCAAAAGTTTTTACCCCTGCTCCTCTGTAAATGCCCCTCTCTACCCCTCCATCTCTCTCCAGGATCTTTGGATTCATCGCCAGGAAATCTCAGAGTGAGACTGAAAATATGTGCCACCTGTTCGCTGAGCATGACCCCGAGCAGCCAGCAAGTGCCATTGTCAACTTTGTCTCAAAGGTCATGATAGGGTCGCATAAAAAATAAAAGAGTTGCTCAAGACTGAGACCAAACTCACACCAGACATCACAATGATATAAAAAAAGACAATAAAAACAACTTTTCCCACTAAGAGCCAAAACCAATGAAGCCACACACTCCAGAACTCGCTGAAGTTGGTCCACAGCCCCCGAAGAAGTACTGACTGCACTGCAGGTTACTGCCACAAGAGGGAGTCAAGACTGTCCTATATCGGCTCCTTTACAGGATGCCAAGCTGTTTCTGGAGCGCTTTAAAGAACAACTGCGGACACTATTTCACAGAGGTTCAGATTGGAAGATATTTAAAACACTTCACTATAAACGCACCTCACTGAGTTGACTTGTTGCTGGAAATCACAGTCAAAAGCAGATACTTTAGATGGATTTATTGTGTTGTGTTTATATATTGCTCAGTATTTATCCCTTTTTACAGATGTGTAAGAATGCTTTCCTTCCCTAAATATACTTGTCATATATTTTTGTATATTAACACAAATTATACATTAAGATTAATGGTGGCATATCACCAAATTTATTAACGTATGCCCCATATTATCGTGGGGGGAGAAAATTGATATAGTGTTTTATTTAACAGTGAGTTAATTGCATAATCTGCTCATGTGTTCTTGTTGTATTACTAATATGGTTGTTAATATGTTCTTTTACCAGCTGCTTAAATACAGGTTTATGTACAGTTGTCATGAAATGAGTCATTGTCATGTTCTCTTTGAATGTAATAGGAGCTCCAATGGATTATTATCAGAGAAATGTCAGATAATTTATATTCTATTAGCATAACTTTGTCAGAGAATGTTAAAATTACACGACAATGTTCAGTTTTTAAAACCAGATTTACCTGCTTTGGCCATTAGCATATAAAATGTCATCACTTTACAGCAATTTTCGAGTTCAATTTTGCCCTGATTACTTTCTAATTTGTGATTTCACAATAATTTTGACCTTTGACCTTTGGCCACCAAGGTCCAATCAGTGACCGCCTGTGCCAAATTTCAAGATGATCTGGCTGTTGAGACATAAAAAGTGGCCTTTCTGTGGAGTTTGCATGTTCTCCTCTTGGTACTCCAGTTTCCTCCCACCATCCAAAGACATGCATGTTTGGGTTAATAGGTGACTGTAAATTGTCTGTAGGTCTGAGTGTGAGTGTGAATGGTTGGGGGGTACTTCCTGGACAGGTCTCCAGTCCAGGAAGTACCCCGCCCTTGCCTGGAGCATTGGCTAGGATAGACTACAGCACTACCTGTTATCCAGAAATGGGTAAGCGCTAGAAGATGAATGAAAGAATGAACTTTAATAAGTTTATAAGAATGTAATAATTCTCATAAAACAATTTAACATCTAAAGGTCCTCAAGCAGTGCGCTCCCTATTTTCTTTTTTTTTTTTTTACATTTTCCTTTATTCTGAGTGAATATATCTGTTCACTGTTTTCCATGCTCCACTACATTGAACACTGCTCAACCTAAATAGTTTCTGTGCAGATTAATTTAGAGTGAGCTTATTTAGCTGCAGCTAGAGCTGGAATCAAATAGCAAAACTGAAACGATGGTGAAGAACAATCCTACAAAGATGAGGGGAATCTGGGTTTTACAAACATTTTGCCATTTCATCTTATCATCGCAGCTTTAACTAGCACCAGAAATTTAATAACAGCCTCTTTTGTATTGTGAAGGAGCCAAAAGTTACAGAATGAGATATCGCAATGTGACTGCATGACTGAAGATCTAACGAGTATGAGCAAATATGTTGTTTTCCTATTTTGGCTGAACTGACCCTTTAAAATTGTGTAGTTTACCGTTTTGCCAATAGATGCCAGTAATCAGCCACCAAACCTGACAAAGTGCAGCCACTTACATCTACAGGACTACCGCAGATATTTGACAAAAAAAAAGAAAAAAAAGAAAAGAAGCTTCTGACACTTTTCCTTTCCTGCCTGCCTCAAACTGTCTTTTTTATAGCAAGAAACAGTTTCAGATGAAGAAGAACTACCCTGTTGAACAAACTTCACAGCGTCAAAGTGTGACCAAGCTTGAGTGAGTGTGTTTGAGAAATGGAAAAAACAGAAAGAATGTGATTTAAATGGCTGATCTGTCTGTGTCCATGCTCTGTTTCTTGGTTTAAGAGGCCAAATCATCAGATACCAGTCGTGAATGAAGCTCTATTTTGTTCCCTGGTCTCTGTGGGGAGGGCTGTGGAACAGGAAGGGGAAGGGATATGTGGGGACACATTGCCCATCACTGTCCTGCAGTTCTGCAGCGTGGAGGGTGTGTGCGTGTGTGTGCCTGTGTGTGCTGATGTGGGGGGTGGGGGTAACTGAAACGGTGCTGGTGGAGGTTGTGGTGGTGGTGGGAATGGTAGTCGTGGTGGATGACCTCACCACTACGGGAAACTTTCCCACAGCCTGCACACAAAGAAGGCCGTCAAAAGGTAAAAAGGATGAGAGAGAATAGAAATTTAACACAGTGTGTAAAAAAAAAAAAAAAAAAAAAAGGAGGCAAGTGCAGAAGAGCGGCCAGTCGATGAGAAAGAGGCTGTTTCAAAGGGGGAGTCATCTTCCTTTTTCAGCGGCTCACAGATTTTTGGGGTTGATAGAAGCCCAACTTTTGCTCAGAAAGGCCTGAGAGGGACTCTGCTCACAGTGGCAACCATCCTGTCCTCCCCCTGCTGATTCACCTACAGCCATTTTGTCCTTTAGCCGGATCTCTGCTTGCACTTCCTGCTGCACTTCCAGTCCGGTGGCCCACCAGCACCTGGTGACCTGGCAGTTTTCATAGCCGCCGCCGCTGCTGGACAGCATAACATTCCTGGCATTGCTTGCTCCGAATGGTGTTTGGAAATCCAAAGGCCAGCTTCCGTTCGGGAATGCCTCCCTCACAGAGTTCCTCTCAGCCTCTGATCCCTGGCCTCCTCTGACTTTATTTGAGTTAGCTATTTAAAGCCTATGCTAAGTGCGCTGCTGCTGCTGCTGTTTTGGCTGCACAGGGGGTCCAACACACAGTCCATCGTGCACACCAAACCACACCGACCCACAAATAATCCCTCTCCTATTTTTAATTTGGTGGGAAGAAGGAACACAGCCTGCAGGGCTAACTGTGACCAGGCAGACAAACTTGCTGATTTTCTCTTTAATTTGTCATTTGACACTTTGTTATTGCACCAAATTTGGTTAGTTTGTAATTAGAATAGGGCAATAAGATGTTATATATAGTGGTGGAGATTTTGTTCAAAGGTTTATAGTGTTACTTAGAGGGTACTACTTCTATTTTATGCTGCTTTAAACTGCTTTTCAACACCACAAAATTTTAGGGGAATATTGTACTTTTCAATTCCACTTTGGTTTCGCAAAAGAAGATTTTACAAATCAAACATGATAATACAATTGATTTTAATGTAATGTTATGAGTCACAAAGGAGTTTCTTCTAGCTTAACCAGCTACATGTGGTGCTGATGTGCTTCTTATGGGTGCATTAGTGCATTATACTTTTTTCTTGTCTTTGTGCACAGTTAACCACTGCACGCAGTGACTGATGTGAGCATATGGGCATTTTTTCTTTTGAAAGTCTTTTAACCTTTTCAACTTAACCTCAACAGGTGCCTCAGTGTCAGACTGTGGAACAAACTTTTGTTATAACCCCCTGACCTTCGTGTTATCTTCTAGATTCTAGGATCATCATTCTAGAGTCTACAGATCCAACTTTGAGGTAAAGGTGCTGTCATGGTGATTTTCAAAATCAAAACAGTCTGAACAAACTTGTAAAGAATATAGACCATAAGACTGTCAGGTTATTTCAAATAAGGTGATTTCCCCCTGACTAAAAAAGAGCTGTTTGTTGGTTTTGCCAATAGTACCTATTATTAGCATTAACAGTTATCAACTTGCTATCCAGGGCTTCTGCCATTATTTTATCAGAAATAAAATATTTCTAATAATTCTAAATATTCAGGGCTGGCCATGGTGATGTTGTCATGGAGGCTAGCTGGTCCACATGCAAGTTCAGTGTAAGCAGTGACTGAAATAAAAGCAAACCAAGGACATAGGTCTCCACCATTGGAGGCAGTCCTTAGTTAATAAGGAAATTAAGTTTGATGCTGAAGCGAATTTTTGTTTTAAACTGGTGAGCAAACAGCCATTAATGCTAATGCCAAGTATGCAGCAATAGCAAAAACCAAATATTCAGTTTTTAAGTTCATAAAACTATGACTTCAACTTTTATAACCCTATGACTGTTGCAAGTCAATGAGTAAAATCGCCTTGAGGCAACTACCGCCCTTTCAATACAAAGACACTTGTATCAGTGTTACTCAACATAGAAAAACCCCATGTAGTTTTAGATTTATGTGAAGGAACGGAAGGAGTTTTAGATTTTGTCCCTTTTTTCACAATGTTCATACACAGATATGCCTCATGCCTACTTTATGAGTTACACACACACTTTGCATGTCAATCAAGATTTCTGGCCTACGTGTTCTCAGGCACATGCTGAGAAAGCAGTGCCTTTATGGCCCTCCTCTTCATTGCATTGTCTCTGGTATGACTGACTGAAACACAATGTTTCACACACGCACACACACAAAAGGCCTGGGTACTTGGGTATCAGCGCCAGTCTTAATGAACCTGTCTCCAGGGAGCAGGGCTGGGGTAATGTCCCAGACAAAGAGCTCCTGCTGGGCCACCGAGCCAACCAGAGGCCAACAGATTAACTTGCATTACATCAGCATCCCCACAATACACCTAATGAGGGACGTATTATGTGAGTGTGAATATGTGTGTGTGTGTGTTGGCTCTCATGCGATTGCATCACTAATTAAATGCCATGACTTGCTTTTGCTGATTCAGTCTGAGTTCGGCGTCATGAAAATAGACTTGTTCTCCAGTCAAAGCATATCTTAACATATGTTGTGCATCATTAAATCGGCACCCACTGATATTTTATATCAACAATGTATCCAATAACTTGGCTTGATGTGAAAATTCTTGAGACCACTACTACTTCAACACCATAGTATATTTTTTATTTAATTTACTTTATGTTAAACAAGTTCAAATTATCTGGATAAATAGCTGGTTTGTTTATGACCAGTGTGTGGACAGGGACACGAATAAGACCAGAGTTGAAATTCACTCTAATTTTCCTTTAAGGTTACACAAAATGCACGTGAGTTTGCTTTCTCAGGTTGAGATTGTAGGAAAAAGGCCTGTATAGCGGGGTTTTGTGTGTCTCTTTGTGCCGTCTCCTGTCTCTCTCAACAGTGTTTTATTGGACCCGATGTAGCTCTGGTTCATGTTTCAACTATGTTTTTTGTTCCATATTCAGTTTCAGCCTCGGTTTCACTCCATATTGTTTTTTATTTACTGTTTTCTATGTGACTTCTTTTGTGCACTTTTAAAACAGCACAATGTGGGAACAAAGTAGCAAGTGTACGTGAGTCTCCTGTGTTCCCTGTTCTGGTTGGCCCTCAGCATGCTCCCCGCTTCTGTTTTTGTGTCTCATCTGCATTCCCATTCAGCATTTCTACCATGTGAGATTTTGGATGCCATGACTGTCTGCTGTCAAGGAATGAAAGCAGGGTAATAAAGAGGTGGGCCTCATGAAGCAAACAAATAAACTGAGCGGAAGGAAATAGGGTGAAAGCAAGACATAAACTGAGAAGGGCAGACAGAAATAGAACAGGATCATTTGGGATGGCTGCACAATGGGCACCAATGTGGACAGTCTTCTGTATCTGTATTCGCTGGCCCACATCTCTCCTGTGGCACCCCTCAAATTTAACCGGGGGGGGGGGGGGGGGGGGGGGTGGGGGGGGGGGGGGGGGGTAGACACCTCAACTGTCTAACTATAATGATTTGCAATTGTGAGTCCAGTGATCATCATGCTGTGATCATTTAAACAGCAACATCACTTTGACAACCTCTACAATTAGGTCTGGCGACAGCGATGGCAAGATTCAGTATTGATCCAGAGTGGCAACATCTGAGACCGAAACATTGGAGTGCCACAAATTGTAGCTTTTTGGTGTTGACAGTGTCTGCACACCAGCCTAGTTCCCAGTGAGAAACTATATTTGATTGAAATTTTGTATTTCAACACTAATGATTCTTCAACAGGCATACATATCCTGTTCCGCCACAGCCCTTACCATACAGTAATGTCAAATGTAACCATATGAAAATGGTCAAGGAAAAAAGAAATGTTATCATAACATAACATCATAACTCATGTTGGTTATGATAACATAATGTAACATAACATAACTTAAACTTGAAAAGGTCTTCAATGTTGCAGGAAGACAGGTCATCAAGCCCCCCACTCCCTGTTGGGTTACCAATGAGTCCACACCGTACAGTGTGAAACTGGGGCTAAAATGGCTAATTTGTCCCACAGAGTATTATGGAAGATTCCTAGATTAGCGCTCATCTCCTTCTGATGTCTGCTGAGAACCAAATCTCGAATTTGAACTTTGAACAGCTAATCATGTGTGACAAAACAGCCCTTTTACTTTACCTATTACTGTAGCGATGAGGAAGTGAGGCAAGTCTTCAGGCAGCAGTCAGCCAGTGTCAGCTGTCAGGAGTGCTGTCTCCACTTTGTGGCCAAGCCCAGCCTCCCATACTGTGCCAGCAATGATGTCATGCTGTGAAGGGGTTGGGGGGGTGGGGGGGTGATTGTGCTGTGCTATGAGCGGGAGAGTGGATGGAGCAGTGGAGGATAACAATCATGACTGAACCCTTGACCTTCTGGTCTTGACCTTCTAGCATGGAGTCACCAGCCGGGTGAAGCCTCTTTGCGGCAGCCCCCTCACGTGGCTACTAGCCTGAACTAGCATGGGCTAATGACTCAGGTCTTGTCCTCGAGGCCAGAAGGTTAGGGGAAGACCCTAGGCGAACAACTCCTTCTCTGAGTCCTCCCATATGTGCATACAAGGCCCAATCAACTGCACACACACACCTAAACAAACAAAAAACAAAAAACAATTGCAGGTAAACTGATGCACATTCACACATTTCAGTTGAAACACTCATTCAACAGGAAATACAGGAATGCATGCATGCACACAATCCCATCCAGGTAGGGTTACCTCTAACATAAACATCTACACCAAAAGAAAGCAGACACACCCTCTCAGGGACACATTCTGGTATACTGAGCCCTGCTGCTGTTATGTGACTGGGACGCACGGGCCGGGTTTGGGCCAATTCAGCACCTGGGAACCCCCTATGCTCTCTTCCTCTACCCCTGTCTAACTCCTTCTTTGGGAACAAACCCAGCCTTGTGCAACTCCCAACAATGTCGGTGACACTCTACACTGCCACTAATTGTTAGCTCACAATGCTTCCTGGTATTGTGTTCAACAATGCCCACTCTGAATAGAGTCTAACCTACTTGTATTGTCACTAATTGGTTTCTTGAGAGCAGTAGAAAATGGGGAAAGAAAGGGAGAGGGGAGATGTTGGTAATGGACTGCAATTTCATTGGAGTCGGCAGTAAATAGAGTTCACAAAGGGCTTTGTGGTGTTGAGGGCCAAGGGTCGAAGGTGAAGAAGAAGAGGTGCACCTGCACTCTCCACAGGCCGACAATGAGCTTATTCAGCTGCTCTGCCCAGCAGGACAACAGAGGATAGAGGCAGTGGCTGTCCCACAGCCCCAGAGAGACAGCCAGACATGTACACACAACACACAGACACACGCAGTCTAACAGAGAGAACGAGAAATACAAGCGAGATTGAGGGAGGGATGTTGGTGAGAAGGAAAGTAAGAAAAAAGAATGGTAAAACTCAGGAATAGAAGGAAAATGATCAGCAAAATTGAGATAAAGAGAGGGAAAAGACCGTTGGAGAAGAGAATGGGAATATAGTATCTGGAAAAGAAGAACAGAAGAAGGTGGAGAAGAAAAAGGAGAATGGAAAGTGATGAAAATGAGACCAAGTGATCAGAAGGAAAGGGTTAACTGAGAGAAAATGAGAAAGAGGAATAAATTTGACAGGCACTACGAGAGGAAAAGAGGAAGAGAAATGATGGCGAGAGAGGGAGAAATAATAAAAAAAAAGTGGAGGGGGGAAAAACAGGAAGAAAAAAGGGAGGAGTTAAATAGAGTGGGAAGAAAGGTGAAGTGAGGAGGAGGCAGGAGATGCGGAAAAGTGAGCGGAAGAACCCAGTGGAAGAAAAGCTAGCAACAGCAGAGAAACAAAACAAATAAAAATGAAAAGTTCCAAAAATGAAGTTTGAAGTCAGACTGGCTGAGATTGAGGAAGGGGGTGTGGCAACAGACACACAGGTGTGTCTGTGTGTGTGTGTGTGTGTGTGAGAGAGCTGAACGTGAAGTTTTCTTTGTGTGAACCCTCACCCCACCAACTCCACTTTTCCACTTTGTGAGTCTGAGCAAGTTATCAGTCTTTAATCTGAAGCTTTGCAGTCGCATCATTTATCTTTAATTGTGAAGACATAAACTCCTCAGATGATATTAAACAGTGCCAACATACGGTAGAACAGAATAGTCCATGTATTGGTAGTTGGTAAATAGAGCCACACAATTTATCATAAAAGAATCTAAATATGGATGTTGCCAGGTGCAATATCCATATTGCAGAATTGCTGCTATTTACAACTCATTTCAGCCTCAAGAGCTTTGCATTGCAACAAAGAATGGTTAGCAATGCCTTTTCTCATCAATGCTTGCTCGCTACAAAATCCAATTAATAACACATCATATATTCTATTATCACTGAAAATGACACATTAAAAGTTATCCCGCTGAAATCGTGGATTGCTAATATTGCATTTGACTCAGAACCTTCAGCTAATGATCTTGTTTATCATAGGAGAAAAACCAATCATAGCAGACCCCTACACTGTCAGCTATGCTGTGCTGCAACATCTCAGTTTAATTTGTGTGTTTGTGGTTGACTGTCTCCTCCTCTCCTCTGCTGCCTGAGTCCAAACGAAAAAACAGATGCTGCAACTTTTGCAACACACTGACTGAAACAAAAACTTCCAATCTCTGACTCAAACATGGGAATTTGTTTGTTTATTTATTTATTTATTTATGTGAAAACAAGACATTAACGAAAAGAACTGAATGTGCCCTTTGTGCAGTTGATAAGGGACTTGCAGCTTTGTGAGTATGGACTTGTGATAAGCCCCACTCACACTTATGCATTCATATCACACATGTTTATGTTAGGGCCTGCAACAAATTACAAGTTATTGTCCTTTTTGTCCAGCAGCTGCAGGATTACCATCTTGGAGCCTGTGCCTGACCACTCAGTTGCTTCTCCTCCAGGATTTACTGGAGCTTCTCAGCCGACACCTCCAGCCAAGAGTCCCCCTTCAGCACTTCTATTTGACTGTTACAGGATTATTTTCCCCCCATCAGCTCTCAGATGAGTGCGGCTTCTTGACTTAACCTGGTGACTAAGTTGTGGTGTGGTGTCAACCGATGAGGCAGCTGTTCCTTTGAGTCCATAATCCATATTTATAGTTTGCAGCATCTATGTGTGATAAGTGTACCTGATCAAACTTAGCTCTTCACCACTTGTAGCTTCAATGTCATGTGAGCATTAAGTGATGCCAGTGCGATGCCACAGTCTCTTCAGATCAGAATTCAGGAGCTGTCTTATTGGAACTTATTGGAACACATAACTGAGCCACGTCATCATGATGGAGGAAACAATAAACTTCTTAATCAAGATAAATGTCAGTCCATTAAATATATTATGAGTTTGATTAATCAATAATGAAAATAATCACTAAGCCCTGATGAACTGCCTCTGGATGTATTTCATTTATAAAGCAGCTACAATTACAGCCATTGCTCTGGTCGTTCTGAAGCACCTGCTAGGTGTCGGAGGGATTCAGTTGGAAAGCTCAGTTTCCAGACCGAAATTTTGTTGATGGCTACATCACATTGATAAAAATGAAGTAGAAGATTCCAAGAAGTTTAGTTTAGTTTTGAATTTTGCTGTTTTTACCATGACTGAACATCATTACAACCTAAGAAAATGCATTTCATTCTCTACACTAACATCAGTGTGATTTCCAGCCAAACAGGAAGCTGTTTTTAGCATAAAAGCTCTCACTATATAAACATGCTGCTGCAGGCAAATGTTTTTTTACTCAGGGGTTTGTAGACACTAAACCAGAGCTACATGAAAAGACAAAACTGGATTTAAATGGGATCACTATATTGTTCAGAACTATTGTTCAGTTTACCTTTTGGCACCCAGGTTATCGGGTTAAAGCAGACAGACACACTGCCTGTGTGACAAATGTATGGGATGATTTTCCTTTGTGTTGTGGCTGCATCTTGTGATCTTGAGACTTAGAGTCCCGCCGTTTTCAACATATCTCACATAACATAACACATCTTAGACCAAATTCTGATTAGGACTAGATCACAATAGTCTGAATCTGACTATGTGTGACAGATACAAGAAAAATATATGAAAACATTGTCACTGTCAAATATTTTTTCTTAGAAGTGAATAAATGAAATAAATTAAAATGAAGAAAAACTGAGCGTTGGTTAACAGCAAGGTTAACCAGTAGGAGGATTCAATTCATCACTAAGCTATGACCAAACCAAACATTTAATCTTTCTGTGGAAAACCTGGGTATGAGCCAACATATTAAAGCAATTGTGTAAAATATAAGTGTTAAAAAATGAAAATAAAAATAGAAAAGCATTTATTGTCACTGAAGGAGAATAACAGTGACTCACCTGTAGTATCTACCTGAGAGAAACGTGTTAAACAGGTGGTGGTCAATGTGAGAAAAGCCATTTATTGTTTGCAAAAGTAATTTTCTCTCCATATAACAGACTACAGATGTCGCATTGCCTTTTTGTCGAGTCAGTCATCCTCCCTGTTGTCGTTCTGCAAAGTCACCAGACTTCCATCTTTGCCATAATTACAAGAGCCACAAGGGGGCTGTGACATTGGAGCATGAGCATGTCGTTTTGGATGCAGCTGCTGAAATGTTTTTCATTTTGAGTAGATAATTATCTGATGAGGTGTCTATCTCTAGAAACCACCTCTTCTGTCCGTCTTGACAACTGATTCTTCTAGATCGAACTTTCAAGTTACAATACTTTATTTGCTCCTCCACATCCATCTACAGCTTGAACGACTGCCTGCGTGTCTGCTCAGTCACTGAGCACCAGCCAAGATTCTTCCTCTTTGGGCTTGGGGAGTATATCACATCTTTCAAAGTCAGGAAACTCACGTCCAAGTAAAGTCATGAGTCATGAAGTCTTTTTTTATTCTGTCAGGTCTGAATGCATCAAAGTTGTGACTTGAGTCAGATGCAGAGAGCTTTGCCAGCCAGTAGCTTAAACACACGCTGATTAACGTTACCACACCCCTGCACAGTTCAACACAGTCCAGTTTTGTACCTTATAAGGACATGGACCTGATAACCCAGCGTTTACACTGCTTTTGAGAGGCTCCCTTGTTGAAAGAATTCTCTATTAAGATGCTTACCAGATATTTTTCACCTCATGTTTGAAACAGGCACTAATAACAAAGCAGTATGTATTATGTACTGATTGTTTGCTTGGTCAGGCTGTTAGTGCTTCTTTTCACCAGATCCCTCTGCTCCACATTTCTCTACTGTTTTCTTAGTCCATTTTTGGTATCTCCTCTTCTGCCTTGTTTTTTAATTGTGTCCCACTCTGAGGAATCCGCACTAACTTTTCAGAAATGACAGATAACCCTTACTTGGTCTTTTCACTTAAATTACACAGACATGAACACCTATAAACATGTCTCAAAGAAGGCAAAATACACAGACACACACACACACACACACACACACACACACACCGTCCCAAGGCCATGTTTTTGTTTCCGTTGTAAATGTAACAGGGTAAATGCAGCCATTGCTGACAGAGGAGTCGAGGCACGGGAGACACTCCCAGAATGTAAAGACTGCAATATTGCATGGTTTCATTCACGGGTTGGAAGGGGTATGCGTTACAGTGTGTGTGTGTGTGTGTGTTTGTGGGGGGTGATATATCTATATCTCTGTGTTTGTGCATGCATGCTTACAGTATCTGCTGTGTAGGTTAAGCACAGTCACGTTGGGACAGTGACCAAAACCTTCCCTATTCATTCCAACAAACAGGATGTCATTTGGTCATTCAATTATCTACATCTCTACATCCTGAGCCAGATTTGTCCTTCTGGATGAGGATCAGAAATCAAGAGGATGTCGCATCTCCTGAAAATTGTAGGTGAATTATAACTTGGTGAACTTATGTCTCTTGTGCTTTTGCCAACATATTTCAAATACTCATACAATTAATCAATAATAAAAAGCTGATTCAAGTTCAATACTTCAAAGACACTTGGTAAATGTATATTTTAATAATTCATGTAAAGTGTAGCTTAAAGCAGAAAGAGGATATAAATATAAATATTACCAACACGAAGAATGAGGACATAATCATGTAGTATTGCCAAAATGACCTCTGGCTTTTACAAAACTACCCTGACAAGCCACCATTATGTGGTCATGTGAGTGATTACTCTTCTAACAGCAATAAAGGTGGAACAAAAAAGTTGTTGGCAGATGGTCAGAATGAAGTAGCCTTAAGCTGTGCTAGTGTGGGCAGGTTGCTGATGAGATGAGGTGATTATTGTGAATATGACTGAGGATGTGAGTTCATTTGCAGAATTGGGTCAGCAGTTTAAAGACTTACCCAACAGGTCGATACACAAAAGGTGAGCTGGATTTTAATGGGAAAACTGCGCCAGCCGAGTTGCTTTTTTAAAACAGCATTGGTTGCCTGTATGACATGAAGACTGCATGCAGGATTCTGGGGAAAGCTGTATACTGTTCTATTAGTGACATTAATTTGAACGAATCTATTGAATGTGTCTATACTACCTCATGTGTTTGTTAAGTTCAAGAGACAATGTTCTGTCTTTTAATGTGCATCTCAAAAAATTTACTCATCTCAGTTTCAAAACACATCTTTTTTACAACATTTCCACCTGGTGTCCTTACAATGAATACTTCGACTTATAGAAGCACTGCTGACAACAGACCTGTGTCAAGACAGTTCCTCGTTAGTAGTATAATTTCCATTTGGACATTCAGTTACATATTTTGGCTGGAAATGCTCATATTTGCATTGGTTTGAATATTCATACAGGTTGTTTTTAAATGCACTGAAGCTTCCCACTAGGTCGTTCAGATGCGGCGACAACCTTGGCAATTTTTGGTCTAAATCTTATGTTGCACTACAATTCAATTTTGATGCTTTTTAGTACAAAACAGTTACAAATCAGGCCTTTAGCCTGGAGTTTCATAGTGCCCTCTGTGAAATGGACACACTGGACTGGACTAACAGACATACAGTAGAGAGAATAAATGCAGCATAAGACATTGAGGGAGGGGAGAGCAGAGAAACAGGCATATTGAAAACAAGGGGGATGGGGGAAGGGAGTGCAGACAGCAATATAGAGGAATGGGTGAGGGGTATGTAATGTGGGTTCAAGAAAGCCTCTGCACAAGATAGAGAAAAAGTGAGTTAGTGGAAAGAAAGAGAGAGAGAGAGAGAGAGAGAGAGAGTAGAGAGAGAGGTGTTGCTGCTATTTAAATAGCCTACGTGGAACACCAAATCCCCTCAGCAGCACAAATCAGCTGACTGACTGCCACTTGCCAAGGAGTAGGTGGGGGTGGTGTTGAGGAGGGCAAGGCTTATAACTCCACTGACACATTCACCATGCAGAGACGAGGGAGTGCTTTATTCATGTTGGAGAACTCGATCCTGTCTAAACATAAACCTTCTGGTGCCCCGGGGGAAGATAAAGGAGACTGGCACAGTAATGAAGAAAGCAGGAACAGAAAAGAAAGCAGACATCAGGTGTCTTTCTCTTTTCCAAAACATGCTACCATCACATAAACGCTGGCCTGACTTTGTTAGCAGGCCATCACAATGCTATTCACAGCTTCAATAAGCCATTAAGTCATATCTCGTACCTTTTATCAGTTATATTCTTCTTAAAATTCTTCACAAATTCTTGTGGACTTTCACATCCCTATGTTGAGTTCCTGTTTTGCTCGACTGTGCATGTTCAAATGAAATCTGAGGAAGAAGAGACTTTAATCTGGACGTTCTCAAGTTAAACACATAACTGTGGTCTCTGTCCCTGTATCGCAGAGTAGAGCCCCGGCTTCCAGGATGATTTACATTTACATTTTTTAGCCATGGACCGTAGTTATTAACTCCTTTTGCCATTGGCCAGGCAGCATCTGCTTCTCGAGTGCAGTCAACAAAGGAAACTATTGTAACAGTAATGTGCATGTAAGCAGTTTCATATCAAGCTGTATCCTTTCTGGTAGGTCATGCTATCCTCCTTGTACAAACATACAGAGCCTTCAAGGTCAAACTGATGTCTGGAGTATTAAACTTTCAGTGTTCACGAGTCTACACTATTCTGCAATGAGCAGTAAACAAATATATATTCACATTTCAGCAGTAAACAAAACATATTCATACCTACACTCCCTGTAACATTTTTTCATGGATTATGAGTAAGTCTGGGTATCAAACTTCAGTCATTTCAAAATGACAAAAAGTGTAAATTACCAAAAGTTAAAATTAAGGTTAAAGTTTATCATAATGCTGAGACCTTTCTCTATTTTAGTTTTAAAAAAGGACAAAAAAAAAAAAACAAAAAACAAAAAACAATTTGCATTGTGCTGCAAATTTTCTGGTAAGGCACTTCTGGAAGAGACTATCCACTCAGATCTCAGCGGCAGCACATTAACAGAGTAATTCAGGTGTTCTCCTCCTTCACCACACTGAAGAAATGTAAGTCCTGTGTCTGTGTCCTCTGACTGTGAGGAGCAAAAAGATGGAAGGAATGAAGTGTCTGCTCAAGGACGGTCTCCCCTCAACAGCAGAAATAATACAGCTTTTTCTGTTAGTTAGATGTCGTGTACACACAGACCTGATAGATCAAGGTCTACTCACTTTCACACTACTGCATTTCTCGTCAAAAAGGACAACTAGCACCTTTTGACACAAATGAGAAACACTTCTATTAGCCTGCAGAGAAAATTAATCAGGACCAGTTATGACAGGATTAGATCTTTTGCTTGAGAGTTTGGGATCTGAAGAAGCTGCCATACCTTCTGAGGTGTGAGAGCTTTGTTGTCAGCCATTGCTCTTTGTATCCACCATCTAATTACTTCTGTCATTATCGAGTGATTGTGACTGTGGGTGGGGAAAAGTAACTTGAGAGCTTCTCCTAGGAGCTTAATATTGTTAATATAATGGCTTTGAAAGGCATTTTAGACCATGGTTAGATTCTGGACTCACATTTTCGAAGGTCTTGAAGTTGGTAGACTTCAAAGTCAACTTTACTGTGAATTTTGTCACAGGTACAAGAAGTGGAGTGAAAAATTGTTTGTGTAGGTGCATACGAGCATGTCGCGACACAATGGGGTTTAAGGAAAAAATGACATTCATCGTCCTCAGGATGATCTAATGAGTGAGTCACAGACCTTTTAAAAAAAAAGGAGGATGGACAGCCTGTTGGATAAAGCTGTTACCTGGTTTGGTGGTGCAGACCTGAGGGCTCTGGCACCTTTACCCTTGATCAAATTCTCTGATGGCATGAAGGCGGGCGTTGCTGGAACACTGGAAAGAGAAGAAACAGAGAAAAAGATTTTTTTCTCTTTCCTGAAGTCCAGCCGGTTTCTTGCTTTCCCAGAATAATGCACAGTTTATGAGGCAGGCAGACGGCCTTGCTTTATAAATGGCAGTGTTTAAACCCCTAAGCTCAGTCACTCACTTGCTCCCAACCGCTCTGTCTCCATCCTTCGCTCCCCAAAAGTGGTGGTTCACAGCATTTGTGTAAGGGTAGCAAGTGTACATGGTATGCAAGGGTAGGAGAGGTGTTGTGTCAAAGCGGCAGAGGCATTCAGTAATGGTGGACCTTTTAGATGTTTTTTCTATCGTGCATTCATAAAATGTTAACCCCCCCCCCTTACCAATTTCACTCAGCTTGCTGTGAAAAGTGACCTGAAAACTTTTGGCCTCCACTCCTCAAATGCTTCTTTGAATGTGAAGGAGTTGCTAAATCTGATTAGCCCGCGATCACTCAGCTCTCATCCTTTCTTGTCTTCTCTCTCTTTCAGGTCATTTTCTTGTTGGTTGAGTGACTCGCATCTTAAGGGGAGGATAAGGTTGGAAAATATGCTAAGTTGTTTTTAATAAGTATCAGAGATGGTGTTGGACATGTACACATGTGCACATATGCACTGCTATCTCAAAGTTTCTATTTACCTTAACACTATTTCCACACATGAATGAAGAAAATTAAAGAGGGGTGGCTCTAAGTTTGGACCTTAGCTGAACTGTGTAAAAGCTGACTTTCAGATGCAATAAGCCAGTCCCAAATCACAACATGTGTTAGAAATTTGAAATTACCTTCTCCTTACATGGACACCGGATAATCTTTTGAGGACATCTCCTTGTCAAACTAAGGTCCTCTTCACAACCAACAGTGTCCAGGCTCCAGTGGAAAATTGCTCTAATTGGAGGAAATTGAACCTATGAATTGCTCCCATGAGCTTTGCTCCCTGCAGCAGTCTAAGCACCAAACGCTAGTCCTTCTGTTCACAATGAATTTTAATGTACTTAATTCTCATACTTTTTCTGGTTCCTCTTCTTAGTCTCTCCTGTTTTTAATAGCTGCCATTGCTCTTGCTTGTGTGTGTCAGAAGACATAATCTAAACAGAGACGGAGTAGACACAAATCCACCAGGATGAGTGGACAGAAACTGACCATTTGAGTTTCAGTGTGAACAAAAGAATTTGAACTTCAGAATTCTTCAGGGTTGCTTCATAAGCACACTGAGACAAGGGGGAAACAAAGTGAAACAGTTAAGAGCTTGAGTCTGGTGTCTTGGATTTCTGAGCTGAGTCAGAGTCCGAGATAAAAACACAAACACAAAAAGTGGAACACACACACACTGTTGATATCTAACTACCTCGCAGCTAACATCTCCTCAGTTGCAGCACTGGCTGTTTGGGGTGAATCATCTTGGACTAAATGATCAGATTATGCTTCGACGTCTGTCTCAACATTCAACTTTAGACCAAACTACATGAAATGATATTGAGTATTCCTCCAAATGTCAGTTTGGCTTAATTTACAGTTTCTTAGATTTTTAAATAAACCCTGAAGTTCCTCCTTGGCGCTCTATGTGCATGTCTAATGGTATGGTCATATAAATATGACAAATGGCAAAAATTGTAGTCGAGACATTCTCTCACTGAAAAACATTTGAAAGCATGCAGGCATGCAGCACACTCATGTAACAAATGAGAAGAATGTGAACACATTCATCTCAACACATACACACACTCACAATCAAAGGAGGCGTGCATTACACTTCACACTGAGAGGAATGACGTGCGCGAAGGCCCGCGATGTGCCTTGTGGCCCCAGTCTAAAATGTAATAAAATGCACTTTGATTACATTCTTCTGTGACCGGTCATATCCCACTTTCCACTCTCCTCACCGCCAACGGGTGTTTTAAGTAGAGCCGTTCTGTTTTCATGATGCAGGCCGACAATCTGGAGCCTGCAGGGATGACTCACACAAGCTGCATCCTTTTGATGTCCCGAGCTGGAGACCTCCCAGCATTTTATGTCCCACCTGTCACATAGGTTAAAGATGGGGGTGGGGGAGGGTAAGGGGTGTGAGGGGTGGGGGGGTGTATTAAAATAAAGAGACGTAAAGAGGGTGGAACTGGAGTAACTGTGAACACACTGGTGATCAGTGCATTACAGGATGTATTCTGAAGGTGGGTGGATGGGGGGTTACTCATAGCTCATTTTGAATCTCAGCCTGATTTAAGGGCTCCTGCGAGTTGCTTCATCTTCTCAGTGGCCTCGGCTGTCCTCGGACTGGGACAACTGGACATGTAGGGATGGCTTCTTCTATTCGTGCAGAGCTGGAGCAAATCCTAAGGCAAACAGTCCACTTTATGTACTTATAATTTTTTGATTGGTTTAACATTTGATAGAATTGTTTTTGATCTCTCTGCTTTGTGTGTTGGTTTGTGGTACCACAACTGCAGCATAATGTCATTCTGGTAGTAAGATTCCGATCAGGTTAAATAAAAGGTACTTTGTACAAATAAAAATTAATACTGTGAAGGATTTTAATCTACTTTTTGTGCTGTCTGTGCAGCAATATCTTTCTTTTTTTCTTGTCACTTCTTTTGTTTTTTTGTTTTTTTTTTTCGTTGTCTTCTTCCATCTGGACAAGACCCATTGGGGAAATATAGATTTTGAGAGAAAGTAACATTTAAGATATTCAAATAGAACCTTCTCATTAATTTAAGGCAGCTATGAGAATTTCTTTTCAGACAACCACTGATTTGTTTATTCTTCAATTTGTCACTAAGTTTTAAATAGACAAATTAAGAGAGAAACTAGAGAGAGAGATTTAGATGTCAAGATCATGTGGAAGGTAAATTAATACATTCATTCTTTATCTAGTATTGGATCATGTAAAATAAATGTTCTGGGGAAGACTCTTTCAAGAGAGAGATCTGATGATAAATGAATACAATGAATAACCTAGGGGAGATAGTGACATGAAACAAGTGAGATTTTGGGGGAGTGAAATAAGCCTGCATGTCTCTGTGATTTTTGATGGTCCACCTACCAGATAATTTCACCATAGTGAATTTCTTTTTAACCTTTGACTACAGTCGAGCAGGCAGGGCCCCCAGCCTCAGCTGCGGGTTAGACCATTGGTTGTGGTGAGGTGATTGACAGATTGCACAGGTGAACTGTGATTGGCTACTGAAACCTCCTGATCTGTCTCCACCAGTCCTCGCCAGTCAGGTGACTGTGACTCGCTGCAAAATCAATGTTATCAATCTGTCGCTACAATCAGCAGGACCACCACTAATGGAGAGCTGAAATGTATCAGGGCAATAAATTGTCCCTCTTCCTGCTTTAGCTAAAAAGCCTGATTTCCTGCTCCTCTGGTTTGTTTATGGTTGATTGCAAATTAGATTTATGATGAGGCAATTCGGTGCTCAAATGGGTTATGAGCTATTGCAAACGATTTCTGTTTCTTTTTAACACTGGGCCTCATAAATACTCGATCTTTGCTGTTATTACTGGACATTTATGATCATTATCAAGTTTTGCTGGGGCATAAATCACACCTTAGAAATTTTTCAGTCACAGATCACTTTGTGTCTCCTCATGTCTTTTATCAGATAAATTATGCTCTGAAAAACAAAAGTGTTTCATAAACGGTGCCATTTTGAGTTAATGGCACAGTAACTGTGTCACCACCTGTGATTGTGTATGCCTGTGAAATTGTGTTTGTGGGTGTCTGATTTTTATCAACTATCGTTTATCACGCCCTGGTTTTGCAGAATTTGTGGTTTCTGTTTCATCACATTCAGAGATTGTATTAGTCAGGCCTGGTGTGTTGTCTCTGCACCGATATGAACATACAACACAACAGTCGATAGTCTGAAGTGTCTGTCAGGTAACTACTTCAGTTTTCACTGTTTTAGTTGCATTTTTCTGTCTTGAGTTTAATGTACTCTGTCATTGGCAAAACAAAGGCAGCACAGTAAATGTGAGTGGCCTGAAAAGTATATATTCTGAATGTGTCAAGTCTACTTTTGCCGATACATGTGTAGAGACCCTGTTGACATTTCTAGTGTTTCTAAACAAACCCAGATTTAGTTGACATTTGACCACATACAGTATATATCTAACTTTGTTTTCTTAATTCAAATCAAAGTCACTCTGGGTTCAAATAAATAGTGTTTTTGGAATGGTTGTTTCAAAGAGACGATATATAAACAATATATTGCTGACAAGCTGAAACTGAGAGAAAAGTAAAGATTGTGTATGTCTCTTGGAGAGACAGATGCATTTATACCATCTCAGTATCTGGCAGGATCTGCTCTCAAACCTTTTCCTGATGTTTCATCAGTCAGCTCAATCTGTCTTGAATAATGATTATTACATTTTCTGCTTCTTCAAGTGACTGTGAGTGTGAATGGAGTTTAGAGAAATGGCTTTTTGCACATAAACCTTTGGGAGGAAAAGTCTACAAAAAGCTTCACTGTGGTGGTTCATGTGGTTTGTTTCCCTGTTTATTGTTTAAGACTCTGGAGGCTGCCCCCCCGCCTCATGTTGGAGGCGTGGCTGGGCAGGTGTGGCAGCAGTAAACAGCACAGCTGACGCTGATGGGTTTAAATAATCAGGCTGATCAGCCTGACTATTTAAACCCATCGGCTCCTTTGCATGGTTGTCAGATTGTTGTTTCTCCTGTGTGGTATTCAGGCTTCCACTCCAGTTAGTACTTCTCTCTGGATTTTGGTGATCTCTGTGGATTTACCTGTGTGTGCTCTGCTTGAACTGCTTGTGTGTTGGATTGCTGCTGTGCTTAGCTGAACTGAGTGACCCTGCCTACCTCCCTCTGTAGTTGCATCATTATTTGTGGGACACTTTCTGTTAGCTTGTTGTTGTTGTTGTTGTTGTTGTTTTTTTTTTTGTTATTCTGGATTTTTCCCTCCTATGTGAGTAACCTTTTTTTATTGTATTTCTTTCAATATAATATTTTACCTTCCACTCGGCCTCCTTGTCTTCTGCCCTGTTCATCTTGGCTTAAGAGTCATTCATTGTTATTGGTCTAAATCTTAATATTTGCACGGCATATTCAGTCAGTTGCAATGCCAGGCTCAGACTTGGAGTTTTGGCCTTTTTGATCCTACTTCAGTCTCCTTGGAGGGGAAATCTGGCCCTGGACTGAGATGTTCCAGGTGTTGGGTCCAGATTATCTGGTGATGTAATCTCGCTACAGATCTGGCTGTAAACTGCTGGGAGGAAGTATCCAATCTGTATTTCTCACTGAAAAACACACAAACACTTCCTCATTCATTCATTTAGCCTTCTGCTTATGTTTTCTTTTTTCTCACCATGATAATGTGTGATAAGGTTTTTGGAATATGTTTCCTTTTTATTTACATCTCCCTCCCTGTGAGATTACATGAGATGAGACCATCATCCTATCCTTTATGGGGATCACGTGTGTTCCAGTTGGAGCTTGTTAGAGATCTTTGTCAACATTGGTTTGGATTTTAATAACTATGATGAATAATTTTAATAATTAAATAGAATTTTTGCAGAAACTGATATTTTCCTTTTAGCAATGCAACTGTTATCTCCTTCAAAGGAGTAGCACTGAAAAAATAAAATAGGCTGACCATACACCTCATGTTTTTTGTTAAATGCTGCCCAGTCCAGGGCCAGCTGACTGCCCTTTCGCCTGTATGTCCTTTGCTTTTCTGTCCATCCTTACAAACCCAGAAACCATTTTCAAGCCACTGTGATTAAATTTCCAATGTCAATTCAAGAACACAAGAACAAGCTTGATAGAAGTCCCATTCTTTGCTTCATACTGATATTTTCAGACCAGTGTCTTTTTGCATGTGGAAAAAGAAATGAAAAGTCTGGGGGGGGGACTTGAAACCACATGTATTGGGTAACTTAGCGTATCACACACCTCTGTCGCAGCAGCATCATCAGCCAAACAGCGAGTGGTCGTGGGGCTAGCAAAGTCAAACACTGCAAAAAGTTTTCAGTGATGGTTGGACAGTTGGTTTAGTATGTCGGGTCACAAACAACTGAACCAGTTGGCATTTGTGTGAGCTCTTGAATGCATCTCATAAACAAATGAGGGAACAGTAAAAATCCCAATTTATTTCTTAGTTGATCTGTTGCTGTCTCCCCTTCAAAACACTCAAGCGAAGCGTTTTTTCACCCGTGTGATTGTGGACCTCTCGGCGTGAACAGTCCTGGCTCCACAGCACCATGTACTTTTGAGGCACAGTGCGGCACTTTCAACTTAACGAGGCCATGTACCGCCTGAATCATTCACTGTAAAATATATGTTGCAGGGACAAGAGCAGCGTGTCATTAGAAATCACTTGACGGGGACTCAAAACAGAACCGTCTGAGCACTTTTTTACTTTTTTTTTTTTTTTTTCTCCTCCTCATCATCTGGGCAGAGAATGAGAGTGGCAGACAAAGGCAAAGAGACAGGAAGGAGGAGAGGAGGAGGATGAGTGAGAGGTGTGAGGGGCGTCAAGAAAAGTGTGAACTCCTGTTCCTTTGTGACCTGCTAAAATAACTCAGTGAGCACTCGGGGTCAGCCGGGACAAAAGAGGGAGGGGGATCCGTTCTTTCTCTGCTCGGCAGGGAACAGCTTATGCTTGACTAGCTCTTTGGATCCCTGCTGAGCCAATCTATATGCTCTTTCTTCTCCCCTTGTATCTGATTCTGAAAGTGTGTCAAAGCCAATCATTATGTTTGTTTCAGATATCAATGACCTCTGCATGGATGCGGGCATGTATTCGTGCATGTGTTGAAAAGGAAACCTCCAGGCATTTTTTTCTCATGCACTGACTTTTCAGCAGCATCATACCCAAACCGCACAGCAGAGTGTCGCTGAGAAGCGCAACGTTTTTTTGTCCAATGTGTTTTGCGCTGCATGCAGCTCCAGAGGTCTAATTATGCTTGGTTTGAAAGCACAGACACCCCATGTCAAAGACAGACTCTGTAAATCACACACTGTCATTAGTGGCAAAATATGCTTTTTTCTATTCTTTTCGGGGCTTGGCAATACAACATAAAGCCATGACAAATAAAAGCAATAAACTATTTATTGTCTTGAGGGTAGAAACAGTTACCTCTGTCCACACAGACAGGAATGGCATTTACGCAAACGAATTGGCTGTAAACGCTTTTTATTTGAAACCCAGGATATAATTAGAAACTTGTGGCTTTCCAAGAAAGGATATGTATGTGCGTGCATGTGTGTGTAAGTCTTCATGGGTCCATGTGTGCACATGACAGCTTGTGTATGTGTGTGTTTTCTTCTCTACCACTCACTTTTTCTTCTACATTATGTCAAGTAGCTCCCAAATATTTTGTGTCAAAAATAAAGTTCACATGAGGAATTTCACAGGTGGTTGTGGCAAAGATACATTAGACTATACAGTCAGGAAATATGTATTCAGACTGACCTCTGCATCATCCCAGCTTGAGGCGCATTTGTAATCATTAAATATGTTGTTAGTTTTTTTTTATGCTAAGAACTCACCTCAATTTGCTCATGTAAAGACCTGAGTACCCAAAACCCATTTCTTCATTTCATTCATCCTCTCATCTTCTAGCTACTATCCATTTCCGGGTTGCAGGAGTTGCTGGAGCCAGTCCCAGCTCACACTGGGTGAGGGTGGATACACCCTGGACAGGTCACCAGTCCATCACAGGGCCAACACACAGAGACAGACAGAGACCAACAACCACTCACACTTAAACTCTACACCTACGGACAGTTAAGAGTCACCAATCAACCCAAACATGATGTCTTTGTACGGTGGGAGGAAACCCACGGAAGCACGGGGGGGAACATGCAAACGCCACACAGATAGGCCCCAGGCTGGGAACCAAACCCATGACCTTCTTGCTGTGAGGCAATAACGCTGTGCCGCTTCCAGTAAGTTATAATGAGCTCAAAATTTGTCACATCATGCCTTTTAATAGTAACACTAACACTGCTTGTATGTTGACAAGCACAACCAACCTCTTGATCAGTGTTAGCCTTAAACAGAAATATATGCAAAAAAACAGCATTGAGCATGTTGATGTCAGTATCTTCCAATGGAAACACAAAAATTACCTGTTTTACTGTCTCACTTACACCAGCAGACCAGTGGGTGAGCAGGCCAGATGGCCTACATCATGACTTCAGTCAACTGACAGAAAATATGTCTATTTACTTGTCACATTAACTCACAATCATGTCAGTTTCTATTAGTCAATTGCAATCAGGGCAACGAGAAAAGAAAAGACAAATATCTCCAGTATATTCTGTTTGGTGTTTCTGCAATACAAATACTTTGAATCTTCTTGGCCAAAATAATATGTAATCTGTACTTTAACTGCTTTATTTTTGTAAAGCCACCAATTATATTGTTTTAAAGTTTCCCCATCGTGTCTTTGTATGAAGTATGCTTAAAAGTCTTAAAAGTCCAGGACTAAAGTTTATTATATTGAAATCTTTTTAGCTTTGCATTTTCATCTCACAAGGTTTGTTCATCAATGGACATGAACATAAGCCACCAGACTGAGCTGTCAGCAGATTTGCAGCCTGTAATGCAGACCAGGTGGCTTGGAAAAACCAGCCTTTCAGAGACACTGTCCCAGATGCTGATATTGCTTTAATTTGTGGCGTCTTTATTATTCCTCTCTCTCTTTCTCTGTCTGGCCCTCAAGTGAGATGATATGATGTGCACGTTGAGCCCTTCCTCCCTGTCTACCCCTGTCACCCCTCCCACACATCCTCCTTCCCAGCACTGTGAGAGGACCAGGATGTGACCACGCATGAGTTACACAAGATTAATCTGCTGTTTGATGGGAAACGTGTTGTTCTCAAGGTCTCGCAGGCGAGACAGATTTAAAAGCTAGAGTGAGATTACATTTCCATTCTTCTCTCTTTTTCCACTGCCACTGCTGTCAGAGGAGCTCAGTTTATTTACTCTATCAACCTTTTATAGCCCCCCCCAAACACACACACACACACCCCGACCACCGTTATGCCACCACCACCACCTCACACAGTCTCTCCGCGATAAGCTTGGGTGGGGGGGCATTCATTTCTCCCCCCATATAACCTCACTCTCTCTACTCACTCACTTAAACACTCTGTGGATCTCCATGTCGCCTTTACTGACCACTGACGTGAGGAAGGCAGCACGGTGGCAAAGAGGTTAGCGGATCATGGGTTCGGTTCCTGAGCCTGGGCCCTTTCTTTGTGGAGTCTCTCCATGATTGCCCGCAGGTATGAGCATGGGTAGTTGCTCATCTCTGTCTGTCTCTGGGTGTTGGCCCTGTGATGGACTGATGACCTGTCCAGGGTGAACCCTGCCCTTGCCCAACGGGATTGGCTCCAGCAACCCCCGTGACCCAGAAACAGATAAGCAGTAGAAGATGAAACATAATTTCAAGAAATTAAAAAATAAGACTTGCAGAGTTTACAGATGGCTGTTCATAGAGGAGAAAGCAGCTAATTGGAGTTTCATAGTTAAAATAAAAAAAAAAACAAACAAAAAAAACCCCAACAACATCAAAATATCTACTGGAAATTCTAAAAGCACACCAGCAGTATTATCAAATCCTTTGTCCAGTTTCCAACTCAAAATATGACTACATGTAAAGCCCCCATTTATTTCGGGCTTAGTTTGTTGAATATGCTCAAAAACAAGCAGCATGTTCCAACCATATGTAAACTACATCCAACCAAAATACAGCGAAACACCATTTATGTGACCAAACCAGGCTGGCTAAGCTGCAACTGACACACTGACTTTAGCATTTTTGCTACAGGTTTGGGTTGAAAGGTGTCTTTGACATGTTTTGATGCCATGACCTTGACTGTGTGTCTCACAAATAGTGAGTTGATCTGTTTGTTGTTTGGCTTCAAAAGGCACCAAAGCTATTTGCACTGAGCTTGGTGGAAGGATGTTTTGTGGTTAGGGTTAGGGTTAGGGTTAGGGTTAGGGTTAGGGAGGAAGTCATTAAACTTTGGAGTGCTAATTTTGATTGATAAAATTTTTTTCTCTATGTTGTTTGACATGGGCCTTTGGGGGAGATCTTTAATCTCTGGTGTGGATGTGATTAATCCTCATTTGTTTGACTATGGAGGTGCACTCTACTGAGTTTCAGAATTTGTTTACTGATGGACAACTGACAACAGATAATCTCCTCTTATGTGGCTGAATCATACAACTGTAATCTCACAGTGAAAAAAATTGTGTGCAGAGTGGGTTGCAGAGAGGGGGCGTGATACGTTATCTTCTTAATTTCGACAGCAGAGGCCACACCCAAATTTTCCCACACAGCCTATCAGCCCTTCCTCATGGAGGCCATCCATTAGATCATGACTAGGTGCCACGCATAGCAGCTGTGAGCCACCTAAATGCAGTGGCTAAAATGCCTTGTGGTGAAACGGCTGTACATCATGACCTAATCACTCACCCGCAATCCAAACACTGTCAAGCGCACGTTTAGCAGGCCGCAGGGTTCAGTCGAAGCCACTCTGCAGCTGGTGTGCAGAACATGTTGCCTTTAAGTCCATTCTGGCACACACCTGCTCAGCATCAAGTCAGGCTCCAACATGTGTCCAGATATACAGTGGTTGGGGGTGTTACTGTCATATGTGATGGGTTGTACTTTGACCTTTCTGGCAGTGTCCTGCAGTGCCAGCGTCTGTTTCTTTATCAGTGAGAAAGAGGAAATTACTTTTTTAGTATTCATCTTTTGCTTCCGAATCCACAAATGCTTTTCATCCTCTCCCTGTATTAACGTTTAAATAGGAATTTCACCCAAATGGCAAAACACATCTGTACTGAGACATCCAGAACTGTTTTTCAGCCAAACAGAAGTGAGTTCAAGTGAGTGTATCACAGGGCTGAAATAAAGACAACTCCACACAGAAAGGCCTCTGGCCCAGGAATCAAACACAGACCCTTCTGTGAGGCAACAGCACTCAACACTGCATCACCATGCCGCCCTATATACAGATACAGATTATTGGAAATTGGATCTATTGACTTGGATCTCTCCGGAGGTGACATCACTATACGTGACATGTTGGCCTTGCCACTCCAAGATCCAAGATTAGACTCCTCTCTGTTTCTGTCTCCACTACTGTCAGGCTTTCCTCCAGTCTGCATTTCCCCCAAAAGATTTCCCTATGCCTTCTCTCAAAAATACTTCCTATACTACTGTCTTTACATCTGTTTTCAGATATTCAGAAGTCTTGTGCTTCTGGACTTCGCCTGCTGCCTACCTGTGGTCATAGTTAGACTCTGTGAGAGTCATGTTTAAGATCTCAATCCTCTTAGTGAGGACTTTGTCCTTCCAGTGAAACACCCCCTGATCCCATCCATGCTACGGGACAAATTGCTTTTAGAAAGCATGGGTCAGCGTTTGAAGTGGCTGTGCCTGGTGAGCAGCGAGTCTGAAGACATCTGAGTGGCGCTAGTTGGGTATGTGTGTCAGGACAGGAAGGGGAAACTGATCCTCTTAGTAGCCTGGAATTGGCCCACACTCAGGAAAGTGTCACTTGAGTTGGTCAACCTGAGAGCACCAGGCAAGATTGTCTAGCCTTGTATCCCCTTCTCATAACAGCCTCCCCCGCCTGGTTGGCCCTGGGAGGACTGCTGACCTAACAACAGCCGGAGACTGTGAGCACATAACTGTGATCTTTCCTCGATGTGCTGCTAAGAAAGTTGTACCTGGCTCCAGGCATGCGTTCAATCCAAGATGCCACACTGCCTGTTTGACTAAATAGAGTGAGCCTCTGCTAGGCTGGACCCACACCTCCTGCAGGGAGCTGCCAGGCATATCTAACTCCAGCCCAAACAAATGGCGCACACTTCGCCACAAGACTTCACAACACATGCTCAAACGTTAACCCCTCTGCCTTTCAGTTGCTGCTCATGCAGCTGCCTTGATTAAAAATCAGCAGCTAGTCAATATTTTTGGACCCTGCAAGCTTTTTTAGTTCCACACATTCCTCTTGTTGTCTCTCTTCTTGCTTCCAGGTTTTTCGAAACATGTCATGCACACAGTGACAGAGAAAAGTCAGGCCATGTTCATTCCATTGATTTATTGAAAACAGATATAACAGGAAGAGTTCATTGCTGTAGAGTAGCCACCAGTTCAGCAATCAATAAAGACTGACGGTTTTAAAAGCATGTGTCGCATTTAACAAGTTACAATAAAAACTGCTGGATTATCTGCAGAAAAGGGGGATTGCATTCTGTTACAGCAGCCCAATTTGTGCCATAAAAGTCACAAATGTTATAAAGGCAACGCTTATATTTTCTGCTGCATTTACTGAATTCGATTTTACTGACACAGATATTTATCTGTTTTCCCTCATTTGGGAGGGGTTATGGCTATTCAAATACAGTTCAACAACAGCTGAAAAAATATAGGTAAACTGACCCCTAGTTACTGTAACACTGTCAGTCAGTAAAATGACTGATTCAACAAATATGACTTTCAAACTTCAACCTGAATTGATGAGAGGCTGAAAAACATCAAAACAAGACACAATTCGATCATACTGGAGACCAGCTGTAGCAGATTGCATTGCACTTAGCAGCTGGTCAGGTGACAATAATAAAGAAACAGCAGTGCTGGCAACGTGATACATTGTGCATTGTGTGTAAAATACCTGCTCTCGTACCAGTTGATACACAATTCAGTATGTGGTGGGCCAGCTTGGACTGTCCCGATGGTATGACTTCAATTTGAATGGAGACAGCGAATGCGGACAACAAGGACATTTACTGCTCCAATAGCTTGAAGAAGAAGGTAAAAAATTAACCAGTCCAGATCCTTTCGTCCCTGTCGACCCTCAAATTTGAAGTGCATTATGCCATTATTTACTTAGCAGTGTCACCTTTTTGCTTTCAATAAATCGTTATGAATGCAGATGCAAAATGAAGCCAAGATCAATAAGAGAGACAAGAAATATCTCTTATCACAGCTTGTTGAGAATGCAAAGATTGGTTGAAAGCATGGTTTTTGGAAATGAGATGTGCAAAAGCTTGGGCCAGTGGTTATCCAATGATATTTTATGTTTTCATCATACCCAAACTGTCCAATACAATATCTATAATGTCTAATCAAGAGAAAAAAAAGTCATCCAATTTGAGAATGCTGTACCCGCTTGTTTATGTGATGTCTGAGGACTGGTTCAGCAGCTATCTAAAGCCAAGGGAACAATAACGGCACATCAGAATGAACCCATCCACCTTTATAGTATGACAAAATAAACCAGGAGTGTACTGTATTCTTGCAAAGGTGGTAGTAGTTTGAATTAGTTTAGACTGCAAGAGGTGTTTTAGGTAAATCACACCCTGGACTGACAGACTGGCAGGCAATAAACAAACCAAAGGTCAGATGTTGAGTATTTTTTTACTCCTAAAAAAAAAATGCAGAAAGAGAAAAAATGTCAAGTAATAAGAAACTAATCTTGGCCGTAGACAGTTCCTTGCTACTCTGGGGGTATTTCCTTAGCCTCTGCTTGTTTTTCATAATGCAGTCTCAACACCTTTTCTGCTTCTCTGGTGGAAATCACACAATGGCCAATACTGATTGCTTTATTTTCTCAGTGTGCACCCCCCTCTCTCATTTGTTATTGCAGAACCGGAGGATATGCTGGACAGGGGGCAGGGGGGCGCAATGCTGAGCCTGCAGAATCTGAACATTTTCTTTCTAATAATTTCAAATCCTGTGGGGTCAAGCCTGGGTGGGCGTGCAGGAGAGAAGGTGCAGTGACTCGTGGAGGTCTGTGTGTGTCTAGGAACAAGGGGGTTGTGGAGGCATCTCAAAGTGCCAGATCAGGGGGTATGTGAAAGGTGAGCAGAGAGTATTTGGGCAAAAGGGGTCAGATATGCAGTCTGGTCTGCTGGTGCTGAGTTGTTGCTGCGGCTGCTCTTTTGACTGATGTGCTCTCTCACACCAAAGGTCCTACAACCCAGAACAGTAAATAAATGCATCCTCCTCCGGGCACGTGGTCTCAAAAAGAGGTTACATGCCAGAAGAAATTATTGTTTTAGTAGGTTAAGATGGAGGCCACCTACACACCTGCCCAGAGGGGGGGTACTACCAATGGCATCCACTCACATACCACTGGTGCCAGCAGGGGATGTGGCCAGTGGTGTGGAAACATCCAGAGGTTTGGGAACAGTCAGTAGAAGACACCTTCTTTCTCTCCCTGTGCACGTGCATCTTCTCTGTAACGTTAAAAAGACTCCTGTTGAGTGATCAGTGAAGAGGTATACCGCCCACACCTTCACCTTCCAACTACGTGCCATCTGCAGCTCACATAACTTCCCTGTCTTGTGGCTAGTTTCCACATGGAAACAAACATCCCCCCCACCCCCCACCCCCGCCCCCTCCGGAGCAGGCTGAGCATAAAAAGCGCAGCAAAGGAAGGAGTCCTTTGTAAATTATGACAAGTAATTGAAAGAGTTGCGTGTGGGAGCAGCTCTGTCATCAGACTGGATATAGCGGTTCCTCATATCGGGGCTCTCCGTTTACATTATTCATACGGAGGGGTGTGACTTGTTGGCTCTTTTTTCCGCCTATATAAACCCAGAGGTTCGCGTAAAAGAAAATACAGATGGAGAAAGCTAGCCGGCTCGCTGTGTCACAGAGAGTCCCCTTAAGCCTACGCGACAACTCACACACTGTCCCTTTGTGACCAGCTTAATCGGCAGAATGTCCGGTCTGTGCGTGCTTTGTTTCGCCGCCGCGCTGGCTATGGTTACCCGGCTGGTGGGCACCGTGGGGCCGGTGGTCCGGTGCGAGCCGTGCGACACCGGGGCGCTCCTGCAATGCAAACCGCTGCCGAAGGACTGCGCGGAGCGGGTGAGGGAGCCCGGCTGCGGCTGCTGCATGACGTGCGCCCTCGGCGAAGGAGAGCCGTGTGGAGTGTACACCGCGCGCTGCGGCTCCGGTTTGACCTGCCAGCACCAGCCGGAGGAGAACCGACCCCTGCAAGCCCTGCTGGAGGGACGGGGAGTGTGCTCCAGCGCTCCGTCCAAAAGAGTCAACAGCATCCTCATATCGACTCCTAAACAAGGTAGAAAGGGCTTAATTGTGTCTACGAGTTTTGTTGATTATTGTTGCCTGTGTGTGTGTGTGTGTGTGTGTGTGTGTGTGTGTGTGTGTGCGTGTGTGTGTTATTTGGTGAATTTGACAGGCGCGCATGAGGTGGCGCTCTTTTCTGAGCAGCTCTGGGGAGTTCCCGGTCAGTGCGGTGAACTGATAGTGGATGAGATGAAAGGTGACTAATCTACAAAGAAAAATGCGTGAATTGCGTTTTTTGCTGCCTCGTTCAGTCTAAAACACCAATACCGGCTTTGGTTTTTGCTTTTTTGTTTGTTTGTTTTGAGGGGAGGGTTGACATTGCACACTGATGTGATGTTTGGCGTTAAAACTGAATCACAGAGGCTCCTGAAAGTTGTAGATTCTAACAGCAGCCATGAGCTTGGACGGTCACATTCTTTCTCATGATGGTGTCTGTGTGCCCGATGCAAAAGAAAATCAAAAGATTGTGCTTTGGGATGTGCAGACTCTTTTAAGAAAGGGCAACACTGCTTCTTCTCTTTCTCTCCTTAGCACACACCCACAAGCACACACAAACACACACACACACAGACACACACACACTCCTGGCCTGGGCAAACCAATACTTAAGGAATGCCACATACATACTGTAAGTATACAGTATTTAGCTGAGGCTGAGCGTATACCAGGTCCTTGTCCTCTGTAATGTCCTCATTTTCCTTCAAGTAAAGCTCATGGATTTTGGTGCGCAGCATGAAAATATGTGCTGCATCTTTCCCGCTCCATGTGGGCCACAACATCTCAGCTGTGTGGTAAAGGGAAGGAGAGAAGGGAAGAGAGAGATGGGAGTCGTTCTCCATAAGCAACCAAGAAGGACTTACAACACACACTCGGGGGCCCATGTTTAATCAGAGCATATTTTCCTCTGTGCATGCCACAATAATAATGAGAGACCTGGTGTGTACGGTGTCTCATATGAATGGATGCCTGTTGCTCACAATGGTGAGATGGCACACATGCCACCTTGGTATGAATACACAACTGTGTGTTTTGCTGACGTCAAGTCTCCAGGAACCTCTCTGTGTGTTTTCTTCTTCCTGGCTATTTGGTTTGGCCACAGTGTTGTGTGGTGTGCAAGCACTCAGCAGTCATATTATAATGCATAAATGCACACATGCATGGTTCCGGCAACATGTGTACGCACACTCACACACCATCACAAACTTACACGAACTGTTTAACTTGTCCTACGTTTTAATTTCTTGTCTTTTAGTCTCAATATTTCTCGCTTCACCTCCCAGTCATGTCATATGTGTCTCTCTCCTTTTAAAGCCTTGAGAGACATAAAACTTTATTTCTTGCATGAAAGCACAGAATGAGCATGCATATCAATGCATGCTCATGCACGGTGTTCACACTACAAGAGATGTTTAAAAAAAAAAGGGAAATCATCCCAGGCACTCCTGTTAATCAGACTGTATGATTGCACAGTCAGCAGTCCCCAACTCCAGCGTAGCCTCTCCTCCCAGACATTAACAAGGTCTCATCACTGCAGTTTCTGCTGTTTTACCTTGTGCCATTATACAGACAAATTCTGCCATGTGTTCTCTCCAATGCGTTTGTATCTAAAACACACCAGAATGCCTAGAAAGGTTCTATAAAATTGATATGGACAAAAAAAAAAATAGTGCGTGCAGGATTTTTAAACAGGGCTTAAAGTTTTTTTTTTTTTTTTTTTTTGTCTTAGCTATCGACATTTTTCAAGAGTTCCAAAAACCATTTAAGGAGCATCTGCCCCCTCCTATGACTTTGTTGTTGACATCCTTGTTATTATTTTAAGTTCTGGCAAGCCTGGGAGACTGTGGAGCCCCACCACATCACTAATTGATCAGGTGGTCACACAAAAAGGGTGGGCTGCCAGCCCGCCTGCCCGCATGAGTTACACCCCTACATGCTCGCCCGCCACCCTCACCGCAGCTTTCCAACACTAAATCTGCTTTGAGTTAACAATTTAAAACTGTGTTTGGGTGTGTATGAGCCACTGCATGTGTGTTCCCATCATCCCCTTGCCTCTTATGGGACATCAGTTAGCGTCTTTGACTGTGGCCTTGTGGTGGTGTGGCAGACCAGCTGGTACATGGTGGGTACTTTGGACTGCTCCTATATGGAGGAGTGTTAGAAGCCCCCTCCTCTCTTCCTCTCAGACAGATAGTCCCTGATTTGACAGGAATTTTTGCCTGGGGCTATTGATATATCTGTTCCCTTATCTCCCACTGTACTGCTTACTGTCCTCACATCCTCTTATTTTATCCCCAATCCTCCATTCCCTGCCCCACACACGTAAACACATGCACCACATTTTCTGCCTCACAACATCCTTAAAAACCTTGTTTGGACTCAGCTCCTCTTTGTAACTCTTTGTGAATTTGTGGATATGAAACTGTCATGTTTCTGTTTATTACTTGGCTTCAATTCTATCTCCAAACAACCCTCAAGGCAATGAGTTAACTTTATTTCGTCTGTTTTAAACAGTTCTCTTTTAGGCAGTCTAAAACTGTGCAGGATTAACTACACGAGCAGCAGACATTCATCATTTTGTATCATGGTATTTACAAGATCTGCAAACTAAAAACAACTCTGTGATGCTGATTTGTAGCTTCCGTTTCAGACCTTAAGTGGAAAGTTGAGGGAAAAACAAATGATGATACTTCCCAGATGAATCTCTAGTGTTGCACCACATATAGCTCATCTTGTAAGGAAAGCCTTCAGGCTGTTCAAAAGAAAAAGAAAACAAACAAAAAAAAAAAAAGTTTAGTATTTGTGCATTTCCTTTTCTGCATCAAAACCAACAACTACATTTACAATTCACAAACCTGCATTAGATTTAGGGTTAGACACCAAGGGCAGTTTCAGATTTGTGAGGCCTGTACTTAATAAAAAAAAAAACAAAACTGTGATTCCACTGCTTCTTCGGCATTACGAACACATAAGACTTTATTTTAACAGTCCCTAAATATGATCCAGTTGTTAAATAGTTTGATGCATTTCAATGCAGAAGTTGTGAAATCACACGTTTCACAAATCTGTATGTGTGTTTCTAATTGTGTTCACATCTATAATTGGCACAATGGTACAAAATCAGCTAGTAAATGTCCTCATGTAATTTCACCAAAGTTAAAACCCACTGACTTCAGCATCTGTCAGTCAGTGCCATTTGAAAACTGTGAATGCTTTTACTTTTACCTACACAGAAAATGTTGGGAACCAGGTTGAAGAAGGTTGTGCCAATGCGACCCAGACGATGACGATGGGGCCTGGTGTGGCAACAGTGAAGGGTGGGCACAGTCAGGGATCGATGGACACCAAGCCCACACTACACAACAAACTGA
This sequence comes from Echeneis naucrates, assembly GCF_900963305.1. Taxonomy (NCBI): domain Eukaryota; kingdom Metazoa; phylum Chordata; class Actinopteri; order Carangiformes; family Echeneidae; genus Echeneis; species Echeneis naucrates. The sequence continues at coordinate 22,363,229 of NC_042514.1, forward strand.
TCCAGAAGGATCAGAACAGGAAGACGCAAAGCTACAAGATTGAGTCGGTGTCAGGGGGAGCCAATATGGACATCCACAACTTCTCCCTGGAGACCAAGAGGGAGAATGAGTATGTAAGTCACACCCAAAAGCCCATGAAATTTCTAATTACACATGTAGCCTTGAACAGCAGTGGCAGACATTTATAGAAACATTAGATGGTGGAAAACATCAAATTAGGGTCAGTAATATACATGATCCCTCACAAATTAAATATAAACCCATAAAAGAAAATACCTGACCAGCTGTCAATCAAAAAACAGTTATGAGTGATTATAAATTGTTAGCTTGTTGGCTCTCGTTCTACTTAGTTAGCATTCAAGCTCTGTAGCTAGCTCAAGTGTTGGCTAACTTACTACTGAATTCAGTGAATAATGTTCACCTACAAAACTAATCTGATTCCAAATTTAAAAACAATTCATTAATGAAGAACGGAGACTCACTTGAGCCACTTTCCGACTGCAGGAAGAGAAGCAACCGGGAACCTTTTGAGGAACCCTGCTTGGTCCGCTTGGAGGAACTGGGGCAAAAAAGGCAGAGTGGCCTTTCAATGGTCCATGAACTTTATGGGCCAGCCCTGCAGTGCTGAACATTTGTATTGGTTGAGTAACTAGAGCGTGTTTTTTTTTTTTTTTCCACCCGCCATGTCATCCGATCCCAAACAGCCACTTTGTGGAAAAATTTTATTTTTTATTTTTGAGACTAGAGAGAAATCGAATTTTACAACAGCAGAGTCATAATATTAGGGAAATAGACTACATCGTAATTTTAAGACAAAAAGGATATTCTGTTGCAGTCTTGCGGAAGAATTTCAGAAAGTAAACAAACTCAGAGCCCTGAGCCTTCTTGACCACTGTCTCCAGGGCTGCGCTACCACAGCAGTTAAATTTGCATATACATTCTGATACTGTAATGGTGCTGATGAGTCAAAAAATTAATTATTTCCCTGTTTGAGAAACATTTTTTTCACAGCAGTGGACTGCTCATCTGATATATGACTTGTAAATGATGACTTCCCATTTATTAGAAGGTATAACTTTGTTCTCTAAATCTCCAGTTTTTCCCTCAGTGTGTCCTGATTGATACTCTTTTTTAATCTGTAGCCGCTCACAATATTGCATCGAGCCTTGTTTCTTTCCACAATCAATAATTTTCGCTTGAAGATGGACTGAAGACATACTCTCAACTTTGGTCAGTATCATTAATGCTGAAAAAGATGCCAATTACTGTTGTTTGGCCTTCGCTTCAATCTTACCGCCACCTGCCGGACTGGGTGTTCATTGCAGTTACTTTGATCACTTTTTCATACACTATTGGCCTCAGTAGATTAATCTTCCAAGGACATCAGGCCGCAGTCAGACACTGCGGAAACTTCATCAACCATTTAACCACATGGATTTCTACCATTGAATTAAATAATTCCCACTGAAAGGCATCTGGCGGACATTTAGTCTTTGTTATCTTTTTTCTATTTCATTGCTTCATACCAAATGTGTGTCCTCCAAGGTTAACACATATTGAATATGTTTTAGTTCTTAAAACATTTACAGAGGCTTGTGTATATTTGCTTGATGGCCTTCTTCCCTTCAGTACTGCCCGCTATATTATTTCTTTTTTCATTTTGGATGTCTTCAATGTTTTGGGGTCATTTTATCCCTTTTTTTAGAGTTGATAGTAGAGAAAATCGGAGGATGAGCAACTTGTAGTAAGAAGACCTTGTTTCACATTTCAGTTCAGCACCTTTACACGTTTTTTTTTTTTTTTCTTCAACTAAAAGCACTCCCAATGAAAGGGGTAATCATCTGTGAAATCACATGATGAAGTACTTTGTTGGAATTAAACTCAGTAGAATACTAACCTTCCGTAGCACATAGCTGGCCACCTTGACTCTGTGTTGACAGAAATGCATATCGCTGTCAAACCTTGGTAGGTGGTATGCTTGTGCGGCCTCATACACGTGCAGGAAAAATACAAGATACACACAGCATGGGGAATCGCTCATCAAAACATTGGTCTATAGAGCAATTTGTGGTCAGAAAGTCAAACAGGTTCCCTTAGGCTATCTACTGTCATTTCAACATCGTTATTTTTAAAATTACACGCTTGCATTTTGTAAGAGAAGGCACCACTTTTTTCAGAAGGATGACGTCTCATTCTGGGACTGAAACTCTTCAATCTGGACCAAACAGTGGCTTGTTCAGATTTACAGGAACGTCGTTTTCAAGTCTTGTCAAAATCACAGTTTCCACAAACATTGCACACATCGAACTCAAGTTTCAGGATGTTTACATAACATCATGCCCGAGTTGTTTCAAATATTGTTGACTTCTGGCATTTGTTCATTACTGTGATGACTGTGTAATATTGGTGTTTTTGGGGTGTGTTTGCCACGTTCCTAGGGGCCGTGTCGGCGGGAGATGGAGAGCATCTTGAACAGTCTTAAAATCAGCAACGTGCTAAACCCAAGAGGCTTTCGCATACCCAACTGTGACAGAAAGGGCTTCTACAAGAAAAAACAGGTAAATAGTTCTCCCTGCTGTTTCTTTCTCTTACACACGGTCTTCCTGTCACAAATGTGCACACATTCACGTTCAACATACACACACCAGCGAAGATGCAAGTAGACCCACCGCATACCTGAACACTTCCAAAGAATCCTTGCAGACTCATCCCACCCACCCACACAGACAGTCCCCTTTTTTGTGCCGGTCAGGTTGCCTTGACAGCCACATCAACACTATATTATCAGAATCGCTAATAACCATGTATTACTCCTGTAAATGCAATGCAGCCATCTGACTCATGCCTCACAGGAAATGAAGTCGGTCAGGTGTGTTTGTGGGTGTGTGGTGTGGGAGAGTGTGGGGGGTAGGGATGTAAGAATGTGGTCTAGGAGTGTGTGTGGCACTGTAAATGTGGCGGCAAGGGAGTGTATGTATGGCGCTTGTTTGATGGTGGTAGTTTTGGTGAGGGTGTGTAGGTGTGGGGTGCTGTTGGTGAGGTAAAAAAAACAAACATGCTGTCACTGGTTTAGTTTTTCTTGTCCATGGTACAGCCGACTCAGGCCACCCATAGCCTGCTCATTTGCAAGACGGGGGATGGGGGGGGGGTGGGGGCACAAAAACCAAAAAAAAAAAAAAAAAAAAAGAGGAAGCTGAAATTTGTTGTAGTAGTTTGGTGGGTGACATGCACTGACCTGAGGGAAGGAGGGGCGAAACAGGAAGTTACTGGATGGATGGGTTTGGAGTGGAGTAGAGAGAAATACAGCGTGTCAAATAAATACCACCATCCCATTTCCTGAGGTTGGGAGCCTTATCGGAGGGATTCCTCAGGGCCTGTTCTGAGAAATCCATGAGTCACTCAAAAAAAACAAAACACACCACAAGCACCATGAGTCAGAACCCTGAACCATAACAGACCCACACATACACAAAATAAAATCATCCCGTCACTCTTTCCCCAAAGTCTCCAAAGTGTGGTTTCATTGTTACCTTTATTAAAATCAGGCTCCTCCTTGTTCTTTTTCTGGATTTCATCAACAAATAACTACCAGAAAAGTATCAGTTCTAGTGGAAGTGTGTGTCTGATTATGTGTGGGTTTGTGTGTGCAGCAGTGTGCCAGCCCTTGTCGCCCCTTTCTCAGAGTGCCGCTGTGGTGCAGAGTGTTGTGTTAAACCCATCTGAAGGGATGTGTCTTCACAGCGTGTTGCAGAGATTTATGACCGGAAACATAGCGAAGAGGAGACTGTGTGAACTGTCTAGTATGAAAATACTGTGAAAAGAGGGGAGTAAGCATGGGGGAAGGAGGGAGGAGTTGGGCTGGGGGGGTGAAAGTCTGAGCAGAGAATGGGGAAAAAAAGGGGGGGCATAACCCGTGATGCATAAACTGTCTGTCTTCAAGTAGATTCTACAGCATGTGGTGAGGAAGGGGTGTTAGTTAAAGCTGCTAGTTTTATTTTTCACACAGACCTGTTCCACCCGATTGTACCAGGAATTACCAGGGTACTACCTGCTTTTTTCAACCACGAGTTTCCAGAAACAAAAGGTCAATAAAAGCTAAACGGGGACAAGATTGCTTTTGAGGATTAATGGATTAATTTTCACACATGAAGAAACACTTTGTGTAGTCATTGGGTGATACCCTTTTAACACCAGATTTACAAGGTAAAAGAAGTTTTTTTTTGAAAGCTGATTTTGACAGTGAGATCACACTGTTCCAGGGCCCAATTTCACATGTCCAGTTACAGAACACACTTTGCAGAAAGAGTGTGGGATCAGTCACGGCTCATCCTTGGGTTGACATCTCACTCACTGGTTGAGCCTTTGAGTGAGATGTTTGGATCATGATTACGATTTTTTAAAACTTTTTTCAGGGCTGCTGCTCACTCTGTCATCTCTGATCTCATTTTAGCTGCAGTGTTTCAGGTTGAACAGAACCCTCCACAGCAGGTACAGGTGTGTTTGATAATCCAGATGTTGTTACTTCAGTGCAGATCAAAGCTCGTTTAAATTCAGGTGAAGGTCCAAATTCCAAAAAAGGTTTCAGACTTCCTAGAAAACTCTCTAAAATGCAACTGTGAGTTCAAATTAGACTCATCTTGGTTACAAAGGGTAAGAATGGCTCCAGGTATCCACAACCAAAGACAAAGAATCAAAACCATAGCAGAAACTTCCCAAGTTACTCCTTACCATAATTGGCTTCCTCACTGTCCACTCCACAAGCTGTGCTCAGTATGCAGCAAACAGTAATTTTAACTGTCAAAATATGGCAGCACACACTGTAGCTCTTTGCAATTATGTCTCGTGACAGTTTTCCTCAAGCTGCTTCCAGCAGTGCAAATGACAGAAACAAGTGGTTAACCATATTTTGGCTCAAAATGTGCTAATTCATTGATACCATGTGTTGACCATCTAAAGGAACGCGGAGCCAACAGTTTGCTTTTATAGAGGGAAGAGATGATTCAAATCAGGAATATTTTTATACCCATAGCTTTCCCTTTGCATGAGAAATAAACATTAGGTTACCACACTTGCTTATCTTCATGCACTTGGCCAGTGTCTTTGCGAAGCAGAGGAAAACTTACAGCCATTATTGCACATGCGTTGAACTGACTGACCAAACAGATGCTGGAACATTTTGCTATATGAATCCAACGCAATCTACGTGAATTCAATCTGATAACACCATGCAAATCTTAAATGGCAATTTTGAAACAAGATGAATTAAACTTGGGGTAAAACTCTGACTGAGTTTGTCTATGTTAAGTGTTGTAAGTGTTTCAGGCACGCAGGAGAAATTAGAGCAGTATTAGTCCTACCTTGGCTACGGAGGAGCCTATTTTTAGCAGCTGTTTTATGAATTCGCTCTGTATCCCAGTTCAGGCCCTGCATGCCCAACACTGAGCCTCTCATTAAAACCTCCAAAGTTTCTCTTTCTCCCCCACTTCTCTCTCTTATTCATCATTTCCCCTATCCATCACTATCCCTATTCCTATCCCTCTCTGCCCTTCCGACAGTTGTCTACCCATCCTTTGTCCTGTCCACCAGCTCCACCATCCTGCCCTCCTGCCCACTTGGCTTTTCCTTCCTTGTTTGGCCAGGAATCACCCAGCAGAGGGCTGTGAATGGGACGACAGTGTCTGAGTACTCTTTCAGAGTTTCGTGTGTATGTGTTAGGAGGAGGAGGAGGAGGAAGAGCCAGTGGGTTAAAGATGTGAGCCAGGTGCCTCTGTACCCTCCTCCCTCCCTCCTGACAGTGCCAGGCCCATAAGGGCTGACTTATTGAGCGTGACTCAGAAGGATCTGTGGAAACGTACACAACAACCACAATGGTTTTATAATAACTGGTCAAACTCTGGGACCCACGCAGCTATTTTCACTGTGTCTCACTCCCTTGTTCTGCTCCCTCCCTGGATCTCTAATCCATCCCTTCTTCCTTCTCACTGGGGAATATGTTTTTACTTTGCTTTTTTTGTTGGTCATGGCTGTTACATAATATGTAGGTCAGAGTAATATTTTTCATCATGAATGCAAGAGTTCTGGCACCAATACCAAAAACTTCTTTTTCAAAACATTGGTTCGTGAGCACAAATTAGGCAGAATCCTGTTTTTAATTTGCTGATTATTCCATCGATACTTGCTGTGGCAAGTGGAGCCAATTTGGATGAAGGATATCAAAGTAAAAACCTCCTGAGCTCAATTTAAACATTTGGTTCCATTTCTGACTACTTACATTTTATACTGAAAATTCTCATGGGTTCAAATTGATTTCTTCACAGTAGCCTGGTACCGTTTGCAGTTTAGCACAAAATAGACACACACCTTTTTGGAAACATTGCCAAAACACAGAAGTGAGTGCTGTGGTTGGTTTTCCATTATCTGAAAAAATGTACATTCTCTCCTGTTATACTGTTCCAAATAAGCCCAATGACAGATTTCCGGCAGTCTGGAACTGCTTCAGTGACTTGAATTTGAAAAGCAATGTTTGTATTACAATTTTGGGGTGTAGTTTTTTTTGTTTTTTTTTATGTTAGCACTTGGCAAGTTTGGAAAGCTCTGGTTTTAGCCCCTTCACGCAGAGGCCCTTTTTGGCAATTTTTGCCTGTTTTGGTATCACTGCAAATAAAGCTTTATAACTTCAGATGTACTAATCCCAGAACAATGGCTGTTGGCTTAAAAGAAAGAAGACATCTGTACCTTTACAGCCATTGAAATATTGAATTGAGTCATTCCCTAAAAGATAGGGCCATTGGAAAAACTATATTTTTTGGAAACGGGTAAGAATTTTTTTGTGAAAACTGTGATATCTCAAAATTTTCACTATGAAACAGTTTGAATTTTACATATATGGTTCACACACTCCCTGTCCACAAGTGTACCAAATTTTAGGTTGATAAGTAAAACTACTGAGGAACTATAGAGTTTTTACCAAACAGTGCTCCTTGGCGATCTCCAGTGTGCCAAACCTATCCAAAAGGGTCCATTTTGGCTAAAATTCACACTGCAAGATTTCACTGATATACACATTTTTTTAACTCATAACTTTTTGGGGCCAATCACAGACATGTCTGCTTTTAGGAACACCAGTAACAATAGTAAAATTTCATTTGAAATTTGCATTTATAGGGCTGAATATATGGTGTCCAAAACCTATCCAAACACGAATTTGACCTATTTTTGCCTGTTTTATGTTGTTATTTTGAAGCTTTATGCTTTATCCAGACGTAAACACACGACTATCAGGGATGGCTGAAATAAACAAAGACCTTCGAAAAATGAAGTTATGAAATTTACTGCACTGTCTTTTATTATAAATTTCATAATTACATTAAAACCTGGGGCAGTAAAAACACACTTTTAGTCGAAATGTCCATTGTTTACTTGTTGACACGGAGCGGAGAGTAAACAAAGGTACCAGCTGGCTGCAGGCGGCCGTCGTCGACGTCGCCGCCTTTTTCGTCCTTACTGTACAACATTTGCAGCAGCTCCGTCGGTGTAAACGCCATATTCTCCATTTTGGTGTAAAGAAGAGTCAATCTTCTCCACAACAGAAACAAAACGACGGTAAAATCCGAGTAAACACCGAGTTAAAGGGACATCCGATTCGTCACCGGGTGCGTCACCAGGTGTGTCACGGCGTGAGTGCGTCACTGCCTGTTTGTCCCGTGCAGCTCGGGTCCCGTTACTCAGCCCTTATTTGGGGGAAGAACGGCCCAATCAGGGATTGTTATACGTCTACGGAAACCTCAGGGCCTCTGCTATTGGAGGGAAATATTGTTTTCATCGTGACTTTGACTGACAGGAGACACTGCCTGCGCGTATTAGATGCGCAGTTTGACGGACCTTTAAGTTTGCGTTCGCCCAGAGGGGAAAAAAGACAAAATGTCCGATTAACGGGACACGATGGATAACATTGAACCGCGGATTGTTGTTGGGCACATCTTCAGCTTTAAAATGAGGCCAAGCTTGTGGTTTTATTCTATGTTTTAGTTAGGGTTTGATCGAAGAATGTTCGTATTTCACGGAGTCAGAAAACTAATTGCGACTTTTTTTGTTTTTGGTGAGCAGGCTTGTTGAAACCTTTATCGGGAAATAAACTCCATTTCTGCACTTTGTTGTTGTTTCTGTGACAGTAAACGATTTTTTGGAGGTGAAATAACTAGTAAAGACAGTACACATATGTTTACAGTCCCTTTGTTGTTGACGTGATGCCGCTTGTTGCCTTGCCATCGTCTCCGACTGTCAGACACATTTCAGTAATTATGATAAAACCGGAGCACCCAGAAACGTAAAAATTTCTGTGCATGTAGCTGAAAGTGTGTTTAAAACGTTTGCGTTGAAATTTTCACAAAATCCTGTCTACTGTCGCTGCATGAAGCGCGCCTTTCATATGTTTATTAGTTTGGGACGCCGGCGTCCCAACCACTAGGGGGACTGCACGAAGAGCTTCAGTTGTTTTTTTTAATTTACAATCATAAAGTTCCAGAAAATAGCACATTTTTTGAACGAAACTTTCACATGGGAATATTCGGTGGTTTTAGAGAAAGAATACATATCAGCTAAATGTGCCCAATTTCATCCATTTTGTTCTTCGTCATATGGTACACAATTTGTGTCTGAAATCACTCACTCATTGGAGGTGGACCGTACACTGACCTCTTCAGTGCAGCTGGAAAATATTTTGCATTGCATTTCATCTGGTTCAGTCAATCCTTCAGCTCTTTATAAAACAATATTTAGGCTCCTACTTTAATTGATTGTGAGATTTCATTCTTCTGAAACAAACAAAAATGATTCTGGAGCTGAATTCACTCAAACCATCATTAAACTATGTTTTTTCAGAAAAAGTTATATCCCGCAGCTGTTCACAATGTGCTTACAAACATACCCGCAGATGCTCCCTCTTCTACACAAATACATATACATACACCCCTCTACACACACACACACATTGCACTTTATGAGCTTGTGTTTATCTTGTGGTCAGACCAGGCTCTTTTTAATGTCCGTGAAGCCCAGCAGCACTGCTATTAGCTATAAAGACAGACATCACAAGAGCATGCATTCATACACATAACACGCATGTACACACACCCCATAAAGGTAGTATTGTGAATGTGTAGGGTGGATGAAATGGGCTTTTTTAGTGACAGCCATGTGGATCATGCAGGGCCAGTGCCATGGCTCAGAGGTTCAGGCCACAAGCTGTCTTGGTTTTGGACCCTGGTTCATGATGCTGAGATCAGTCAGCATGCTCCAGCATGTTTTGAGGATCAACTACTCACTTCATGGTAGCTTGAGGGTTTCTCCAAAGAGTTTGAAGTCGGCTTTGAGAATGACACAAACTCATGTATGTATCTCTATCTCAAGAATTAGATGGCTGAATAGGTAGATCACTAGAGGGTTAGAACTCGTGAAATGCTCCATTTATGTGTTCCTTGGATGATCCAAAGTCACAACATGGATGCTACAAAGAAGCTCAGAGAGTAAAAAGTTATTTCTAGTGTCACTTATCATCATCACTTATCAATGTTACCAATAAAGTGAAAAACAATACATCCGCTGGGATCATTAAAAAAAGTACCCCATCAGGAGACAAATGTTGTATTTTGTCTGCTATAGTTGGTTCTGAGGGATTTCATATGAATTTTCCCACACTGACTGAATGGAAACATCTGCAGATTTTGTTTTCGATTTCATCTATCAGCGCCAAGTTTATTGGGCTTCACACCCTCTTAAATGGACACAAGTGTGTATAAAAAGGTGAAAAAACATGAACATTCCAAAACAAAAAGTGTCAAATTAGTGACACATAAATCTTCCAATTTTCATTGGGAAGCTGTAAAGTGACATCCAGTTATCAATGGCAGTTTGGCTGTCATTGGCCTTTTCCTACAGTGTGTGTGTGTGTACTGAAGCAGGAAAGAAAGGATTGCTTGAGATGGCTGCTAATAGTTCACAGATGAAAGAGAGACTGAACGGAAATTCAAAGGTAGCCAAGCAACAGGGGAATGCACACATGCACATTTTGCTCTTCCTCTCCCTTCCCTCTCTCCATTTGCTTCTCAACCCTCGTGCATGCACACACGCACACACATACATGCACACACGTAATACTTCCACACCAAGACACATGCAGGACTCTATCATCATTCAACAGAGCAGAGGAACACAATGTTAAACTCCTCAATGCAGTCTTGTCTGCTGGGTCAGGGCTAAAATAGAAACAGGTCACAGACTCAGATGATGGCACCATAAGGGGAACCAATGGAGGAAAAAAAGGTAGCGATAGAACAGAGGATGGAGGAGGGAAGAGGAGATGTAGCTAGGAGGGAAAACTGAGTTCATCCAAAAGAATCCTTCAATGATGTTAATGTGTGAGAACGGGATGTGTTGGGCTCCATACTTGCCCCCAGACTGCTGCAGTAGTAGTCGGCGAGGTATTTTAATAGGCCTCCGTCTCTATAAAGGTGCCTTTGATCATGCACTCAGGCTGCATGTGGATGTCGACTGTGCCGGAAACAGACACCTGGTCACACTCTAAAGTCTGTCTGTCTGACGCTGCACAGCCGCAGACAATGCAGTTGTTTGGGCTGTGCGCTCCTGGATGAAGGAATTTAAATTAAACATTGACTTTGAAATTAAAGTGCTGATTTCAGCTTTAATTTGAGGGTGTTTACATCACATCTGATAAGATAGAAATTGTAGCCCTTCTGTGAGGGTAAAAAGTGCCATGAATCCCATGCCGTTCACGCAAGAGGAGCATTTCTTCATTTCTTAATGACATAGTATGTGACTTCAAAAAGGATAGCTGCTCATATTAGCCACCATGAAGGATAACACTTGTTGGATATGGTTTGGGAAATGCTGCTTAAACATTACTACATCTTGGCAAACAGGGGCCAGTTCTTAACAAACAAGAGTGAACAGCAGCTAAACTACAGTTGCAAAGTTGCCAAAACAACAACGAGGTAAAAAGTCTCTGGTTCAGCTCAAGAAACTGTTAGAGCACGAGACCTTTAAAACCACACATTGTGGTTTCAACATTTAAGCATCTAAGTCCGATGAAGATTTATTAAGAAGATTAAGTAGATTTATTGTAAAATAAGCCAATCTCTTATCAAACTCAAAGAAAGTGAATAAACAACATGCAGTGCAAGCTTTCTGCATTTCTCCATCCATTTTCTTCCGTCCATTGGTCTTCAGTAGAAACTAGCTTGAACTGTAGAAATTGTCAGGCTGAACATCAAGTGTACATTATATAGCCAATGCACAGTAATGCAGGTCAATTAACATTTATTGGAAAGGTTTTTGCTGCATCAACTGCACTCTACAGTATAATCTAAGAGTTGACAGTCTACAACTTGATTTTTTCATATCCTTTACAAATTAATTAACAAAGTGTGTGCTCATATTGTTACCAAAAATCTGAAATATATATAGAAATAATTCAAAATCACTGGTTTGAGTTAGATATCAGAAGAGTGGAAGCCAATGGAGGCAGAAATGGCAGTAAAGTCCAGATATATTTATAAAATGCAGTACTATGGATTTATTGGCTAGTTGTGATATAGCGTGTTAGTGCTTTGTAGTAAGTGGTCTATAATACATCAAACCATTTGAAGGCGGCACGTTAAACTTGTAGTGATGATTTCAAAAGACAGCCTTTAATTGTACACATGTACACTGTGCATTTCAGGACTATTAGATCGAGGTCTGCGCCCAGCGCTGACTGCTCCCATGACTGATCTAACACCGCTACCCCTCATGGGTAGGACAGGGATTATTTTGAGCCAGAGTTTAGCCTGGCCCGACTGATTGGGCTCTGTCATGTGAACCCCAAATGGAGCTCATAAAGTTGCCACTCTACAAAGCCCAGTCCCTTGTGGGGCATCTGATATTACTGTGTACATGCGTGTGAGCACTTGTGTGGAAGCAGGTGGGGGGTAAGCATACGTACAGTACATGCAGCTCGATTTGCGTGCGCCTAAATGTTTAAAGATTGTGTGTTTATGTGCATGCGCAGGCACATAATCAGCTCCAGATGATTTTGAGTGTCTGCCAGCTTCCCAGAATAGCAGCACTGGTTTCCCTGCAGCCATCCATCTGGCCTTGGCAAATATTTTAGCAACTCCATGTTTACCTTCGCACTCCTTCACTCTGGTTTGCTTGGGGCCTTTCTCATTTCCAATCCTCCTGTATTGAAATTATCAGCTTTTTTAATCAGGTAACCCCACTGCTCAGGAACACGTATATGGGACAAACTCTGCCTGCATGTGGACGCCTGAACAAGGCCCTACCCGCTCTGATCTTCTTTATCTCTGATAGTTCCTGCACAGTAACACAGTGGAGCATTCCAAGTTTGTCTTTTCAGAGTTTTGCTGAGACATGACTCAACCTCCTGTCAGGCATCTAGAGATCTAAAAACCAACAGAGAGATTGAGCGTTGTTATTATAATACACAAAGGCACATTGAAGGTGGTGTTGATAAAGCTGTGTCGGGATAATAGTTCCTCACCTTGGAAATTCTAATCCGTTTTCACAATGTCTCTCAAAGTGATAAAGCCCCTCCCCCATCCCCTTCCCGTGCTACTTCCCTGCCTTTTTTCCTGTGTTCAGAGCCAGTCAGGTGATGTTTGTGTGTCTGTCCTTGCTTTGCTTCTGCCACCTGTCTGTGCAATCCCTGTGGCCGGAGGCTGCACACTTCCATCTTGTGCACGGCAAACATGTAGCGTTGCACACCACTAATTTTTCTTTTCTTTTTTCTTCCTCCCACCTCTCTTTGCAGTGCCGTCCATCCAAAGGCAGGAGGCGGGGATACTGCTGGTGCGTGGACAAATACGGACAGCCTCTGCCTGGCTTGAATGGCAGGGAGCGCGGCGAGACACAGTGCTTCAACCTGGAGAGCAAATGAGAGCACATAGGGGCGGCAAGTGGACAGAGAGGAAGACAGCAAATAAAAAAGGGGGAGGGCAGGGAATGAAAAAGGCAGAAAAAGAAAGAAAGGGAGGAAGGAAGGAAGACAGAGAGCCTTCTTTGCTCATGCATGTAGTTTTATGTGAACAGTTAAAGGAGATCTGGACCTTTGATTTTGGGTCACATTTCTGTCTGAAAGAGCAGGAGTGAACGGGGGGAGGTCGGGCAGGGGTGGGGGGGCACAGCCTCAGCAACCGGCAGAGACTCCTGTCAATCACAGCTATCTGTCCTGTGCTTAGGAGGGAACCTCTATCCTTTCTTTAATTAAAAAAAAAGAAGAAAAAATCAAGCTGAAAGCTGAAAGGGAGAATCCTATCACCTGCACTATTCTTTTAGAGAGAGAGGAAGGAGGGACTTTTCCACTCACTTAAAAGAGGACTTTGATTGTGACTGTGACCCAAACCCAAAACAAAAATGCACCGCCACCATATCTGTCTGTGTCTGTGCGTGTGAGTTCTGTCTGCATGTGTCCTTATGTGTGAGCATGTGCATAATGTATTGTAATGTGTACAACACATAGAGCGGGCCGGTGCTTTCTTTCTCAGATGTGTTGATTTGTTTTAATGCTGTTTTTCACAAAGCCAAGTTTAGAGACTGCCCACCCCCAGTAAATGTGGTAAAAAAAAACAAAAAACAGGGATCTCTGACTCTGGGTCCATTTTGAAGTGAAGGACTGTGGGACAGTGGGGGTTTTAATGCTTTGTCCAGCATTTTCCCACTTTTGGGAAGGGCATGGTGCAATTACAGTGCCTTAAAAAAAACACCTGTCCGTCGATTGTCTCTCCTTCACTCTCGGTGGTCCTCAACATAAGGAATACCTCACTGAATATCTGCCTTCTGAGTGTCAAATACTGCAGCCTTGAAATGAATGTGGCTCTAGCTACAGCAGCTGTAATTGCTTTGGATATACAAAAAAAATATCTGAATGCAATACAGTAAAACTAAAAAAATCAAAACAGCAGCAAAGCTCTCAAAAGTACGGCTGCTCCACTGCTCCAAAAGTAAACTAAGCAAGTGTGAACTGTTTGACTAAGAGTTTGTGTATTTATAGTAGCTCTGCTGTGGAGACCTCAGATTTTATTACTGGTTCAAATAGGTTTTGTGTTGTGCTCCATTATTTAAAAATTGAACTTTTTGATTTCGAGTAACAATGGAGTTGCCCTCTTTTCAGACTGTGATAGTGTGAATAAGTTGGACACGGCGACACAATTAAAGAAATCTTACTTAAAATCGCATATTGCTTCAGTTTATACAGAAAGTGTCAGGATGCAAAAATCAATGTCAACTAAATAATTTTTCCCTACAGTAAAATAAAAAAACAAACAAACAAACAAAAAAACCCCAAGTCATATAGGCTTTGCTCGGCAATAGAAACAGCTACAATCAGCTTTCCCATTCACGCCAAATGAATGCATTTCACCTGCTCGGATGCACAGCAACAGTCAATGTGCTAATTTGAATGTTTTATCCTGTAAACAGGTTTCTTACTTCCTTTTTGTTGTGCTGTTAAATCAGGATCACCACAGCAGACTGTGGGCTGCAGCGCTACCTTTTAAAAACACTCAATCGCAGCTCAAAGCGTCTTACATGGAGGCTTTGAGATTTATAGGAGCTCTGACTCCATCTGCCACTGTAAAAAGAGTCAACTGTCCTTTTAGCCTGTCCCAAGAAACCCACTTATACCTGCTAACCTTGTAAAAAGGTAATAAGCTGTGATGCAACCAGTCCCGTGTTTGCCAAAGGGAAACAATAATGCAAAGAATAACAACTTGGTGTCTCGAAGTTGCCAAGTGGATCCATTCCACTCCTGTGAAGCCGAGCGAACTTCATCTTATGCAAAAAAAAAAAAAAAGCAGAGTATTTAAGACTCAGAAGACAGACAAGTGTCTGCATTATTCTGGGGTGTCCACACGCTGCCCTACAGTGTTGGGAAACAGTTTGGTTGGATAAGTCTGTCCTCCTGCCTCTTCATCTGTGCCCCACTTCCCCCTCCCCTGTGTGTCCAAGCTGTAGCTCTGACCAACCTTCCCAGTGTACCCTGTCCACCACAGAGCCGAGGTCCTGTGGTCCTACATGCGTTTAACCGCCCCACCCCACCCATCCAGAACGTTGCCCTTGTGTCTCTGTGCCTAATCCTGGCCCTGCTCCCTGCCCCCTATCCCCGCCAATCCCTGCTCACCTCTGATCCTCTTCCTGTCAGGGGTGCAACCTGGTGTACTTGTTAAAACAGGGCGAGCCGGTGTGACCGTCTTCTTCCTCACGCAGGTGACAGTTACCCTTATGCTTCAAGCACAAGCACTTATAGCACTTTAGCTGTGCCACTACTCGTCAGTGCATGCAGTTAAAGACAATTGGACCTATCTCCATCCGCATTACTTTCCTTCGAGGTAATGCTAGATGAAACAGTGTGATACTGTAAGAAACCAATAGTAACCCAAGAGGAAAAGAAAAACTAAGCTACACCAGGACTTCTGACAGTAAATTTAGCGAACACCCCTCAGAAATGTTCCATTCAATGCAACTATTTTCTTTTTGTTGTTGTTGTTGTTATTGTTGTTGTTGTTGTTGTTTTTGTTTCTTTGAAAAAAATGCTGTGTATGATCGTATGCCAACAAATCTCCACAAGGTGGACACAGCACCAAATATGCATTCACACAAGTGGTAGGGGGTCTGGAGGAGTAGGCGTGGCCCTCCCCGAGGAGCTTCCTGGCCGATGCGCTCCCACATCCTGTGTAAAGACTTGAAAAGTGGAGAGAGCGCCGAGAAAAATGCTCTCCCTGTAGCTCCGTAGCACAAGAAACGGCTGTAAACTTACTTTAATAGACAGCAACAACTTAAAAACCAGCCTGTTGGTGCTACATCCCATCGATTCAAAGACTTGATGTTAAGGGAGGAACATACATACAAATATGTTTAAGCTATTCCCTCCTTGATGTTTGTAAGTGTGTCTTTATATATATATATATATATATATATATATATATATATGTATATATATATATACATATATAGATATATAATTAATATTATTTTCTGGCCAGCTATTTGTCTGACTAGACATCATGTACAGTACTAAAAATTATTTATCTAAGAAAGAATTATAAGCTGATCCAAACTAGGTTTTCTGATGAACAATTCAGTGACTCGCCGATTGCACAGTAAAGTCTATAAGATTCAGTGTATTTTGGGGAATATAATCACTAATGAATGTTATATTTTTTTAAATGAACTTTTTCCTTCTGTTGCTCAGCAGTGTCATTTGTAAGCTCCGTGCCCAGCAGGCGAGACCCAGCCTCGGGCAGAACCGTAGTCAGTCGAGCTGATCAGGTCTCCTCTTGTCATCTTAGTTTGCTGCCACTGAAGGCGAGTGAACGCTTCACCTCTCACTGAAGTCACTTCTTCTCTCCATGCACACCCAGCCATCCCAGCCTCAGTCTGTTAGTGCAGAGCCAGTTTTACACTCGCATTTTAATGTCACTAGTTATTTTTCCCTGTTGGTCACAATAAGAGTCTCTCTGTTCACGGGTAAATGTGTTTTTATTTTTTTATTTTAACTTTATCCTTCAAAAAGTTATTTTGATTCAAGCTTTTCGTGATACTAAACTAAAAATCAAATCGAGAAATGGAATGACTTTGATTCAAGATATAATTTGTATTTAATGTCTTTTTTTAAATAAAAAGTGAACACAATTTAAGATTCGGGCTCCGAAGTTTGTTTTTGCCTTCTTTGCTGTGATGTAGTTTTCATCATCATCATCATCATCATCACCACCACCAGCAGCAGCAGCTAATAATACGACTGAGTCCTCTCATCAGGCAATCAACACATCTAAAAGTCCTTGAATGCAATCAGGCTCCCGTCAGTCTTGGAATGTTTCAATAAGTATAAAGCGCAGGTTCAATTTGTATAGAATAAAAATAAATCTGCTGGTGCCAGGGAGGCTGGCAGTGGGCACGAGAGGTTGAGGCAAATTCCTGTGCCCGACCAAGGCAAACACAGAGCAGGTCAAAAGGCAGCGCAGGCCTGCGTGTCTAAAGTTAGACAAGGACCTGCACTTGGGATCACCGTGATAACACTCTACACAAACACAACGCAAATAGAAAATCTGGCTCTGGACTACGCACATATACATTCACAATCACATCCTGATGAAACTGTTGTGATCCCACCTTTTGCCACCCGTGGATTAAACAACCTTTCCTGACGTGGAAGACAAGCCAGGGGCACATAGCTGAGGTTAATGTTTTTATTAAATATATCACCTTTTTTCTTACATTACATCTCAATTACAAAAGTGTACATACACACGAGTGAGCAGTTGGTCACTTTGGAATAGACTCACATTAACAGTAATTGCCTCTCCAACAGCAGCATGTAGATAGAGCAGAGCGCGTAATGGTTCACTGCGGGACTCGCTCTTTGTGGTCACGTGTTCTTGGTCAGAGAGAACGGCAACGTATAAAGTCAAACAGCAAGTCTTTTCTTTGACAGATATATCAACACAACTGACAGCAGACACATACATTTTGGAGGTAGGTAAATGTAGAAATACCCGTCTGAGAGGCAGCGCAGGGAGGCACCTCCTGTCATGCTATCTGCAACCCCATGGAACCATGGGAAATGTTTTTGAGACTGCTTCAGGATTTTCCGACTGAGAGTTTCACGTTCACTGACAAGCTCTGATCATGCGTGGCATCAGAAAACAAAAAGACAATAGCAAAAACAAAGACAAAATAATAGTATAATGAATCATAAAAGCAACATTTGGTCAGTCAGTGCTTTGTCCGTGTTTGGTTTGTCCCAACTAAAAATCCATAAAGCTCCGTAAGGGTGGAGCGCGCTCAACTCAACAGTGGAGTTACTAAGGGCCAAGATACATATATACACTTTATACACTAGCAAATAATAACAACAACAACAACAACAATAATAATAATAATAATAATAACAATAATAATAATAATAATAATAATAATGAAAAATATATAAATACTCGTGAAATAATTACAAATAACAAAAAATGCAGTAAATTTGAAATAAATAAGGCTGAAAAGTAGAAGTAAATACATCAATATTAAAATCTCCATTTTAGACGAACAAAAATAGATTTTTTTTTCTCTTTGGGACGGGTGTTTGAAGGAGGAAGGGATGCGAGGGCAAAGGAGGGTGGGGACCCACATTTCCGCAATAACAGTGTACCTGAATTAAACACCACCATGGACAAAAAACAATAAATAAACAGCTATCAAAAGGGGAGAATCAGTGGTTTGTTTGTTACTTTGTTTTTTTTTTTTCAATTTCTTCTTCTTCTTCCTCTTCTTCCCCTTCTTCTTCTTCGAAGGTGTGTGTTTCTTGGTGACATCTGCATCAGTGGTTGATTCCTTCAGGGGCACTCAGACTCTGCAGGAAGGTCGCTTGAACTTAAAATCTTCTTGCCGTTCCAGGAGTTCACACACCAGCATCGACCCCTCTGTCCATCCAGGGAGGATTCGCACTACAGATGGGAAGAAGCAATCATTTAATTTAACTGCTTCCATTTACACTGCGGTTCAAGAGACACACATGTGCAATCATGCACTGCCTGGGCTGACGTCATGCTCAAACAAAACACATTCTGAGATGCTGAACACATCCCTGCCTGCAAAACACACACAAGCACAAAATGTTTTTCAAGCTGTGGCTGAGATAATGTTGGCTACACACTCTCACAGCTTTTTCATACTTAATGGAGTCACATGAACCAAATCCAACACGCACACACACACGGACATAGACACATACACACAGACATAGACACGCACACTCACACACACAAGCATGTGTTGCTCGAGGTACCAACCTGTTTGGGTTTGTAAAGCCCGTGTTTGTCACAGTTAGGCAGGTAGAACCTGGTTAACTTGTCTCCTAGTTTCTGCTGGGACTTGGCGATCTTGTCCAGGGCCCTCTGCAATTCCAGATGACAGGGTCCCTGCGGAGAGACACACGGGAGACAAGGGGGTTATCGCTGGGCTCTGGATCTGCGCTGGATCGGCAATGGACTCAGCAATGGTTCTGAAGTGGGCCGGCTTCAAAGTGCCCTATAAAACTTCTAATGAAAAGCATCTCTACTTTGTGTCCGTCCTTACTTAAAACAGCACACGGGCTCCACCTCGTGGCATGTCGGTCCTTTCCTCTGAGTGCCCCCCCCCCCACCCCCAAACCCACCCTCGACATATACACACACACACACACACACACACTCCCTGAGGAAAACTTTTAGCAACATATTGCGCCGAGGATTTCAGCACAATTCACACAGTGATGACGATGCGGTGTCTCACCTGCTCCACCAGCTTCTTGCGGATGGCGATGAGTTTGGCTTTCATGCTCTCCTGAGCGTCAGCCGCAGCTCTCGGGTCGTAGGGCTTAGTGTGGCCGGGGAGGTAGTGGCTGGAGCCGGGGTCCGAGACGATGGCAGCGTTCTCCATCTCCGCCTCTGGCTCTCCCTGATCTGGAGGAGGGAGACGGGTGCATGTGAAGTGAGGCTGACTGGATGTGAGTGGGGAAAAAGACTCCAGGTTTCATAGTGTTTGTTGGATGGGGTAAAAGCAGATGCATTAATATGGAGGCCTACCTTGAGTTGGGGGCTCGGGGGTCGGCTGTGACTGGGGAGTCTGCGTGCACACAGCTTGTCCCTGGGTGAGGGCGTGCAGCGGCCGTGGGTCGCCGAGTCTCGGGATGCACCTCAGTCCGGTGCCGCACGGCGCCGTGTAGATCCCGCATAGCTCCCCAGCCTTCAGGGCGCAGGCGAAGCAGCATCCACAGCCCGGCCCCCGCAGCACCTCCGCGCATCCGGGACCGCCGGACACCGCCGGACACTGGCTCATCCTCTCCGGAGTGCACGGGGCGCACCGGATCGGCTCTGGCCCCGGCACCGGGGACCCCAGAGTCCCTGTGGCCAGCACGGAGCACACTGCTGCCACCACGACGTGCTGCACATATAATCCACCCGTGGCAAACATAGTGAGCTGGATACTAAATATGGAATATAAAACGCAGAGCAAAGTGGAGACAGTTATCAAAGGAAGACGCCGGATTCCTACGGTTTTCGCTCAGTTGTTTCTTTCGTTTGATTTTGGGAAAATGTCTAACTGTGCCTTGCGCGCAGCCGTATTTATAGCTGGGTCTTCAGTGAGTGTTTGACGCAACAGCGTTATGAATGATTTCTGAAAAGAAGGTGTAATGATTCGACGGGCTCTGATTGGCCCGCCGGTGTCCGGTCATGCAGCTCATCTGAATACAACAATCACCCCAATATTTATTTTGGAACAGGCACGTATCGTTGGCTGGTGACGACACCAGCGTTTGATGTTGCGACCCAGACTTCCCCTCTTCATTTTCGCACCCGGGTGCCACACCAAACTGTACGCTACATTTACACAAACCAGCATCAACACACATGCCGCAGTCTTTGTTTATTTGGGATAAATCAGAAAAAGCTGGCACTTGAATGGATTTCAGGGCTGAAGCAGCTCCTTGTTTTCTTTTGCGCTGACACAACCGAGTTTCCCTCTTAACAAACAACGCTGTCTATTCATGAGTGTTTTCCATTAATTGCTCTGTGCGAACTTCTTACACAACTTTGTGTGTGTGTGTTTGGGGGGGTGGGGGGCGTAATAATGAGCGCAAATTACGCTGCGCCCACGCAGCGCGCAGGGAGCGTGGGCACAGCAGAGACAGAGGCGGCGGCCCCGATTAGACAAGAGAAATGATCAGTCCGCCACACAGGGACAATAAACCCAAGTTTCAGAAATAGCTGCGAAAAGAGGGGGTCGCCAGAGTGCCAGTGAGTCACCGGCTCTGCGCTTTGTGGCCGCTATCTGTGCCTCTTTGGCGCACGCACTGAGCCGGCTTTGGGTTTCACACAGGAGATGTCCCGTTGTAATCGCCAGTTTCCTGGAACAATGAGAGAGCCGGGCTTTGAATGGGAGCCGCGCTGACATGACCACAGACACGTCCCTCTCATCGCAGAGCTCTCTGGGGGCTTTGATGGTCCCACGGTGGGCGACGTGCACGTTTTTTACGGCCCGCCGCGAGGCATTTGGTGACCTGTTACTGCTGACCCCGGGCTGCATGTGATAATGTCCCCTCCATTCACAAAAGCACTAAAAAAAGGCTCGGACAAATCTGATCTCAGTAAATGCCAGCGTACCCTTTCACCCCGCCAGCCACCCATTTTCACTCGGGACTTTTTCTGATGCAATGGGTTGCATCAATGTGATCGGCTCCACGCAAGTGCCTGATAGGATTGCATCATCCGTCAACCGTCGTTAACAGTCACATTCACGCGACGTTTGTATTTGTCAAAGTTAA
The DNA here is from genome assembly GCF_900963305.1 of Echeneis naucrates. Classification (NCBI taxonomy): domain Eukaryota; kingdom Metazoa; phylum Chordata; class Actinopteri; order Carangiformes; family Echeneidae; genus Echeneis; species Echeneis naucrates. The sequence continues at coordinate 22,384,596 of NC_042514.1, forward strand.
ATAAATAAAGCTTTTAGTGTAATCTGATGTGGCGTGAGAGCGTTTTCTTGGGGTGGGTTGTAATACATGCTGGGGAGAGCTGTAACAATTAGACAAAAGAAGCAAAAACAGACCACACCACGGAATATGCGTCGAAACAGCTGTATTGAAACAACAACAACAAAAATAATCCTGAAAATTGCCCTTCTCTATGACTGACCATAACTCAAACACACTCTCTATTTAACTCAGGAGAGTGTGTGTTTGTGTGTGTAAATGAGTCTACTAGAACAAACTTTCATAACAGTATGAATGTTTAATGAATGCTACAGAGCACCTGTATGAAAAACACACTTCCTTTGGCTACGAGCTCTATCTGCTCAGTGTTACAGGGCAGATTCCATGTTCCTTTGCTGCTAATCTGACTGAAGATATTTCCTTTAAATGTCAGCAAGCACACCTCTCAGTCTTTCTTTTCCACTGTCCAGGCATGCTGTAAAATGATTCAAATCAAAGAAGTGATTTTAGTTTAAGGGGAGGGTTTTTACACCTTATAAATATATGTTATAACCCATCCCACCCCTGTCAGCCATTGTTTAGCTAACTGTACTGGCACAGTGGTTTGAAATTAGCGGGCCTTATGCCTTATCTACTGTCAGTCACATGATTTTATCTGCAATTGTGCAAATACAACCACCATGTGAGATTGGGGATGAAGTGGGGAAATGCTGAAATGATCAAATGAACCCTATCTCTTTCCTAACTTGTGGAATTGGCAGTGTTGCAGCTCCTCCCATGTCAAAACCATACCTGGCATCCCCTACAGTTAAACTGGCTGCATCCTGAGAAGCTGTGAGAGCAGAATGCAGATTTGGGGTTAAAGCATTAGGACTGAAGATAGTTTCATGATGTAACACCCCAAAATCACAAGAGTTGCTTTCAAATATATTTTGCTTTTGGTGTAAATTCTCTATAGACTGTCCTTACTAAAACATCAGAATTGTCATCATAACACACAAATTTAGTGAAGAAAAATGGAATATTCGCAGTGCAATATAATGAAATAAAAATACAATTAAAATTCTCAAGGAAAGTTCCTGTCAAAAATACTGTTGCATAAGGAAAACCTTTATTTTAACTAATAACTAGTATCTAAAGCAATGAAGTAGAAGTACAAAGGTACAGAATGTAAATGCTCTAGTGTGGTGAAGCACTGTACTTAAGTAAATTCATTTGTTTACATTCCAGTATTTGTCAGATTCATCTCTTAGTACTTTGCAGTTTTGCTTAAATAAAATCTGAGTGCAGGACTTTTACTTAAATCATCATGGAGCACTTTCACACAGTTTCTATTGCTATAAGAATTAGTGCGTTTCTAGAACCTTAAAATATAAAAAAATCCAGATGTTTTTCTACCTTCCATTCCATCCAATGTGAATATTTAGTGTACGTACATATTACAATTAAGATTAAGCTCTGTGGGTTTGAAGAAAATTTGGCCACACATCACAAGTTTGTGACGTCTGTGGGTCGATGACGGGAAGAGAAAACATGACATGTCCAAGACAGGATGTCCAAATGGTTTTCTCGCTCTCACTGGACAGGAAGTCCGTGAGTGCACAACTGAACGGCCACATTCCCATCATGAGCAGTTTACACTGACAGAAAGCTGATCTCTTAGCCTCAGTACATTTGTGTGCTCTTTCACGTTCCCAAAATTCTCCACTGCATTTTCAGTTACATCCTTTATTCAATAGTTTTTTTTTCTGTTTAGATTAGTTTTCTTTTGTGACAGTTACCTGAAGTGACGGTGCAGATGATGATTTCACATGAATATTAAATGAACCTGACCGCTTACAACACTGAAGCTTGCCTTCATCTGGCTTGAATGGAAGCTATTAGCAGAGTTTTCAATTAAATGTTGTCACCTTTTTCAGGAAATGGCAGGTGGCTGTAAAGGATGATCAGCAGGTTGATTCCAATTCCATGGTTCTTCTTGTTGATATTCCTAAACGAATGAAAGGGTGGACGGTAGATCCGGGAAGGCTGGACATGCTAAATGTGATTAGTGTTTCATTGCGATATCACAAAGTTCCATAAGTCTTGACAGCTCGTTTTAAGGCTCAGTTTTGGAATACAGACTGTGAGTGTTTCTCTGTGGACTAAGACTTTTCATACTTTCACTGTATTAGCATAAAACCTAGACCTGGGGACCACACGGAGGTCTTCGTTTAGACTGGAAGAGTTAGTTTTTACATTGCAGAGGAACAGGACCCTTGTGTTATTGGCTCACAAAACTGCTACAGTTCAGATGCTTTTCCTTTTATTAAGGAAAAGTATTAACAGAGAAAAAAAAATTATGCAAAAAAAAAAAAAAGAACAATGGCTTTGTTTTTCACCTCTAAATAGCCGTTCAACTACTGCTACTGTCTGTAAATCCGCTAAAAATGTAAAGTCTTAAAATCAGGGTCACATGTGTCCCAACATTCATGCAGTGTGTTTGGCTCAGCATGTCCTCGGCTGAACTGTGACTCGGGGATGACGCCTGCAGTCTGGATCCTTGTGGGGGAATGCAAACTTTTCAGGGCAGCTGGGAACAGGATCGGGCGGCTGCGTGACAGGACATTTATCCTCATTTCACCCATTTTTTTATGGATTCTGCTGCTGAAGCCAACTCATAAAAACCAAAATACTTCTCATGAGCCTCCAATGGTCTGTGAAGCCTGATGTCTTATGTCATGGTTTTGAGTTTCAAGCCATTTGTTCAGTCATTCAATCCACTTGTTTGCGTGTAAATGATGTAAATGTAATGTCATTTCATGCCTTTCCTGCTGGTAGGATCACCTGACCTGCTTGTCCTCCACTCAACTGCTCATTTTCCCTTTTTTCCTGCATGAACTCCTATTGATGCTTGCTCTGTGCCATATGTGATCTCTAGCACTTTGTTTTTATCGTGACTATATTTTTGAGCATGCCCTTGATTTGTTGACCATTTTATCTATGCTGTTTTGAATCCTTGTTTTAGACTCTTCTGATTTACATCTGGCTGCCCAGGACTTCTTCTTGAGAACCACAACGGCCTTCTGTGGCTGCTGCGGTAAAGCAGTATTTTTTGGTATCGTCTTTATAATTAGCAGGTTGATGTAAAGAAGAAGAGGCACAAGGGATTAAAACATCATGGTGGGGCCATGTGGGTTGTCTGACAGGTGGTGTGAGGATTTTTCCACTACAGAGTGGTCAGCAGAGTTATCTCAGGTCAGGGACAGACCTACTTTTTCAAAAACACATACGCACAGCAGGATTGATCAGAGCAAAGAGACCCCGCCTACTATCCCACAAATCCCCCATACTGCTGCTGTGGAGCTTGTGTTTGGGAAAGCAATGATGGGGGGGGGTTCCCATCTCTTTCAGATGTCACATGATGGAGATCAAACAGCGCTTGACATTGAACGTCCCAAGATTGGAATGTTTACATTTGACAAGAGCACAGGGAAAAACATTTCTGTTGTCTCAGCAGCCACTCATGCACAAACACAATTGTACGCACACAGACACACACCTTCCAAGATCCATTTATGGTGATTTAACACTTTCCCTTTGGAGGGCGTCAAAAGGAATGTATCTGCAACAGATGAGCTCAGAAAAATCTGGTTGTTTGAGATCACACCTACAGAAAGAATGCACACCTGGTCCATGGGGTTTGGGTCCAGAGACCACGCTGGTCTTCATCATGTGAAAGTCCTGTTCTAATGTTGTGGCTCATTATCTTCCTGATAGAGTAGCCCTGACCAACCAGTCCGACCTCCTTTGTCACTTGCCCTTTTTCTCACCATTTTGACAGCAACATACAGAATGACTTCCTGCAGTGCAGCGTTGTCCTAATGATCAGTGGCTGTAGTAATGAGGTCTATTACAACACTGCTTTTGTACAGGGGATGTGTGAATCATCAAACTGCAGGCACTGTTCACACTAACTGCCAAGATTTCATTTACTTCATCTATGGCAGGAAAGCCAAGTGGTCTTCCCTGGAATGCTTCTAAAACTGATTAAATTTGTCAGCCTTTGGTGGCTAAAACCATTTTGTATAATTTACACCATTATTATTTAGGGAAGGTTATCATTTAATGCAGCATGGCTGGCATAGCACTGTCGCCTCACAGGAAGAAGGTTGTGGGTTCGATTCCTGGGCCTGGGGACTTTTTATGTGGAATTTTCATGTTCTGCATGGGTTTCCTCCGGGTACTTCAGTCCAAGTCAAATGCTGTAGGCATGAGCGTGAGTGGTTGTCTCTGTATCTCTATGTGTTGGCCCTGTGTTGGACTGGCGACCTGTCCAGAGTGTACCCCACTCTTCCCTGAAACACTTGCTACAATTGGTTCTAGCCTCTGTGACTCTTATGGATAAGTGGAAGAAAATGATAGGGGTTATCTTTTACATTTTAAGGTTTTTCCTCTCAAATTTAAACGTCCAATGAAAACTGGAATAATAAGACTTCCACAAGTTTTGACTGGTAACATAATAAAAATATATAATGAGGCATAATAATTTAATTTCAACGTGTTATATGATCTGCTTTAGCAGGAGTTACCATCAATATGTTTCCTCAAGGTTGAACTTTGATCCACAGCATCTATAAATTCATTCATCACAGAAATCCCTGTAATAACCACTTACCCTCTACAAGGTTGAGCAATGCAAGTCCATTTAAAACTGCAGATTTGATTGGTTACTGGCACAAAAAACCTCTCCTGATTAATGACACACTAACATTTACAAGCCTGAAGATTTATTACCAATTGAGAAACTCTTGAGTCTTAATAATCACTTGTCCTCTTTCCAATGAGTCATAAGGTTGGCAGTTAGAAATGAATTAGCATGCGTACAAATGCTAGCTAGTAAATCATAAATGGAATTTGGTTGATTAGCTAAAAGCTTAAAGGGGCAACTGGCAAGTTTTTTAGGGGTTTGGAATATGAAGTTGGCATTTGGCCATGCATGTTTCATGTTGAACAGTTCGCCTTGCAGTTTTATTTTAACACTTCTACATTGTCACGTGTGAGCTATCCTCCTGTTGTTGATGTCTAGCGGTGACTATTTAAAGGTGATGAACTGGTAAAGATGGAGACTAATCTCTTTGAGTGAACCAGGGTTCCTCTCTGATCCCAGGACATGGAGCTGACGTTGTCTGGTTAACCAGTGTCCTCTCCCAGAGCTGAGAATCAACAGCTAGGAATGTGATGTGAGGGGGTACAATGATGTTAATCCCCAGCAAAGTTGTTCTTTTTCTTCTCCTCTGCTTCTCACAAGATTTCCTTAATCGGATAATCCATGTCCTATTAAACAGGCAGTGTCGATCATAGATTGAGGTCTGGGAGAAAAACATTGAAACAGAGCCGGGGTCATTCATGGTAGCATAGTCTTGGGCCACTCTCACCATTTTAATGTTGTGAATGAGGAAATGGATTTATTCATTAGACCCAAGTGTCTTGGCATGTAGCATGATGGTTCGTGTCTGTGCGTGTGTGTGTGTGTCTATGTTTTGATGTGCTTCAGAGTGAGTGTATATGTTTGTGAGCTTGTGATTGTACACTTGTGTGTGGGAAACCCAGGAAATCCAGGCTCCCATGCGCCAGCATCCATTGTGTTTAGTTTCCTCCTCTCTCTCTCTCCCTCTCTGTGTGTGTGTGTGTGTAAGTGTGTAGTTGCTGCGCTTCCATCTCTTCGTTGTGGCTCTAATGAGAAGTAGGAGGAAGTCCGAGCCAGAGGAGTGTATTTGGCAAATTGAGCTGGAAACAGTCTCATGAATGGGTCAGAGGAGCTGTGTTTGGTGGGATTTACCATTATTATGCTTGCATACAAGAAAGTGAAGTTTTCCATCCAAGCTCAGTGTTACTATTTTCACCCTCCACCCCTCGCTCCCATTAAATCTGTGTCAGTAGATCCGTCCTCCCATCACAATGGAACAGCCTGTCCAGAACATCCAGATCAAACGAGTCGCAGCAGTAAATACGGATCATGAGCTGCAGTGGCCACTCTTAAGACGTTGACTGTGTTGACTCTCTTTGGTTCCACTTTTCCTCACTCTCATCTTTTATGTCCCCATGAAGGACAAATAAATGCGTAGCGCAGAATTCTAGCTGCAAGTGCTGTAACTTCTATACCAGGAGCAATTGTCTGCTGGAAGCTGGAAAGCTGGAAAGAAACTATCTCACCACATTCAAAGGTACGTGGGTTTTTGTCTGTTTCAAATGGCAAAACAAAATGAGGGAGGGGCAGATGTGTAGACCAAGGGCACACTTTCATCCTCACTGTGTTGCACTTGATCATTTATATGCACAATGAACAAAATGTGTCTTTCATGACATTCTGCACAAATGAAAAGGCAGAAACTGCAGAGATCCTTTGCAGAGACCATCCCCAAACAAATCAGAAAAATGTATTTTGTGATTTTGGTGACAGAACGTCCCAGCTATGAATGTCCAAAGGTCACCTGCCTGTCCTCCAGGTCTGCTTTTCATAGGGTGTTTTGTTGGTTTACGTGAGGTGACTGTCATACACCCCGTTTTGGAGGTTATTATGACCTTTTCTGCATGATCTAAGGTGTTCCCTCTCAGCTCATCGCATTCCATCTGTATGGATGTTCAGAATGATACAAACATGCAGGAGCGGTAGGAGAAGGTTAGAAAGGGTCACTGCCATTCTTACACAACACGGAGTTCATTGACCCTGTGTGTATCTGAGCTGATGAGCTCAGTACATTATGTACTGAGGAATAGAGGAATAGAATAACACTCCTTGATGAGAAACAATTGAGAGGGAGGATGTTTTCTCTTTGTTAATCAGAAAAGAGAAAATTTTTGTTTTGCTCTAGTTGGGGATCTCTAGGAAATGTTTTGTTTCAAAATCTTGCAGGGGCTCCATAATGAAACAACACTGGAAGAACATTTTGAGTTTTGCACTATAAAAGCACTGCAGTTGGGCGTGATTAAACCTTAAAAAAAAAAAAAAAACAATCCTTTAGGATGAATCATGTGTTATAACTCAAACTGTGCTCCACATTTGGCAGTGTGAAGGTCCCAGGAGACAAAAATTGGAGCAAGTAGCCTGAACCTTTGCAATGTGTATCATCTGGATGCTCACCGAGTCTCAGTGTACTGCACTGTCTCAGCGTTATGAGCGTACTGAGTTACTTTCTGCCAGACAATGAATCCATTCTTCTCATGTTTTCATGCAGTGTCTTGTGGTTACCATGAGAAATAAAGTGCAAGAGCAATGCAGGTCAAAGGAGAAGTGTGCCAAAAGCTCTCTCGAGGTGGATTTACTTGGATTTACTAATTTAAGATAGTGTTAAAAAATATGAGAGCGTCCACGATGAGCCACATGGTGTATATTTTGTGATTGGTGCACGCAAGGCTTTGCTTTGCTGCAAGGGAGAGGCCATATATGGACACTGATTAACAAGGTCATCTCTACTTTTTCTTTGAAAGAAGGTGGATGTTGCTGTTTATGTGTGATCATAGAGCACAAGACATGTAGTCACCAACCTTCTGTATGTATGCAGTGCAAGTGTGAGCTGAGATCAGGTGCAGCTTAGGTCCCTGTGACCCGGAAATGGAAAAACGGTAGAAGATGGATGGATGGAAGTAAGAACGCTCTGTCAGGACCATTTTAATTTGTGTGCTGCTGTTTCCTAAAATGTTTTTTGAGCATTCAAAGGTGGAGTGAAGGTTTCTTAATGTTTTGGCAGGAAAATACTGAAATTTAAAGGGGCAGTTATGAACTCTCTCCAGAAAATGGCATTAACAGGTTTATACTCGATAAATAATGGTGGGAAAAACCTTCATCTGTAGGTCAATTTTTGATTTCAGAATGGTGAGGTTTCCAAAGCTTTTCACCCATTTTAATCAGTTCAAAGATGGTAACAGCAACATGTTAACCAATGATCTTCCCAGGCAAGCTGAGGCCAATGTCTGAAGAAATAATCAATGAAATATCTTAATGATTAACTACTAATTAAGACCTTGGTCACTTTGGGAATAAAAATAAACTCTATTCAACAGATCTTATTGCAACTTCTAAAATTTGTGTTGTGAAAACTTTGGGAGGTCAGTTTGCACAATTGGCAGCAAGGAAGTCCTTAACCCCACACCCCAGTTACAAACAGAGATACAGAGATACACAAGCATACTCACAAAATAAATATAACAGTGAAGACACAACATTACACAAAAGCGCACACACCCTTTGGAGATGGGTTGTTGTTATCCTCACAGATCATAGTTGGGTTTACAATAAGGTATGATATTACACACAGAGTCATTGGGTAAGCAACACGAGGGAAGTGGCAGGGGGCCAGTAAAATTAACTCAGCAGGGTATCCCAGTCACTGCCCCAATCGCCCCTTGAACACTGAACCTTGCCACACTAAAGCTGCAAACAAAGGCCAAAATGACCCATTTTCACCCACTTATATCAGAGTGTGTGAATGTTTACATTGGCACTGCCAAGCCGTTATCAACAGAAAATGGATTATTGACATCCTCTTTAGTGATTGCGGTATCAATGACCACAAACCACATGGCAACATGGGTGTGTGTTGGTTTATCATCCACTTGTTGAAAAACACAACCTCGATGGCGCTATGTCAGCGTATGATCCTGTTGTCTTACCATGACCATTTGTCACATGCTACAGCACTTCCAGCTGCTTTACTACGTACGCACACACACGCACGCACACACACACACACACACACACACTTTCATATCACTGATGAATGTTTGGAAGTTGGTTCTTCCTGCGACAGGACTTGAAACATCCCACCACACTCAGCTCCACACACAAACAGACACAATGATAAGGCCCCACGTTTGTTTTGCTTTCTTTTTCCTCTGTACCCCCCTGTTTATTTGTCAGACTGTGCAAAGAGAGGGTGAGCGAGGGAAGACACCTTTCTCACACTTTTATCTGAGTCTAACTCGGCGTCTCACACTCAGAGAGACTGATCCCATCAGAAAATGACAATTAAACTAACCATTTTTCTCTTTGTTATATTACATGATAAATGTACAGGTTCTACTAAAGTTAGATGCAACCAGCTGGTGCAACAGTGGCAAGACTTGGCAAGACTGGAAGATAAACAACTAATGTTGCCTTTATCGCAACAGCAAAATGAACACATGTCTCCCTGAACATGGAATTCAGGGGTTTTCCTTTGGGTTACTGCTGCTGTGCAGATACCACATGGAGACCACAAGACCTGTACTTAGGTCAATTAGAGATGCCTGTGATTATTTCAACATGAACTAAGTTGGAAATGCTCATCAGGCCTTCAGTCATCAATGGTTGCACCAGAGATAATAACAGGAGATCCTTGTTACGATGACAACCAACAGGATTGCTGATGCAGTTTAAAGGAGTGGCATTGAAATACATATAAGTTTCTGTATGTGCGAGAGGAAGATTTTATACATATTTTGTACACCTTCGCCACAACAGATACTGGACTCATAGTTTTTGACATTTTCCAAAAAGCACAACAAACAATAACTTGCAAATAATGCTGCAAATTCTAGAGATGCCTGTGCCTCACATGATTTATTATATATTTTTTACTCTCTATCTAATTTATCTTTGTGTTATAACATTCCTGGCAATCATTATAAGCACCAACTTCCAGGAATATGAATTATATGCTTGAGGATCTTTCTCAACAACACGTCTGGACTCCAGCTGACATTAACCCCAATGTTGCTCCAAACTTCTTACATCAGCTACTCTGTTCTTCTAGTGTTACGTAACTTTATAACTGAGTTTGATGGCCTCTCCATATGCAGTGTGTGTGTGTGTGTGTATTTTTTTTAAATGAGGACAGGAAGAGGGTACGTTTATTCCTGGAGTAACAGTCCCCCTAGGTTTATTTTTTTAATCATAATACGTCAATATCATCGTAGTGCAAACATTTAGTATAAAATATCATCTTTAAGAAAATTTACATTCACATAAAACATCTCAATAAATACATTCTCAACAAAAAAGACAAATCTCTGATCATTTATAATATATCTCTGAAAAAGACAATGTACAATAATATCTAGACAGTTGAACAATTGAAACCCATATCATACAGTATGAAAATATCCAATTTACAGGAAAAATATTGTACACAACTCCAGTTCAATGACTTTCCATCAACTGCTCAAAGTAAGTGTATAAAAATCCTCATTGTGAACCTTTTAGAATCTCAAAGTAAGCGTCTGAGCTACAATATGGACTTTAAATCTGTTTCAAATATAATAAGAAGAACAATAAGAATATTTCAATCAGGCTATAGTGTCCAAATAAATCTCTCCAAAATCACTTAAGTTACAAAACTGCCAAGGAACAGCTCAAACAGTAAAAATACAGGCATTCAACAAAAGGAAAATCTCACAACAGCTGTAGCGTCACATACAGCTCAACACAAAAAAAGTTTGATATGTTTATCAAAATAGGTTGGCACGTTTGTTTAAACCAGCTGTCGACTACAGCAGGAGCGGTGAGGAAGAGGAGAGAGAGGAAGGAACACTCCACTCCCCCGCCCACCGCCCGCCCGCCATCACTGGCTCCTTGCCTTATGTCTGAAAATATATCCTCAATAAAGGTTTGCACACCAAGCTTATCAAGAAGACACGGGTCAGAAGAGCACCTTACATTCAAGAGGACTGCTACCTTTACTGCATGCATTAGGACTACATCAAAACAGGGTCACCGTGTGTCCGTTGCTTGGGTTTGTATCAATGTTTTGTCAAAGCATGCATGTTAAGACCCACAGGCTTGCAGGCAGTGCATGCTCCAGCAGATTAGAGGAGAGTTAATGGCTGTGGTAAGCCGCACTGTGAGGAGCATGCTATAGCATAGAATAAATCATCTGGGAAGCCAGATATGGAGGTTAGGCAAACAGCAGATTTCTTTTTCTCTTCCAAAGCAGCTGTTAGTTCATAAAAATAAAAGAACAGAATATTATTGAACAATACAAAATATCTCTTCATAAACAAGCAGGCAGAGAAGAGTTTTCTTTCCTTTTTTTTTTTTTTTTATATAACTCCATGAGGAAGGCATCACATTCGCACAATACAGATTTTTTTTTCCTAAGGCATGCTTTAACTCCACAGAGGCTAGCTATGCACACTTTTGGTTACGTACACTATCAGGTGAAAATAGGATCCAGCTGGCTAGAGCATGCAAGGGGATGAATAGGCCGAGATAGGACACAAACCGCTTTATTGCTACACCTTCGACAAGGAAGAATCTGGAAGTCAAGCACCACAGGGAAACAGACAGCAAACATGACTGAAATGCAGCAGCGGCATCATGCACTTATAAGATGCTGAGCAGCACAGCTCAGGGAATCATGTGCCATTAAGAGGGTTTTTCAGCAAAAGGGGCAGAGACACATTGTATCACTGACCCGGAAATGATCGAAGGCAAAGCCCTGTTGGATTTTGGCAAGTTTACAACCACGAACTGCCATTTACAATTAAACATTTGGCTTGATCCTCTTTAAAAACATGCATCTGATGGACACCAGTGTCCCTGTAGTAAACTCATCTGAACTGGTGTCAGATAAATGAAGGATATACTTAAAAAAAAAAAAGGCAACAAACAAAATTCATTATGAGGAGCGGTCGCTAAGGCAATAGCACTGATTTGGTTTTGTACTGAGTTAAAAAGATGCTGCTAGAGGGATTTACAGATGTGTTTGAGGCTTCCATGCTACACGATTAATTGTGCATTGTACATATCATTGTACATATTTTTAATTTAATGGATTTCTTTTTGGGGGTGGGGTAGGGGGATTGACTCTGAACTCCTGGAGACATCCTTGGCCTGTGAGTGCTTACAGAGCAACGTGGCTGAAGCGCCTTGTAACCTGTTCATGAAACAAACAGGGCTGGAATGTGGAGGAAGAGTCTGTTCCTCGGATTTTTGTGTTCAGTCCAGGCCTCTCATTGGACGATAAATGTCTCAGCCTCTCAGTGCTGCAGAGAGGGAGCACCTTTTCCATTTTAGAATAATCTCTCTCTGCTGCTGCCCTTTCACCATCCATCCCATTACCCCCACTTCCTGTAATTTTCTGGCTTTCCACAGTCGCCATGGAGACAGCATCCATCATACCGTTGCCGTGGGGACAGAGGGCAGGTACCTGGTAGTGCTGGTGGAGGCAGTAGGTTTGGCCACGGTCGGGCTTGGGGTCCTGATGGCAGTGTAGGTGATGATGGTCGGGGAGGGACTTAGTCTGGTACACACGCTGCTGTGGGCGAAGGCACTTGACCGACGCTCAGCATTGCCAGAATGCTGCTGTGTTTTAGACAGCCGTCCACCTCGTCTGCGCCCCTCCAGGAAGTAAGTGAGCATCTGACCTTTGCCTTTTACGCTGACCTGGCCACGACAGATGAAGTTGTAGTGGTCTGTGATAAGACGGTACACGTCTTCTGTGACCTGGACAGGAAACATGGACGCCTGATACTTGAGAAAAAAGACTAAAGTATCAGGGGTTAAAAATATTTTTGTTCACATTATATAAAACAAGATACTTGACCCCAGTCAAGCATTAAAGGAACAGGTTGGCCTTTTGAATCCTCAACTTTCAATTTAGTACCTAAAATGCATATTCTCAATTGGGCCCTTTATTCACTGTGTCTAGGTCTGACCTAAAATACATAAATTATCATATCATCATATCATTCAATTATCATGGATGGCAATATGGGTTGAAAAGTATGGCTATAAATCTGCACCCATAGTTAATCTCAAAAACGTCAAACAGAGGGAGAAAGTTTTTCGGTGACCGCAGAACTGCACCTGTATTTTTCCTTGTACTCCGGTACTGTCCATCCTGCTGGCCACGTTCACTGTGTTGCCCCAGATATCATACTGAGGCCTCCTGGCTCCGATCACTCCTGCCACTACTGGGCCGACGTTGACACCTGGAACGAGCACAAGCGGTGGCACCATGTGCAGAATCAACACTGATGTGCCAGCCCAAAGGGGGAAGCTTTATTTTATAGTCCCCCAATGACCTTTTTATTACTCCTGTGAGTGAGGGAGCAATTTTACTGTAATTTAAGACCATGTTGTGGGTCCTTTTTGTTATTTGGTGTTGACATTTTTGTGATACTAATACTGATTAAAATTCAAGATAACACTATCAGTAGGATGGCTATTGTAAGTATTAATCCACCTGTTACAAGCTCATGTTCTAGGTTTGCAAAACAGTCATACTAATTCTGCCATTTGAAAGACCTGTCACTAACAACTAAAGATTTTCTCTTCCTCTTCATCCTTGCAGCCACAGTTTTGGAAGTCTGGGATATGTGGGCCAAACCTGACCCGGGTTTGTTTAATCTGCACTTTCTGGAAATGGCATCGTGCGCAAATTACGGAAAGTGGTGTCTCTGCATAGTGGGTTCAGTTGAGCACACAAACATTTGCATTTTTTTTACACATGGAGCCCCACAGCTTGCAGACAGGATGGCACTGTGTTCACCAGGTTACAGTGGGATTAAACAAGGGCTCCAGTCGCAGGCTCCCCACAGGATACCCAACACAATAGAACCCAGAACTTCAGGTCTCGCTGTGACGAGTTTCCTGTAGGGGAATGGTCTTTCTGTGATGCATTTCCTACCGCATTTTCCGGCACCGACACTGACAGTGTCCAGTGCAATAGGTCAGACCGTCTAACACTAACGTTTGCATTGACCAGTGTTTGCATTTGTGTGTTTTCTCACTTACCCACTCTCAGGACAAAGTCATTGTAAGACTGGTAATTGATGGCATCCAGGACGTCGAACATTTCGATGGCAAAGTCTGACACTGTGCATAAATGCAAGGTGATGGACTTCTTTTCCTAAGTATCAGAGAAGCACACAAATATCAAAACACACACAATTATCCACAAACTCACTGACATCTGAAGTAGGAAGGGATATTAGCGTCTGTTTCAGTGTTCCGTGATATAATGTCAGCATTGTATTGGATTTAAAGAAACTCTATGAGTGCAGAATATGCTGACACCTCAGGGGCTGGCAAGCCCTTGTGGACGATTTGCGGAGCAAAAGGTGACAGGGGAAACATCAACAGCCAGACAATGATGAACTGGAAATACTAGGCCGCTCAAATATGCTGACTGTATTCTGAGCAGTTTCAAAATGTGTTTCTACCCTTCAAAAAGATGCACACATATAAAACATAAAAATTAAATCACAAAGGATGCAAATATAGCAGCTGCATGTATACCTCGGAGGCAGTTGTAGGAACCAGCCCTACTGCAGCCATATATGTACTGCCAATAGTCTTGATTTTCTCAATATCCCTATAGCACTCTTTGTCCATCAACTGCAGGGGAAAAGAGAAAAGGGATGAAAACAGGAGGAAAACATTACTAATCTTAATATTTCAGTAAACTGTCAGCTTAAGTTCATATATTTTATAGGCTGTGTTGGCAAACGGATCCAAACGTAATTTAAAACTGACTATTTTAGCATGTCTGAGTAAATTAGTGCTTTATGCTGCTGATTATAGATCCATGCAGGCCAAAAGTCATCTGTGAGTTATTCCCTATTTTGAAGAACTTTCCCAACCGTGACCAATGCTTATTATACTCCATCAATAAACACAGTATTTTCTAAAGCCTCAGTCTTTGAAAGTGACATTATGGCGTCACGTCGCACCAGACTTTCACCTCCAGCTTGTCCACAAGCAGAGCAGCAGGACATGAAACCTGCTGGAAAAATACATTGCAACCAGAATTACGTCCTCGCGGTTGTTATCCCTCCATCAGCCAGCCAGCCAAGCCACAGGAAATATGGTTACAATTTCCCCTTCCTCAGTTACAGCGTAGAATAATGACCAGAGGTGTTTCTTTTGATTTGATTATGAGGTGACAATAAACCTGTCATTTTATGGATCTTTTGTCATATTTGGTGTTTGTGAGTCATGACAAAACCTTGTTTTGTGAGGCCACAGTAACTTTAACTTTTGACCTTTGACTTTTAAATTCTAATCAGAGGTGACAAAGGTACTTATATTCTGTACTTAAGTAGCGGTCCAGATATGTGTGTAAAAAAAAAAATAGAAGAAAATAGAAGTACTGATTCAGCTCCTTTACTGAAGTAAAAGTAAGAAAGTACAGGCTCTGAAATGTGCCTTCAAAGTAAAAGTAAAAATGAATTTTTGCTGTTAATGACACACAATCTGTCCTTTGATAATTTCTGCAACAGTAGAAGTTCTCGGTTCTCTCTCTACTGTCCCCTCACTCACTTGACTTCTTCCTGCAGTTACCTGTCCCCCCCTCTTCTTCAAACCCTTTTTCCCTCTCTCGGTCCTCACGCCTTTTACGTATGCTTTTACTTCATGTGGTAATCTGTGGAGGTTTAAAAATAAAAGTAACACTTTACACTGTAAGGAGTAGAGTACATATTTTTGTGTATAAATGTAGGGAGTAAAAGTAAAAAGTTGTCTCAAGTAAATACTCAAGCAAAATACCGATACCTGAAAAATCTACTTAAGTACAGTAACAAAATATTTGTACTTTGTTACTTGTCACCTCTGATTCTAATCAATTTATCGCTGAGTAAAAATCAAGTGGCTACCCCATCAGTGCGTTATAGTCTGTTCTCTTCTAAAAAAAAATGAACATCATGTTGTGAAACTAGAGCCTTAGACAAAAACCTCATCAGGAAAATCTTTACTGAGCATATAAATCAAGGGAGATGTAAGGACATTTTCCCATAGACTTCAATTCAATATGTCTTCTTTTTACCACACATGGAGTTGCCCCCTGATGGCCATAGACAGAATGTAGGTCTCACTTCACAGCAACAGAATCAAGCTCCACTTTTACAAAAAAAAAAGTTTGCAGTTTATGAATGAAATGATTTCTGAAGCATTTTTCTCACCTCATCAAAGTCAGCGATGATCTCATTGAGCAGCCTCAGACATTCCACTCCCATGTTGTTTCCATCCAGCTCAATGTAGAAGTCATTGAAGTTGGCGATGGAGGCAAACAAGACTCCAACCTGAGCATAGGACTGGTAGTAAAGGTCCTGGAGGGGAGGAGGCTGAGTTCAGTCCATGCTCGCCTTATTAGCTGCACTCTGATGGTTTCAAGTTAAGCAGCTTGGTGAAGGACACAGTGAATCCCAATTAAAGGGTCAGTCTACACAAATTGCAAATAAACATTTGAACCTCAAATTACTGGGAAGAACTCATATATCAAGTCATTGTCTCACGTCACGTAGTTTGTTGAAGCTTCTCCACCAAATAAAGCTGGCTCAGGTACATATAGTAGATACATATACATTCAAATATATATATACAGTTTAATACAGGAAATGCTATGTTGATCGGGGATGGCGTTTTGAATAGAAAAAGGGTAAAAGTTGCGACAGCGAATTAAAGACCACCAGGTAAATACTGTTTTGTTTTTGTTGTCATTATGTTGGAGCAGTGAAACTTTGAATTCCAGGCAGCAGAGTCCCACTGCGTTGTGTTATGAATACAGTGTATGGGTGAACTTTATCCCAGAGGAAAGAGAGGAAGCCTTTCTATACACTGTCGCTCTGTGGGGTCACCAGTGTGCCGGAAACATACTTCCTGGCCTCAGTGTTTACTAGCCCGAGCCTCAGATGATCACTGGATTGTCTGATGCATAGCCTGTTGATTGTTCAGATATAAGAACAGCTTTATCTTTTTGCTGTTGTAAAATAAAAAAAAAAATAAATAAATAACTAAAAGTAAACAAACAAACAAATGCAAAAAAAACATGAAAAGATCAAAACCAACCAACTAATCAGAGCTGTCTGTGTGGCCATAACTGATGGATTTGTTTAATGTTTAACATAACCAGAGTAGTCTGTTTCTCTCAGATTGCAAAACAAGTAAAGCATTGGAAACATGAAGCCACGGCTCTGAGGATGCTCAGTGACATCTGCTCCAGTCCTGGAGATGTTTTAGACTAAACTACAATGTTTAAACAAAATGCACTTTTACAGGGGCAGAAAACAAATATGGTGATACAGGAAACACTTAAGGGTTTGTTCCAAGCACAACGGGCCTCATGGTGGTGTGTCAGCTGTGAGTGATCAGGCTTAGTTGAATTTTGGATTGCAGACCTAACAGGAGGCCTGCATTATAAATTGGGTTAAAAACACGGGACCATTTAACAGTTAAGAGGCTGACAAGTTGAGTTATGGGAAATGAATGACCCAGTATTTTCAGTGATTTACATAGATCAAAGACTTTGTCAGGACTCCTTACCCTTCTGCACTTTATTAAGTGCTTCAGTTTTTACATTGCCACTTCAGCTCAGCTAAACTTAAAACTCTGGTTCATAATAATCCTCTGTGTCCCTTTTATTCTTATTATTTTGTCATTCTGTATATTAGTCAAACCTCTGAGCTCTCTGGCTCATTGCAGTATGCTACAAAAACTTCATATTAATATTTAAAATATCAGGTTCAATTCAATTCAATTTAATTCAATTCAATTTGTCCTAATGAGTTTGTTTTTTTGGTTCACATTTACAGTCACCATCCTCATCAATATGAGCCTTCATGAAGCCAAATTATAACATTTCCTGTTTTATTCGTTTTCTTTTCTTTTTTCTTTTTTTTTGTGACTCAGAGATGTTGCTTATATCATTTCAGTTCAGCGTCACATCAGAACATCAGAACAGGTAATTCACACCTTTATCTGCTGTCACCTGAATTACTGGTTCCTTTTTTAAGAGAGTCACACATTTCAGGCCAGGCTCCAAACAAAAATATTATAAATATAACAAATATTTTGCTTTCTGGATGTTTATGTTCCACAATCCAGGTTCAAAACAAAGGGAAGTCAAGCTTTTAAAAAAAGTCTTCAGGGCCCACATGCATGTGCTGCTATTTCCTGTTGGTTTTATCTGTCTTGTTTTATTTTATATATTGATATATTTATATACTTTTATATTTAGTTATTTATTTTGTGTGTGGAGGTGCTTTATGCTTTTTTATTAGCAGAACTGTGTTTGAAAGTTTTTTTATAATCGTAATGAATACCAATATATGTATACATTTTTTCAATGGAGAAAAAGATTCTACATAATATTTTTCATGGGAGATAAAAAGATAAAAGATTAGAAGATTGTTTTATTTCCTGCATTATCTTGCTGTTAAATATAAAGATTTGGCATTAAATGACAAAAGGAATTAATTTTCTTCCAATTTAATGGTTTAATGCAAATTTTTGGTCTCAAATCTTTGTTGGTTTTTTGGCTCAGTATTTTATGATTCTGTCCATGTGATATAAATATAAATAGAATATTTCTCAATTGTATCACGTATAAATATATAACATTGGCTCATCGTCTTCCGCTTATCTGTTTCTGGGTCATGGTGGGTGCTGGAGCGAACCCCAGCAAATGCTCTGGGCGAGAGCGGGGTACACGCTGGGCAGGTCACCAGTCCATCACAGGGCCAACACACAGAGACAGACAGAGATGAACAACCAATCACACTCACACTCAGACCTACGGACAATTTAGAGTCACCAGTTAACCCAAACATGAGGTCTTTGGACGGTGGGAGGAAACCCACGTAAGCATCAGGAGAACATGTAAAATCCATGCAGAAAGACCCCAGGCCCCGGGAATCAAACAGAGCTAACCACTATGCCACCATCCTTCCCAATGTAAAATATATCAAATTCAATTGAAAACCTAACAGTAAGATTTCTATACCTTTATTTTGTATCACAAATAATATGCTATCTCAAATTTTAACGCCATTAAACATGGTCGGGAAACATAGCTGAGATATTTTCCCACATTGAAAACCAAATGTCTCATGGATGCTGAGAGAGCATATGTGCAATAAAGGAGTGTTATGATGGTCTACAAGGGCCAAACATGAATTCTTTAACCTACTCCAGTTTTAAAAAGGACTGATTTACTTACACAGTGAGTCATGTTTACATACAGGCCTGATAACCAGCTTGAAACAAAGCTCATAAGGTACACCACCTAATTATCATTGATCTGGTGATTAATGGGTCAACGGACACATCAAGGTCAAACCAGGGATGACAATTTTTTGCCAGGTAGTTTTGGCAACAGCTAAAAGTTTGAAAAAGATGAGAATAATTAAAAATAACAATCTGCACAGGTAATTTCTGTAACATCTCTGTTACAATTAATATTTTACAACTTTTGAAGATAACTTTAGCAAGATCCAGGCCTAAAATCAATAATCCTCTTGCTTTACATCTGGCCAACGAACAACATAGTAGTCCATCTATTCATGATATTTCTGTCAGTAATATATTTCTTGTTGGCTCCATTAGACACTGATGGTAAAAGTAAGAGCAATGTAGCACTTTATCAAAAGCATTACAGTACTTCCATAACAGTTGCTTTAAATTCTTATAGAGTTATAGAGAGAATTTCAATCGTTAAATGGCAATTAAATGTTTTATGACATTCCTGTGTTGAATTTCTGATTTCAAGATTTGTCTATGTGTGCCAACCATAATGCAAGATCACCCACCCCCACCCTAATATCACTGTGAAGGCCAGGGAAGAAAAATAACTACTGTCAACATCAGTGGAATTATTATATCTCAGGTCAGGGGTCAGTGGATAAAAAGGTCAGTTTAAATCTGCATAGCAGCAAGTAGGTCTGGAGTGACTGTGCCTCTACATCAGTGAGTATAGGCTGGACTGAGAGTACATTAACAGGAGATGTTACATCAAATACTGTTATGCTTTGCACGGCTGTTGCACTTTTCTCCTGTTTTTGTTTTTGTAAATATCTAATTGGGATTTCCTCTGCAGGACTTTAAATTATCATATGAAAAAAAAAAAAAAACTAAGAAAAAGTAAAATTCTCTGTGTGGTTGAACTTCCCTCAAGCAATAGAGCAAGAACTGCTGTCACCTTTCAAGCATATAAATGTCTGTTGGCCCATAAACCGGCAAACAAGCACCTCCTGTTTCCCTGCCTCCACCGGCTTCGGATGCTTTAACTCCTTTCTGACTGTGGATACCTGTCGGACTCACCATGTTCCTTGGGTTGGACATGAGGAAGTGTTGAGCCACGTGAGCCGGTAGCAGGTTGAACAGGATCCTCTTGTTGTCCAGTTTCACCTTCTCCATGTCATCTCGCTCCTCTTCCGCCTATACACAACACACAGGTGGACCATGAGGAAATGTCAAACAATAAACTTTTATTGTAGCCCAAAGCTCAAATGACAGCTGTAATTGCTCGTTCTTATCACTAGAGGGAGATAATGATTTGCAAACAAGACAAATGTTCACCGTCATTCTTAAAATAGAAACACTTTCATGATCCACTGAGACTGTGCAAGCCTGTGCATGTAAACAAACAACAGCACAAAACAACCACAGGAGTAGACACATCATATCATGAAAATTTCAATTTAAAATGTAATCCTTAAAATAAAATAAAAGTGCAATAATATTTCAACCCTTTCCCCTGAAAAATCTAATTTTTTGAATGAGCTAAAATTTCTTTTTCTATGAAAATGATTTGTCCTATCCTTTTACTTAAGTTTATCAGAGTTGGATGAACAAAGGTATGAATACATATTGAAAATAAATAAATCGTCACATTAATAGAGAAGAACAAAGTTATTGATACAATCACTCGTTAAATATTTTAGCATGGTGTTCTTGGAGACATTCATATTGTTGCACAAATATACAATGATAATAATGATACACAGAGGATCTTAACAGGGAGACTGGGCAAGAAAATGTTCATGATTATGTCTAAAAGCTCCACTTGATTCTGACTGATTAGATTTTAAGGCTGATGCAGATTTAATGTTTAAGAGATCATTTCAAAAATCAGTGACATCAGCATGAATTAGTTTGTGTTTTCAGAAAAAAAAATATAAAAAAAACAATAATCTGGAAAAATGTTATTCTCACAACTAGTTGAAGCATTTTTCACACACTAACTTAAAATGTCATTCACACGCTCGTCAACACTCGCCACAGTGGATGATAAAATGATTTTCTGCCATAAATAAAACAAAATGCTGTATATAAAGACACTTGAACAAGACGAGTCAGGAATTGAACCATCATCCAAATAAGTACAGTGTTGTGACCCCTTAAATGAACAAACCAGTTAGAGCTGAACAACTTTGTTGCACGCTGACAGATGTGTGGGAATCAAACTACCATCATCACACGCAGTCAAGCTCAGGCTTTTTTACGAAACAACTTCCCCTAAAAGACGGGAGCAATTTAGTGTCTCTGTGACATTTAGCTCTGAACCATCTGAGACTGAAGTACCAACACTATAAATAAGATAAACAGTTTGGAAACCTAAACTTGAGCTCCTTATGTAACTCAAATAAAGACAAAAATAGCTTGTTAATAACTTGTTCCTTTTCATTGTCCAAGAGATCTTTGGATCCAGAACCACAGCCTTATGAACTCATGACATTTATCATCACAGCTGCCGCTGAAGTGTAATATAAATTTGATACCAATAGAGATTACAGATCTGATCTCATCTTATTTTTGGTTTCTCAATGTGAGAAAGAGTCAAGCTGGAATATCTTCCAAGGATGCCTTGTGGCCCTCATTGACCCCTCACATGAGGGGTTTTATTAAGTCCCCAGACCGCCATGAACCAGCCAATATTCCCAGAAATGATTGTTTGATGAATTAATTAAAGGCCAGAAAATCAATAGGAAAAAATTCTGCCAATGAATTTATTGAAAGACCAGCTAGCAGACTCTTAAACGCGGGACTGGAACTCATGAGAGCTCATGGCTGATATAATCAATGGTGAAAAGTTTGAATGTGCACCTAAATGTGGGCCCCAAATTTGTGGAGTACAACAGGGGGATTTGGGGGTCTCCTGAGGCCTTGGGTTCACTAGCCTTCAAGTTTGATGACAAAAAGTCAAGGATCAACAAGCTGTTGCCAGCAGCCAGTTGAGGCTTGATGGATCAATTACATACATAATGACCAAATCAGATTTTTTTAAAAAGCACAAGAGTTCTGGATGTAGAAACAGAAGCCTTTAACTCACATAAGCAGTGACACATACCTGAGTTGCCCAGAGATAGTCCAGCCGCAGCTTTAGGTCCAGTTGCCTTGAATGAAGAGCCAGAGCTCCACAAAACAACAAGACAGCTAAAACAGGGTCGTAACCACGCGTGTGGAGAAAGCCACCACTGAAAGACAGACCAAAGGGTTAAAAATCAATTGCTGGTTAAATACAATCGGAAGCTGGTCATCAAACCAAATAAGATGACACCAGACACACATCTTTTGTACATTAACCAACACGTCACATGCATTTCAGTCTCACCCCACAGCCTGGTGATAGCTGCTGGTCTCCATGACAACGGTGTAGGTGACAGAGAGGAGGAGGAGCAGGAGGATCTTGGGGAGCGAGGACACTCGGAGATAGGGGGTGACAGTGAGGGTGCCAGCCATGCAGGACAGCAAGGCGTATGCCATGTTGGGACAAGCTCTGTCCACTGCTGTGCTGTTGGAAAGGCCCATGTCTGCAGGTACGTCCTCCTCAGAGTGGCTGGAGTTGGTCTCAGCCTTCCCCCAAGGAATGCATCCCACCTGGAGGTGGGCGCGGAGTGGGTGAATGAAAATCAATACATACATCCATACATAACAATTTTTTTATTATTGAAACATGTACACAACGATGAGTAACCAGATAATCAACAAAATTAGTAGTTAACATCACTAATTCCTTATGAGAGGGCCAGATAGCTGCTTCCCTTTATCCATATTTATGCTACTACTATGGTATCAGAGAAGTCTGCATCTTAGGCACACACACACACACACACACCTGCAGCTGTCACCTGTAGCTCCAGGGTTGCTGTGACAAAGCCCTGAGAGCAGGCAGAGAGCCCAAAGCCAGCTGATTTTTGGCTCTGTGAAGCCCTCAAATTACGGTGACTTCCGACAAAAAGGTAACTCCTATCAGAGAACTGATCTCTACAACAAGTTCCTGAAGCAGTATCTGGCTTTTGGTGTTTCTGGAGCCTAAAATATGGACAAAGAGCGATGTGCTCAGCTCTCAACCACTCCACTCAGCTCTCCAGCAAAGCTACACACCACTCTGAACATTCCACACTCATTAAAAACTGATAATTTGTAAAAGTTGGGCATGCTACTTTAACATTTGCGGCCCAAAAAGTATAAAAGAAATGAAATGAAATAGCTGAAAACGCTGATGAATAGACATTTTAAAATTTGAATGGAGTCTGTAGCTGTAATGGACCTCTATAGCTACAAAGGTCCATTGACTCTATGCAGGGCCCAGAGGCACTAAAAAGAAACACGCAGGATTACCGTAGTGACTCTGGGCTCTGTGCCTCTATGCAGGGCCCCAAGGCACTAATTATTTCAAAGCACCGCTTTAATGGTTCAAGGCTACAGCTGGCAGTATCATCCAATCTCTACTGTACATTCCAGCTGGTACACTTCAGTACCGTGTTTTGCACATATAGTAGTCACACACACACACATACACACACGCTTACAGCAGCGGATTTGTGCCGAAAATATTTTAATGGGTATTTTACACTTGAGCAAGAAGAGTTGTATTCTTCTGAGACTGTGCAGCTCCATCTGCTCAGCTGTTGGCATCTAAAGAGTCTTGTAAACTGCACAGTATTCTGGATGAACAATGAATTGATGACAATGTTTTTAACTCATTTAAATGCATTTTTTTTTTTTTTTTATCATGCTCTCTATTCTTTTCAGGTGTTACGCGATGGCATAATACCAAATATTTAATCCATTCTATTATTTAGTGTATTTGGTGAAATTATTATTGAAACACTTTAAACAGACTTTATTAAGTATTTTTACCTTTCCTTTCCTCATTTTTGATTTTTTTACTCACCACACAGGCCTGGGTGACAGAGTATGTGAGCAGAGCGAGGAACACACACAGCATTGTTCGTATCTCGATGGTGAGGCAGCCTGGTTGGCACTGAAACCAGAGGAAAGAGTCGAGGAGAAGGGGGAAGGAGAACAGGATGAGTCACTGAATGAAGCACCTGTTTTTCTGCCTCAATAACATTTTGGAGACGTTGTTAGCCAGGAGTGGCAAGTAAATGGGCACATTTTGTGGTGTAGTTCATTATGTTGCGCAGGCTTATTAAAGGAGAGGCTTAACCCTATAAAACTTGACCCAAAAAATAACGGACAGAACATTTCTTTAATCTGAAGTCTTTATTTGCAATGCAAATAAATGCAAAAATTAAAGAAAATAAAAGAAAAAAATAATTGCATATTTGCTTTTTTGTTTATACCATATTTGTTACAGTGATGGGGAATTACACCCATTTCCGGCAATAACAAGAACTTTTCTCTTTGGTCATCTGTAACAGCTGCATCTTTATTTTTTATTTATTTTTTTTTTATGAATGTATCTTATATAATACGCATACCATTATAGGGTTATAGAAGATGATGACAGTTCAATGTTGGCTGATGCCACACTGTCATATAGGCTGTATGAATGAATCTGCCCTGGTTAAAAAACAGTCTACAACTGCACCCAGCACAACTACAAGGCTGACTGCAAAGCAGAAACCTTGTACTTATGGCAAACCTGTGACAGCACCCAGTTTTCATGTGTTCTTATAGCATTCTCATGATTCTCATGTTTTTTCAAGGTAAATAATTAACCAACTTTTATCTATGTGTGCAGCAGGTTAGCATTAAGATTGACAGCATGAGCCGCAGGCTGGACTCTTCCCATATGTAAAAAAAAAAAATCCACCCACTCATTAAAGAAATGTGACTTGACAATTTGATTAAGAGGTTTAAGGGTGCTGACAGATTCATTTTGTACTTATGCTTAGCTAACCTTGTTTTAACCCTGGCTTAATATTAGTGATATTAATATTATGAGGGAGTCAATTTATATTTGAGCTGAATGATAGAAAACAAATTAGCCACAATTGTTGACTAATTGTTTACCTGCAGCTAAGTGTTAGTTTTGGGTTGTTTTTTTTAATGAGGTAAAGAGGGTGGTAATAATGTGAAAAAAGTTCATCTTCTCCATTCAGATCAGACCAATTTTTGAGGTGAATCCTGCTGAGAGGTCTTACCTGAACACTGGTGAGATGCAAATACATGACACAGGCCACATGGAAACAGACGCACAGCACCAGCAGCAGCAGCACCAGCATCCCCCTGAAAGACCAGAGGACAGACAAGATGAGAGACCCAAGTGAGAAGGGCTCCCCTTGCTTCATACTGACTGCGAGGAAAGCTCCTCCTGTCCAGCTGTCTCAGCACACCTGGCAAGATGATCCAATTATTCTCCGTCAATGGATGATATGCAAATGTGGAAGAGTCTGTGTGTTGTTTTATGTGAATTTGTGTGTGTGTGTGTGTGTGTGTGTGTGTGTACTTACTGTGGGATCATTAGCAGATAGATCAGGCCAAACAGTGCAGCAAGGATCAGAGAGAGAACCACAGCACTGATGAAATGATCGTCATAAACCTGGTGATACTAAGAAAGCACAAAGCAGAGAGAAAATGGAATGTGCGAAGCATCTATTCATCCATCTCCTCTGCGTCCGAGTCTATACAGAGTCAGAGAAATAACTCTCCATGGGGAATTCTCACCCTGCTTGGAAGAAGAACGTTGCTAAACTTACAAATAGCTCCTTCCTTCTGCTCTCTCTTATCTGTTTTTTTGCAGGATGCAGCAAGTAGGTTGTTCATCTCTGTATGTCGGCCCTCTGATGGACTGGTGACCTGTTCAAGGTGTACCCCACCCTCACCCAGAGTGAGCTGGGATTGGCTCCGGCACCCCCCACAACCCAGAAGCGGAAAAGCGGAGATGGATGGATGGATGCAGCAAATATGTATGTGGATCTTCAGTATGTCTTGTCCATACATCAGGGGAGAATTGTATGCCTGCAAATCTTTTAAGAGCCTCACCACCCATCCTTCCATCGTATCTCAGAGAGCTCATAGTTCCTTACAGTCCTAGCGGGCCACTCTGCTCTCTAGATGGAGGTTTACTTGTGGTTCCTAGAGTCTCCAAGAGTAA
Source organism: Echeneis naucrates (assembly GCF_900963305.1). NCBI lineage: Eukaryota > Metazoa > Chordata > Actinopteri > Carangiformes > Echeneidae > Echeneis > Echeneis naucrates. Next base: position 22,410,677 of record NC_042514.1, read on the forward strand.
ATCTGGAGGCAGATCTTTCAGTTATCAGGCTCCTCTTCTATCGAACCAACTTCCAGTATCGGTCCGGGGGCGGACTCTAGTAATTTTCAAGATCAGGCTTAAAACTTTCCTGTATGACAGAGCTTATAGTTAAAAAGTTAAAGTCCATCTACTCTTTAGCTATGTTGCTGTAGGCCTATGCTGCTGGGGGAAGGACTGAGCTTTTTTCTTTCTCTCTCTCTCTCTCTGTCTGTCTCTCCCTGTCACCCTCTCTCTCCCTCTCCCTCTTTCTCTCTCCCTCCCTCTCGCTCGCTCTCCCTCCTCCCCCCTTGCATGCACTGATAAGAACCATCCTTCTTAAAAAACACAGTTTCACCCAGTTCTAAGCATTTATACTGCATTTACTAACCATGTTCTGCCAAAGTCTCTGTCTCTCCCAGTTCCTCTCCTCTCTCTCCCTGTCCTCATCCTGCAGGTGGTGACTCATCGCCATCCCATGTTCCTGGAACACCTGCTGGTCCCATATTTCATGAATTCTGTATTACAGCTCAACTCCATGAACCTGCCTACACCCTCCCCCTCCAATGCCTATCTCACTCTCTCTCTCTCTCGCTCCCACTCTCAACCCAACCAGTCGAGGCAGATGGCCGCCCCCCCTGAGCCTGGTTCTGCTCGAGGTTTCTGCCTCTTAAAGGAAGTTTTTCCTTGCCACTGTTGCCAAGTGCTTGCTCATCGGGGGATCTGTTGGGTCTCTTTAAATCATATTATAAAGAGTTTGGTCTAGACCTGCTCTACATGTAAAGTGCCTTGATGTAACTTTGTTATGATTTGGCGCTATACAAATAAATCTGATTTGATTTGATTTGATTTGACTACTCATGTCCTTGTAGACCTGAAGGGATGCCAAGTATAGGGATTTTCTTAATGCACCCTTCAATAGCATGACAGCATTGACAAATAGGTGCTTACACGGTCAATGTCACTGTTGAGATAATGTAAAGGCATTGCAATGCTTGTGACTCGAGCATTATATTGCAACTGTATTTGTGGTCTGTACAATCTACGTGTACGCCATGCATAGCGCAATCTATGTTTGGCATGAAATATCTATACAGATACAGACTCCCTCTGGAGTGATGTGGCAGTGGGGTGTGTTTTCATTTGGATCATGCCCAGAATACCGCCAATATTAAGCTCCTAGGGGGCATCACAATCAGATTCCCCCAAACAGCAGCTCCGAATGTTAAGAGGAGGCAGTTTTTCTCTGTGGTCATCCTGGATATTTAGACTCCAGATATTAACTCTCAGGGTGAGCCCTAAGATCCTATGAGCTCATATGTCCATGTCCGCAAGCTTGTCCTTCTGGTTGGTCCCAGAAGATGAACCACAGAAGGTATCTGGAGTGTCGCTTTACTCTACCATGACCCCTCTGATGGTCACTATTCCTGACCTCCGTTCTCATGCTCTACCTTACCTTTGTGAACAATACCCAAAGAACGCATTGGCATCCTTCAAGTGAGGCAAGAGCTCATTTACTGTGTGAGTAGCAGTTAAATGAAGACAGAAGGGTGGGAGTTCCCTAATTATTACATACTTTAAATCATTCAGATCACTGCTCATAAGGTTGGAAAAACAGTGCAGTAACTATGCCCAAAGTTTTTCAAAAATGACTCATTTTGTAATCTTGTCTTTGTTGACTTCTGGTTTCATTTTTAAGCTGGTTGCAATGTTGTACCACAGACTGGCTGTACTGTACAGGTGAATCTCACTGGCTTAGTTTCAGAGGAACAGTCTCCTATGTGAACTTGAATGTTTGGTTCTCTAGTTGGTACACTAGCTAAAGAATCAACATCATTGCTTGTGTCAAATATGAATTGTGATGAATTCAAGCATTAGTTGCAACAATATGCCAGAGCTGGAGAATGTTGATGGATTAAACCTGACAGCATCCTTCATTCTTCTTTGATTTGACAAACCACAAGTTCATTCAGTAAAATCTCCATGAGAGCATGATATTAAGTAATCAAAATTCAAAAGAGCAGCTGACACTCATTGAATCTCAACCTCTGGGTTGTTTCATTTGCTTTGATCACAGTCTGGAAAGTTATTTTTATTTATGAAAGAGATAAAAAGAAAAAATGTTTTGCATCTAATTTATCAGACTGTCACATCCTGGAGAGGCTGGATTTATTGAAAAACACATGGTGTTTCTTGTGCATGAAAAAATAACTTCTAAAGATCTTGTGTATGAATTTGTGTAAATGATATATGTCCTGGACTCCACCAACACCAGATGAAAGAAATCTTTTTAGTGTGCTTGATTGGGAGTAAATAAACTTGGCATATTCCTGAACAATCAGACATAATAGATATGTAAAAAAAAGAAAAAATGTACAATTATTTTGTTTGTTTGCAAAAGGTTTTAATACCTTTGCTACCAGTTTGCGATTGGCTACACGTACTCTTCTTTATGGCTCAACCCACACACACATAGGAGAAAGATATCACGTGTGCTGTTCAGACGTTCCCAAATCATTATCTGAGCCACCTCCTGAGAGGGTGGGTGGATTCCTCAGACACACACATCAGAGCAAACAGACGTAGGAAGGAGAATGGGGTGAAAGAGAATTAGAGGCTGTGTAGGGTGTGTGTAAATGAGGGAGTAAGGCGAAGAGGAGAGACTTGGGGGGTGAGCGATGAGGGTTGCAGTCATGACACATTACCTTATATGTAATGTATTTATATACTGTATTTGTCCTTTGTGAATATGAACCCAAGCTGCTGCCCTCTTCAGATGACCAGTGTGTGCAGTCAGTGTGTTCATGTGTGTGTCCTCACCCTGCACTCCCTGTCTTTGGTCCTGTAGAACAGCGTGATGTAGTTGAAGTCTGATTTCTCTGACTCAGTTTGCCTCGCCTCAATGAGCCGCCCGATGTAGCGGTTGACTCGTGTTCCTGGTGAGTGCTGCACGGCGGTGGCTGAAAAGGATGTCCGGTTCCTCAGCTTCTCTGATGCGGTGCGGAGGGCCCGCCGCTGTCAAGGCGCCCAAACAAGCCACACAGTCAATCTCTGCAGAGGCCAGATGTAAGACCTCAGGCCCCAACACTTCTACACCTCGGCAGGTTCTCACCGTTACTCTTCAATATATCAGACATACATTGGCCAGAATTGGTCCAGATGTGGAAGTAACATGGTGTACAGATTTGGGCTGCAGTGTATACTGGGAAAGAAAGAAAACAGGCCTGCAGCTCCTAATGTGTACACCAACATGTGTTAAATACATATAATTAGAACGCTACAGCAACATTGGTAGCTTTGTAAAACTAAGTAAACTAATTACACTGGACTGAGCCTCTAACAACATGATGAGAAGGCAGAAATTGAATTAAAGTATAAAATCAAACAATAATCAAAAGGAGGTGACTAATTATATGTTTTAAATGACTGTCGAAAACACAGGCTCATGTTCTTATGCAAACTGTTGCACCGTCTGGGATTCCCCCCCAAAAAAAAAGCCACTCAGTAAAACTCGGATTGTTACTTGGTTCTCGGTGGTGGGAAGCGTTAAAGAGCTGTAACAAATAACAAGATTTTTGAGTTTGATTTTGACACAGCACAAGGCGTCTCTGCAAGAAGGCAAGAATGTGGGCGTCTCCTCTAATGACTCCAATGACTGGACAGCTGTTGAACAGCAGCATTCTGCACAAACGGCAAATGGGAAAAATGCAAGCCTGCTAAGGTCAGCAATACTAAATTCCTTGTTTGGAAGAATATTTGTGCAGTGATCCATCTTGAAGAGGAGTTAGATGCTCTTCAGCTTTATTTAGCTACTGAATGTATGGACACTTGGTTTGGGATGCACAGATGTAGTTAATGAGATGATGATGGTTCTGTTCCTTTTAAGTATCCCAGTAAACAGATAAATTGGGATCGGTTTTGTCCTGAAATAAAGCCACTTATCAAATTGTGCACAAAGGAGGCAGAGAAGCCAATGCAGTATACAATACGGCATTTAGGTATAGATATTATTGTCAGCAGTGCAAAGTGTTGTTGGTGATAGCTACTGTACCGCTCTGCTCTACACTGTGTAGTTGTGTGTGGTCTTAAAATTTACACCTGCCTCTGTGAAAGTAAATTAAAAATACTGTCTCTCACACATTCAGTCTCACTGGAGGTGATAAAAGAACTATAACATAAATCTGCTCCTACACTCTTTAGTTCCTACAGTTCGACATCTACCTGAACAAATCATTTACCCTTATTTTCATCCTCCATCCTTGTTTTAGTGCAGTGCCCCTTAACAGGAATAGGGTAAGAACTAACAAAGGCAATTTCTAAAAAGTAAACAGAAAAAAATGTCTGAATATGTAATAGACGCTGAGTAATGAATAAATGCATCTGACTGGTTAAATTTTAACAAGGAGAACACACAGAAAGGCCCCATGCTGGGAACTGAACCTGCAACCTTCTTAATGTGGGGCAATAGCGCTAACCACTATGCGGATGTGCTGCCCACATTGGATTCTGCCTAAAAGTAAGACTTATGTGTTTTACTGAACTTTTACTTGAATATATATATATATATATATATATATACATACAGTACAGCCCAAAAGTTTGGACACACTTTCCTATTCATTTATATATATGTTGTCTACTGCAAGAGATCCCTGTGCTGATGACCTCTCCAATGACCTTCAGTACTTGGTCATGGAGCCAACAGTAGCACCCATCTCCCAGTGCTCTTGGGCAACTGCTCATGATATGCTCCAGCAGTTCTCCTCTCTGGCAGAATGGGCACAGTGGAGTGCCTGCCAGGCCCCAGTGGAAGAGGTTGGATGGGCTGCGGAGGACGTTGTACTGACTGAACCAGGAACTGTCCACGATATCTTCCAGTCTTCTTTCTTTGATAGCACCTTAAAAACTCTGTCATCCATTGAACTTGTTTGTCAGTGTGTAGTTTGAGCAGAAGTGCTTCCCAGAGCTGCTTTTTTGAGGTAAACTTCTGCCCAACCTAATAGAGCTTACTTTTATGGATGTTCCACAGGTCCAACAGTGTTGAGGTCAGGTGATGATGGTGGCCCCATCATATTTTTTTTTCTCCCATTATGCTTATAGCAGCTGAGGTGTCAATGGTATTTTTTTGCCTCATGGGATGGTACATTGTCTTGCTTGAAAATTATTTTTTAGAAGGCATGGTTCTATTTTTTATACTGTGGCAGGAAATGAGCAGTTAGGAACTCCACATATTTTTCTGAGGTTTTTTTGAGAAATTCAGGCACCTTCAAGGGGACTAACAACTCACTTGTCCAGCCCAAAACATCACTCCACCATCCCCTTGCAGACGCTGCACTCTGTTGGGACATGGTGGCCATCCAACAACCATTTAGAACTTCATCGATCTGGGCCATATGGTGAAAACAGTTTGGTAATTAGTCCTCATATATTTCTGAGCCCACTGCAATCTCACCTTGTGGGCATTGGTTATAGGTGGCCAAAATATAGCTTTACACACATCAGCAGGCCTCTGGAGGATCCTGCATCAGGAGGTTCTTGGGACTCCAGAGGCACCAGAAGCTTCGAATACCTGTTTTTGACTCATCATTGGTTTTTTCGCAGTTGTTCTCTGAATACGATTAATTTGCCTGACAGAACCTTTCCTTAATACCCCTTTATCTGACCAAACCCGTCTGTTCTCTGAATCACACAAAAATCTTAGTGCAGTAGAATGATATCTCTTAGTTTTTAATGATAATACTTTATGGGCTTGAAAAAACTTGATTGATTTAGTGAATTTCCCCCTTTGATGGACCATTAATGGAGAGAGGCTTTTGGGGAAGCTGGTGCTCGCTGAGAAGCTGTTTGACCTTCAAAGACTGTACTTTTCTGAAAACCAAAAACTGCATTAAAATCTAAATTTATCATTCACTATTAGATTACTTAATATTCTTTGACCTAAACTATTTGGTGGTGTCATAATTCTATTATGAAATTTCCTGTGTTACAATGCTAGGATTTTAGTTACTTGGGTAATCATGTAACAATGTGGGTAATGCTATTAGAGAAGATAATAACAGGCAGTGAGTGATTACCAGTAGTCATAATGGAAGGTCTTCAGAATCATGAAGTACTATTGGCTAACTGAGCTCACACAGCCTGGTGGATTACAGCCTGTGGGCAAAATCTTACAGTTGGACCCAGTAATGTCACAACAGCAACTGAGGAAGGAACCAGCAGCGCTGCAACTGAGTCACTGCCATATCACAGTGGCTTCAAAAAATGAATTCACTTACACAGACAGCAACACCAGAATGGTCAGAAATCAATGAGTGTCTCAAACCTCACATAAGCATACAAACATTAGCAAAAATGTACACCCAGGCTGGAGCATATGGGTAATGTGTTTGGATGAAAAGTTTTTCATTATATCTATCCACTGGCCTATTTTCCAGCCATCAGTTGTAATGCAGGCATGCTGTGGTGTTTATGATGCTGCAGAATCTAGAAATCCAGATTAGTGTGTGTGTGTGTGTATGTATGTGTGACAGATTAGAAATCCAAGCAGGATTTCAATCCATCACAAATGGACATGTAAACCCAGTAAAGAGATTTTTTTTTTTTTTTTTTTTACTACGAATGCAGAAATATTCCTATCTACTCTACAATAATGGTGCACAGATGGATGCAAGCATAAAAGAGTGACCTATTTCTATATTAAGGTACACAAACGTCACACACCTTGTCATCATCCTCGCATGTCATGACGTTGGAGAAGGGGATCTCTGCCTTGAACATCTTTCTACAATGCATGAGCTGCACCAGCAGGTAGCACACTGTCTTGAACTTCATCCTCTTGGCTGGTTTGATGTCTGACAGAATCAGACCTGGGAAGATCTAGAAAAGAAAATGAGAACAGTGAGATGAACAAGGAAAAGAGGAGATGCAGAAAACAGTTTACGGGTCTGAAAATGTGCTCTGTATTATGTACTGACAATTTGTCAGTATCATAAGCAACCAGTGAATTCCGTTTAGCTCACACATTTTTCATTCAAAGTAAAAAACTATTATGGATAGTTTCGTCTCTCAAACAGCCTCTTACACAATTTTAGGATATGCAATTAAAAAATAATAGCTCAAAGGCTGCACATGGTTTAAAAGTAGATGTTAAAGATCCATTCGGCCTAAAGGTAGACCTCCATGTCTAGGTTTAGGTTCTATATAAATACTGTGACAGTATCAAAGGTCTAAGTCAACAGAGAAATACTCACAGCCTGCATTGATAAAATGAGCCTTAAAACCAGCTGTCAGGACTGGACATTGATGCCACAGCAAAACAGGTCAAGCCCCGAGCGCCACCCACCTGGACCCACCATCTAACATTGGACAGCTTGGTGTTTACCTAAAATCTGCTATATTGATTATATTGGCCAATCAAAGGAGGGGCTCAGTCTGGCATCAGATCGGCAGTGCAAGAATAATAGAGACAATAAATTGGACTTAAGTACATAAATGGCACATTAGCATTACCTAAGGTTATTTGTAGGAAGTTAAAATGCAATATAGATTTAAACTTATCGGAGAGTAGAAGCTAATATGGATCCAGCAGTTTGATTTCAAGAAAGTTGAACTTTCAGGACAAAACACAAATGCCTTTATTTATACAACAATGTTTCTATTACTTTAATATGAATCATTTCTTCTCTGTTGACCACCAAACCTCCAGTTTATTTACTTCCTGAGGGAGGTTAGATTGTTCAGGGATGGATGAAGAAAAGAAAGCATGACAGGAGAGATTGTGGGGCAACACTTAAAGCAGCATGCATATGAACATGAAAGTCCTTTGGAGAATCATCTCATTCATGGAAATAAAGTAGACTTGAGTGTGATTTTGAAAGTAAACTGAGTGTGCAACATGTATTTAAAATGCTATGAAGAGACACATACTCAGCACTGGTGCACATGTACAGTTGATGTAGTGTGGTGATACTAGCCATGTGTATGCCATCTTAACACACGGCCTACCTCCCAGCCCCAGTCAGAGGATTAACTGTTACAACGCTGACAGATCTGTCACTTGTTGGTTCTACTCTGGTGAGAGACAGAGGGAACATGGAAAAATTTGGTTCTGGCGTACTTTGCGTCTGTGTGATGGCACAATGAAGAAAGTCTCTATGTGGTGTTTCTGGAGGAAGGCGTGTCTCTCGTGTCCGAAGCCAGGCTCCACCTCATAGTCTCCATTCAAACACTCTAGGGTGGTCCTTGTGATGTGCACCTTGCTGAGAGCACAAGCAGACCAGGTGACAAACAACAGTCAGTATTAAAAGTTGGCCACAAACATCTCAAATCATCACCCCCCCCCTCTCATTATTTTTATGAGCTTGCTCAAAATTCTTCACAGCAAAAAATTTTTTAATCGTAATGAAAATCTTATTACTTCACTTGAAACAAAAGTTTCAAGTTTGTTAACACAACTGAAAACATTCAAGAAATAATGGCTGGATTTGGTTGAACTTGAGCTTTAGGGTTAGGAAACACAACAGCAGCAAGAGCAATTTTCCTTATTTGATGTAAGGGTCTATGGACAGAGTGCGTATCTGTCACTCATACACAGTAAAAGTCCAAAAGTCTGAGAGTATGTTCCCATTGAGGAAACGCATAAATAACAAAACTGCCTTGTACTGTAATAATGGCATGCACATTGAGGAGTAGTATCAAATTATCACAAAATCTGTGTCTAATATGAGATGCATATCTTATAATTACTAGATCTTTTTCTCATAATTGATGGTCAAGTCGTGATTATGAACATTATTATGCTTATGTAATTTTAAATACACTTTATCTGCACAAAGTTCAGACATAGTTTTTGACAGGACCGAGTCAAAAATGTCCTTGAATGCTGGACACGTGACAAGTCCATAAAAGTATATTATATCTACAGACCATATACAGTGCATTTTCCCATCTGTTACTGCGGTGATATAGTGTGTGCACTATAAAGCCTTATTCTATCTCTGTTGCTGTGTTGCTGTGTGTCTGATCATGTACAGTATTATCCATACATCCGTCCAGCTTTACTTCAAAGTGAATGGATGTGTGTAATAGTCACTACTGACCCAGGCAGCCCTCCGGCCTCCATCACATTTGCCAGTGTGACATCGTTTGACCAGACGTCATACTGCCATTTCCTGAGTCCCAGCACACCACATAGCACCCTTCCTGTGTGCAGCCCAACTCGCATGTTCAGATCCACCTCCGTCGCCTCCACCACTGACCTGCAGGGAGCAGAGAGAAACGTAAGATGAAACTATAACCAACGGGTAATTGTGTTAGCGTGAGTCTTGAGCAGAAAGTGAAAATTTAGCATTTATATCTGAATCATCTGAATACATCAAAGTCTTTATTACAAGCATTTCTGATCATTGAGCCAATCAAATGACAACCCATCCTGACATCACCCATTTGTCTTTGAGCTGATTATAAGTATCCAGTTTGCAGTTTGGTCATCAGCATCATTGTTTTTTGAACCAGATGAAACCATATTTCTTTTTGTAAATAGGATTGTAATTGAAACATCCTCAAGCTATCTCTATCTGAATCTGCTTCAAGTGTCTTCTTCAAGCCATTTTTGAGATGAAGCAGGACTTTTCCTAAAAAATCACCACACAGAGATAGTTGTCGGCAGCAGGAGGGCAGCCACTTCAAATCAGATAGAGTCATTGAAGGTTCAGAAGAAGGAGGTACAGAAATGGAAAGCGGTGGAGGGCTGACAAAATGTGTGTTTACAGGCAGGCAGAAAAGAAAATGGGGTCCGTCTGTTGGAGAGAAGGAGGAATTTTGCGCACGTACACACACACTCACACACAGAGGGATGCGTGTGTATGGCAGCACCTGTCTTCTGAAGAAAAGACACCCATGGTGGCCTCCATCAACTCAGACAGAGCAGCAGGGAAAGAACACGATGGATGAATGTTCACACAGGGAAATGAGGTAAAGGATCAACATGCTAGTGGGTGTTTGCCAATGTGTGTCTCTCCAACTGTCCATTATATTGTTATTATTAGAAGGTATTTCCAACACAGCTTTGTTGTGCTCAATCAAAACCAGGCGGTTTGCTGCCAAACTACGTCGTTATGTCACACTTATGTGTGTTCATTGACAGTTCTGAAACTCATAGAAAAGAAGACTTAGCGATTCAGAGACTGTCAAACGATTCTTGGTTCAGTTTTCAAGATCGAAAGAGTTAAAGTATCCAATCTAATTCATCAGGAACAGTTTCATAATGGTTTTTGGGCTCATCGATAAATCCATAAAGCTTGAAAGACTGCCCTCTATTTCCCTCAGCAGCAAAAGGAACCAGGACTCTACAAAGAGCAGATTTCTAATGGATTCAGATTCAGTTTATTCTGTACATCAAAAATTTAACTTGCTTACAATGTAGATTTTGAGTTAAGCCCTTTCTTGCATGTTAGTATATAAAAGTTCAATAGGTCTGTTCTATTCTTGACATATTTTTTGTGGGGGTTTGTTGGGTTTCTTTAACAGCTCCATAAAGCGGCTTGGTTTATATATAAAGTCCCTTGATATAACTATAAAATAAATTTTGCAAAATATTCCCCTGTCAGAATCTGAAAAACGACCTCATGAGAATGATTTTTTGTTTGTTTATTTTTTTCTGGAAATGACCATGTTTCTATTATTTGTATGAAGTTTGTGATTTCCAATTGTACTTACATAGTTTACTAGAAACTCTCCATTCAACAGGAATAAAACGAGTCTTCAGGTCATTTTGCAGAAGGCTGAGCCACTTTAACTGACTTTGTAGCCCAGACAGACCCCACATCAAATAAACCAGACAATCTCTTCTATTGCAATCAACACAACCGGAAATTGGAAGCAATGAAACTGGATTTTTTCATCATCACTGGTGTATCATGTCCGATGACTCCTGTAATTTTCATTCATTTTCATTCGACTGCGTTAGTGCAGATCGTGTGTTAGTTGATCTGTGTGTCCCTGTTTATTGAGATGCGTGTAAGACAAGATAAGATGTGCGTAGTGAGACTCACGCAATCGTGTCAATCATGTCCAGCCCCATCTCCACGCAGCAGTGGGCGTGGTCTGCCTTTGGTTGGGTCAAACCTGACACACAGTAGTAACAGTCTCCTAGAATCTTTATTCGTCGGCAGTGATTCTCCTGCAGGAACAGAAATGGGCAAATGTTAAGATGATAAATTGGCACAAGCAGTATTTTTCTGCTGGTTTTTCTGCTTGTTAGATGTTTCCTTTTTTCCCACAAAAACACATTTATGAAAGCTATGCAGGCAAATGAAAAAGCCAGTGGTTTGGTTTAGATTATGTCATGGTATCCAGAATATCAAACCATGAGGAAATGGAGTTTAGATTATTTCTGGTTATAATATAGGACATGATAATAGGACAATAGGACATCAAACATGTAGAAATTACTACTACATTACTATGACCTAAAATTTTCAACACACACTTTTAAAAAATAGAAGCTCTATTTTACTGAAATAGAAAAAATTTAAAAAATCTGAGCCCCGAAAAATCTACACATCTCAAAATGCCCAAATCTTTTTTGCAGTTCTGCAGTTGTTTTAAATTATCAGACAGTTTAAGATATTTAATTTAAAATATTCACTTATTTAATTTTTGAGTTTTTTTTTTACAGACTTTTCTTCTGCTGATTACAAAAACATGAGTTAATGACAAATGATTTCTCTTTGAAAAGTGGCTCCTGCTCCTGTTACATGAGATCTGAACATACAAAAACTGCAAAGATAGAACAACTGCAGTTGTATCTTTGCTCATGTAAATTAGATGTGCGCTTGTGCTACCATGTGTGTGTTTGTAGTTGAGGCCAACTCTAATTGCTCTGACATGCTTTTGAAGTAGAATCCCGCCCACACGTACCCAGACATATCAGCTATTTGTCACAAACTAAGCAACGATGGCACACACAAACAATCGGTGCACACGCACACACGCATCTTTACAGCCCAGTCATGCACACCTAAAGAAAAGCACAAACAGCTGCATGGTTACATGCAAACATACTGTACAGGAGCGGGTACACACACACACACGCACACAAGGTTTCCATTTGGCACTGCATCACACACAGTCATCAGAAAATCATAATGGTAACCCTACAAAGCTCTGCCTGCGGGCAGTCTCTGAGTAACACACGTGCACACACATACACACTCTCCATCTCTGTTCCTAGGACTGGGATAATCATCCACGTTCTGAATTCTCTATCCTCCCACGCCAGAATCGTTCTGCTCCCGTGAGCAGAAAACCATAGCACCCCATCTACTCTGTTCTCATCTCCGCCTCTTATCCTGCAGTTGTCATGAATCCTGTGTGTGTTAGGACAACAGTGCAGGAAAAAGAGAGACATTTAGCGTTCAGAGGCAGATCTGAGATTTCAAACCAGCTGATTTGGGGGCACTATCTGTGGCCCCAAGGTGCTGTGATTCATTTTTGTTTCCATTACAGTTCGGTGAGGGTTAGGGTGAAGTTACAAGTGTGTCCGTTTTGGTTAAGTTTAGGCTGAGCCTTTGGGGTATCAATGCGTTGTGTAACATATCGCAGTCAGACAGGCTCAGCAGCTGTGACAGAGCCGGTTTGAAAGTGAATATCTCCCTTGCTAAACACAACAGGGTATAAATCTGAATTAGGATGCAGCTGGAGCGACACACACATGCACACTATACATCCTCATCACAAGATTTCCATATAATGGCTTACTGAGCACTGATGGCAAGCCACATATCACCCTGTATCTTGCTCTTACTCTCCCTCCGTTTCTCTCCCTCTCTCACGCTAAGCCATGACTGATTGCTGAGATGCAGAATGAACTCAAGAGGAATAATCCTGCTAATCACATGACTTGTGTGTGTGCATGTGTGTGTCTGAGTAAACTGTCTGAAGAGATCCCTTGGCTGAGAGGAGGACTATGTTGAACAGGTAGCAGACTGAGGGTTGAGTGTGAACGTGGCATTTCTCACATTTGGGACAAGCCTGAGTTTTCTGTATTATTGGAAAGCTTCATGTGACTTCGGACTCGAGTGAAAACATGAAGTTGTTTCAGAGAAAAAAACAGAATGACCGCCTTGTGGTTGTATGGTTCCCACAACCAGTCCAGTTACAATGTTGAATAAAGGCCGTCAGTAGTTTTTACAGAACGGTATGATGTCAAAGGGAAGTAATCTCACAGAAATCTCATATTCACATTGTAAAGTAATGGGGGCAAATGAATCTTCTATGTTGAAATCTGGCTGTCTTTTAAAGTGCCACATTTCCATGGTGCTCTTTGGCTCATCAGACAATTTTTGCTGAAAACTGTTGACGGACATGAGCCAGGGAAGATTCTGTTCAAATTTGGGGCTGTTCTGATGATTGAATCGTCACAAGTTTCCAGAGAAAGGTACACAGGCTTAGTGGCATGCATTATATGCTACCACACACAGACGCTTCGTCAACTGCACAAGTCTAAATGCCACACACACATACACAGCAAATCTCCACCCTTAGTTATTGACTCTATGAAATCAGATCAGTCATATTTCTCTCTCTCTCTCTCACTTCCAGTTCCACCTTCTTGACCTTCACCTCCTCATCTTCCTCTGTGTCACCCAGTCTCCACAGCTTTTTCACACTTGGATCAATATAAAGCTTGGCATGATAAATGAGCTCCAGTACTGAATAATACATCTCGTTTTCTTGGGGGCCTTTTGTGTTGCAGAGGAACAATGAGCTGAAAGAGGAGCTCACCAACTGTTGGGAGACACTTGACGCCAGCCTGCCCACCTCACTGTCAACTGAAGATGGCGGCTCAGCAACTTAATGTTGTAGCAGAAGCTTCCATTTAAATGCACTTGTTTGTTTCTGTCGCAACAGCTTGCCCTTCCATTTCATGCGATACATCCTCAAAACAAATACTGTTGGTCTGTTTTAGTATTATCATGTTGCTTCACTGATGATTAATGGTAAATAGTACAAATTTTTTACACAAATGTTTTAAACTTACCACTACACTTTTTTCTACAAGAAAAACTCATACAATCATAATTATTTAAAACTTACCAAATTGAATTTTGAAGTGTGAAGCCAAACAGAATTATTACCCAACTCTGCAGCTCCTCTTGGCATTTAGTAACTAAGGAGGTAGACATGTGATGTTATGTAAACATGTTGTTCTGTTGCAAAATTAGCTGAGAATGTTCATGTGATAATGACTTTTTTTTTATACCAATGAGTCAAATGTAAAAGCAATATGTCTGTGAAAATGGGGATAATAGTGATGACTCTTCAGGGAATTATCCCCTCAATCTGTGGCTTCCTCCAGCTTTATATCGACTTTCAGATAGTTGTTAATCCGTTAAAAAAACAAACAAAAAAAAAAAAAAAAACAGATGGCAGTCATTTGCACTGACTTTTACAGGTAATGAAACAGAACCAAAAAACATCCAAATAAATAATTAAATAAAATAGGACATGCTGTCAGAGAGACAGGGACAAAATCTTGTTGCCACTTCAGTGCTCTCAATTTTCACTTTAACCTTGATTTTCAGGACAGCAAACCATTGGTGGAGGGCATTAAAAAGTACATTCTCTTGCCTACCGCAGACAGTAATAATAGTTACCACAAACTACAATTGGTATATTAGCAACAACAAATTGTGCTGTGGAGCAAATTCTGTACAGTCACTGTGATACATGTCTCCCAAAATCCATCTACTTTTAATTTCGATTAAATCATTTGTAAAAGGTCCATGTGAAATTTAATTTCAGACTTTACATTGTTCTTATTTGATATGACAGTGATAGAAATACTAAAGTTTATTCTACATGGTGTTAAAAACATCTTTAAAAGTCCTAAATTGAACAGGAGTACACTGTAGAAATCCTGAACTCACAGCTGAGCTGTCTTGGCTGACCCCCACCTCTTGGTACATGTTGTTTTCAGCTGCAGCAGGCAGCTGCTATCAGAAAAAAGCTGCCATAACCCTCTCACTGATTTTTGCTGAGCCACTAGAGTGCAGACAGTCACAGTTCGAGAAGGACAAGTGAAGTGGAGCATTTAGCAGCTAAAGACCAACATTTTTTTCGAAGGAGGCCGTAGACAGAGCTAAAGTGGAGGAAATATTCATGTGACTGTCTCCTGAATGTCCAAATTGGCAATTTTTTGCTGAGAAATTCACTAAATAAAGATGGTTAAAGCTTTTTTTGTTGCCCTCGATTAAAAAATCTATAAAAGCAACTTCAAAGTTCTTGGAGTGAAAATATTAAATCACATCTGTGAAAACCTGTGAACACAATGTGTATAGCTGAGTTGACACATAATTGTTGAATAGTTAGCATAATTTAGCCTAATATCTACAGGCCGAATTATCAGAGAGGTGTTCAGCCCGTCATTGTTGTAAAGTAAGAGTGATCCTCAGGGGAGGCTGGAGTACCTACCGTAGCCAGTTCATCAAACTTCCCAAAGAGTTCGTTGAGCAGTTTGACCAGTTCCTGAGCTGTACACTGAGAGGCCAAGCTGGTGAAGCCTACGATGTCAGCAAACAGGATGCTGTCGGCAGGAAGAGAAAGAGAGATTTTAATCTAATGTGAAGAGCTCAACTCATCATGACAGCTGATTTGGCTTTCTGTCCACCAGGTAGTAAACAGTGCAGTTCCTAATCCAATAAAAAGAAAGAAGGAATTCCAAGGGAAACAGATGCTCTGCATTAAATGGCATTTAACAGCATTTTTCAACATTTGCTGGCGCAAATGAACTCAGGTAAATTTGCAATGGAGATCAAAAATGAACCAAGAAAGCACAAAGTATCATTAGCCAATCTCTGATACTATAAGTGAAAGCTAATTTTAGCCTGACCACTTAATTTCTTTCTGTGGAGTAAAGACATCTGAGCTGGGGTTGTGCGCAGAGCAAGTGGACCTGAAGCTGACATTTGAGTTTGGATCTGATTATCCAAACATGTTCATGCTGAATTGGAAATTTCAATCATGAAAAAAAAGCCCAATTTGACTCTTTAACTTTTATTTATCTTCAGGGAACATGGGAACAAGATGCTACTGAAAGCTCAGACTGTTGTTTTCATGGTCAATAATTAGTTCCATCCTCAAGTTTGAAGCCAAACTAAAATGTCTCCAAAAATATTTGAAACATTGTGATGAATTTTTTTTACATTTTATGGCTAATTCATTTCATTCATTCATCTTCAAGAGCTTATCCATTTCGGGGTTGCGGGGAGTGCTGGAGCCAATCCCAGCTGACACTGGGTGAGGGAAGGGTACACCCTGGACAGGTCACCAGTCTATCACAGGGCCAACACACAGAGACAGAGACCAACAACCACTCACACTCAGACCTACGGACAGTTTAGAGTCACCAGTTCACCCAAACATGATCCGCTAACCACTATGCAACCATTCTGATTTATGGTTCAAGCATGATGAATCCTATTTCTCTAGAGTTAGTGTTGTCCATGAGGTTGACATTTATAGCATGTATGTATGAGTCAAGTGTCTGTTGGATGGGTTGAATGAAATTACAGTCAATTCATCCTCTCATGTAATGATATATTATTATTATTATTATTATTAATATTATTATTAATAATAATAATAATAATAATAATAATAATAATAATAATAATAACAACAACAATAATGTAATAAATTTAACTTCATTGTTGGCTCAAAATTTCTTGATGTACAGTGTTTCAGTTTGCAAATACCCAGTGATCCCCATCAGCCCAACTGTTCGTCATGGCTAAGTCAGTTACATTTCGTTTCATCCACTCCAACTGTTTGTGGTTGCTGAATTTGGGTATTTTGCATTGTTGAGAGAAAACATGACATTAGACATCAGTCTGTACGTAATGGGTTACCTCAACAAAAAACTGTCCAATAATAAATTCAATACCAGATGATGATGAGCAAAGGCAGGATTTAATTCTCCAAAAGCATTCTAATCCCCAGCCCTGTCTTCCTGCCTAGGCCCTTCCTCTGCATCATGGATGAGATGTTGTTGCTCTTTTTGTCAGGAAAATATAGCTCCTCGGGAGCCCAATGTATGCAAAACTGGGATCACAACTGATGCTTGACAGAAGAACTCTGCTGTGTGATTTGTCTTTGAATGGCGCTGTGCTTCAGGTCATTTGGATGTGTGACGGGTAAGGAGGGGAAGACAACAGGAGGGCAAAGGGGGAGAATGGAGACGAGGGAGACCAGAGTGGCAGAGTGGTGGCAGAGATAAATGGCTGTGCAATCAAATGTTCTCGGGGCCAGATCAAAGGAGGGCGAGATCAGGGAAATGTCACAGCCCTGCTTGGCAGCATAAAGCTTGTGTTTGTTTGGTTTGTCCTTTTTTTTTTTAAACCACCATGTGTTTTGGTGTGTGTGTATTTGTTACAACTCAGCTGCATATCAGCAGCATGATATTTGGCAGTGCAGCAGAGAAGCAGGCGAATGGGCTATGCATGTTGTTGCTGAGCTGTGGGTGAGATGAGTATGGGAGCTGAGCAGACAGACATGGAGGGGGGGCAGACAGACTGGAGAGGATTGTCTCTTGACAGGAGTGTTGTTGACATGGTACCTGGCCCTCCATTCCCAGAGTCAGCAGCTCTGATACAGCTTTCCATTTCTCTTTTCTGCCTCGTCTCAGTGCAATTAGCTCAAAGTCATGCCGGGTTCTCATGCAAACTAATTTTTACTGAAAAAGGTGGCACCACTATTCCACTTGGTGGCTTCTGAATAGGCTAAAAATGGGGATGGGGCTCCAAAGAACCAATTGCTGATCTTTCACGCACACACACACACACACATCTAATTAATTTACATATATATATTAGGGTTGTCAAAATTAATTCATTCAGATAATTTGCATGATTAACTGAATTCCTGGCAATGCATATTGGGCATAATGCTACTCAAAGTCTCTGTCCAAGATCGCGGCTGGCAGTACAGACCAAAGCCAAGCATTAGTATGCAGGACTGTCTTTTTTTTTTTTTTGGTCTGCATTTGTCCTCATAGTTTAATACCACAGGGTGTCAACATTATATGAGATTGATGCAGTTATAGTCTTGCAGCTAAATATTTTATTATTTCAGTGAGACTGTCCCTTGGAGAGGACACTAAACCCTGGAGTAAGTGACACATGCACTTTTATTTATCATTTATTAATTTGTATCGATACTTATCAAGTATATAGATACATATATAGAAGTATATCAGTACCACGGAATCGATACCTCCATCACGAGTGGTCAGCTCATTCAGGAGCCCATGAAAAGCTCACACTGCTGCGTCCCTAATATCTAACCCCTCCAGGTAACATTGTACATAAGAAGCAGTCGGACAGCTCTCATCTCCAATAAATAAGAAAACAAGTGAGTCTGAAAAAAACAAAGAAAGAAAGGAGGGGTTTCTAAAAATTATGTGGTTGTTTGTTTGAGATTAATTTTAATCATTTGACAGCCATACACACACAGACACACATACACACATGTGTACACATATATACACATATATGTATATATATATGCCACCTCATGAACCACCTGAGTTGAGGTGGTTTGGACATCTGGTCAGGATGACTCCTGGGCGCTTCCCCTGGAAGGTGTTCCAGGCACGTCCAGTTTGGAGGAGGCCCCGGGGCAGACGGAGGGCCAGGTGGAGCAATTATATCGCCACTCTGGCCTGGGAATGCCTTGGGATCCCCCAATCAGAGCTGGGCAATGTGGCTGGGGAAAGGAAAGTCTGGGGCTCGCTGCTGCTACCCACAACCCGATAAGCGGACGAAGAAGGATGGATGATGATATATATAAACATATATATAAAATATATATATTTTCCAAACCACTACCTTTTTTTTCTAGGAAAGCTTCCAGGCAGTCCAAAATTTTTTGTGATGAAGAATAAAAAACATTCAACTACATCAGCATGGTTTGGCTGTGAGAAACCGTTTAACAGTTCAGAAACTGTGAACTTTTGCTTAGGAGGGCTGCAACTAAGTTATTTTATCTGCCAATCATTTTATGGTTAATTCGTTTGTTCTTTATCTTTAAAAAGCAAGAAAATCATCAATCATCATCAATCAAAAAGAGTAAAGCATTACTCTTTTATTATTTGTTTTGACATACTGTAAGTGTTAGATAAATGTTCTTTGTTTTAAAATTTGGATTAAACTACTAATTGTTGGACTGCTTCTCTTTTTTGCACCTCTATTGTTTATTATTGTCGTTTGATTTGATGAAAGAGAAACATTTTTAACAAAGACTCAGGATGCAGAACTTGAAAGTATTGACTTGGGTTTCTCCATACTGTAATTACTGCTCAGCTTGGGGCCTTACTGTGTGAAGTTTGCATGTTCTCCCCGTGCCATGTGAGTTTCACCTGGGTACTCTGGTTCCCTCCCACAGTCCAAAGAAATGCATGTCTAGGTTGATTTTTTACTTTAAATTGTCTGTAGGTGTGAGTGTGAGTGGTTGGTTCATCTCTGTCACTCTGTATGTGTTGGTCCTACAATAGATTTGTGACCTGCTCAGGGCATACCTTCATCCAAAACTGGGATTGGCTCCAGCACTTCCCGCGACCCGAAAACGGATCATCGGGAATGGGGAATCAGTAACTAGACTGTAGATGATCGAAGACAGAACCTGCTTCAGGCTGTTTAAATAAAATTATATTTTCTCAGGGGTTAATATTCGATAATGAAATCTAATTGCAGCCATTGCTTTGTTTCTTACACAGATGCAAAGATTTACCTCAAAAACAAGAACAACACAAAGCCAGAGAAAGGTGAGCATTTTTAAATATTCTCTAACCTGTTTTTTCATTGTGTCAGCTTTAATGGCTAATCTTAATTGCTCCCCTTCCATTCTTGACCTTGACATAAAAGAAGGTGATACCTGGATCAAAACGATCTAGCCCTGCAACACAACCCCCAAGTTGTCATGACACCCCCATACCTGACATTGTCATGACGTTGGATGTAGATCTTGTGAAAGATCCTCTCCGGCGGCTTCAGAAAGTCCTCCTTCATCTCCATGGCAACATTCCTGGGCAGTAAACTCATCAGCAGACGCTCCTGAGGAGGGAGGGGCCAAAGCGGACGAGACAGCTGCGTTAGTTTATGTGGCGAACATGTGGACGTGAATGTGGGTTTTGCGTTCATGCAGACAAAAAGAAAAGCATTAAACTGCTGCAGGTTCTCAGGTAAACATCCAGTTTTTTAGAATGTGGAGCAAAGACGTACAATGTCACTTAATAGATTAAATAAAAACAGCCCTTAATGAATGGCATGAAACATTGAAACTGATCAAAAAGTCTGCTTTTGTTTTAACACCAAATTTATTCCAGAAGTGTGATTAATAGATCAACAGTGATTTAATTTGGCTGTCATTGAAAAACAATTGTTTATAGATTGCCATGTCTTCTTTTGGCAAATCCAGTCAATCAAACGCACGAGAAATCAAAAGCACATTGTCATGTTGATGGTTTTCCTTTTCATTGATCTGCAACATTGTCTAGATGTCCAGACTGTCATAGTCATTACCGCCTTCGTATAAACAGCAGATGAAGCACTTTAAGCTCTACAAGATGATTCTTACTGGTGTTGGAGACCTGCGTTTCAAACATCCCCGTTAATAAGAAGATGGATGGATGTCATTGTGCAGTTAAAAAGAACTGACTCTTGTGTTTAAGGACCACTCTGAGATGGTTACTGAGCAATTCATTGGATGGCCAACAAGATTCTTGTGTTAAGTTACAAATTTGAAGGTGTGTAGTTCTCCAGACACAAAATAATGACTGAAAGGTACATTCACATGAACATCCATAACATCAAGATGGGAGAAGTGAGTGAAGTTTCTTGAATGATGACTAGAATGAAGTCCGTTTATGTGTTAAAAGTTCATTTTGGTGGAAAGAAAAGTTTGGCAAAAAAAATCAACTCACTTTCCAACACTTATAAGTTGGATCTGTGTATATATGATAACTCAGATGCTTGGACCTGAAAAACAGAAAATCCAATACCCTAATTCTTTACTCGCATCACATGATGACAACTGAGTAAAACAAACTCTACTGGTTTACAAAACCAAAGACAGGAAGGGGGTGGGGTAAATGGTTAGCCAGGACCTTTGACCTTCTGTTGAGGAAGTCATTGTAATAGAGCAACCAGAAACTATGGTCGAACAAAGCAGTCATTTAGATTAGAGAGCGCAATGGCTCCTGGAATGGTGCTACATTTGGAACAGAGGTTGTGTTGTGTTTCTGCCTCGTTTACTGTTTCCCTTTCACATGAGATGAGAGGAAACCGCATGTTGCTTGGTTTGTTCTGAGATTACTATTGAACTGAGAAGTCAATTTCCTACGCAGACATACAGCACATAGGCTCCACATGTTCGGCAATCAATGCAACCTATTGATCCAGCCCAGAGACCAGGGGAGACACCCAAATGATAACCAGCAGCATGTTTGATGGTTGAAATTCAAATCCAGAGTCTTTTGTTGGTGGGCACACGAGTGGTGCCAGTGATGCTGGCAGCCTACTTGCGGGCTGTTGGCTGGCTGCTGATAGATATGAATCAGGGTCTGTGTGTTTCCCTCACCCAGATAGACTGTTACCTTTACTAGAGTAGGGAAGCCATGAAAGCAATCTGCTTGTGTAATTACCTGTCAGAGGAGAGCATGTTACTGCTGGGGGAAAACACAGCATATCAACATCTAATCTACAAAGCACAGGTTAAGAGAGTGCATGTGTCCTCCCCAGTATGAAGGTGGCATGCGTATCAATTCATATTATATACATGGGATGATTAATTCTCTATCAAATAATCGGTGTAGCTGACATTTGTGCTCACGGCTGGTGAGGGTGTGGTGCACAACAAAAGGTTTTTGTGTGCTGAAGTTGCCTGACTGTTTCTCAGTTAAATGGTTCCATATAAGTGTGTGTGAAGGGGGTGGAATGTGTGGTGCCGGTGCATGTGCCACAGTAATTGTTTATTCCTTAAATAGCTGCTGTCATAGTTACTGCGTGCCTGTGGGCAGGTTGTTAGAAATGCATTGGCACCTGAAACCTTAAAAAAACTTTTCAAGAGAATAGAGGTGATTGGTGGATGCATGCTGGCTTTGCATTCATGCCTCACCTGCTTCTCATTCTCATCTTCCAGCCGCAGTCGCTCCTCGATGCAATTGCGGGCCTGCAGGAAGACTTTCCTCTGGGTGCGTTCGGTTAGAATCCTCACAAACACCCCTGACAAGTTGACGCTGGCAAATAGCACTGCGTTGGCCACCAGCTGCACACAAACAAGAACAGACATGCCAAACACAGCTGGCTGGGTTTACACACTGCATTTGCATGTGGGCCAGAAGGAGCACATGAGTTTGCACTGTACTTGTATGTGTGTTTTCTGCGTGTAATCATACATCCCGGCTAGATTAGATTTTGCAATCCTGGATTAATCCATAGGATGATGGATATCAAGGTCAGCTCGTGGATTACAACATGAATTACAGGTGTAACTTTAACAACAAAGGTCATACAGTGGGCTAGCTAACACCTAAAGTACATTACTGGGCAATGATTTCAGAGTATGGATCCCCCAAACACTTTATCTAGAGGATGAACTCTATATCCGTTGATTCCAGAAAGGTCAGAGGTCAGAGGTTGGAGAAACACTGTAATCTAGTACAGACAGATGGATGGCGCTTTTTCTGTGTTGTGATCAGCAATGAAAAAACAGTCTCCTAAGATCAGCATTCACTTCAGTTCAAACAGTAGCTAGTAAACCAAAGAAGAACACACTTCTTGGCTCAGTGCTGTTGATGTCTTTGCAAGAGAGTGATTCACCAGAAATAAATCCAATTGCTTCTACTGTTGTTTCAGTAAACGATTGGGTCATTTAATCAAAAATCAAAACATCTTTTAGCTGAACTAGTGACATCTGATCATGAGGAGGCAAGTTTTAAGGGAACCCAGTGCGGCAGTAAATTGAATCAAGGCTATCAAAATCAAGCAGTGGCTCCAAACCACCAAGATTAATCTGGAAGGTTGTGAGTAAACAGAAAAAAAAATCCCCTTTTTACTGATCGATGCTCTTTGCTTGTGGAAAATTTTAGATTCACGCTAAACCCCTAAAAAAGTCAAATAAGACTTCAATCAGAAGTTTTGGCTGGACACTCTAATAATAATCGATATGCTCTAGGCCCATTAAACAGGTCGAACAAAATATTTGGGGCCATCTTAAAGGCTAAAGCAGTCTCAGCTCAGCGACTGAGCTCGGGGTCAATATTGAGGCAGATTTCAGCACCGGGTGCTGGACAGCTCCTCGGCTGCTTCAGTAATCTGCTGCGCAAAAGTGAAACTTTGTGTTTCAGATTAAACTGTTGGAGCCTGCTCCTCTCTGACGGCTGCCTTCCGACACTCTTCGTGCAGTCAGGTCAAAGGCTCACTGGGAATACACCATTTTTTTGACGGGAAAACTGGCTTTGATTCCATGCTCGTGGGTAAAGCGCGTGCCATTTCCTCCAGATGACCCGGCCGGAATGCAGGCGGAGCACTTACCGGTCTCCACAGCCTCTGTTTTATCCCCGTGACCGATGTCGCTATGACAATGAAGTGGGATGCAGCCAGCATCACCCCGAAGAGCACAGCCATCAACGTCCGCACCGGCAGCAGCACGTAAGCCACGAGGGTTACCAGCATAAGCTGCCACACGCCTTGCTCAGGGGTAGCGGCGCTCACCAAGTCTGACGTGCCGAGCGCCAGCGGGAACGGGCAGCAGAGCAGCGCAAAGGTAAAGCTGAAGAGTAGGGCCAGCTTCGCGATCTGCTGCAGCTGCGTCATCTGCAGGTATTTGACGTTGGTGACGATAAACAGTGAGAGGAACACCACGCAGTGCACCGGGTAGGAGCCCTTGGACAAGGTGAGACGCGGGCTGGACAGCTCCATCAGAGACAGCGACGACGCGGCCACTATCAGCACCGCGAGCGCTTTGAGGGTGGCGGTCTGCTCCAGCTTCAGGTTGTAGTTCTGGAATAGAGACTCCAGCTCTGGACTGTTGAACTCGTCCTCACAGGCAATGGCGCCCAGGGGCGCCCCGGCCGGGCAATGACCCCTCCTCCTCTGGGTCTTGACTCTTTCGAATGGAATCTCCTCCATGTTCCGGCCATTCATGAAGCGGGGATGGCACACGACTCCTTCAACTTTTCGATGGCTCTCCTGCGCTCGGGAGTCGAACCCTCCGACAGAGCTTGAGTCCCTGGTGTCGGCGGGTCGGGGTTCGGCGTCTGACAGCAGAAGGTGGCGGTGGAGGAGATGACACGCGCTCTATCCTCAGGTTGAAGATTGTTGGTGTCGTCAGAAAAGTAGCCCGACCAATGTGCAGCAAGCCCCCCGCCCCCCCCGCCCCCGTCCTGTCTCTCCCTTCTTTCTCTCCATCCCTGTCTCCCTCCCTCCTTCTTGGACCACATGCAGCGCCTCAGACCGGGTTCCTTGTGATCCGCCGCTCACAGGAGAGCTCACACATTGGCATTGTGATAATCAAAACAACTTTCAAACAGGTTTAGTCAGCAACCTCATCACCAACATAATAATCACCATAACATCTTTTCCTGGTATTCATTTAGCTGCTGGCACACACACGCACACACACACAGTGGGATAAATATCATTTGTCCATCCCCTGCTTTAATTCGCTCCAATGAAATGTCATTGGTTGGTGAAAAAAGCAGCAGAGCAGTGCTGGTGATTTCCCCTCACTGTGTCTGCAGTCAGTGCTGATGTAGTTCCCGGCTAAAAATAGACCAGCTGCACCGGTGGATGGTCTAATATAGCAACAATTTGGTCTTTCCCGCATCTCTCCCCCCTCACAGATTTTATTGCACAATCGGGTGTGTAATTTCACAGAGAGAACTAATGGGAGGAAATGTGAAAAGGAAGGTGTGAGAAGGGAATGTTGCCATGTATGTTATGTCATAATGTATGTTAAGCGCATATTTGCTTTTGCATTTGCACACATTTTGCTGCGTCTCTTCATATCCTGTAGTAGGTCGTTAAATGTGTGTTGATACATTTATTTTCATCAGTCCTGAACTTAAACGCCAAGGAAAATGGAATGCTTTTTTGTGGAACAAAGAGTGATAGGCTCACAAGCGCCTTCCACAATAGGACAGATAAAGATGTCACTAACAAATTTAAACAAGATTAAAGAGAATATAAATAAAGGAAATGTGCAAGACAGACGCAAAAATAAAATCTGCAATGAAACATTAGAGCATTTTATTAGAAGGCATTTTATTCAGAAATCCATAGAATGTACCCGTATTCATAAAAAAATCTGAAGTTGATGCATCAAACTGGAAAATGTGTATTGTACATTAATCTCAGTCTCAATCTCAGTCAGGTAATTTAATGGGGGATCCTGTGATGTTTTAGCTGAAATCAAAATTCTAATAATAGACAGACAACAGATGGTTAGAAAGGGACACATTTTGTGAAAATATAATGGATATCCCCATAGACAAAAGTACATAAAGGTAAAATATTATAAATTATACAGTAGTAGTAAAGTGACAAGTCAGTATAAAACTGAACCCTATTTAAGTGAAAAATGTGTGGATGCTGGGATGCTGATGTGTTTACATGCATGTGTAATGATATTCTTCATTATGTAGATTCAACCTTTAAATGTCCACATAAAGGTTTAACATGCAAGCAGGAAATTAATAAAGTTTTTTATTTCACAGTTGTAATATATTCAGGTTTCAGGGTTTGGGCCCCGAGCATCTGATAAAAATAAAGATTTTTATTTGTTTAATGTGCATATGCTTATGTGACTGACATTTGTCTGTTTGGTGGAGAAAACACAAGCCGCGCTCCTCCATACCGCAGCAAAATTCCTGCACTGGAATATAACATGACCCCAGGTATGTCTGTGTGCTAATCTGATTAAACACATAAATGCAGGGATATTACAGCTGGATGAAACCAGGCTTGGATCAAGTATCAAAACATCTAATTCAGGCAATTAAACCAGACCCATCCATTTTTTGTTATGATTGTGTTGTGTGTTTCTATTGTGTTTTGATTTCATATTTTCTGAAATTCTTCACAAAGAAAAGTAAAAACTCTACAAATGGGTAAACATTGGGGGTCACCCCCCCCCCCCCCCCCCCCCCATTCAAGGAAGCTTTATTGTCATTGCCACAGCATGAAGGGAAATTAAATACTGTTGACAAAACATAAAAAATAAAAAATAAAATAAACATTTAAAGGGTGCATAAAAACACTTTTAGAATGTCACAGGTTGGCATGTTTGTTAATGCCTGAAATAGCTCCTCTCCAGTTCACATCTTCAAAATCAGGTGCAAAGATCTTGCTTCTTTTTTGTTTCATTTTTAGCTTTTGTTTTTGTTTTGTTTAGTTTTGTTTTTGTGTTTGCTTGTTTTTTTGCACATCTGCCTCAGCTCACTAAGATCTGTGCAAAAGTCAATGGACTGGTTCATCAATGAAAAAGTCAACGCAAAGCTCTTGAGGCCATCCAAACAAAATATTCTCTACACACTCAATTATTATGTGGTCACTATCCTCTATCTTCCAGCCTACTTTAAATCAATAGGCTGCAGAGTCGAGATCACAACAGTGACAAAAACGATATCCAGACCCCAATCTATGGGGAGCCTAATAAGATTTTGTCAAGTGGTCTGAATAACAGGGTGGGAAGAGGTCACATATTGTCCCTGTGCTGCTGTACAGTTTCTTCTCAGAGTTTGGGCTTTAAACTTGTCCATAAACTTTTCATGGTTGATGTGCTGCGGAGAAAGATCACTCTCTGCTGCCCGCTGCACCAAAACCTCAAACTACCAGGCTGGAAAAGATGTGGGAAATTTTTCATTAGCTCTGTGTGAAAAAATTTTAAGATTTACAATTTCAGTGAACAGCACCTTCAGTCAGCATGACTGTAATCATCTGGGAAAAAAAAATATTACGTTTTCATGTTCTGAGATAGAGCTCACACATTAAAGTGGGCAAATTTTTTTAAGTCAATTCTAGTTTTCTCTCTGCTAATAAAATTTGAATCATAAAGGTTTCACTTTCTGATTTGGCTTGAATTACAGACAATCAACTAAAAGTGTCTAAAACAGCCTGAAAATTAGGTGACGTCAGTGTTTGGCTATGTCTCTTCACAAATTTTTAATTAGAGGAAATATGTCAGATCCAGCAGTTAATTTAAAAAATATGTGAACTAAATAAACAGACATGTGCTCTATGTATCTTGAGCATGGATCCAATAAAAATGTATGTTTCCTCTGCAATAGATTTTTGCTGAACAGTGTTGAAACCCAGACTGAGCAACCCTGCTGTTGCCATCTTGCTGTCTGACTCCGCCCCCCACTTCCTAGCTAATCCAAAAATGGACAAAGGGGCGGGGCATGTGTCAACCACCTGCCACTCAAATGGGCCAAGCCTTGAATGATGCAGAACTTTAACCCTGATTTAAATATAAACACCTCCTTCAACACTGCTGCTCCTTGGTGAGCTGAAGATTTAAATTAAAATTTCAGATCATTTCACCAAAAGGGAATGTGGAAGCGACCATATTATTAATTTATAGATCACCCATCAAAACTTATTTTCAATCTAAGAAATCTCGAAAAAGTTGTTTGATGATGTTGTACACAATCCAGTCACTGGCTTTTTTCCACAGCTCTCAACCATGATATTTGTCGACGAATACTTTTTTCAAGGTGAAGTTTGAATTGTGTGTCATCGTGCTAATACAGTGCTACTCTTTAGCATAAATATTGCGATCATCACAAATTTAAGTTTAACAGCCTCTCTTTCCTGAGTTCATCTGTCTTCTCCATCCAGTTAATTATCTACTGATGTAAAAAAGTCTGAGCTACGTGCAAATAAATCTGTGAAGACTTAAAATGCATCATTATTTTCCTTGACATCCCCATGGGTCTTCATTATACACACAAAGGCCCATTCAGACACATACACACACACACACACGGAAGGCAAGGGAGACTGGATCCATTTCTCTGTCTCTCTCCTGAAATAGTGACAGCTGCAGAATTTTTGGACCATCCCTCCCTCCAGGATGCCTGACAGTCCCCCCGTTGTCATGGCAACAGAGGCAGTAAGGCTAGCAGTTGTGACTGATATGCTGCTGAGGTGTTTCCCAATCTGACACATTGGCTCCCTCTCTCCAGCTTTTGTCTCTCTTTTTTTGTTTTCTCTCTCTCTCGTTCAGGTGGTAGAAAGAATGGGTGCAGTTGATGTGTTTGTATCTGTCTGCACCGCAGTGACATGGTGCCCTGCCCTGCTGTCTCATTGTCCTCGCTGACATTTCTCCAAATTGAGGCTCTGACATGAAGGACAAGGGAGGTGCAGATCAAAGCTCAAGAGATGACCGAAGCACACCAACCTTCCCACCAAGCCAGCCGCTGCAGAAACAAACTGGCTGGTTGAAGTGGAGGGAGAGGCAGATGTGCAGGATGTGGATCTCAATGTGGCACAGAGGCATGTGTGTGTCTGTGTGCCTATGTGTTCAGCGAGTAAATTCATACATTTCTAATAAACTTTAAAAATGTCAGAGCAAGTCACCATCTCAAACCAGGTGACCCAGAGATTTCAGGTTTGATTTGTTAGGCGCCCGTTCCTATCATCACAACCAGGTGATTTCCTGGTCATGGGCCCAGTGTACGCGTGTGTGTGTGTGTGTGTGTGTGTGTGTGTGTGTGTGTGTGTGGCTGTGTGAGTGAGAGTGTGGAAGCCAGCTGGCACAGAGACACAGACACAGATAAATGGGAACTGAGCAGACTGGGCTCTTCAGCAGATTCATGAATAGGATCCCTCCATCGGGGCTGAGGAAGCTGCTCTTGCGTCTGTGTTGCTTGCATTCATGAATAAAAGTACTTGCTACCATTCATACAAGCCCAATTAGCTCCATGCCTCTCCTGTGGAACATTTGGAATAGACCAGCACAGGAGTTAGCTCTCGTGCATAAATGCTGAAATTAATCCAACTGCTGAAATCCCTCTTGGACCATATTGTCCGCATAATCGCTTTGCCAATCATTACATGGTCTGAACACACTTAAGTTGTTCTGGTTAAACGACCAGCAGCTCCACAGTGATGCTGTAATGTCTTTTTAAAGCTCACAACAAGCAGCAGAGTTTATGTATGCATCCATACACATAAGAGGAGAAAGTAAAAAGATGAAACACAAAAAAAGTGTTCAGCAGTAGGCTGTGTGCTAAAGTGTGTGTGTGAGTGTGTGGCCCCTCTTGGGTTGCTGTGTGTGTGGGAGTGTTATTGAGAGATATTTTTAATTCTGCGTGTCAGCTCCTCTCATCTCCCTCGGCAAGACGCATTGGAGGGAACTGAAAAACATTTTCCAATGCAACTATCATTTAAAACACACACTTAGCCTGCCTGCACACACACACACACACACACGCTCATGCAAAGACGTGCAGTATGAGGACTCTGACATTTGGCACCAATTGTGTCTTTGAAGTTTTTTTAAAAAAAAGCTGCAGATTGTCAGTGTTTTGTTTTGTTTTTTTTTTGTACATTTCCCTCAGAGTTGCTTGGAAAGGAATTTTCCATGAACTCAATTAAAATAGGAATGTGATCCTGAATGGATACGATTTTAGATAAATCTAACTGAGTGATGCCAATGACTGCCAATCAACCCTCAAAAACAACACCAGCCTGATGATGAATGTGATAGACGATTAAACAAACTAACTGATCCTCACCACTCAGAGGAAGAATCAATAACTTCTGCTGTTTTAGGTTGAAAGAAAGGGGAAACATTATATTCTGCTTACATCTCCCTAGCCACAGCACCGCAGCAATATATTACACCACAAGGCAGATGAGGGCAATAATAAATCCCCATAGAGCAGCTGTTGTCGACCTAATGACTTTCTTCCATGCTGCTGCTTTCAGGAGGGGCATTAAGTCGCTGTGGACTGTGAAGTAGGATTAGGGTCATCCTGGTGGAATACAGTGCAGGATTTCTCTCAAGTAAAAGGTAAATGGATTGTTACTCAAACCCTTACTCTCAGTGCAGCTGGTGAAAACACATAATTGTCTCAATCAGTGTAAACTCAGTTTATGTGGTGTCCCACAGTATAGGAAGTGTATTGGATTCACTCTGGCTTGTGTTTCTACTTGGCAGCTCAGCCATTTGTATCAACATGATGTCCTCACCTGCACATCATCAGCAAAACCTCAAGTCCCAAAGGTGAATCACAGGAGGATTAAAATGGCAACTTCAAAGATCCTGTAGAAATCTCAATTTGTTGACTGTTGATTTTAAGCTATATAAGACCTGGATGCTGCTGGGTGGAAGATTATGATATAAACTTGGAGGGGATTAGGTTAAACTGTCAGCTTCATCCGAGGATTTCTCATTTGTGTCAAGATTTTCATCAAAAGTATTTACTAAACAATCTCAAGTTTTCTTGAAACGATCTCACTTAAAAGGGTCAGAATATCCACTTTGTGGTTTTTTCGCTCCAATTTCCACAACTTCCCTTTCCTGATTAAAGAACTGGACACAGCGATGTTGACCTTTAACCTTTTGGACATAAAATTCAAAACTTAATTTTTTTCTTTTCAAACAATTGCGCAGTTTGTGAGGGAACCATGAGTTATGGCTGAAAATGTGTCTTGTGAGATCATCTTTGATCACAAAATTCTAATTAGCTCTTTATTGTGTTCAAGTGACTCAAGAATGAGAAGGAGGCAGGAGAGCATTCAGTTTCACTGGAACAAATGATGGGTCCTTTCAAATTTATTCATCCTTGAGTTTTCTGTTTTGTTTTGCCTTTTTACTGGATGATCTGACTTTGAAGCTGATTATGCTTGAGAGCACTGATATGTTGAATGGGCATCTATTATATGAGCAGCTGTGCATATTCATGGATTCATATCTGCACTGGAAATTCTGAAAACACAGACTGAAAATACCTTTAGCCTGGAGGCTGTAGGAGTTGATCATCTTGTTTCCTACTAGTTGTCAAAGTCTGGTCCTTTAACGTAAAAGGAAATCTCTCCCTGATCTTAATCAAAGAAAACTAAACTCAAAGAAGGTGTCCAGGGGCCTGTGTCACAAAACTGGATTAACATGCCTAGGATCTCTTTTTGGTATCTGGCTTCACTTACCCAGACATCCACAATCCATATAAGCAGTCTCACCAAGCAGATTTTCAACTCATTAATTGAAGGCAGGGTTTTCCCATTTAGATCAGTGCGAATTCACAGAATAAGGACTGGGTTTGCTGCATCCCTCCAATCTGGCCATGGAGAAGAGACAAAGAGCAGCATATTAAAATAGAATATTAAGAGAATATGAAGACTATAAATCAATAATTCAAGTAAAAAGTAACACAGTTGCAGCTGCCAGAAGCCACAAAGAATGGTGTGAATGGTGTTTACTTTGGTCAGTTTAAAAGACGTTCTGGTTTAGATTGAGTCCAACAGAATCAAACTTTCTCCTGACATCCGCTCACGTGGATGAATGAGAGTCTCTGTAGAAATGTTGTTACAAAATACATTTTTAATTTCTAACTCTTCTCAGAAAAATTAATGAAACACTGCAATGAAGTCTTCAACTGTCTGAAATATTTTTTTTCTCCTGCTTGCAACGTTCAATAGTCTCATTGCTTTCTGGTGCGTCTGATCAATGCCGCCATTGGACCGACAGACAGACAAACACTTGACTGGGTGACTGCGGTCTGAGGCCAATCAACCAGACACATCAAACATCGAGCAGCATCTGTATGACACTGAAAACGCTCACACCGGACACAAAGAGCAGGCAGAACCAGGAACATGATCATGAATTCTCATTAACACCAAGAGCTCTGTGCATGTGTGTTTGTTTTTCACACTTAACACTGGCACTTATTCTCAACAGATTATAGTTCCATCCATCAAATATTAAAGCAATGGTGTGAATTATTGATCTCAAACAATGTTTGTAGATCAGAGCTCTAAGCTGGCTAAGGAGGAATAAATGAGCAGAGGCTAAATGCCCAGATGAGCAGTGCTGCAGAGTCCCAGATAAACTGTTGCTGCAGTCACTCAAATACCTTGAACCTTTATGATCACAGATGCATCTTATATTTCATAAGAAGACTAACATATGTATTTAATGTATTGTAAAGGGGTTCTTCAGGAATTTGACCGAAGTATAAATCCTAACAAAAAATTAAAACCAACCAAGAAGTCAAAGAGCAATATCAGATAACAAAATAAATTTGGGGCCACACTTGGAAGTACATGAGCAAGACTTGTTTGGACACTGCTGTTGTTGACTTAAAGTATTCATATGTGTGTTTACATATGAAAAAAGGGGAAAAAAATTGGAAAATCTTTAGCTGCGACGCAAAACAGGTATTTGGAGTAAACAGATTGAAGCATGTACAAGCATCTGATGCTGTAAGTGTTTGTATCCTTATTGGAAGAACAGCAGTGATAGATGAAATCAGGTCTGCAGGTCCTGCGCTGTTTATCCAACCTGATCCTAACACCCTAAAAATCAGCAGCTTCAATTCCAAGTCACTGTTTCAGAGCCTCACACACACACACACACACACACACACACACACACACACACACACACACAAACATGTAGAACAGCTGTGAGCCCCTCTTCTGAATATGTTGTTGGCAGAAAATTCAAGTGGAAACATGTCTCATCTGAGAGTAAAACACGGCTCCATTACATTAAATTGCATAACTAGTTTAGAACAACGCTGCTTTATTGCAGGCCGGTAGTGAAACTGACAGACTGGCACTGCAAAGCCTTGCGATCTGTAAATCAATTTGTTATTGTACTAGAATTGTTATGCAGCATGCCAGTTTGCCAGCCTTAGTTGTGTCAGAGCATCTCTAAAAAGCCCCTGGGTCTGTGCTACAACCGACGATTAGCATTTACATAATGAGCTAAATGTTAGCTGCTGTCTTCAACTGCCACTCTGCAGCTGTAGGGGGCAAAATGACCTCAACAGACACAAACAGGAAAGTATAGAGAGACACAGCAAAACAAGTTTTAGGTTTAAAATTGTGGATGTGTTCAAACAAATCTTTTTTTAGAAAGGAGAGCATTTTTAAGACCTACACTCACAGTCAAATCAAATCAAATCAGGTTTATTTATATAGTGCCAAAACGTAACAAAGTTACACATAGAGATTACATATAGAGCAGGTCTAGACCAAACTCTTTATAAAATAATTTAAAGAGACCCAACAGATCCCCCGATGAGCAAGCACTTGGTGACAGCGGCAAGGAAAAACTTCCTTTAAGAGGCAGAAACCTCAGGCAGAACCAGGCTCAGTGGGTGCGGCCATCTGCCTCGACTTGTTGGGTTGAGAGTGGGAGAGAGAGGAAGGGAGGGTTCCAATACAGGTGCAGGCAGGAACATACAACACTGTATGAAGTTCAAAGAGATATGGGAGCAGCAGGCATCACAGGAAAATGGGGGTGGCAATGATTCACCGCCTGCAGGATGAGGACAGGGAGGACGAGAAAAGGACAATAAATCCTAAAATCGAGTACCATGTGTATCAGGTGATATTACCACATGTATGTCTTTAGGAAATCCATTTGCTTGGAGCTGAGCACTGCAGACAACAAATATCAGATGGAAAGTAAAGAAAGATATACTGACATATTCTTAACTTTTGGTCTTTTTCTGAGACTTGAGATTGTGAGATTCTGAGATTGTTCTCATATGTTCCCACATGTTCCCACGAGTGCAAACCTAACCTCAAAAAGTTTGAAATGCTTAGCCATTTTCTCTACTCAGTCAATCAGTTACCTTACGTTGAATTTAAATCTGATTATCTAAAGTAAAAAAAAAAAAAAAGCAAATCAGAATACAGAATACGCCACAAAATACACTTAAATTTAGCTGTAATTTGTAATTTCAATGCACAGTATAATTCATTCATTCTTTCATCTTTACTGCTTAACTGTTTCCTGTCGCGGGGGATGCTGGAGCCAATCCCAGCTCACACTGGGTGAGGGCGGGGTACACCCTGGACAGGTCACCAGTCCATCACAGGGCCAACACAAAGAGAGACAGAGACCAACAACCACTCACACTCACACTCAGACTGAACAATTTAGAGCCACCTATATTAACCCTAACCCTAACCCTTTGGATGGTGGGAAGAAACCAGGCACAGGGAGAACTGTGTTTGCACAGCAAACAGTTCAATTCAAATTTATGAAAAATTCATCATAACTGATCAATTCAAATGAGATTTATTTACATAGCACCAAATCATTACAAAGTTAGATCAAGGCACTTTGCATATAGCTGTGTCCTATATGTCCTCCTCAGCTTCCAGTTTGAAAAATCATCTCCATTACCTTAATTTCCCTGTATGCTGATCAAGACAGTAACTCTCTAACTGCTTTTCCTTTCCAAACACTGTGTCTTTCTCCTCTTCCTCCAACCTATCACAATCTGTCTCTGACAGCTTGCCTGACTGCTTGGAATACACACTCAGATCCGCTTGTCACTTCACATCTCCCTCGTCTTTGTCTTTCCTCTTCTTCTCCATGTTTCTCTCTGTCAAGCTCTCTTCCTCATAATCTCTCTATCTGTCCATCTCCTCCCCCGCTTAATGTGTGCGTGCAAGTCAATAGAGATTTTCTGCTTTTAATTCTGGTGCTTGGGAACCAAGGGACGACTGGGAGCAAGAAAAGAAGCTGGGGGTTGGGGTGTGTGTGTGTGGGGGGGTCTAAATCTACAGAGTGGGGGTTCTAAATGTAAACAGTGGCACACAGAGCAGCTTAAGAGGGCTATAAATAGAGCGAGAGAGCAAGAGAGAGCAAAAACAGGAGAGAGATAGAGGGAGAAAGCTTTGCTTGCGGAATAAAAATTGCTCCCGGCAGTCAGGGATTAGTGCTTCCCTAGAGGATTTCTCTCCAAAAGCCTAATCTGGCGCGATTGGGAAGAGCACCAGCCTCAGTCTTAATTCAGTTAAAACCTGCCCAGCACAGATAGAAAACACAAATGCGTGCATGTTCACACACAAACAAATTCATATAAACACAGAGAGCAGTTCCAGAATGACCCATCCCACTGAGGATGAGTGGGAAGGGTCAGTCTGGAAAATAAGGCAGATGAGTAACTAGTCATTCAGATGTAGGGGTGCATGTGTCTTTTTGTAGATGGTCATAATTGAAAGATAAACACAAATACTATCATGCATTTAAATACACACACTCGTGTGGACACATCATCAGTGCGAGCCAGCGTGAGCAGTCATTACCAGCAGATTACTCAGCACCTGATCCTGCTAAGCTTGTTAGGCAACACAAACACACACACACACACACACACACACACACACACATACAGAGTAATGTGGTAAGAATAACGGTTTTGTATTGTATTTTTAAATTAAATTTGAATAAAGATTTTCTTTTTCTACATTTTCACAGTTGCAAAGCCTCAGGGGTTAATGAGATACCCCCTTAAATGTGGGTCT
This sequence comes from Echeneis naucrates, assembly GCF_900963305.1. NCBI lineage: Eukaryota > Metazoa > Chordata > Actinopteri > Carangiformes > Echeneidae > Echeneis > Echeneis naucrates. The sequence continues at coordinate 22,446,232 of NC_042514.1, forward strand.
GGGTGTTGAGGGGATGTCACCACCCAGCGGAGAAAACCCATTCTAGTCACTTGTATCCACGATCTTGTTGGGCCGTGGCCCATCACTCATGAACATAGTCAAGGTAGGAACAAAGATTGACTGTTTGCTTTGCTATCTGGCTCAGCTCCCTTTTCATGACAACAGTGCGTTACAGCAAATACAGCATTCTCACACTCCAGAGTTTCCTCACTCGCGAATAAGACCCTGAGATACTTGAACCCCTTCACTCGGGGCAAGGACTCATTCCCCCTCTGGAGTTGGCAATCCATTGGTTTTCTTGATGAGAACCATGGCCTCAAATTTAGAATTGCTGATCCACATCCCTGCCACCTCACATTCAGCTGATGCACCTTAGATCTAAGGCAGATGGTACCAAAAGGACCATCTGCCTTATCTGCAAAAAACAACAGTGATATCCTCCGGCTACCGACCTACAACCCATCCTCACCGTGGCTGCGCCTTGAAATCCTGTCCATGAATGATCACAAACAGAATTGGAGACAAGGCACAGCCCTGGCAGAGGCTAGCATCCCCTGGAAATGAGTCTTACTGCAGAGTATCCACACACAGCCCTCGCTTTGAGATAGGGTGACTTCAGACATCTGGGAGAGACTGAGAGGAGAGCTGCTGCTCCTTTGCGTGGAAAGGAGCAGCAGCAGAGGTGGTTTGGGCATCTGATAAGGATGCCACAAGGGTGTCTCCCTAGGGAGGGCGTCTCTCTGGCACGTCCAACTGGCAGGAGACCTTGGGGCACACCTAGGACCACGTGGAGAGATTATGTCTCCTCACTGTTCTGGGACAGCCTCAGGATCCCCCAGACAGAGTTAGCTGAAGTTGCCGCAGCGGAAAAGGAAGTCTGGGCCTCCCTGCTAAAGCTGTTACCACCAGGATCCGACTTTGGATAAGTGGATGAATATGAATGGATGGATGGAAATTTTTTATTATAATTATGTTTCTGAAAACTCATTTCAATTTCAGAAAATCTCGAAATTATTGGGCATTGAAGATGTTTGGACAAAATGAGGACATGATAAGGGACTTTTTTAAGAATGAGATAAAGAGTGAGTTCAATTTTAGCTGGGAAGGACATTTTTTAGCACAAGTTCATTCTACTGCTTATCAGTTTTTGGGTCCCCAGGGGTGCTGGAGTGGATCCTGCTCACATCGGGCGAGTCCAGGATACACCCTGGACAGGTCGCCAGTCCATCACAAACAGTGCCACAGAGTGAAAGACAGAGATGAGCAACCACTCACACTCAGACCTACGGTCAATTTAGAATCTCCAATTAACCTAAACATGCATGTCTTTGGACTCCAGCAGGAAACTGGAATACCTGGTGGAAACCCAGGTAAACTCCACGCAGAAAAGCCCCAGGCCCCGGAATCAAACCAACGAAAATAGCACTGACCACTATGCTGCCGTGCTGCCTTGTTTGAGGAAAAGCGAGGTCATTTAATCAAATAACTGTTTTAGGAGTTAAGAAGGGAGACTCTAAGACTCTTTAGTTTAGAGTTCATGAAGTCAGTGAAAGTCCTCACAATTGTGTTCATTCAGAGGTATGTCAGGTTAAACACATTCATTCACACAAACAAATGTTTTTGCAGCATGATTTTCACATTAACATTAATGATAGTTTTCAAGCAGAGGAACTACAAAATTTAGTCTGAATAATTGCTGTTTTCTATTTGCATGGGGGAAACAAGGTCCTCACAAGAAGCGAAACATACACACACATCCTGTACATATCCACATTCCTATTGTGGCTCTCTGGCCAAAGCTTTTCTTCCCAGAATAAATAAAATAAGTTTTCCCGAGTGTGAATTAAAAATTTATGGCTTTGGGAGTTGCATGTATGTTAGTGGCTTGCATCTGTGGAAGTTAATTTAGTATCTTAGTATCTTTAGTATCACCAAAGAAATTAATAAAATATGATGCTCCAGTTCGCAAAAGGAGGAAGGAGGGCGTATTTTCTAATTGCAACTTCTGTCAGGCTGAATGAGAAGTTGTTGAGGGGGGGAATTATTCCTACACACATACTGTACATTTAATCAAGTCAGTGAATCAGGTAAGCCAAGATGTTTGCATTAGCTGCATCCTCAGGGATGTGGGACTATTAACATCTCCACTGTTGAAAATAGAACAATAATGCTCCTGTGCAATTATGTGCTTTTTAAGTATTACTCTGTATTTATATATACACTAATTTCCACAACTCTCATGCTCCACTGTTACTTTGCATCCTATTTTCTCTCCATTTAATGACTCTGACAGGTACAGGAATACAGAAAGTCAAACATGTGGCCTGAGGCGATAATTCTGAACAAATAGTCATTAAATATTTCCAAATGTTTGTATAAAATAAAGCTGGGAAACTTCTGGGAAATCACCTACACAGCAGCCATTCGTAGATGCACACACAAACACAAAACCAGCCCATTAGAGGTCACACGTGGGGGCAGAGCCCATAAAAGTGGTGGCGAGAGGAGCTTCAATGTGGGGGTGGGGGGTTAAACCGTTTTAACGTGAACGTCAGTGGCACAGTGAAATTTTTCATTTTCTGATGGCAAAGGCTTCTGTTTGTGGAAAAATTGTTAATTCTGGTGATAACTGCACTCCATCATGGTCAGTGTCTTTTATGACTATAACAACTATAAGTTGTCACCGCAGACAGACATTTCTGAATCACAGCCGAACTAAAATTCTAAAATGCATACACCACAACAATAAAAAGAATTCCATCACGAGTCAGTGTTTTACATTCAAAACCCAAATAATTATGTCATATAGCATGAAACAGTTTTCACAATGATGAGACATAATAACCAGCTGGTGGCGCCAGCTACCAAAAATGTACATTTTTTTATGATTTTGTTTGTTTATTTAGAGAAGGAGGGAATTTATGGGTAGTAGTCAGCACCATCACCTCACAGCAAGGAGGTCCTGTGTTTGGACCCTGAGCCTGGAGCTTTTCTGTGAGACGTTTGCATGTTCTCTCAGGGTGTGTGTGGTTTCCTAGAATTGTTCACTGTCCAAAGACAGGCAGTTTGACTGAGGTTGGCCCCCCTGACCCTGAAAGGATAAATGGTTTTGTTGATGGATGGATCAACAAATGTGAAATGAAATGTGAAGTCTGATAAATTTCAACAATTTTGCCTGGATATTGACTATAGTATATATAGTTTATTGTACAGTACAGTAAAGAATTATCCTGCTGGCACCAATATCAACAGCTGCACTATTTTGTGAGGCAGCTTCTTTTTGAATTGATGAATCTACATCTCTACTCAGTTTATTAATGCTGTGGCAGGCTGTGATATATGTTCATTATTCCGCCGCTTCGCTTCGGGCTGAACATCGCCTACTTTTTGCTACCTGCTGTAACAGTTGGTTGTTGTCATGGATACATCGTTGCTTCCCTGACGTGGAATGATGTGCTGGCTTAAGAATAGTAGTTGTGGTATATGCTCATTATATCACAGTGAACAACCAATCAGATTGGTTTAATTTATTATTTTATAATGTTACAGATATTTTGACTGAAAGTATTGTCTGGGAGCATTTTACTGAAGCATCTAATATGTCCTGATCCAGAAGCCACATCTTTTGAACAGTTTGTACTATCAGCTGGTGAACTGGACTGAAGCCCATCCCATAAATTTGGAAGTCCATCCCTCATTCTTGTGTTGTTTGCGGCCATATTATTGTCATCAGCAGTGCACAGTGAGTCTTAGGAAGAGGTAGTCATAGAGACCACCACCAACAGGTGGATACCTGTTGGACCCTCTGAGCCCAGGAAAGGAAGGACAATTCCACTGTCTTCACGTGCAGCCATACACGTTCTCTCTCCCTTTCTCTCGCTCTCTCTCTCAACCCAACCAGTTCAGGCAGATGGCTGCCCTCTCTGAGCCTGGTTCTACCTGGGATTCCTGCTTCTTAAAGGAAACATTACCTTGGAACTTTTGTCATGTGCTATCTTTTTGGTGACAGTGGTGCCTTAAAGTAACTCTGTTTGGATTTGGCACTATACAAATAATTTTTATTTGACTACCAGCTTGCCAACAATAAGAAGATTGTGGGTTCGATTCCCAGCCTGGGTCCTTTCTGTGTGGAGTTTTCATGTTTTCCCCGTGCCTGCATGGGTTTCCTCTGGGTACTCTGGTTTCCTCCGACAGTCCAAAGACATTGGATTAATAAGTGACTCTAAATTGTTCGGTCTGAGTGTGAGTGTGAGAGGTTGTTGGGCTGTGTCTGTCTCTATGTGTTGGCCCTGTGATGGACTGGTGACCTGTCCAGAGTGTACCCCGCCCTCGCCCAGTGTGAGCTGGGATTGGCTCTAGCAACCCCCACGACGCAAAAACAGATAATGAATGAGTGATACCAACCCTTTGAATATTTTCATATTAAGGAATTTCCTCATTACATTAACAGAAAATTTAATTTTATTGAAATTACACTGACTAAATTGATTTCCTGTTTCATATATTTGGTATATGTAAAGGTAGATTCTGGAAACAGGGTTGGCATTTGGACATTTTTTGTAAAAACCCCTTGAAACTGTGAACTTTGGTGATCTTCAGGGTGACAGCCATCAGTATTAGGGTTTTGATTTAATGATATTGAAATATTTGTTCTTGCATCAGATTCATGTGACTGATTTCTGGTTTGGATAATTGTAACGAAAGATTTAATTCAGTATCTATCTGATTGCACGACTTCACAACATTGAATGCAAAGACACAGCATAGCAGCTGCAATTGCAAAAAACCTTTTGAGACAAAACTTTTGGCCGCAATATTTCTAATATTCTGGATTTGAAGACCAGAAAACATGAACTTTGTGATCATAGTTTTTATCCACTTCAAGTCCTCCTCTAGTTCACACTTTCATGTATAAATTGATTTCCCAAATCCGCTGAAAAAAACAGACTGATGCTAATTTATGGAGACTTTAAATGAGAAAATAATCAACACTATGAACAACAACATAGGGTCTATGGAGAACAATAACCTCATTGTTTTGATGTTGATTCAGCAGCAAGAAATGTTATTAAAGTGCTGCTGAAGCATTAAGCTGGAAGATGCTACTCCTCACTGCTTTGCCAACTTTTTGATGTGATGAAATTATGAATGGTAATTTGATTCTGAAAAGCTCTTCAGTGAAATGTCTAACTTGTCTAATTCAAGAACTGGATGAGGCTTGTACACAGATATTATCTTTACACACAGTGTGTCAGTGGAGGCAGTGACAGTTACATAAATGCAACCCACTTCTTTGTACATACAGACAGAATGTCTGGCCAGGCCACACAATTTTTAATCGCTCAAATTCATTAAAGTTAAATAAAATGATTAAATCAATTAAAGTGATTTCCAGTTAATCTGGAGGTTTCCTCTGGGCTTTGTTTTGTTAATGGTTAAAACTTTAATGAAGTATCTTAAATTAGCCTCAAGGAGAGAGTTAAACACTTTTTTCTTTACTACAGAGAATTTAGCTAAAATAGCTCAGTTGAAAGGTAACAAAATCCATCCGTCACACAATTCCCAGCTGTGGTTCTCACTAATGAGAAGAACAGTACTTCGAACCCTAGCTCCTCCCACCCACATGTTGGGCAAGATGATGAGGGCTGGATGGCCCCAAGTTGCTGTTGAGCAGTGAGCAGGATATAAGACGAGCTGCTTTTAAATCTTTAGCTTCATAATCACTGCATTGAGCTGATCAGATTCTCCAACAGAAAGCAAATGACAGCATTTAGCTGTGTGGGTTTTTGCCATGTGAAAGTGTGGGGGATACAACTGCTTACTTTCTATATTAGCTGACTGATATGGGCAGTGTGTTTACAGAATTACATAAATTACACTCTGACTTATACTTCTCCTTTCCTTGTTTTGCTTTTCTTTCCCACCTTGTTCCTCCCTCTCCCCTGCTGTTTCTGACAGGCCTATCTGGGCAGTGCAACTCAGATTGGTGTGAAATCACCGCCTAACAGGCGGGAAATTGGTTCTGTTATTTTCAGAGCAGATTCATGTGGCACAGTCGGACTATCATCATCTCTCTAATGAGCAGGTGATAGACGCGTAGCTGAGGGTGGGAGCATGGCATCTTAAGCATCGTGGACATGGCAGGTGTACAGATGAGAGCTGAGAGTATGAACAGAAAAAAGAGAGAAAGTGGTGGCAAGAAGAAGGAAGGGGATGGTGCAATGATCTGAAGCACTTGTGAATATCACTATGAAATATTATTGGCCAAATATTAAAAACCTCTGTTGACATTCTGCACTCCAGCAAATGAGCATTAACAGAGCTGGACTTGCCCTGCTCACAGTGTGTTTATGCTGAGAGGATGGGGTTTGGATAGAGAAGGGAGGGGTCGGTTGTGGTTAAGCAGAGAGGTGTCAGGTGCGATCCCGTCTGCAGCCAAAGCGGAACATCAGTTAGAAGCCAGCGATGTCAAGTCTTTCCTCCAAAAATCCCCGAGGCAAATTGTTGTTAAAGGACAGCTTTCTGTTTCCAAGTCTCTTCAAAAGCAGTCGTTACCTGCTGAATGCCACTGTAATCATTTGATAAGCTCTCTGCCTATTTGAATGATGATTCTATGAAAAAAAAAAAAGCTGCCTGAAAAGTTAGCTATGTATGCAAAAAACAATAGGACGTCACACCATGGCCCACCATTACAGGTAGGCTTACCCCACCTTGTGGCATCTGTAGGCCAGCACCATTGCTCTCTCCTTTCCTTCTTCCCACAGGACACCACCTGGAGTGCTTGGCCCTGTGACTCTGCTGGGCAAGAGAGTTGGGTGGATAAAACAGGTCTTCAGATTGGGCACCCGTATTCACTGGTGTTTTGTTGATTTAAGCCCACAACACATCAGGGCGGCTCGACAGTAGCTCCAGTGTCCTGGATCTGCCCCTGCTGACCACCACCCAACTCTAAGCTGTCCCATCAGCTGGTTGGCTCGGCCACTGTACCTCCTGTTGTATGCACTTAGATTTCAGTTGAAAATAATTTTGGTTAAACCAAAGAACATCAGACTTTATAAATACATTTATATACGTGCATGAGTGGTCTTATGCAAGTATGGGTTTATTTCACGTTTCAACCATATGCAAACCTTAACATACATGTCAGGAAGCAGTTCCTCTTCACTGGCTGAGTCACTGGTTTCCCTGGTTTAACTGGAGCCACCCAGTGGCAACGGACAGACATTGTGTTCAATGCTGTTCAATGCTGTTCAATGCTGAACTGACAGGAACACACCACACATCCCAGGCAGAGCCCACAAATCCACTGGAAAGGAGATTGTTTTGTTTTTCTTCCATCAAACTGGAAGCTAACAGCAGCTAAACACTGCCACCTGCTGTCTGACATTAAATATACATTTAGTTCAGTGGAGACATGAAATCTGGCTCAAAGCCTTTCAGTCGCTTTTGTCTTTTTCTGCTGTTTCAACAGTACACAGTTAGACATTTAACAAACTAAATTGAGCTCACATTTTTGATGACTCCAGAATACAATAAGTGCACTGGAGATACATCCCAACCTACAAATAGTATTAGTCAAATCTAAATGAACGTGACTGACTTTTATATATATGATGAATCAATTGCAAAAGAAGACCTTCCAAAGTGTAATCACAATCACAATATCTGGTCAAGTGATCACAATGTTATGTTTTGGTTTTTGTTTGTTTCATTGATTTTGTTGTTTGTTTTTTCACGTCCTGTGCTCCAGAGGAAGTTGGACTGGATGCGGAACGGCTCCGGAACAGCTCCGGCATCCGGCAACCCTTCGAAACAGATACGCAGAGTTCTAATTTTGTCGGATGCCGGAGCACGGCGCATAAAATAAGCTCAGAGCAGATCGCAGAAAACACGAAATTATTTCCAAAATAAAATACTCTGTGTTCACACCTTGAAGACGTCATAATGGGTGGGGAACAGACCTGAAGTCAACAGGTCTTCAGGTGCCATTTCACCGCGTTGACACCATGGACGAGCTGATTCTGGAGGTCCAAAATCACAGAATAACCAATATATCGCTTTTATAAAGACACCCATAAAATGATGCAGCGTGAAATACCATAGCAGGAGTGATTGAAGTGGGTGGCAAATTACTCATTTGGTCCAATAAATGTCCTCTGGATGGACAAAAACTGTTTAAATGGTTTTGTGGTTCTCTTTGTAGAGACTACAACCGACTATATCGCCACTCCCGCTGTCCGGCGGAGCCGCAACACTGCGCATCACAAACGGATCCGGTGAGTGTTGACGGACGGCGGAGTACGGAGCCGTTACACATCAACCGATGTGGTTCCCCATTGGAATTCCCGGGGGGTATTACAGGTGACACCACGACAACCGAGAAAAAAAAAAAGATCCCGTTATTTCAACCCAATGGAGTTGGAGGTCTTAATGCAGGCCCATGGAGAGGATGAGCACATGTTTCGCCGTAAATGTAACACCGCTGCAGCAGCGAAGGAGGAACAGCATGAGAAGAAAATACTACCCGAGCCAACGCGTAAATTTGGATGTACTCTTCGATTGATCTTACATTTAACCGTAAGAGATTGTAGCTGGCAGTTATAAATATAAATGGGAATAAAATCAGATTTTCATTTAGGTGTAGTCCATCAGGAGAGAAACATCATTCAAAAAGGTAAGAGGTATTTTGCTGGGCTATGATTGTACCTCACTTTGATTGTATTTTTTATTTTTTTTATTGATTTAAGCTATTAAATAAAGTAAATATTAATTTAAATAACAAAATGTTTTAACGTCATCTCATTTAATAGCCCACTGAGTAGATGAACACATCATACAATGTTTACCCATTTTTATTGAAGTAATTCAAAAAGTGACAATGTTTACATGAAAGAAATTATTTCTACTAATCTAAAAAAAGAGATTAACATTTGAATTCTGCTGAGCCAACAGTAAGACGGCAGAGGTCCGAAAAATGAGTGGAGCTGCCATCACCTCCTCTCACAGAGGCTGAGGAGCTGAGGGCATCCCAGGGTCAAGTATAAAATTCCTATCAGAGTTTTCTGAGTTAAATCAGAATTAGTACTCAGTGCAGATAAAATCATTAAACTGGGAGATTTCAATATCCACGTACATGTAGAAAGCGACAGCCTTAGTTCTGGGTTTCTTTCCCTGCTAGACTCTATTGGCTTTTCCCAGCATGTGAATGAACCCACTCACCGCATTGAAATTGACAGGCTAACAATTTCTCCTCAAAACTCTCTTTTGATCGACCATTACCTTATTACATTTGAGTTTACTTTAATTGGCTGCACAGCATCGAGGAATAAATTCAGCTATAGAAGATGTTTATCTGAAGCTGCTGTGGCAAAATTTAAAGAGAACATTCTGTCATCATTTCCAACAATGCCATATCTAAATTCAAATGAGGATTTCTTCCATACACAGGTTGATGACCTTGTGTTTTGCACTATGGCCACACTGTGTTCAAATCTTGATGATGCCGCGTCTCTCAAAAAGAAAGTAATCAAACAGAGGAGGCTCTTCAGCATGGTAGCCAGGCTGACATAGATGAACCAGTTCCACAGTCCCTTTTGCCACTTAATCTAGACAGCATAACCTCATATGATGCAGTCTCACTCATTAGAATTTTCCACTCTTGGAGTTTTTGGGCATATGGGTGAATTACAGTGTCTTAATATAACTATGGCAGCTGAGGCTATCCCTACCATCAGAACTGAAAAAGCACCCTTTGATAAAGTTGGGGCTTTTGTTTTGTCTCCCAAAAGACATAAAAGTGGAGACACCGGCAGGGCTACTCCCACCCATGTCTCCAGAAATTTCAACACACTGTTCCAAATTGGTTCAACCATGGAGCATTCCCACAGGAGGTGCAAAAGTGTTCCCATTTCTTTTTACATTTCCAACATGAACTATTATTTATTAGCCCTATTTTGAAGAGCCTACAAGGCATCCAATAATACTGGTGCAGCATTTTATATTGAACAAATTTCCCTCTCGCTTCTCTGACATATTTGCCATTTAGTGCTAAGATATGACTCCAGGTATCTTTACTCATTTCACAATTAAGGTCTCTCTGTCAGATTATTCTTAAATGATCACACAAGTTACTGATTAAATAAACTAAGTCTTTATAAAATGTTGATGCCTCATGATTAAGAGGGTTATCTAGATAGTCAACAATTGGATTAGCTATTCTCTCTGATTGAAACTTTTTAGTTATACAGTCTCTAATTTGCAAGTATTTCCAGAAGTCTCCTTTTTCCTGGAACTCATATTGTTGGACAAGTTCATTAAATGACATGGATGTCCCCTCCTTATAGAGATTGCTTACTGTATTTATGCCCTTGTTTAGCCTTGTTCCAGAACACTGTCTGCTTCCCAATCTTCACTTCTGGGTTGAGCCAGAGTGAGGCATAAGGTTGTTTGTAGTGGGAAATCTTGTGCAACTTGTGAATTTGTCAAGACCTCTTGAGAATGCTTAATTACCAGGTTGATGTCTTTCTCTTTACTCTGACAGCATTGGGATAGTACATTTATTGGATGAAATGGTGCTGCCAGATTCTTCTCTATATTAGCCCACATTAAACCACATACCGTTCCCCTCCAATGATTGAATATCTTAACCATCTCAAATGACAAACTGCATAGCCTAACATCTGGGAGACTAAGCTCTCACACATCTTGCCCCATTTAAATCTGGGCTTCCTTCCTGCCCATCGAAATTCTCTAATTAAACTCTCATATTGTTTAAAAACGTGATCAGGCTTACTAAGGGGCAACATCATAGATATATAGTTAAATTGAGGCATTATTACCATTTTAATGACGTTTATCTTCGCCCACAGACTTGGGTTTAACTTCCCCCATTCGCCCAAGTTCGTTGTAATGTTTTGAAGGAGAGGTTCAAAATTAAGTGCTGTCATTTCACTAAGCTCTGAGGTTAATTTAATGCCCAGATAAATCATGCCTTTGGGACTCCATCGAAAATTGTATAGCTTTATTATATGTGGGTGATATAGGCATTGCGTCTGATTTAGTCCAATTTATTCGATAGTCATATATATTAGCGTATGAATCTATGGTGTCCATTAGTGCAGGTAAAGAATTTTGGGAATCACTGGTCAGGAAAAGAATACCATCCACATAAAGGATTAATTTATGTTCACTCCCACTCCCATTTATGTTCCACTCCTTTAATGGCAGGGTTTACTCTTATGGCCACTGCAAGGGGTTCCAGTGCAATTGTAAACAACAGGGGCTGTTGTTTACAATTGCACTGGAACCAACAGAGGCGAGGAGAGATCATTTGTCTAAAAACCAAACCAAATCTTGATAGGGCCGAGTGTAAAAAAACCCCACTCGACCCTATCAAAGGCCTTCTCAGCGTCAAGCGAGACAGCTGCTACAGGTGGTGTGCTCGAGCCATTTAACCAGATTAAGTGTACGAGTCTTCTCAAATTATCTGTGGAGGACCTGCTTTTGGTTTTGCTGTGCCACCCCATGATTTTCAGTGGTCCCATCTGGCCATCCCTATGAAAAATTTCTAGAGGCATCACTGGCCATGACTGCCCTTCACCGCCAGGCCTGTTTGCGCTGGTGTCGGCAACACATGCCCTGGAACCTGAGCATGTGGAGAAACATGCTCAGCGATGAGTCCAGATTCTGCCTACAGCAGTTAGAGCATAGGGTCAAGGTTTGGAGAAGACACAGAGAACACTATGCTTTGCTGCACCAATAGAATAACATCTTTTGATGGAGGCAGTGTGATGATGTGGGGTGGCATCTCCCTCACTGGAAAAATTAGGGTTGTCATCATTGGAGGCAATCTCAATGCAGAGATATATCAAAATGAGATTTTGCTCAGAAATTCTTAATTGGGGCAGCTGTCACACATAGACACACGCACGCTAGCTCTTTCGTATGCGAGTAACCTTTTCGTGATGTGTGATTTGAGTGGTTTGATACATATGTTACAGCTTTAACAGCTCTCCCAGCAACAGCATAGCAACACAGCAGTTGATTGTGGATGCTGCTTACAGTATTTTTATTTTTGCTTGGGGGGGCTAAGACTTTTTTAGGTGGGACTTAACCCCCTCCCTAGCCCCTCCCTCCCATCAAAAGTGTCAGAAATACTCAGCTCTGCTGCTCATCCCACAAATGCATGTTCCTTACAAATGTGGCAACATTTAAAAGGGAAAGAAAAAGGCTTTCCAACGGTATAAGATTTATGCCAAGAAGCATTGTTAGAACAAAGAAAATAATCCACCAAACACAAGTCTCCTTACTTTTTGTGCTTAGATTTATTTTTTCCCTCTTTTCTCTTGATGATAATAATCTTTGGCCATTTTAAAACTCCTTTCTTCACGTCCACATCATCCATGCTGGTTTCTCTTTATAGTCAACCAATATATCATCATTATGTACCATCGGAGTGCCCCAGTGTTAAACACACTGGTCTGTGTTTTCAGTTTTGTTCCTCCTCTGGGCTAGCCAGTGCGGGGGGCAGTGTGGTCCCACAGGGGCCACGGAAGTGGAACCTGCAAGCACAAGAAGAAATCTCATCTCTGCTGATAAGTGATGTCAACAAGTGAAAATGTTGCATGCAATTGACAGAAAAGGAAACATGCTTGAAGCGCATGGTGGCTGGAGTGTCTTCCATGTTGAATTCGGCCACGGGGATGCCTCTGGCTGCCACCTGTTGGGCAAACATGGCTGCTGGATACACAACTGATGACGTGCCAACCTGCAGAGGGAGAATGATTTTGGAGCAATGACATTGGCTCATCAGTTGCTTTAGTCTGTACTGACTGAACTGATGACAATTTTGGCATTTGGCAACTTTTAACACATTTTTGGAAACAAAACAACAACCAACAACACATTTACTCATCTGTGAGTAGCTTTTTTGCTCCAAAGCAACTTAAAATGAGAGACATCAGTCAAGCCCCAGTGGAAGTATTAATTACCATATAAATTAAATAAGAGCAGATCATATAACAGCATGCAAAAAAAGTGCGAGTTAGATCAGCAGAGAAGTTAAATGTGTCATCACATCAGGAAACCACCTTGATAGTAGTTTTTGGAGGATATATTGGAAAGGCAAGAAATATTGAATATGTTTTAGTCATTCCGATTCTTAAATGTGTACGAGAGGATACCAGCATGCACATTTGAAAAAATCTGGGTGGTAAATATGGAGCAAATAAACATTTCAGCTAAATTCACCAAAATGAACAGTGGAGAGCATACAGTCAAGAAAATACAGTGTATAACAGAACAGCATAAAAATAAACATAAATTAAACTGTTGCACAACAGAAAATAATGACAACAACAAAAACCTCAACAACAATTAAAGGCATAGGTTATAAAAAAAGCTTCTCATTACATCTTGTAAAAAGGTAATCTGAGATGGTATTCATGCTTATCTCTGTTTCATATCCACAAAATGCCCCCGCCCAATAAAAATTTTACAATAACATAGTTGAATTGTGCAACTCAATTGCTAGTTTTCTGTACATATCGGTTGATCTGTTAAAGTTTTGGTTTAGTATATTTATTTATATATTCTCTGATAATTTCAGTTTTTTCCCCTAATCTAATCTAGCTATTCTACTCTTGTGTGCTTCTATTCTCTCTCTACTATTTCCAAATAATAGGGACTAATAACGGATTATCATAAACAGAATTCTTTTAGGTTTTGGTTGTTGAGACAATAGCCTTTCAAAGACTTTGCTGCATCAAGTTTTATGACCTTCTGACCCCAAACTTTTGTAATTTCCCTCTAACTGGACCTCAATAAAGTTACATCTGTGTTGTTACAAAATTACATCTCACAAGCTTGCATCCATGCACTTTCACTCACCACAAGACAGAGATCACAGCTGTCCAGGACTTTCTCTACGCGGATGAGGATGTCTGAGTCCAGAGTCTCTCCAAACCAAACCACAGCTGGTCTCAAGAGACCGTGACAGCTTTTCTGTTCACACCTGAAACAAACAAACACACGTGCACGCACACACACGCGCACTCACACAGTCACAACCAATAAGCTGATTTTAAAAGAGCAGAACAGCAAAGGCATAGACGCATGTCTTTACCTGGGCAGCTGCTGAACAGGGATCCGGGCATCATCTGTATCTGGGTCTGGAGCTCTGAGGAGGCAGATTCACAAAAAAAAAAAATAAATATATATATACATATATATATATATACATATATATATATATATATATATTTATATATATATATCCCAAACCACATTAGAGGAAGAGATACCTGGAGCAGAGATTTCATTTATTCCCAATGCACCTGTTTAATGATTGTATTTTTGCACACAAAGCTCTAGATCTAGCAATGTGAATAAATCCATACCATTTTAGGTGAGATATGGTTGATTTTTACATGAGAATCTGCAAATAGTTTTGTGATTTCTAAAATTTTATTCAGAATCTACTTTGAGGCCAGAAATTCTTAAATTCAACTTTCAACCTCCTTTATTTTATTCCTGTAGTTTAATAGAGGGACATTTGTCATCTATTAAAACATCAGTTTTAAATGTCAGATAAACGGCCTAATAGCTTTTCAACTGACATTTCAGTTTCCCTCTCACTGTGTCACAGACTGTTATTTAGCTCCCTGACATCTGACAGATGGGATGTCTGACATTTTCTTCTCAAATGGATATATATCTCATATTGTTTAGGAAAACAGGGATCTTCTCACCCTTTACCCTTCAGAGCAGCACAGATGGGACTGTTGTAATTAGCAGCTTCATGACCACAGCTCATACAGCGCGTTCTAAACAGACTTCCTGGTTTCACAACACATAACACAAGGAAAAGATTAGTGCTGAAACAAATGAAATTGATCAACAAGTCTTTGTTCCAGCTTCTCCATTTGCATCCTGAAAGTTACAAAGATTACAGCTCCTCATCACTTAATGATATTCTCCAAAATAAATTTGATCCAGAATTGAAACGTTATGATCAGGCCAATCAGCAATGAAAATAATGTAGTGCAGAAAGAAATGGGTACAATATATATATAATACATGACAGTTAAAATTTGATTACAGCTGCAACTAATGCATTTCGATATTAATTAAAAAATTTAAATAACAATTTTACTTGCAGAAAAAAATATAAAAAGCAGCAAATCTATTCAGGAACTGGAAGTTGGGACGTAAAATTATGAACCTATTGCACCAATACTGCCATCAGGTGTCTTTTTCACAGTTTTCTCCTTACCATGAATTTCCATGATGTTTTTGGATCCAGCGCGGCGATGGAGCTCATCGATGTTCTGAGTGATGACAGTGACTGCACATCCTTGTTTGGACAGTCGATTCTCACACTCAGCTATGGCCAGGTGGGCAGGGTTGGGGTTTTTGGTGAGCATAACCTCGCGGCGGTAATGATAAAACTCCCAAACACGTGAGGGGTTTCTGGAGAAGGCCTCCGGAGTGGCAAGTTCCTAGCAGAAGAGAGATGGAACAATATTGTGATATGCTTGCAGAGAGATTCAGTGAATTTCATTACAATTATTACCAAATACGTTTCATTTTTATGATAGTTTAGGCTAAACAGACACTGACAAAAATATATTTCAAAAGTGACACAGTCCATTTGTCTTCAGGAATACAAAAAGCCTTTAAAAAAAATTGGGCTTATTGTTTTCTGAGTCAAACCTGTGGAAGAACTCTTCTTAAGTTTCATGAATGTGAGTCAGCAATTATACAATGGAATCTCTAAAATGCTGTCATGCAGGTCAAGTTTTGGAGTCAATGACTTGACTAACAGTCAGACACAATGTGCTGTTCCTCTCTGTAATGCTGCAGCACAACTCTGTATGAAAGTTTTTTTGACGGCCAGTTAAAATGGGAAAGATGGCTGCCTACCTGTGCTTGCCATTTTCTCCAGTAGCCTCCAGCTCCTCTGAAGGTGGGAACTCCACTCTCAGCACTCACCCCCGCCCCCGTGATGATGGCTATGTTCTTGGATCTGAGGAAAATATCCCTGAATGCTGCCAAGTCTTAACATAAAAGCCCCCAGTGACACAAACACAGGAATTACAATAACAAGTAAGTAATCTTGCGGATGACAAGAGAAGGAAGAAGTGAATGTGGCCTCTACCTGAACTGGGTCTGGCCATGTCGAGGCAGCCCCAGGGTTTACTCAGGTGGGCATACAGATGAGAGGCTCTGCAGGTGCACCGACTGACAATCATGAAGTTCCTACAACTGGAGAAGGAAGTCCACCATTCACAATGGAAACACAACTGCCTCCAAGATTGTTAAATTTGATACTTTTACACAGAAAACTGCTTTTGTCAAAAAGTATTTATTTATCTATATATATATATATATATACACATATACATACATACATACATACATACATACATACAAGGAGGTGAATAATGCAGACTGCAGAAGTTTAAATATGGCTATTGTTGAGTCTGTTTTAATTTATTTAATTTATATTCTTATATCAACTTTTTGAATTGTTTTGAATATTTTTTTGTTGATTTTTGTATAATTTTGGTTTCTCTCCGCTCATGTTTTCACCATTATAATTATCGACTCCAAACAGGGTGCAGCAAAAAGGAAGAAAGAACTAAATATAATCAATTAAAGCAGCAGAGTTTAGCCATCAATCCTTGATTTATCTCTCAGGTTTGGTCTGTGTCAGCAAGCCAAGACTGCGCAGCGGAAAGGTCACTTATAAAGCTCGGGGTCACGTCAGTTAGCACAGAGTTAGCCGGCTTCTAAAACACGCACCCGCTAATTTGACTTTCTTTTACATAGATTCTTTTAGTAAAACAGTGAAGTTGACGTAGTTTCTTTCCCAATTCTCTGATGAGCGTCTCGTCCTCCGGAGAAGCAAACACAGCCTGTCTTTAGTGACTCATGCTACCTACAAAGTAACTGGCTAACTGACGTCGGATCCCATGCAGACGGGAGGCCGCCTCGGCGGCGACACGTCCCGGAGTTGGGATCGAGATAGAGCCGTGTTCCTCCGTTGGATGTTGGATGTTGGATGTCCTATCGCCTACCTGTCAGAGCGGAGTCTTGAGAGTCCACGGCGGGGAGCAGGAAGTGTCTGTGCAGTTCACTTGATCAGCTGCTCTGATCGTGATGACATGAGCCAATCAGGAGCCACCGCGAGGTAACAAACAACTGCCATCCCACCGCGGATACGAACATGTGTCCCAGCAGGGGGCGCGTTTTCACCACATGAGTCTGTTTGCAGCAGCGTTCTGTGCAAAGGTTTGGGCCAAGGGTCAGTATTTAGTCTATCCCCAGTCTGACAAAGCAGTCGAGTCACATAAATGAGAACTAAATCATTTTTTGAGGTTGACAAATTTGCCTTCATTTGACATGACTTTGAATCAACATTTTATTCTTCATCACTGTTGCAATATGATTCAGCAAATGTCCTTATGCGACTGTGGCAGCAATAATAGCCAATTTTTATTTTTTTGCAGGTATTAAATGGACATTAATTCATCATTTGGTTTATAAAAATACTAGTCCAAAATCACCTACAGTTTTATCAGAACAGGTGTGTTTTCTTTTTATCTACCAACAGTTTACAATTAAGGAACTACAAATAAATAAGAGCATTCATAAAGAAGAGGCTGAAGTCAGTGTTATATAAGCATAGATTGACTGTGCTAAATAATCGCTGCTCTGCATTATTGTTTCATTTACTTGTTATTCTCAAATAAATCTAATTAATCTGATTACAAAATGTCTATACATTTTCAAAAATGACAGTAAGAGATTTTTATGGTTTCGTGTGAAATTGGTCAAATTTCTTATTTATTCTAACCACCTGTCAAACACCAAAAGATGTTACATTTGCAACAATAAAATTTTGATTCAGTGCACAGTACTGGTGGTGTCACCTCAGTAACTGCTAACTTGAAATAATGTGACTGTTCTATTGCTCCTCACTGGCTGGTGCTTATTCATGCCGGGAGAATCTGAGAAGGTGGAGCTGACATGCAGGAAAAGAAAAGATCAGTTGCTCATCAACCCTCTCTGTCTGTATCTCTCTCTCTCCTCCTACCTTCCATCACAGAAGCCCTCCCCCCTCCCACACCGTCTGCCCGGGCGCGTGCATGAGTGGCTGCTGCTGCTGCGGCTGCTGTTGCTGCGGCTCCGAGTCTCTCCTACTTCCGCCGGTCGCCAGTGGTCGCTGCCCGGCTGGCCGAACATGGCGGCGGCCCCGGAGGAAGAGGTAGACCGCAGGCCGATCCGGAGGGTCCGATCCAAGAGTGACACGCCTTACATCAACGAGGCGAGGATCTCTCTGCACCTTGAGACAGGTAGGGCAGCCAGCCGGTCGGCCAGCGACGCCAATGCTCCTCCACTTAAAGTCTGGGTGTATATCAGCAGCCTCCACGGGGGGAGCATTGTGGCGAATCGGTTCTGGCTGAGGGAGAAATTGCTCCATCGTTTAAGTCACAGTTCCCACGCATCAGCATGACTTTGGGCTTTCATTGTGCAGATCTGACAGTGTCCATGGTACACAGCTGCACCTCGGTGGACGGTAGTCACATAGTGACTCATGCACGGGGAAGCATTCCCAACATTGATGCTTTACTCCAAGCATCCATTTGAAAGGCGGTCTGCACGGTTAGGTATGGGGAAAACCTAAACGCCCCCCTCACCCCAAGACGATTGATTGCTGTTGCTCTCGCCAGACTCCGCCTTGATTGTCGGCTGCAGTGAAATGTTGTGTGAACTTGGCCGCCTGAGGGTACTCATTTGGAATGCACTTGTTTTTATTGCCTTTTAAGATGGTGAGGAGAAGGAAGCGATGCTCCAACATCCTCGACAAATGGGTGGTGGGCTTAAATCTGGTTTGTCTGTGGAGGAGGATGGGGGTTTAACTTATTGTTTCCTTTGTTGCCATGGTCACGATCTTACGCTATATCACAGGCATCTTGATTAGGGGATCTACAGCCATGTCCGCTTCTTTAAAGATGGTTTCAATTGCAGGGCAGGCGCCTCCTGCTCTCCTCCCCGATACTTCAATATCAGCCCCGTGCGGAGCTGTCCACTGCCCCTTGGTGCTGAAAACGTCACCAAGCAGAACAGGCGAACGCTGCCCAGAGGGGGTCACACAGAATCTGCTTTTCTGCACTTCTTTGTTTGTTTCTTTTGCTTTATTTAGTTTAAATGAGCTACTGCACCCGAATAGCTTGCGTTGAACCCTCCCGCAGGATAACACTGATCTGACAAATACCATGCAGTCACATGGTGTGTGTGTGTGTGTAGACTACAGCCGGGTAGGCTAGACTCAAGCCTATATTTTCCATTTCGGACTGATGCCAACTCTGAAATTGCCCTGCCTGGCTATTGTTCTGCTTTGCCTTAATTTTCCAGCACTCTTCTGCTCTGTCACATAGCCTGCAATCCCTTAGTGTTCATGATAAATTCAAGCTATAGACAGTGTCAACCAAAATCTGAACATAAAGGCTTTATTACAATGTGTGTATCAGTTTTTAATATGACGCTGCCCTTAGTTGCTTCTGGCTAAGTCGAGAAATGTATATGACAAACCAGCCTTACATAAATCTTAATGAGATCAGGAATTACTCACATGCTTGCTCTGTAATCTCTCCTCTTTTTAGCCTGCTTAGACCTTTATGACTCATGACGTTCAGACCCACCTACTCGTAATTTCTCTCAGCTGACTTCTCGCTGGCCCACAGCAATCTTCCTCTCCATTTTGTTTTCTATTAAAAACACAGTACCTCCACTTCCTCCTCTCAGACAGATTAGCTTCAGCCTCCCCGGGATGAGTGGCACTGTTGTCTGTGTATCTGAGCTTTGTGGCGAGCTCTACATCAGGCATGGCTGGAGACTGAAGGAGGGCTGCTGTGTTTTGCTAACTGTGCTGCTGCTGCTCCTTGCTATTAGTTAAAAACAGAGCAGGCATGCTGAGGCTGCATGAGGCTGCCGAGACATCACAGACGATACAGAGGACACTGCCGGGAATCAAACTTCCCCCCACCCCCCACCTCACCCTTGTCTTTGATATGTATGTGATTTAGGTGGAATTTGAAATCAAGTAGATACAGCAGGTAAAATAAGTATTAACACATCACCATTTTTCTCAGTAAATATATTTCTAAAGGTGCTACTGAAATGAAATTTTCACCAGATGTCGGTAACCCATGCAACCCACACATGCAAAGAAATCAAACCGTAGATGTCTATAAATTAAGTTAAATGGTTTGAGTGAAGTTTGATAAAATGGAATGACACAGGGAAAGTTATTGAACATACTTACTTAAATTTATTTAATACTTCATACAAAAGCCGTTGTTGGTAATAATAGCTTCAAGTTGCCTCCTGGATGGAGAAAACTAGTTACATGCATTGCTCAAGTTTGATTTTGACCCTTTCTTCTATTCAAACTCTTTTCAAATCTTGAAGATTCCGTGGGCCTCTTCTATGAACTCTAATTTTTAGTTATTTCCATAGATTTTCTATTGGATTCAAGTCACGTGATTGGCTGGGCCATTCTAGCAGCTTTATTTTCTTTCTCTGACACAGAATGAGAGTTTCCTTGGCTGTGTGTTTGGGATCGTTGTCTTCCTGAAATGTCCACCCTTGTTTCATCTTCATCATCCTGGTAGATGGCAGCAAATTTTTACTAAGAATGTCTCAGTACATTTTTCCATTCATCCTTCCTTCAATTACATTAAGATAATTCAAGGGACAGGATTGCTTTCTGATTGATGATAAATTTCTGCTGGTGTCTTGGCTTTTGGTGCCTTTTTGCACTTCCATTTCATCATGTGTTCCATACTTTTTCCTTGTGTCATTCCATTTTATCACACATAACTTTATGGACATCTACGGTCTGATTTCTTTGCATGTGTGGGTTGCATGGGTTGTTACTGACATCTGGTGAAAAGTTCATGTCAGTAGCACCTTTAGAAATATATTTACTGGGAAAAATGGTGACGTGTTCAGTACTTATTTTATCCGCTGTATGTACAGATTTGGAATGTGATTCTACTCAGCTTGAAGCCAAATAAGTAAAAGTGAAGAGTGAATAAATAATTTAGCTCATGATTGAATCGATAGCTTAACAAAGTGTAGACCAAGGTTTCCTGTTTCCTACAGTCAGTGTTTCTTTTCACCTTTTATGTCTTAACCTTAATCTTTAACCACAGTACCCAAGCCTTATCAAACGAACCCAAATTGTCATGACAGCAAAGTTTGATGACTTTGAGAGCAATGACAATCTGAGCTGTCTGAGATCAGAAAACATTAGCGCGATAACAAATCACACATTTAGTCAACGTGGAAGGAAAGTGAAAGCTTTATCACTACGTTTCTTTACAATAAGAGGCAGATGAACTTGAGAACAAAACAAACAGCTCCGATGCATTGTGGTCTCTTAGCATTGCAGTGGATAAACCTTTACCTATTATAATGCTTCCAGCTGAAACCGAGAAACAACATAACAGAGCTTGTTTGAAAAGAGTAAACTGCTATTGCAAAGTGGATGACAGATTGTTTCAAAGAGCACATGCACTGGAAAACTGAAACAATGAGCTAGAAGAGGCTTAATCTTCTGGACAACTGCTGAGTACATGTTAGTTCTATGCGGGTTCAAGGGATAATACAAGTATAGAGCCAAAACAATTTCTTCTCTTCGTGTCACTAAACTGGTGAATAATGTCGCATTCAAGAAAAACTTTATTGGTTTGAGAAGCCAGAGCAATATTACATTTCTAATGATGAGTCTGGCATGTTTGGACAAGTTATGAAGAATAACCTAACAACTCTTTTTTTACGCCCATTTATTAGTGTGGATTTGGTTCAAATCTTGTATTTTGGCATTTTCCCTGTGCTTCGTTGTCTAGAGCAAGTCCAGATTCCAGGCAGCACAGCTCCTCTCCAGAAATGTATATAGTTCAGCTTGGGTAGAGTTTAGTGCTTCTCACAAAGACCAATACGCAGGCATTATCACACTCCCTTTCAAATAGAGAGAGCATATAATACAGACCTGAATGAAAAACAGAGACAAAGGAGGCTTAAAGGAGAGAAACAGGAAGAGTCGAAAGAGATGGAGAAGGAGAGTGGCAGGATGGAAGCTCAAATTGTAGCTCCATGAAGGCTGGCACAGTGAAAAAGAAACAGGGTTGGCTGTCATCCAAGGAATATGGTGGGAACGGTGCACATGCAAACTGCCTCCCACTATCTGACTAACACTCTTTAGTCTCTCATTTGCTCTGTCTCTGTCTGAGAGACATACGTCAACACGGCCATCTGCATACATTAGGCCTTGAACAGCAGCGTGCCAGAACTACCTGGGGAGAATACAAAAGTTGAGGCAGGAAGTGCAAAGGCTCTGTAAAGGCTGCAGATAAGTACTTCCACTGCTTCACTGCCTCTACCAACACTGAAAAAACTCCTCACTCTCCATCCGCTGGAACGTGGGCCCTTCTTTTCAGGCCAGACAAGGTATCCATTTTGCATATAGAGAAAGGCGTATGACTCAGTCTTAAATTGACAATCAAGACATTGGAGTGGCCTCCCAACTGTTGGGATGAATTAACCCTTACCCATGAATATATACATGATTGTAGATCATCAGTCTGTGATATTTGCTGCTAGGGTTGGAGACTTAAAATATTAAAAGACTAGATCAGTAAAATAATAATAATAAAATCAATTGATGCAGCTTCTCATTCAGAAGAGTTTCTTCTTTTTTGTTTTTTGGTTGTTCTTCAGTTTCATGTGACCTGAGAAGTAAGCGTGAGCTTTAGCAAGTAATGAAGAGTATTTGTCCATATATTTTTTTTAAATTATGAACAAAATGAGAAAAAATCTAATCCTTATTGCATGTTTTCTGAGGCAATACTGTTTCAATCAATCAATCAAACTTTTCATACATGAAAAATGCAGCACAAAGTGCTTCACAGAGTTAAAACAACAACATGTCAAACATGTAACTAATATAAAACACAAAGTGAAAAACCCACCCCCTCAATGAGGAACCATGGGAGGAAACCCTCTCGGGGAAACACTGGGACTAAAAGATTAAAATACAGTAAGAAAAAATGAAAATATACATTAGTCAAAAATGTCTAAAAATAAGAAGATTTAAGTTTAAAGAAGTTTAAGGGTAATAAAAATGCACAAGACTTAGAGTAAACGAGATGGAAATCATTGAAACCTCGTATATATTAAAAGAAATATATATATATATTAATAATAATAATAATTTAAAAAACATATAAAATCAGTTCAACGCTAAACTAAAAAGGTGTGTCTTGAGCCTCCTTTTAAAAATATCAACAGTCTCTGTGGCCCTGAGGCTCTCTGGCAGGCTGTTCCAGAGTTGTGGACCATAATGGCTGAATGCAGCCTCACCGTGGGTTTTGGTTCCAACTCGTGGAATGGTTAAAAGCCCGGTGCCAGAGGACCTCAGGGTCTGTGTGGGTGATATCATCAAAGCAAGTCAGATAAGACCGTTAAGACACTTAAAAACTAGTAAAAGAACCTTAAAATCGATCCTGAAATGGACGAGGAGCCAATGCAGAGATTCTAAAACCGGTGCAATGTGCTCCCGAAGTCATGACAATATTCATATAGCATAGTATTATACAGAGTTAGTATCATTTTTTTTTTATTTCATTAGTGTTAGCGTTGTTGTTAGATATTTTACATTTTAAATCAGCAATTGTCCTTTCGCTTTACTCATGCTCCCTCAACCTGCTTGTCCTGCTCTGCTATTCAAGTCGTCAACAAACTCCATTGGCCAATAGCTTTTTCATATGTAAAGGCCATTCATAATAAATAGGTAAACATGTGCGATCATTTGTTAATCGGGTTTGTAGAATCAACAGTACAGGCCCAGAATGAGGGTGTTGGGAGGTTGAAAGATGTGGCACTTGTGAAAACAGAGATAATGAGTGGAGTCAGATTAAAATGACTGTTAGACTGTTAGCTAAACAGTTAATGCTGAGACACAAATAAAGGAGCTGATTCAAGGGCACAGTGCAGTAAGTGCTGTACTGTTATAGAGTACTGTTGGTACGCAAGACATCATGCACAGTACTCAATTCTTCTCCACTGAAAAAGTGCCACTGCTTGTTAAACTTTACAAGAAGAAATGTGCTTACTTTTTTATTTTTTAAACTCTTCCTGGAGCTGTTCCACCACAATTTCATTCCACTATCTTTTATATATATTCTGGCCTTTTCAATGAATTTCCAGTCCAATATAATCCTTTATAAATTGTTATCATTGGCTTTAGTAAAGCTTTATTTTATCTTTTTATGCTTGTTTCAGTGGGAACACACTACATATTCAGTGTGTTATCAGGACACAATCACAAATTTTTGTTTCCCAGACCAGAATATATCTTGCATGTCAAAATTTGCTGCATTTAGTACCCACATGTTAAAATGAATACACATCCAGTTGAGATAAGCAAACATTACTCAAACTGCAGCGTGTGGCAGCATTGCATTATGCGTTTCGGGATGAACGGTCACAGGAGAATTTTCTGTCTCTCTTCCTGGAGATGGAAGGCTCCCAGTGATTGCTTGAGGTATATATAAAGTGTTCATGGATTGTTTGGATTGTTTATGATGCTCTATAAGAATATGTAGTGAGTACGTATTGCCACAAGATCTGCTTAATAATCCAGGTGCTTTGGTACATTCCACCATGGGGACCCTGTGAAATAGGTTTGGGGGGTGTGGGGTGTACATTTATACATTTTATACATTTAAACTACTGTAAAATAAATACTTTTTGCGGTTTCACTACATCACAGAGACAAAACAGGTCATTTGCATTGGCATATAGAGAAATTTTAAAAATGTGTTTTCCAGTACTTTCTTGCAATTGCGGGGCTAAATAATTTATCAATACATTAAACAGTAATTATTATATGCTTATGTACAAAACAAACACAAGCAATTATCTTAATATTATTACTTATATACATTTTTTTTTGTGCATGAGTGTTGCATCATCTCCGGCTCTGAAGCTCTTACTGTTCGTTGAGTGCGGTGCTCTGGCTACACCTCCTAGTCTGCGCGCTTCTCTTTGACATTCATTACTCCCTGTGTTTGTTTTAAGTGTGACTCCTTGTGGTTCATTTCAACCAGAAGAGTAGGTGGTAAGGGGGAAGTTATCCACAAAAAAGAAAACACGAAAACAAAACACCCACATATTGCAGCCAGGGATTGGAGAAGCATCTCCAGGCGCTGTTTCTTTAACAGTTCTCCTTAAGTGTGCTGTCTGTATTGGTGAAGGCCTACTATCAAAACAGATGAGCTGCATACTGGAGAAAGAGAGAAGGAGAAAGGTGACTCATATCCCTGTGATGTGAAGTCTCACATTCAGATTTTTACAAGGGGGTACACACACAGACACTCAAACAACCACACAGGCACTCTCCCACAGTCTCTGCTGTACTGTCACATTGTATTAATTCAGCACAGAGTGGGTCCAGCCAGAAGAGGGTGTGTGTGTGTGTGTGTGTGGGGAGGGGGGGGTTCTCTACTTTTGAGAAGAATTTACACACTGTAGAAACAAGAAAAAACTCTGAACTTTGTGTTGCCTCTGGCACTTGTGTTCTTTTTGCCATTGCACCACACGTTTGCTGCTGCTTTGACTCGAACACGGGTGGAGAAGGGGGCAAAGGAGACTCAGTGCTCAGTGTTGCTATGAGAGAACTCTGTAACTCCAGTATGGGCTAGTTTTATTCCGACAGAGTGGTATCGTAGTTCTTTCGCCTCCCTTTCGTACAATCCATATCTTGTCCAGATGTCCAGATTTTATGACTGGGAATGTATTATAAAGTTGGATCTCTTTATCTTAGTACAATATCAATTGATTTTAATGGATGTGTTCTGCATCATTTTTCTGTGTACAGCATTATACGTTTTAGAGAGGTTCACTATTCTTTATTATAGTGTTGTTCAGCAGAAAATAATGATAGAAACCAAATCTAATGTATCCTACTAATAAATGCTTTCTCCTTGGTCAAATGTTTCTTATTCCTCTGAGCCATCGAGCTCAGATCTATTAAAACACATCGGTGTGACACACTGTGGCACTGAGTGACATGTTTCTTCATCACCTCAAACACACACACACGCTACCCTGCTGCCCCAAATACTCACTGGAGCACCAAATTAATCCACCTCTTAAAATAGTCCACAGTGAAGTCACTGTTCTCCTGTATGAGCAACAGGAGGTTGTTCAAAACTACAAATTCCAGTGTTGAACCAAAGAAGGTCAGCCATCTCACCTGTTTTTTGCTCAAACGTGAAGACAGGGACCTACAGTATAATGTCTCAGTTTGTCGGTGTTTGCTCACTAAAACGGACAGAAGCCAGCTGTCCCTAATCTGTCCTGGAGGAGACAGCTTTCCTTCTCCTCTTCTGACTCTCTCTTTCTTCAGAGTGATACTGGGATAGTGAGCAGAGCAGTAAGCTGGGGAGTTTTCCTGCTGTGCAGCTAATTATCTGCAAAATACTGCACATTTAATTCTCTGCATAGGAAGCTCTCAAATGAAAACATTCCTGTCACCCAGAGCTATGGTTGTGTGTAACCATTCCCCTAAGATGTGAAAAGGTGGTTCTTCAGCAGCTCTGTAGCATCTTAATCATGGATGCATTAGGAAGACAGATGAACGGGTTGGAAAATTTTGGTAAACGGAGCAGATGGGTCCGGATTAAATGGCAGACTGAGCCATTTTTTAAAGTCCAGATCTCCACCTTACTGTCTCTTTTGCAGAGTGGCACATACATTTTTTGGAACTGACTCTGTCAGGCTCATAGTTCAGTCCAGGGCCAAAATTAGCAGCAGCACCATCAAAGGACAGAGGGTGATTAATATATTTTTGTAAAACAGAGACAGAAGGCCAAATGGGATAAGAGGCCAATATGTGGGCTAATGGATGGTCATCCGAAATAGACAAGAGGTGGAGAGGAGGGAAGGTTATTTGTTTTTCTTGTATGACAGTAATCAAAAAGCCATCAATGACCAAGAGCAACTTCACTAAAGGAACAATTCACTCAAACAATGCAGAAGCATAATTTACCCAGCAACCACGTAAACCACTGTTGCTTTCCCCCCACCAATGAAACTGCAGTTTTCGGTCCCATCCCAGAGAAATGCATTCAAGCTCAAAACATTGACAGTTGCCTTATCTACAGTGTCAGAATTCCTCAGGATAGTACAGATGCTTTACTGATAGTGATGTTACAGAGTTTTTATCCTTCAATCGTTTGATTTGAATAAGGAAGAAGGTGACACAAAAATTATCTAAAGTAAAGAATAAGGGAAAGGGATCTGACTTTCTGGACATACTGGCAGACAACTTTCAGTAGAATAATAATCTCTTCATCATTGTTGAAGGTCGATGCTTTATTTATTCTAAGGGAAATGAAGGAAAACAGTTTTCAAATGTGTTTGTTTTATTTTAAATGAAATAATACTCGCACATTGGGCTATTTTATCCACTTTCCTCCACTGGTTTTCATTATTGGTTTAAAAGATTAACTGAATTGTTGAAAGATAATTAGTAAAGAATAAATAATGAACAGATTGATCAATATTGATAATGACATTGAGCTTCAGTAGCCTTACATCAGTCAGAAAGAGATTTTAGCTCTGGCCTACACCAGCTACACCAGCTATATCTGGCCCTTTAGCATCTCAATGTTTCACACTCTTCATCACTGAATTTTGTCAGCTGTTTGATGCCGATTTGAAAGAGGAAAAACCAAAACACTGAGCTGAGAGGCAGATTCAACATTGTTGAGTCAGCAGATTTCATCACCACGAGCAACACCATCTAAATTCTACAATGGGTCCAGATATTCACTAGTGAAACCCTTGAAGATTGAAAAAGCTCAAGCAAAGTGCTGATTAGTCATTGCAGCAGTAGTGATTATTCCCTTTTCCAAACACTTCCTCTAAAAGTGAAGCGGCCGTGCAACATTAGCTTCATCCGTTAAAGTCAGCAGCGTTTAGCTCAGAAGCACAGTTTGAAAGTAAGGTTGACCTGTTAACAGTGGCCCAGCATCAGTCAGGGCCTCAGCAACAGTGTTGCCATTGATTTACATTTTCATTTGAAAGTTAGCGCAGCGACCCAGAAACATGACCCCTGGACCCCAATCAATAACCTATTTCATTTATTTTACTAATTTTTAGCAAATGAAAGTGTTGTGCTTTACAACAGACAGAGACAATGTTGTTGTAGGACCCACGTCAAGGGTTGAAAGTGAGAAAGCCATCTTAGACTTTTAACATCATCAATACAACTAAAAGTAACCATTACCTTTCAGCTAGAGGGGATGAAACTGTTCTACATAAAAAGTCTAAAAATCACTCAACCTATGATACATTATGTTGTTGGGTTATGTAATTACACGTTTACAGCAGAATTGCATGGTTTTAATCATATTTCATATTTGGTCATACTTTCCACATTCACATTTTACACCTTAGTCATTTTTTATCCTATATTTTAACCAAATTAAGGATTTTGGTCATTAGACATGTGGCTCTGTCAGAGAAACAATCCTGTATCCCACCAAACTGTGTTACTCAAAGAGTGCTTATATTATTGTGAAAGTGTTTTATTTATTGGTTCTGTTGGTTAAGGAGAGGAGGACATCACTCAAATAACTGAGTGAAAGCCTCATGAGCATGTGGGTCATACATTTTCAGAGAGCTATTTAAAAGCCTGAAATATCATGTCTGCCATATATTTTGGTAAGACACTGACTTTAAATGTGAAACTGCTTTATGCATTGTTTTGACTGGTTAGTATCCGGTGTGCTTGTTGTGGAGAAACATCATTCAGTTTCATGTGAAAACCTACATTATCACAAGCACTGAAGAAATTCAACCTGGTGGTTAAGACGTCAACTCCCATGATCCTTTGCTACTTTGTAGCACAAGTAAACACCACCTTTTAGTTGTAATTAAGAGAAGTTATACACTGTGCATTTGAGCATAAAAAGCAGAAAACAGCAGTGAAGAACGTTTCCTCTGCAGAGTCAATCGGAGGCATTAACACAAAGTTTAATGAGCCTGTGGTTTTTGTTTGTAGTTTTTTTGAACATCTCTTAATGCTGGGGGAGTTTGTTAACGAGTTGCCCATGTCAATGTGTGTCTGTTCCCAGCTGAAATCTCATTACTGTCGTCAGGCAGACTCTGTACCATGGAGATGTGAATGACAGCTCAGGCAGGTCAAGGTGAGATTGATTCAGCTGAGGCACGTGCAGCTCTCCTACCCAGTAGAAAGGCCCTGAGATAAGACGCTCCATAGGCCTCTACCGCTTTCTGCTCATCTGGTGGTGACTGACAGCTGGATCATGAGTTGAAGAGTGTGGAAGCTCATGAGGAATACAGGCTTGGCCTGCTGGAACAGTGGAATAGATGCTGTTGGACAGGACGGTTTATGGTGAGACAGATGATAGAAAATAATCCGACAGCTGCATGGACTGCATGGATGGCTGCCTCACAGAGGACATATGTGACAAGAACACCTTCACTCTGCGCTGCAGTGCATGCACCTGTCTATTTCCGCCTGCGTTTGTGTAGTTGAGAGTGTGGTGGTATGTTTCAGAACCAGTCGTGGAGCTGTCAGCAGCAGTTTGAGCTGTAACCTGTCAGGCCACTGAGCCCCTCATCTGTGCAGAATTAAGGAGGCCTGAAACTAAAGTGCCCCCACCAACTAATTAATCTTCCTGGTTCTCACTCACTCACTCACTCATCTTCATCTGCTTTATCCGTATCCAGGTCGCAGGGCTGCTGGAGCCAATCGCAGCTCACCTTCCTGGTTCTGCTTTTTTTTTTTTTATTATTCAGATAAACATGACAGAGGAGGAGTGAAGCAGTGATAAAATTATGATACTGAAAGATGTGTGACATTGTTGCATAACTACCTGGTGTATTGATTTTGTGAAGTTGCAAATCTAGATATTGCCTCACTGAAGACTGCGCTGAGTGCAGCTCCGGCCTTCAAGTGATCAGATTATACGCTGCTTTATAGAGAAAACTGTGACGCGGTAGTAATCCAAACAGCTGCTCTGCCACACCGTAAGTTTTGCGTTGGCTGTGTACAGTGGTATACAGTGGGTCGTCCACTATACCAGAATTGGTGGTTGAACCTCTTATCCTGATGGTTGTTGTTATACTACAATTAGTGTATGTGTGTGTGTCTGAATGGGGTAATATCAACATAAAACTGTAGAGCCCTATGCATGAACTCTTTAGCACAAAATCCTTTCTTTAAAGGATTTAGTGAAAGACAACTCTTGACAACTGAGTGTTCAAATGCAGCCTCCATACAAAGTTTGTCAATTCTAAGAAAATAACCTCAGATGATGTCATATTGATGTCTCCAGGGTTGCAACAGGTAGGGTTTGGAGACAACATATTTAATTGTGAAAACTGGTAGCCATGTGAATGTTTTCCCAGCCAAAGGAAGTCTGAGGAGCAAAAGATGCTTCACTATCATTGATGTAGGATCAACACTGGAAAGCTGACGCTGCACTTAAGCCTGCTAATGTTTCCCAGGTCCATCAGTGTTGAAGCATATGTCTTTGCTCACTAAAATTGATAACTATCTTATTAGTTTTCATGGAATTTCATGGGAAGTACTGGACAAAGTCAAATGTTGACCTGCTTATTGTGACCAAAGAAAAGGTTCCCAAATTATGGGGGTCATCATCAGGGTACCATGAATGTTGGCAACATTTTAATTGAGGTCAATCTGGTAGTTGCTGAGATATTTCAGAGTAGAAATACAAAAAATCAGAAAGTAGAGGCTTGCACAGCGTGTGAGTATGTGCTTGAGAGCGTGCCAGTCCTGGCTCTGCTGTGCCACATCTGTATGTAATGTGACTCCTGCTAGTCTCGCCATCTTCTCTTCCAACCATATGGACTAAGTAGAAGTCTTGGCTTGTGGATGAAAGAGTGAGACCAAAGATTTATCCATCAATGTCACACCAACGCCGTTCTGATCTCCTGCTAATTAGAGGAAAGAATCAAACAGAGGTTCCAGTAAGTTGTCAGAATATGGTAGATGGACTGCCAAGTTGTTGTGAGTTCATCTGTCCTCTTCATGTAGAAGTTGTGGGGCCAAATGAATATAAATCTCTGAATTTATGAGGACGTCTTTGGTTGTAACTGAAAAGAGGCCTGAGGACAGTTCATCCCAGACAGGAAGCTTGTTCCCTAAATTCTCAATTGTATTCTCATGATACACAACCTCGTACTTTGAATCTGAAAAAGTGAGTCATCATGGGCAGGGAGGAAAAAAAACTGTGCGTGCGTTTGATCTTTGTGTTATATAAAATACAAAAGCATCAACACATATGCGTGAAATGACAAATATATATAAAACAGACCAAGTAATCTTACAAAAATATTCAATCCAATCAGTAAAACAAGCACAACCGAAGCGTTGTATAACTGCGCAGCTTAGCTCAGCGCTGAAGTGACAACAGAAGGCTGATTGTGATTTTAGACGGCTCCTCCTCAGCAGTCTGCACCCTGCAGCTCAGAGTCTGTCACTGTTTTTACACACCACATGTCTTATAGGTGAGCTCCGCCTGCTGGCAGAGGTGTGTGACTGCATGTCATGACCCTTCATTGGCATTTGCACAACAAAACCAGCTGTCTCATACACACTCAGACGCAAACAGTTGTTGAGTCTCGCCTTCTCCACTTTCAGAGACTTTCCAAATTTAGCTCGTTTTCCTCTTTTGAATGTTTGAGTTTATTTTCTTCTGCTGTCTCTCTCTCTCTCTCACACACACACACACACACACAGACAAACACACACGGCCCTGGGTTGGTTTCGCTCCCCTGCCTTCCAGTAAAGTTTGAAATAGATGTTAAAGATATGATTGATTACTTTAAAGGCCCACTGTGATATGACTTGGTCTTTAATGCCAAATTAATCCAGCCTAAACCAGACCCACACATCGGTCAATAGTGAATTAAATGCCGAGGACTGGAGTCTTTTAATTTTATATACGTATGTTGAAGTATCGTCGGGATATTTTTAAATCTTATATTATATGTTTCAACATTTATGTCACATGCAGCACTTTTTTTTACTTTGGAAAATAAATAATGGTGCGTGCTTAACCAGAAACCAGCAACGTTGATGTTGTCCATTTTGTTGATAAAATCCTAATTTATTTTGTTGTTGTGTTCATTAAATACGCTTTTCTAAAAAAAAAAAAAAAGGCAACACATACACACATTCACAAAGAAAGAAACACAAAATTACACCTATAAATGCAAACGAAAACTGGAAAAAATCTTAAATCGTTTTAAATCATCTGAATTTCGGTAATTTAAATATTTTACAAACTCTAAAAATCTCCCAGTGCTGCAATCTGATTTGTTGCCGCCGTGAGTCCAACACGTCATAGAGAGCCAGGATTGGCTGAATCTGTGGAGAAACAGAGTCAAAGTACGAAAAAGAGACAGTGACCGGAAGTTCAATATATTATTTTAAAAAAATAAACAAAACAAAAAAAAAAATAACTAATGACGTACAGACCAGCCATATCAATGGAACTGTTTGTGGACTGGTATTGGGGCATGTGTTTTTTGCAGATAAAGAAGTATAGCAGAAATGTTTAACTTTAGTCCACTTACTTTCTGATCCGGCTTCAGTTTTACAGACTTCAGGCAGAATTCACTTAGTACTTGCTCAGCTCTGACCTTTTGGAATTAGTTTTAACAAATCTGAATGTGTGTCTAAAAATATAGCTTGTGATGCAAAAACTCGGCTGCATTGAAAAATATGATAGCCCAGTTTTTCTTACTGGTAATGTTGGCGGAATTTCCCGAAGTCAAGTGTTTTTCTAACAAAGAGTGAACCACACGCTGTAGCCGGATTCTTAAATGAAACACATTTGGTCAGGCTGGGTGTTTAACATTTTACCTTTTCGCACAGGAAATGACCAGATCTGGGCAGTGGACCGAACCCACACACATAACTTACAGACTAGAATTTTGCATTTAATTTATTTGTGGTTTCATTGCTTGTTTTGTTTTTATGTATTTTTTTATGTTTATATTGTGAAAAGTGTAACATAAAACGTATTATTTCAATAAGATCAATTTTTCTATCGGGGATTTTGCTTCTGAATGGTGTATTTGCGTGAGTATTAAAGAGGTGCTGTGGTGAAAGTTGCGGAACACAGTTGCGTGTCGCTCCTTCAATGTGCTTTTATTTTGGAAGTTGTGACCGGAAAGGATGGGGTTTATAATGGCTTCTCTGTCAGAAGTGGACGGAGCTGCAAAACGTTTGAAAACCAGCAGCTGAGTGCGAGAGGGTTCAGGCCTGCAGACCAGATCAGACATGGCGGGTTACGGAGGCGACGTGACGCGTTCGTGGTCCAATTCCGGATGCGAGTTTGGATTCGGCTCCGACCAGTCATTTGTATCGGCGCACCCGTCCGAGGAGCGTAAACCGAGGAAAAGGAGGAGAGCCTTCTGCCTGTCCAGGATGAAGAGCCGTCAGGGCTCCGGGCAGCAGCACAGCCGCGCCACCACTACCAACAATAACAACACGCCGTTTCTGATCCACAAGGAAATCAAACACATCTGCAGCAACTGCCGGGGAGCCGAGCCTCTGGACGGTGAGAGAGGAGGAAGAGGAGCTTCCCTCCTCTGTTTGGATGAGATGGTTATTGGCAGCTGAGACCACCTCCTGCTTGCCGGGGATCAGCGGCCCCTGAACGCACATTTATCATTTCATAATCTTTTAAAAAGTCTGCTTATTTGGTTTCTCTTCAGCTAGATGTAGATGACTTTTTCTCCCCTATCTGTTGTTCTGCCTCAGAGAGAGAAAAGTATTATTTAAATGGCAAAGCTTTTCCAAGTATTACAGATGGATTCAGTCATTTAACTGCAGTGTGACTAAATAAGTATTTCCAAACTTCTACTCCTCTGTGTTCATCTGACACCGTTAGTCTGGAAGTTATGTGTAGACATTCACACATGAAGGCATCTGCAGTTCAATTATATAATTTGCAGAACTTTCATGGTTTTCAGTCAATTTTATTAACTCAGGACTCACTTTGAGCACCACAACATGACCACGCTGCAAACTCATAGTGTCTCTGGCTGCCTTCACTTAAATAACCTCATCATACAAAGAGCTTGTCAGTTCTCTGATTTAATGTGAAAATCTCTGCCAAGTACTATTTCCTGCCTGTAGATGAATTCTAAGATCTTAGTGTATGTGGGAGAATTGAAAAAAGTTAATTAAACCCATCCTGCTAGTAAATTCAAAAGTCTCAAGTTTTGAACTAATGGTCGTTTTTTTTATTTTTTTATTTTTTCATTTGGACAAAACGAGCTGATTAAAACAAAAACCTTTCCAGCATTTTATAGATTATTGATTAACTAATTGAGAAAAATAATTCCCGGCCTCAATGATTAAATCAAATAATTATATCTTACAGCTCTGGTCCTTTTTACAAGTAAATTATTATGCCATTGAATTATTTAGGCTGAAAAATAAGAAACAATGCTGATCCCAACACAATGTCTTCAGATAGTTTGGTGTGACACTTCACAACATTACAAAGAAAATTGGTAAGGCTTAAGAAGCTATGGAATTTTTGAATCAGTAAATTATTTCAATCAAGGATCGGAATAATTTTCCTCAGTAATTTGCTCATAACGTTCCCACTGAAAACTTAGTTTCTAGTTTAACTGGTCCTTCACAGATCCATCCAATCTTAGAGCAGACCCAAACATCCAAAACATTCTGTTTTCAGAGTTGAGTAGTTACAGCACACTTCCAGTGATGAGACAGAAAAAAAAACCCCACAAAGGAATGCATGTACAGAGAGCCCAGATCACTTGACCAACAAAGTCCCAATAGAAGAGTCTCTTCGGGTTGTTTGGCTGCTGCAAGTTGCTGCAGTTGGGTGAGGCAGATAACAGGGCTGGGGTCAGGCTGAAGGAATGTGGCCCTGCAGTGTGAGTTTTAGCGCCCCTCTGATTCATACTACACTGCAGCTTGGGGGGGGCTGGGGTCTGTCAGCACCATCAGGAACAGATAGCCTACGTTTTGTTTTGACAGAGAGAGATAAGCCAGGAGGCAAGACCCCTCCAAAATAAATGGGTCTCCACCTCCCTGCGCACAAAGCTACAAATTCTGCTAAAAGACAGATACATGGAGCCACTGCAGGCATAGAAAGCTTAATAAATGTCAGTCATGCATTAATTTGCATTTAGTAGTCGTAGTTGACTGAGCTGAAGATAATTTTACATTTTTTTCATAAGGACAACCATTAATTATTATTTCATTATGGTTTAATCAGCAGATTCTTTTCTCAAAAGCTGATTGATCGTTTGGTCTGTAGAAATCCAACACATAGCTGGAAATCAACAAAGTGTGTTCCTCCCAAAGCTCCTCTCATCCAGCTGGCAGTCCAAATCTCAATTTTATTGATGTTCATTAACTTCATGAATTAAATAACTGAAATGAGATACAGCTGGACAGCTCAAAAGGTTTTGCATTTTTGTATGAAAGTTATTCAAAACATTATAAAAGTAGTTTACAGTTAACTGCAATATGGTTGATCAGCTAATGGATTAACTGATCTACTTGTATATACAATTTGGTTGGAAAAACCTCAGATTTTATAAATCCATCAACGCTGTTGAATAAATTTCAGATATTTCCCTCACAATGGTTGTGGAGTGAAAAGCTGAGCTGTCTTCAGACTGATGCAGTACAGATGCACAAACGCCCTGCAGCCACTGGAGAGACTCATTTTAATGTTGTTGGTTTGAAAAGTTTCTTCTGTTTCTGTGAGCTCAGACTTGCTCATTTGTGTGCTACTCAAAACACCAAACAAGGACACTATCTGCTGCTGCTTTGATCAGCTGGGGAGGAGGACGTGAGGGTTAGGATGGGAGGTGATCATTTTAAGCTACAAAAAAATGTAACTCCCTTCATGATTTTTGGCAGAACCATTTCTCTAATTTTATTACTTTTTTTTTTTTTATTTTTTTATGTCCTTTGGATGAGACCAAATGCAGCCATTTAAAATGTTACGTAAATCTGTTCTGTAGGTGTTTTGCAGACACTAAAGACTTGTGTTATAATTTTGTGTTTACAGCAACATGTCTCCCTTGAAATCTTGCTCCATTTGTTGTTCTACTATACTTTAATTTCTGCTGATGGGAAAATCCAAAATATGTGATTTTATGAAATTCTGATTCCTTTGCGATGTAGCGATCAATCGTATCCCTTTTCATAGAGTTTAGGGCAGTTTGGTTTATTTTATAGAAGACTAAGAAAGCTAAGACTGCTAGACAATGAAATTGCTTTCAAGCACTTTAATTTAAGGACTTAAATATGCTAGGAATGTCAGTTAAACGTTGATCTCGAAGCTGCAACAGTCGCCAGCTGAAACAGCAGCTGTCACCCCTGATCAACATGTCCGTGATTTCTCCTGTGCATGTTTGTATTTCTCTGTTGTGTATCTCTTTGAAAAGGTGTGTGTCTGCTTGCGTCTTCATATGTTTACGTCGAGGGCTGCCTCTTGAAATGTTTTGCTGCTTCCTACGTTTCTCCCTTATCCTCTGCTACTTGCTCCTGCTGCGTGTCCTTACTGTATAGTCTGCACATATTTTTGTGGGTCTGTCTGTGTGTGGCCCCAGCATCACAAACACCTCTATGAGGGAGCAGTTCAGATGCTGGATAGAAAAAGTGGAGGAGGGAAAGTGGGTGAATCACTGAGACACTGTCCATGTTGCACATATTTGCTTCCTTTCTGGTCATCTTTTTATTCCAATCTTCTTCCTTCTTGTACTTCTCATTTTTATTCTACTTCTATATCTTCACCTTCTCCTCCTCCTCTTCCTTCTTTATCCTTTCCTCCCTCTTCTTATTCTCTTCCTTGTTGTCTTTCTCCTTCCTCTCTTCTTCCTCTCCCACCTTCCTGTGAGGTTTTTTTCTTTACTGTGAGAACAATTGGACTGAGCATGAGTGGACTCAATTGTCAAGTGATTTTATGTCCTGACGTCAGTATCACAATCATCTATTTTCTTGAAGATGGAATTAACAAACCTGTCATGGCTATAACTTCAGTAAAATGATTATGGTTATTTTTCTTTTTGAAATCTTTTAAGATTGAACATCAACCTCTCACTCTAAGAAGCAGCAAGTAGACATTGTTAAAATTCGAAGGATTGCAGTGATTATCATATATATATATATATATATATATAATTTTGAGATTATTTTTCACAACTCATGTTGAAATGAACCATAGATAAATGTATATGAATCCACTGTTGTTTTTGGCCTGGGTAAAGAAAAACATATATATCTGTACATTTTTGTTTACCTGCTTGTTCCTGATCTTGTTGTTCTGTTCACCAGCTGAGGAAGTGGAGAGGTTGGCAGCCATGCGCTCAGATTCGCTGGTTCCTGGCACACATACGCCTCCCATCCGCCGGCGGAGCAAATTTGCCACCTTGGGTCGTCTGTTTAAGCCCTGGAAGTGGAGGAAGAAGAAGAGTGAAAAGTTTAAGCAGACCTCTGCAGGTAAAAGCCACCAACACTGTAAACACAACAATTGGGTTAGCAGCCAGCTCCCCCAAACTCTCACTGCTCACAGCCTGTAGTAAGAAACTGAGCTGAGCTGTCAGGACATCTAAAGCTTTGTAATGTCATTAGAAAGCAAGTGTTTTTGTTGTATTAAATATTTCCCAGATTTTATGAGAAACTAAGAAATGAACTATTCTTTACTTCTTTAAATATCACAATGTGATCATGCACAGATAAGTCATAGAGATAATGGATGAATGTTTACATGTAAATTTCCCATTTTATTTGCAGAAAGAAGAAATTCATAATTATTTTTAAAAAACGCACTAAAACAAGAATATAATAACAGAAGATCACTGTAAAATGAAGACAATGTTGTCTTAGAGAAACAATGAAAAGAAGCATATTTATTGAACTCTGCTGAAACATGGGAGGGTAAAATCTGTTATTTGCAGTCTTCATCAAAGATACAAACACAGCAGCAGCCGAAAATCTGATAATTAACTTTTACCAAAGCAAAACATTTGGCAACTGTCAGTGCTCCACTGCATTGCCTCTGTAACAGTTAATCAAATCTCTGTTGATGTTGGATGATGGTGCGTCTGGTTCAGAGCTACAATATGCACCGCACATCAAACTGTGAATCAGAAGAGAGAGTGTTTCACATGGATGAAGAGATGGAAGCTTTTGTTGTTGTTGTGTCTCCGCTGCCTAAACCTTTCCGCTTCCTGTTCTTGCTGAGAGACACATACACAGAACCAAGGGTGAGGAGAAGCTTCCTACAGCCAAGCTGTTCACCCAGCTGTCTCGGCTGAAACCTGCCTCCTCTCTCCGCAACAACACACAGTGTTCATTTACTGTACGCTGTCTGCTGTGTGTTTCCACTGGGCTCTGGTCAACATTGGGTCAAGATAAATAATGTGGGTGTTCATTGAGTGCAGGGACGAGTGATGAATCTTTCGTGTTCAGAGTTTCCAGGAAAATGTATGACTGAATAGATGAAATTCACCATGTCAGTGAAAAGAAATGTAAACAATTAGTTTCCTTCCAGTTTTCCTTCCATTAAAAATTTCACTTCAGATGTACAATAAGGCTCAGTCCTTACAGCTGGGCAGAATGTGCAATGACGACAAAAAAACTCGATTAAATAAAAATATATTATTAAAATGTGGCAGATTGCAGAAATATTACAATATAGATTAGATTTCATTAAATATCAGCCCAAGGATACCTGTTTAAAGTTACTGGGCAAAACTGTACAGAGTTAAATTTGTATATAGACTGACCTGCCAACTTACAAGAAGTTCGGTCACACTCTCATTCATTTTCTACCACTTATCTGTAAGAGTCACAGGGGGTGCTGGAGCCAATCCCAGCCAAAGCTCTGGGTGAGGGCGGGGTACATCATGGACAGATTTCCAGTTCACCGCAGGGCCAACACACAGAGACAAACAGAGACGAACAACCATTCACAATCACACTCAGACCTACAGACAATTTAGAGTGACCAGTTAACCTAGCTGTCCACGTGTGTGAACTGTGGGAGGAAGAAAGAAGTTCAATGTCTAGTAAATATTTATTTTGTTATTTTTGCGTTATCTAATTGTGACCTAATTAAATAAAGTCCAGACAAATTAGCTGATCAGCACATGAGTTGTTCACAACTACGGAATGTCCAGATTGTGCAGAGTATTCAAACAGCAGATGATGCAAAACTGATTATGTGTGTGTATCCTCAGTGCTGGAGAGGAAAATGTCCAATCGCCAGAGCCGAGAGGAGCTCATCAAGAAAGGAGTGCTGAAGGAGGTGTATGAGAAAGGTGAGTGTTCAAGAAACAGCTGATTAATAAAGTGATGCAATTTAATGATGTAATCGCTTGATTAGGAAGGAATTAAAATAAATGATTCATTTTTGGGGAGTATTCTTCAATGAGGTGTTTAATTTGGAGCCGCAGAGAATACTCAATGAAATGTTTATTGGATCTGCAGAAAACTGATTGGCAGCATTTATTATAATCGATCATTACTTTCAGAGATTTTTTAAGAGAAAATACCAATGTGAGGATTTGATACTGTTCTGTGTTGAATGTCTTTAGGTTGTGGAGGGTGAGAAAATACTTAGCTGAAAATTTGTTTACATTTTTTTTTCTCATTTTTGCAATAAAGTTCATGAAACTAAAATGTTCATAAATGTAAGTGATAGATGTTAATTATTGCTTTAAACACCTTGTGAAAAAAATTATTTACTTGTACGAAATTTGACACCTCTCTGAAGTTTTTAGTAACTGACACATTCTCAGAGAGCTAAGACTGACACTGCTGATGATTTTGTATCTAACTACCTCTTCAAACTCATCAAAATCTTAATTATGTTTAGAACATCAGAAAATAGCATGATCTCAGTGGTGGTGCATAGCGAGGTTGAAATCTCCAAAATCCTTATTTGTCCAAGTAAAAAGAGTCAGTTTACAACAAAACAAAACAGGGAAAAGCTGCAAGTTGCATTTTGAAAAACTTAGTATTAATTAACTTAATATTAAAAATGAATTAATTCAGTAACTGGTTTAGCACCAGCAACTCAAATGTGGTGTCAGCATTACAGAAACTCAAGTCTTTCATTTCTATATTCTTGATTCTCTTTTGCCCTCCTCTCCATATTTTCTTGTCTTCCTCTGCAGACGGCACTTCTTCGTCGATTCGGGAAGAGGTGAAGATGGAGAATGGCCGTTCCCCGGTGCTAGGCTCCAGCCTGTCAGAGTCTGAAGGTACTGAGCAGATGGAGGGAGCTGCTGCAGGCGTAGGTAGGCAGCAGAGCCGCAGCATCGCCGCTGCTGTTACCAGCACTTCATCTCACTGTGAAGCATGACAATGGTTCATTTCTTAGTTTTTTTCTTTGTTTGTTTGTTTCTATCCAGGTTCCCTGGAGTTTCAGATGCCCAGTGATGGTGCATGTCAACAGGACCATGTCCAGAAATCAAGCCAGGCTCCGCCTGTTAAGAAGTCTGCTGTATATCTGGCTGAGAGCGCTGAATCACCACTCTCCAGACCTCCAACACTGCACAAGCAACCTCCTGCCCTCCCACCCAAACCCTTTGCCAGGCTACCAAATCACATCACAGGTGCATTTTCTTTTGTGCCCCTTCAGGGTCACATGTCTGTCTCTGGACATGCACACTTCCAACTCTCTCACTTCCTGCCTGTTGGTGCAGATGGAGCCCTGGTGAAGTTGCCATGCATGTCGGTGAAGTTATCTCCTCCTCTACCTCCAAAGAAGCTCATGATCTCCATACCTGCAGGGAACATGGAGCCCTCTTCGCTCGCCTTCCAGAAGTGCCCTGCCCCTCCCAGCCATGCTCCAATGGGTGGGCACTCGCTGCAGTATGGAACGCTGCCTGTTCCTCTGCACCCGCCCAGCCGAATCATCGAGGAGCTGAACAAGACCCTGGCCCTCACCATGCAGAGATTTGAGAGGTGAGATCATCAGATTCACATGAGCTTAAAGAACGATCAGGAAAATTAAGGGAAGTTATTAAGGTTGTGACAAGTGAGAGAAATTCATCTACATAGTTTCCCACTTGCCAAAAGGGGAAAAAAAAAGAACCCCCCTTCACATTTTTTTTACTAAAATAAAAACCTTGCAAAAATGAAATTTCTCTTGCCTAGTACCTGTCCACCAGAACCCTGCATAAATGCAAGACGGGAACAAAACACACGGGAAAAGTGTCAGTCTTGGTCTGATAATGAAAGCCAATTAATGACATCCACTCTTCTTTAGGAGATCTCTCCCTCTCATGCATTATTTTGATCTGTCTCTTGTCTTTTCCCGTTGTTCTGCTCTGACTGGCTGCTCTCAGTCAAGACTCTCTGAAGATCTGAATATTATTTTATTTATTCTTTTTGTTTCTATTTATTTAATACTGCTGTTTCCTCTTTCTTTTCAACCGTACAAGCTGATGACAGAGTTTGTCTCTGTCTTTACATGTGACTGTTATTTCACAACCCCACAGTCTGTTAATGCTACAGTGAGCGTATGCCGTCTGACCTTTGCCCTTTCCCACCAACCTGCAGCTCCATGATGCACACTGTTCCCACAGTGATGATTGAGTGCGACGATGACAAAGAAAACCTGCCCAGTGAGGCAGACTGTGAGGACCTGCAGGGGATGTACAAGGAGGAGGAGGAGGACGACGAGGAGGAGGACGAAGATGAGGGGGAAGAAGATGATGATGAGGAGGAGGAAGATGAGGACGACACTCTGTTTACAAGTAGGTGTCTTTGCCTCACCTCCATATGGCTTACTCCATGAAGACCAGATAATTCTGTCTTCACTCAGTTGCCTGTTCTTATTCATCATAAATACATAATCATGAAGATTGTGTATTTATGCATGTGGTTGTTATGATGTGCGTGTGTATTTGTGTCTCCATATGGTTTCACACGTGGAGAAATCATAGCTGGATATAATCATAGGTGTGAATTATTTATCTCAGAAACATTATATCATATTTCACATGCAGGGCAATCACACTGAATAATATATAAGGGGGGGGCGTTATGGTAACATTCATTATTCATAATTCAAATCTCACCAGGTAAGAAGGAGGAATTAAAGCTGCAGTAACTGATTCTGTTCTGTAACTGATTAGGGTTATTGGGGTTTTTTGTGATATGCCATTTTAAAGCCACAAGTTTTTAACTCTGCCATCAGGTGTCCGAATGCAAAGAAACCATATTGGAAGGAGAAAGTGTCTCCAGTTGGGAGGTACAACTTGTCAATCACATGGTAGCCATGCCCCCTAATCCATCACCTGCTTCATGGTCTAGTTTCCTCTAAATCATAAAAAAAGAACCTCATGCCGTATTGGAGAAGACAG
Source organism: Echeneis naucrates (assembly GCF_900963305.1). Lineage (NCBI taxonomy): Eukaryota > Metazoa > Chordata > Actinopteri > Carangiformes > Echeneidae > Echeneis > Echeneis naucrates. Next base: position 22,488,739 of record NC_042514.1, read on the forward strand.
TTGTGTGTCTCATAGTTTATCAGAGCTCGTTTAATGAAAGCAATGAGATTGAGCCAGACAGGAAATGTTGTCATAAAACCAAAGCAACAACCTTAAAGGGCCCTAAGATGCTGATAAGTAATTTTAATTAATTTAATTTATTACCAGTTTTGAATAACCCAAGCAAAACTCTGCTCAACGTGTGAAAAAACTAACATCAATCATGACTTTCTATACCAGCACAACATGCGTAATTCCCTTTTTGTGTGATGGCTTCAGGCACACTGGCCATGAAGGTTTTACGAAAGGATTCTCTTGCCATCAAGCTGAGTAACCGTCCATCGAAGAGGGAACTGGAGGAGAAGAACATCCTGCCCCTACAGTCGGACCAGGAGAGACTGGAGTCCAGACAGCAGACGGCCACCAAGCTGACCAGGTGATCAACGTCACACAGCTTGCGGACCACCAAGCAACCTCCACCCACCCACACCTGGAAAAGTGCTTTAGGTCATTCCAGCTTGCTACTGAAGGGAGTGGATGTTAGCCAGTGGGACGCAGTGGAGGAGGCATTAAAGATAGAGCAGGACAGTGAACGTACAGTAAGGAGGAGCTAATGCAAAATTAATCATAGTTTGTTTCCTCTGGTGAAACAGTGAAAGACAAACTTTATTGAAGATTCAATAATATGAAATGGAGGAAATCACAGAATCGTCACATTGAAGAAGATGCAACTAAACAAAGTTTGAGAGCAGAGTGTAAATGTGTGAAATGTTTGGCCTGAACAAATCAGTCGTGGGAACTGGTAACATCAGTGTCAATTACCCAGAAACACAAATCGCTCAGCCAATGGATATGTTGTAAATCCACTACATCGCAACATCATAAAAGAATGGCATCTTATTCACAGTCAGCTCCGTAAGAGTAAAACCTCCCCCTTGCATAAAATTTAGTTTGAGCAGACTTTAAAATGATCTGAGAACACAAGCATTAAAATAATGTAAAAATAGCTTTCCTGAAATAGATCTGCTTTTTCCAGGCGGCTGAGTCAAAGGCCGACAGCGGAAGAGCTGGAGCAGAGGAATATTCTGAAGCGTAAGTCACTTTGCATACCACAAGAGAGGAAGGAGATTGAGTAGGGAGTAGGGGGGGCATTAATCATCTCTGTGTGTGATCTTGGCCTTTTTCTGTCATCGCCTGCAGCTCGAAATGACCTGGAGGAGCAGGAGGAAAAGCGGGAGATCAAGAGGCATTTGTCGAGAAAGGTAAGATGAAGAAGAGATGGACGAGAGCGTCTTTGATCAGAGAAGTGGAAGTATGAGCACGGTTGCCATGGTGACCAAGCTGCCATTCCTCATACTGTAGCCCCTTTTGAAAAGATGATGGTTTTATCTCTTACAGCATCCTATCATCGTTTGTGTGTGTGTGCACTTGTGCTTGTTTGACGACATTTTTGGGGTCTATAAACTGGAAGCCCAATAAACCTGTGGACCTAAATGGCTGTTGTACCAGTAGCCACAGTAATAATGGATTATATTTGCTCACCTGTATCAACGTAGCCCAGTGGTTCCCAACCTGTGCGTCAGGGCCTATCATTTCAGGCCCCTAAAACAATGTCGTCAGTGTTGTCTGCAGGTACAGTTAAGATTTAGTGCAGCCCTGAATGTTTGATCCTTATCATTAGAAATATATAGTGCACTGAGAAGTCATTATTTGGCCTTTGTATTGTATTTGAGTCAAATATGAGCCATCAATATTTTTGAAATTCTGATGTGTGTTGTTGGGAATAACTGACATATGTTAAAACCCAACTGAAGCTAACACTGGTGTTTTTTTGTTTGGTTTCTTTTTTTTGTTCTTTTCATTAATTCCTATTTTTTTCCAATTCAATATATAGAGCCATACACAGGATAGAAACATATTTTGGTGTAGACGGGGAGGATGAAGCCAATTGGAGTTCTAAAACACTTGTGTCAACAGCTGCTGCTGTGACGTGAGGATCCTGAAATACTTGAGATACAGATTAAATCAGAGCCTTAAAGCAATCAATTCGTCATGGTGTATTGAACTGAGGTCATGCACTGACCAAGACACATCTAAAGACATAGTGTCAAATTTAACCTCTTTATGTTACACATGTTAATTACTGGACATAATGCCATCTTTTTGCTTCGCCTCCTGTAGCTCAGCCAGAGGCCGACAGTCGAGGAGCTGAGGGAAGCCAAGATCCTCATCCGCTTCAGTGACTATGTGGAAGTGGCTGAGGCCCAGGACTATGACAGGAGAGCAGACAAGCCATGGACACGGCTAACAGCTGCCGATAAGGTGACTGTTGATACAAATTCAAGTGGTCCACACACGGTGTGTACTGTATGTAAATGTGTTTTGGGTTCTTTGTGTGTGCTGATCAGGCTGCCATAAGGAAGGAGCTAAATGAGTTCAAAAGCACAGAGATGGAAGTGCACGAGTCGAGTCGCCACCTGACCAGGTAAGAAGTGTAACTGCTGCAGTAATCAGCTCCATGAGAACACAACATACATATGGTGGATAGATGATGTTGATGATGATAAAATTCCTCTACAGATTAAGCTTTTCAAACATGTTTGTTTGAGTTTATATGCCACTGGTTCCTCCCGAGGAGACAATATAGACACCTGAAAGTCCTCCCCGATATGGTTTTGTCAGCTTCAAGGGTCAAAACGAAGGATTTAGAAACATACATTTGCATATTAATTGTTGTCTTTATTAGCAACTGTTGCAGAGTTAAGCTTTCAGAGTTTCAAAATGAAAACATAAGTCATTAAATAAAGAGAATGATGCATATTTAAAGGACAGTCTGCCAACTGTGTGTGTGCATGTGTGTGAAAAATTACTTCTACAAACCTTGCTGTGTCTTAAACATTCGTCACGTCCTCTCTTTTGTTTTCTCTCCATGCAGGTTCCATCGGCCATAAAGTCAGACCTCAGCCATGCTTTTGAAGCCTGAAGTATCCAGACTGCGACTAGCTCCCCCAACACAGCATCCATGCAGTCTGGATTCTGCACAACGTGGGTTTGAACCATCACAGGACTGTTTCAGATGGATTAAACTCTTATCTCCACTCAGTGGAGATTTTGGAGGCTTCTTGATATTCAGAAGCTTTTGTCATTTTTTTATGATCAAGAAGTGGCAACATGTTTCCTTTGCAGCACTTTTGTTTTCAAACAAGGCTCATGGACGTCAAACACAGAGTCTGTGCCAATTACAGGGATGAAAACAGATGAGGATGAGAATGTGACTTCTCTTTTATTCACAGGGACTGTTTTCTGGCCTTTCACTATGTTCTCTTTCTTTCACCCACACTTCATCTCTCCATGGGGGCGTGCTTGTTGGCAGTTTTACTACACAGATGACATCTCAATGACCCATTTAGCCACAGGAATGGAAATATTTACCACAGCTTTTGCTGTTGTAGGCAGCTGAACCTTAAGCCAAAATGTCCTAAAATCCTACTCAACATCCCAAAATGCTTACTAAAAACCAGTAATAACACAAAGATGCAGATCTCCTGACGCATTCATATAAATCAACTGAGCAATAATCTGAGATTTTTCTCCTTATTTGTCCATCTGTCGATGGACTGCATTCAAGATCAGATCCCCAAGTTAAACCAAAGCAACTTAACTTGCTAAGGAAGTTGTGACCTTGAATGCATCCCAGAGCGACTGCTGTCCAGAGTTCGGTGACCTGCTGTCTCGCTGTGCCTACAGTATTGTTTACAGGGATTTCAAAGTTGCCAAACTCACGTTTCATTTGACACAAAATATTATCTGTAGACACAGTCAAATGTTTCAGAACTCTCTGCTGAATAACAAAGTTGACAGTTTTTGTTTTTGTATATTGTTGTACGGTACAAATGACCAGCCATATTAGTTTTTATTTTATTGTTTACAGTCTATACTCGGTCAGTCCATGAATCAGAAGTTTTGACCATGTTATTGGGAGAAATTGTTGCTTTGTTGTGTATGGTATGACTCACTGCGTGCGTGTGTGTGTGAGTGTGAGTGAGTGAGTCAGTGATATTACTTTCACTTTGGCATTAAAAATGTTTTGAGAGGAAATTATTCTCAGAAATCTAAGATATGTACATAGCAAAGAAAGTAAGCAAGACTTTTCAAATGTTTTTTTTTTTTGTAAAGCAGAAAAAACTGCATGTGGGTATTAATTTATTGTGAGTCTTCTACGACGTATGCAGTTTCTTAACGAAAGAAAACTTATTAAAGAATAATAAGTTTATGCTTCCTTGTTTTAGTGTAATCAGATGTCACACATGCTTCAGTGATCTTCTTTCTGTCCATATGTTCCAACTTCCAACAGGAGTTTCTCCTGTTCTTTCAACACAAACTAGAAAGTGGTTCTAGAGTTTCTCCTGCTTACAAATGAAGCATGAGATGCGTTTTCTGTTAAAGACCAAGCCACTGCAGTCTGCTGCTCCAAATGGAGTTAAGTCCTGAAGGATTTGGAGAAAGTGTCTTGCCTCTGCTGTACAAGTTCTCTCATTGTGTGGAGCTCCATGTAGCTAGACTGCGTGCATCGGGGTGCCACAATATTTGTGCCACAAGTCAATGGCTTTTGTCACAATGACATCTGTGTTTTCCTGTGGAATCTGGGAAAAAAGGTAGAGGTTACACAAACGCAACTGTTGTGAGGGACACAAACACAATACATTTCTGTTGATGGACAAAAACATGATAGTGTTGTGCTCTCATTTACTTACATTGCACAAGAACTTGACCACGCCTTCAGGCCTGTTGATGCCCATCAACATGATCTTGTAGCTCAGCAAGATCTCCAGAGCAACAAACACCAGAATCTTACAGGAACCGCTGATCACTTTGTCCCAAACCCTGGAAAAAAAAAAAAAACATGAAAAGGGTTAATTTATATTGACTGTATTTGAGGTCAGGAGGTGATCAAACAGTGTAGAATAGGACTGGAGGAGCCAAATTTACCTTCAGGGTGGGTGAAAGTTTAATGCTTGGGTCAAAACATAGACTGTCGCCAGATTCAGGTGTTTACATTGAGCACACAATTTACATATTCAGCTCTAGTGTGTGTTTCTTCCCTGTGGGGATCAACACAACCACCATTGTTTGAGTTGTTACTGTGGATGTGACTTATGTGCATGAAGTGAACTGAGTTATCGAAGTGCTTGTTAAACCTTTGCTGCTTTGTATGTCATTCTCATGTAGCAGCTTTATTACTGACACTTCATTTACACAGATTCAAGCTGTCATGTTGCTTTTGTAAAGTGAACTCCTACATCCTTTCCCAACTCCACCACTACCTAATCAATAAAGAGTTCCAACGAGCGTTTAAGCCATTGAAGCACAACATGGCAAGGACTTCAAATTTACGCAAATGTCCTTTAAACAAGCAGATGCCATCTTACTGATTCCTTCAAAGATAAAAAAATGTTTTCTCCTCCTGCACTGGTTAAAGTTTTTTTAAATGAAAGATGGAGAACAACCAGAGCAATTCTGCAATTTACCTTAAACAAGTTGTCAGCTTTCTTGAGAAAGGAAAAGAAAAGCTGACCAAACACAACCCTCAAGAAGTTTTAGATTTCACAGTGGTTTGGTGCAGTAGCAATATAATGGAAATACCGCCACACCTGGTAGGCACAAAGTAATTTTGAATTTCAATATGTGAAGAAGCCTTGAGGTAAAAATGCTTGAAATCAAGCTGTTTTTGTCTTTCTGAAGATTGACAGCTCAGATCTTGACATAAACCTGTCTGAAAGAGATTCAATAACCTAAAAAAAGTAACATCTTTCCTGCAAGATTTTTTACACTGCATCTTAAAAAATGTCACAATCACAATCAGGTTTTTGCCACTGACAGTAAACTGACCTCTGCAGGCTGGACTCAGGAAGGCAGCCAGCGAAACAGCTTCTGAACCAAAGGCCATAGGGTAGCTGATCCAGGGCCCTGGTGGTCTTCAGATGGTTCAGCAGTCGAGGCTCCTCCTGACTGAGATAATGTTCTAGGCTCTTTGGCTACACCAGAATAGACCAGGCAGAAGAGGAGCTAAGAACAGGGTCACTAAATTCACCGTGAAGCACATTTAAAAATCTTCATCTTCATCCATCTTCATCCACTTATCCGAGGTCGGGTCACGGGCAAAAAATTAATAAATAAATGAAAATAAAAAAAAATCCAGATTCTGGAAAACTTCCTCACATTAGTTCTGGCATTTTATTAAATTTTCACTATGATTCCTTGATCTGAAGGAAATACTTCAGTGGAAATTAAGAGAAACTCCTCGAACCCTGGCAATATACTGCTTTCAATTTATTTCTTTCTGCTAACAGTAACGGCAGTTTCATGAATAATAACACCCATCAACACTTGGCTTTGTAGTTGTGAACAATGTTTGTTGAAATAGTTGAAAACAATGATGTTTTTGTGGGCGGCAGCAACAAAAGAGGTTGTTTTTCGATCTATGACCAGGTTATATTTGCTGCTTCTTTATGATAATTCATTAATTTTTGACTTTGATGAAAAATTATTTTGCTGAGAATTTTTGTCTACAGCTGTTTTCAGGGTGAATTTGCTGTGAAACTACTTCTCTGCTTATGCCAAATGTCCTTACCAGGTGAGGTATGGAGTCTCCAAACTTGGTGTGGAACTGAGTGACGAAGCACTTGATCAGCCAGTAGCAATCAATAGGATCGTCTACGATCTCCTCCATGGCCCTGCTGATGGAGAGGAAGTCTTCATTTTCTTCATACTGAAAAAAAAAAAAACATCACACATTACAGTCCCAGAGAATGTGGAATAGTCACTGTCCTTCAAATTAATATGTTCAAAATAAGCAGCAAGCATCCATGTCTGATTTTTACAATCAAATTTTACTTTTGGAATTTCAGAAATAATGCATTTGGACAATGCAGTCTTTGGACTGGACTTATTACATACAGTCCCTGACAAGTCTTGTTGCTCATCCAAGTTGTAGGAACAAGAAATAATAACTTGACTTGCAGTTGATCAGTTGGAATCAGAAATGGCTTATATGAAAAGCAAAGGCCTCTACATTATACTTAAAATAAAGTTGTGTATCATTCATTGAGTTTTATAATTTAATTAGGACACAAAGGTCAGATTTTGCTTGGACTAAAGTCTTGTCTTTAAACGATTCAACCAATCACCGATTAGAGCTCCACCTGTACAAATACTGTAATTAACACATTCCCAGGTGTGTATAAAAAGAACCCCAGCACACCAGACCTTCATGTGAAGTGCAACCTGACCTCTCACAGCATGCCAGGGATTCAACCTCAGACCAAGCGCTGATCAGCAAGAGCCTGAACACCAGGTCTGCAGCTGAGGTGGCAGACATTTTCAATGTATCCAAACGCCATGTGAAGAGGATGCAAAAATAGTGGAGAGGATACAAGCCCAGGGCAGGGCTTGTCATGAATGTCACCAGTTTCTTCAAATCTTTTTTTTATTCTCACCAACAGACAAGTGTTGGACAGCTGTTAGAGGGGACTTCCCATTACATTCCAAACCACAAGACAGGGCAAATTCTTGAGCAGGATGGCGCCCCTCTAATACTTCAGCCTCCACATCAATGTTCCTGAAAGTGAAGGAGGTCAAGGTGCTCCAGCATTGGCCAGCTCAGTAACCAGACATGAATATTGAGCATGTCTGAGGTAAGATGAAGGAGGAGGCTTGGAAGAAACCAAAGAATCTTGATTAACTCTGGGAGTCCTGCAAGACTGCTGTCTTTGCCATTCCAGATGACTTAATGAATAAGTTATGAGCCGGATGCAGTCATCCAAGCTCATGGGAGTCGTATACAATTTTTCCCAAGGTGCCATGACTTTATGTTCTGATATTTTGTAGCATGTTTGTGTATGCAATATAAAGTATAATTATTAAAGACTTAGAGGCCTTTGGCTTTCATATAAGCCATTTCTGATTCCAATTGATCAACTACAAGTCAAGCTACTATTTGTTGTTCCTACAACCTGGATAAACAACGAGGCTTTTGTCAGGGACTGTATAATTTCCTGGCAAGAATATAATGTTAACATTAAATACATATATTACACATATGGGACCTTATTGGTTTTTAATGACCTGTTGAAAATGATTTTGGCAGATTCTAAATAAAATGCAACTGTGTGTGGTTCACCTGTTTAATCATGAACCCAAACAAATGTAATGCATAACTTTGTGATATATATATTTAATGTGAATTTGTGCCTCCAGGAATTTGTAATAAGCTTGGAGCTAACCTCAAATATCTACAGCTGTTTTCACAGTGAGGGATCCATTAACTGCAGCAACTACACAAGACACAGAGCGAGCCAAACCAATAACCATTAGACTATGATCAAATTGTTACCAGCTCCTAAAAACAAAGAATCCCTGTGGTCAAATTCAAGTTGTCACTGTGTAAGCCAAATGAAATGCACCAAAAACTTTCAATGTAAAGAGTTGGAAATCAGGAAAAACAACAGATATAGGGGAAACCATACAATACTAATATGCACGTCTTGATTCCTGCTCACAATGGTGACACAATGGAGGGGTTTTTTTTTTTTTTTGTTTTTTTTTTGGCTTTTAGAATAAATTTAAGTCACAGGTACCATATCACTGAATGCATCCTGAGCAGTTCAGACCTGGAAGTGTGATCAATCACAACATACACCTCTCAACATCTCATGTGCTTCTAATGGTTTGAAATTATCTTGTTCTCCTTACTGGGGGTTTGGTTTCTGAGCACCTTGGGAGCACTTGACTCTCCAGCTGGAACATACGTAGGTAGACATGAGTGGAGGGTGTGGAGGAATTGATATATCTCATGACCTCCAGAGCCTCCAGGATGTCCTGGTACTGCTCTTTCCTGTAGCCTCCAACCAGAGTGTGAGAGTCACTGTGGGGTGGCAGGATGCCTGCAGGAAAGCAGGAATCAGTGTAACACGGGGGTTTTTCCATTGTCCTGTCCAATGTATATCACATTATAAAACCAAAAGCTCTCTCTCACTCAAAATACATGCATTTTCTATATTATAGCTCACAAATCTGTTAGTTCAAATAAATACTGAGTGACTAAATGTTTAATAAATATGAAATCAAAGCTCTTTGTGATCTACTCTTGATGTTATTCATATCATCTCCTTGGAGCCAGACTTGTGGCGATATCTCTGTATATCTGTTACTATGTGTTACAGGTCACGTGTGTTTCTTACCTAGTAAAACCTTCCATACGTGAATTCTATACATGGAGGGGAGGGGGAACCTCTGACTGAAGGTGCTCAGCTTTTCTAGATCTGTTTGAGAGAGAGAAAACAAACAACCATTATCTCATCACATCCGAATGACGAAGAAAGACCACGTAAACAGTTGGACAATCCCTGGGTGTCATTTTACAGACAGTTTAATGTGTGTTACATGTGTACAGTTAACAAACACTATATGTTAGTCATATGTTCCCGCACATGCGGTTATAATCTTACATATAAATGATTATCACTATAAAGGAAAAGATAGAAATCATAATAATTAATATGCTTGGTAAATCATGCCTAAAGCTTCTCCTTTGCTATTTCAAATATATTAAATGTGATGTATTTATCCGTCTCTTCGTCTGTCTTTATTGTGTGATATGTGTTTGACCACATGTCATTGCTCTTGTGTATAAATGTCTGGGATAAAATCGAAAACAGAATTGTCAAATATAAAGTATATAAATGTCTGTGTATATTAATAAGAAATGATGGAATGAAAATTATGTTTATTGTGCATTTTCTGTAATGTATTGTATGTGATCACTAAATAAGTGATTCAGGATGGAAAGTATTTTTTGTCATTGATTACGTCTTATTTTGGTGATTAATTGATTAGTTTAATAATTAATATCCCTGAATCTTGTTGAAATATTCACCCTACTTTTCCTGAAGCCCAATTTGACATTTTTTCAAGTGTCTTAATTTGTCTGACAAAGAAATCAAACCCCAAACATGCTGCCTTTTACTGCAAATGGAAACCAGGATTTATCTTATTCAGAGGCTGACAGCAATTTACGTGAGCACATTTTCTGAGGTGATCACTAAATTGAGCACGAAAGCCCGGCTTATACTGCAGGCTGGAGATTGTTACCTACCGAGCGGATTATCCTTGAGAAGTATTTCAAGGGATTTCTTCTCCTCCACCCCTCTGAAGCCCACCTTCTCATAATACGCAGACCGGAAGTTTCTCTGAGGGTCGTCAGCCATGATGAGACCTGAGCGATATTTCTAAACTGACAAAAATATGATCAGAACAGTGCTGACAATGACAGCGCCGTAATATCAACAGACTGTTTCAAACAGAAACGTGTGAGGAGAGTAAAATAAACAAATGTTAACTGACTCGGTCCTACCTTCAGCTTCCAGCTAGCTAAAACGTGACCCGGGACAACATAACGTTGGACACACAAACCAAAGAACTTAACGTTTGTTGTTCCGTAACGTCGCGCTGAACCAAGAGACAACCATGTGAGTCATTTGTCGCCAAAGACATTTAACTGGACGCCTCTGGAGCAATGCTGTTGTTAATTATCCATACATAAACAGGCGGTGCATTCCGCTACGTGCTAACCGTGGCTAATGGTGGCTGTCAAGAACTTCCGGTTGGAACTGTCAAAATAAAACCTTTCAGTAGCCTTGTATGTGTGCAAAAATACTCAATTTTGAATGCGTCGTACATAAATAAAATGATATCTTGTGATACACAACTTCATTTTAAGATGTCTTGTTATGTATTAGTTTTGGATGCTGAATAATTATGTAAAGCAATTTCAACTTACAAACCACTGTCCATGTAATTATACTGATAATAATTATAATAACCATCCTTCTTTTTATTACCTGCGAAATGAAAATAACTGTCTAAATTGTGACATTGTCATACTTTTTCAGTGTGTTGAAAATAACCCATATGTGCATAAATTTCACTGTTTTGGACTTGTCCCAAACCCAGACCTTTTGACATCCCCTCTATAATAAAGAAATAAAAATGCTAAATTCGTGAAAACTTTACTTTGCATTTCCTCATAACAACTTACAAAGACATTTTTCAAATTCATATAGTTTATATTTGTTCAATTTGCTATTTATTTATAGTTCTTATAGTTAATATCGCTGTCCCAATACATCTGCCATTACCATCACACTTAACATTTTAGAGAGCAATTAAGTTTACATTGTTGCATGCAAGATGCTCCAGAGATTCCCAGACATGAGGCAGAAGCCTGATTTTTAGATGCCCACATTTGTAAGTAATTTGATGTTTTATGCATCCTGATCTGAGAGTATGATTATTTGGCGTCATTACCAAACAAATTACTATTTGGGTATTTTATTTAATAAATAGGAATTTTCACTTTATTTACATATATTGTACATTGTATGATAGCTAACCAGTTATCTTAGCAAGTCTAAAACTTAGCCAACATTTTCTGCAAAGCAAGCAAGCACTCTGCTTGAAAGTAAATTTCAAGCAGTTTGCTTCTAGTGGAAAACTAAACATACAGAACTGTATACTTGTGTATGCTACAAGCTACTGTCATTTTAAGATGCACCAAAAATTCTTCAAGAATGTATATGTATGTATATGTATAAAATGTCTGTAGTGACTAGACTTAAAAAATTGTAAAATTGACTTGTAAAAAGTGATTGTCAATATTATTGGAATACGTTTTGTAATTTAATTAATGACAAATTACATCTCTATATGCTATAGATAGAGACACTTTTTCAACTACATTTTATATTCTAATGAAGTCAAAATTCATGTTATGGCCTGTTTCAAGAACTACTTAAACTGCAGAAGATTGCAGATTAAAAACCTTTTGATTCTATGTGAGACTGAGCACTAGTAAGAACAGTCATCAATTCTTGTGAGCAAATGCTTCGCTTTTATTGTGAGATACTGAGAGCCAGTTACAAAATTGTAAGCACTGAATTGCAACAAACCAATGGTTAAACACAGATTATGTAAAAAACAACAAAAAAAGTCATTAAAGCAATTATATGTAACCCAACCATTCACCCCCACCAAACATAGGCACACAGAATATTTTGATGCCAAAAAAATAAACAGTCAACCCTGTTTGTTTACAAAACAAGAAGGAAGCGCAGCATGTTTCAAGCTGATCAGACAGGTGCTTACTAGTGACACAAGTCGAGATTTTTTTATCCTTTATACAGCTTGCATGTTACCATTTAAAAGCTACATTTTATGAAGATTTCAGAAATATACTTGAAAACTATTCATGCAAAAGTTTAACCATAATTTCTAAAGCAATTTTAAAGACACCAACATAGAGTTATACCTTAAGATGTCATAGGTCAATTTTCATAAAACTTATCCTTAAAAAAAAAAAAAAACTTATGTGGTGGTCACCCACTCAAGCTTAAAGCATAACAACACCAAACTAAAATCTAAAACTTGAAAAGCATAAAAATGTAAAACATTAAACCTTGAATTTTTTCCACATCCATGAAAGAAATTTTTGTTATTTTAACACAACACATACTTTGCAAACACTGCACATGTTCAAATGAGCATCTGATACCTTTTCAAGAAAACAGCATCCATGCACAAGACATGACTTATTTGCTGGAGAATTCGATAAAGCTCGTCTGACCATAGGAAGTAGTTAATGAGCTGGGAGAGCCTAGATCCATGCTGCCCCGACGGGAGCCTCGTCGTGAGCCACTCCGAGAGTTTGTAGCGGATCCCGAAGTGGAGGAGGCATTATATGGACTGCTGATGCCTCTGGAAGACACAGTTGATGCCGGGAGCATCTTCACCCCAGTGCCCTTCTCAACCAGGCAGCTATCCAGAGCATCTTTGTAAGAGATCTTAAGCTTACTCTTGGGACAAGTCAGAATTTTTGCGTGGTGCCTTACATCTTGGAGTTTCTGGGCGGACCTCCCATCCAGCCAGCCCATTTTCAAAGCATCCTCTATTGATCTTCTGCAGCCCAGCTCTGGGTCATAAAGGCCTTTTGTTACATACTGGAACTCCATGAACCTCTGTCCTGCCTCATATGGCAACCACATCTCCTTCATGGCCTGAGCAACAGAAATCTTCTTCCTGGTTTTTACATCCTCAAAACCAAAATAGGCTTTCTGAGCAGGCTTTAGCTTGGAGATCATATCATCATTGATTATGCCCTGACGGGCAGCCTCTTGGATGCCCAGCCTTCGGCCATTTGAGGGATCGATTATTCCTCCAGTGCAAGCTTGAGCCTCCAAAAGTCTCTGGGCAGTGATGGAGTCAACTAGACCCCGCTCTAGAGCTTCTGTGATGGATATCTTCTCGAGAAGTTCTGTGTCGAAGATGGCACCCACAGGTTCCTGCTCACCCAGAGAATCAACAGGAGAGGCTACAGCGATAGAAACGCTGGATATGTGCTTAAGAGCATCAGATGAATTTCGTGCATCCCTGCTGTTTGTGCCACTTCGCTCCGTTATAGTAGTTCTTGTTGTTGTCATCTTGGCAAGAGTAGGCGATAAGGGTCTTGATATGAAAGATGTTGATGACGATGATGAAGATGTTATTGACAATGGAACTGAGCCTGCTGGTGGCCTTGAGGATAATTTTGATGATGAGAATGACCCATGTTTGGTCTTGCTAGTGATGATATCTGCAAATTCTGTAAGGGTGATAGCACGTGAACGATACTGTTCTAGAACCGATTGATCAATTACTCCCTTTTCAAGCAGCTCAGTAATGTCATACTGTCTTCCTGTCTTTTTGTCATTGATGAAAAACTGTACAGAACCATCTGGAGCTGTGATAGTGATCTCTTCCCACTCACATTCTTGTTCAGACAGCTCGATAAAGGTTTTGTAGTCGATATATCCTTTGTCATATGCTTCACGCACCGTCATCTCTTTATTAGTCTCGGGGTCCACAATTACCACTCTCCTCTTTCTCAGTGTTGACTCTGACTTTGACTTGTCATTGATAGACAAAAGGAGTAGGCCACTCTTCTTATCTGTGATGCACGATTTCTTGAGCCCTTTATATGTTAGGTTTTCCTCTGTGTTAGGGTCAAAGAAACCCTTAGTTTCAGCACTCTCACTAGATAGGATCCTGTTCATTTTTTCGTCTAAGTAACCTCTCTCGTAGGCCACGTTGATGTCAATACGATGGCTGTGTTCAGGATCAATGATGCCGCCACTAGCAATCTGGGCCTCTAGTAGGCGGATGCCATGACCCCTCTCAACTAAACCTTTTTCTATGGCCTGAAAGAGGGAGATCTTCTTGTTTGTACCAGGCAGTTTGTAACCATTCACAGCCTGCTCTGCTGATAGTAGCTTGTCCTTTAGCTCTGGCCCAAACAGTCTCTTATTATAGGCATCAGTGACAGTCAGATACTGGTTGTTGACAGGATCAACTATAAAACCTGAGGCAGCCTGGGCCTCCAGTAATTCCAGAGTTGTCCCTGGTCTTAATAGCCCATCTTTCATGGCCTCATAGATGGATAACACCTTGTCATTGGCCTCATCATAAACTCCTGCTATGCAGGTGGAGCCTCTCAGGTAGGGGCGCAATCGGTCTTCAATGTCCTGTTTTGTCAGACTGCCCTTGTTCAGTTGGTCTATATCAGACTGTTGCAGTAGGCTTGCATCCACCAAATCTGTGACTGAAACCTGGTCTCTGATCCCCTGGACAGTTAATTGTTTTTTAGGTTCAGGGAGAAGCAAAAGACCTGTGCTTGGATCAACTTTACATTTTCTTTTCAGAGACACATATGATGTTGTTTTTTGGGTGTCTGGATCCAGATAGCACCCGGGGGATTGATTCAGGGCCCGGTATAGCTCATTATCTATGAGTTTCTGATCCAAAGCAGTATCTCTGGGTAGAAATATACTAAGGTTTGGGTCCAAGATCCCCCCTACAGACTCTTGAGCCTGAAGTATGCGTAGAGCTGTGTCCTTGTCAATTAAGCCTCTCCTCATGGCCTGGCCTGCTGAGAGGAGCGTGGCAGTACTTGGGTCTCTGTAACCTACAACGGCCGCCTCAGCTGTAAGCAGCATTGACTCATCATCTTTATCCACTACTCCTCTGGCACATGCCTCTTTTACTGTCAATTTCTGATTAGTTCTGGGGTCAATGATGTAGCCTGTGGCTGCCTGTGCAGCAAGCAACATGTCTGCACTGCTAGAAGAGATTATTTTCTGTGTCTTTGCCTCTGCAAAGGACATTTTGGAAGGTCCACTTGCAACACCAGCAATTGACCCTGTCCCCTTCAGAAAGACCTTCTTATCAACAGACACTTCTGCAACTGTTTTCTCCCCTTTTTTCAGTTGGTTGAATGTTGTTTTGTCCAGGACCCCACAATCAAACAACTGCTGTGCTGAGACTGGCTTACGTACCCCATCAAAGAGGATTTTAGAAGGGTCCTGCCTCTCAGTGAGGGGCAAAAGTAGCAGACCTGTGTGTGGTTCTGTCTTGCATCTTCTTTTCAAAGCCCCATAGCTGACATTCTTGTCAGTGTCTGGGTCAAGGTAACAAGCAGGACTCTGGCTTAGAGCGTGATGGATGTTTTCATCCAAAAGGTTGCGTTTGATTGCTATATCTTTTGGGAGGAAAACACTGAGGTTGGGATCAAGAATGCCTCCCACTGACTCCTGGGCCTGCAGGAGGCCAAGTGCCGTCTTCTTGTCGATTAGTCCTTTCTTCATGGCCTCAAACACTGAGAGAGGCTTTGCTGTGGTACGATCTTTGTAGCCCACAGCAGCAGCCTCTGCTGCCAATAATCTGTCTCGATCCCTAATGTCCACTATTCCTTCAGCACATGCCTCCTCTACTGTCAGCTTCTGATTGTATTTGGGGTCAACAATGTGACCTGTGGCAGCCTGAGCTTCCATCAACAAATCTGCACAATTGTCAGAGAGGAGCATTTGTTTCTTGGCCTCTGACAAAGACATTTTGCCTTGACTCCCAGTAATCACCCCGGCAATGGGTCCACTACCCTTCAGGTTCACGTTTTTGTCTATGGTCACCTCTTGGACAGTTTTCTTTCCCTTTTCGAGATTTTTAAAAGTTTGTGCGTCAATGATGCCACAATCAAGCAACTGTTTGGCTGTGACAGGTTTCCTAACACCATCAAAGACAAGTTTGGAGGCATCTGTCTTCTCAGAGACTGGAAGAAACAGAAGGCCTGTGTGTAGCTCTACCTTACATCTTCTCTTCATTGCCATATAAGTTGCACCGTCTTCGCTTTCTGGGTCCAAGTAAAGCTTGGGCTTCCTATTTAAGGTGCGATATATGTCATCGTCAATTAAATCACGTTCCACAGCTGTATCTTTGGGAAGGAACACACTAAGTTCAGGATCTAAAATGCCTCCCACAGACTCCTGGGCTTGTAGAAGACGCAGTGTTGTGTTCTTGTCAAGGACGCCTTTTTTCATAGCATGAAATGCTGAGAGTGGTTTGCTTGTACCAGGATGCCTATATCCAACTGCTGCAGCCTCTGCTGCTAGCAACCTCTGCAAGTCCTCTCCATCAATTACACGTTCCTTATAGGCCTCATCGACTGTGAGCTTCTGATTGGTCCTTGGGTCAATGATGTGGCCTGTGGCAGCCTGAGCATCCAGTAGCAGATCAACGCAATCAGGTGGCAAGAGATTCTCTTTCTTGGCTTCAGTGAGACTCAGTTTGCTTAGGAGGCCGGAAGAGGATCCTGCACTTACTGGACCTTCAAGTACCACCCCAGCAATTGGGCCTGTCCCTTTTAGACTGACTTTTTTGTCAGCAGCCACTTCAGGGACAGTTTTATGCCCCTTTGCAAGCTGGCTAAATGTTGGCTTGTCCAACACGCCACAGTCAAGCAACTGGTTTGCTGTGACTGGTTTGCGGACTCCATCAAAAATCACACTGGAGGTGTCTAAAGTTGGGGTCTCTTTAGTAGCCTTCAAATCATTTTCCATGGTTTGTTTGACAATATTCAGCTCTTGCAGTTCTGTCTTGAGGGCTGACAGCTTACTTTTATATGTCTCCTCAAGCTCCTTCAGTTCCCTCATCAGTCTCTCTAACTCAGTTCTTAATTTATTTTTTTCCCTCTCAAGACGTTCCTTGTCTGTGTCACACTGCCTAATCAGGCTCTGTTGGCTTTCATATTGGCCCTTCCAGTAATCTAAATCCCTCTTCACCCTGTCGTTCTCCTCTTGTAGACGTTGTTTATTGCGAATCTCTGAATCTAGGGACAGTTTAATGCGACTAAGTTCATCCTCTAAAGTTTGCACACGATCTTTGTCCTTTCCTGACAACTGGATTTTCCGCAACAGCTCATCTCTTTCTGTTACAACCTCATTGTACTGAGACTGAATGGATTGCATCCTGGCTGTTATCTGCAGGGAAACAGAGGGAAAAAAAAGTAGAAAGACAGTGAGTTAGTTAATTGAAAAATTCTCATGTACAATATACCAAAAACTTTGAGCATGTTGCGTCACAGCATACAATCATATAATTAATGACAAATGTAAAAAAAAACAGCACAGTGCTAAACATTAAACTACTAAATAACTACTAAATAATAATCAAAACACATAAATGGCAAGCCTGCTTTAATAAATTGGCATTGTATTAAAAAAACTGCTAAAGTCCTTCAGAAAACAAGATAAAACATTGTCTTACAAGATTGGGAAGCAATACTGTATCTAAGCAAGAACATTACAGTGGCCAATTGCTTAAAAAAAATAAATAAATTATTCAGCTGAATAGAAATATTCCTCTGATTTTGCTTGTGAAACTTTCCCAATCCAGCAGACAAAAAGAAAAATCTATGCTGGCATTACAACAAGATTATGATGAGACAAACTATTTTAGTGTGCATTCTGTAAATCTGAACAGCACACATAGATAGATGAGTGCACGGACTGACTGACCAGTCTCAAACTGCAAGATGATGTGCAAGAAACTGTAGGTATTGGAAGTGCATACTAGTGGTGTTTTTACAAATTTACCAAATGTGTCCATCAAGGTGCAGCAGCAACATTTAATATAAAACAGCCCTGAGGATTGACAGTAGAGACGTCACCCACAATTCTGGACAGTTTCTTGGACAAAAGAAGACAAGGCACAAAAGTATGTAGAGCGAGGATGGAGGTAGGCAGAGGGTGAAAACGGAGTACTATAGATGCATGCAAGTAATTGACATGCAAGTTGATTCAAACACACACCTGTATGTGTTCAAATCAGAGTTAACACCAGGGCATCTACATGTATTCTAGCATGCAAGCAAAAGTTTGACTACACACAGTAACAGTGACTAGAGTGTTCCAAAGAAGGACTCTAACAAAGTTGAGAGCAGTCCAGGACTAAGTGCCAAACTTCCATGTACCTCCGAGGCCTGCTTTTGTATTTTCTCAGTCTCCAGCTTGAGTTTCTCCCTCTCAGAGGAGACTTCTGAGACCAGATTGCGGTACTCTGCGTTGCTGCGCTCACTGGCCTGCAACTGCAGCTGCATTGTGTTTATCTGGGAGGAGAGCTCGTCATCTCTTTCCAGTTTGGACTTCAAGAGCTCCTCATTATCACGTCGTGCTGTCCTCAGTTCCTCCTCCAGCCTCAGTCTCTCTTTGGTCTGGGTCTCTGCCATTACCTTCAGTCTTTGAAGCTCACCAATGGTCTCATTCAATGTTTTACTCTTCTCCTCCAAAGTTCTGTAAAGAGTCTCGTTCCGGACGTTTGACTCCTTGACTCGGTCCTGCTCCTGGAGTAGTTGTTTCTGCAGAGCCTTCAGTTCAGTGCTCAGCTGCGTGATCTTTTCAGCAGAGGTCTTGTTTTGTCTCAAACTACTTTCCAGCTCCTCTTGCAAACTGTGATGCTCTTCTTCACCTCTCTTTGCAAATGTGCTACTCTGTTCTAGTTTCTGGTGTAGTGCAGTGACAGTGCTTGTGTGTTCCTTCAAAGCCATCATGGACTTCTCCAGCTCTGCTTCTATCTGCTGTCTCCTGGCCACTTCCTCTTGGTTAGCCATCCTCAGATTCTCCACCTGGCTCTCTAGGCCATCTCTCACATCCTGAACATCTTTGATGCGCCCCTGTAATCTGCTCAGTTTTTCTTCTACTCTGCTTCGCTCCCTGCTCTCCCTCTCCACCTCTAAACGAAGCTTCTCCACCTCCTCTTTGCATTCCGTCAGCTGGGTCGCAGCAAACGACGAATCATTTAACTTCCCCTGCAGTTTGGCCAAAGTGTCCTCAAACACACTCTGTTCTTCCTCTGTGGTTTTTCTCCTGCGTGTTTCCTCCTCTAAACTATGTCTAATGTAGACCAGCTCCTCACTCTTCTCCTGCAGGGCCTTCATGGCCTCAGCAAGCTCTTCTCTATACTTGCTGCTTTCCTGGGCTCGCTGCTTCATTTGCTCCTCCACCTCACTTTCCAGCTCTCTCCGCTTGCGTCCTTCCTCTGTGATGACAGCACGCTGCCTGTAAGCTTCCTCTTCTGCCTTCTTTTTGTGTTCCTCAGCCTGGCTGAGAGAGACCCTCAGCCTCCTGAGTTCTTCCTCCAAACTCCTCCTGTCTGCCACCATCCTGTCATATTGCATCTGGAGTTCAGCTGTGTCCTCTTCCCTCTGGGCCGTCAGTCTCTGGATGTCTGTGCGACTGACGCACATCTGGGATTCGTAGCTCAGTTTTAATTCATTCATCTCTGCACTGCATTGGCTCCTTACCTTTGATATCTCCTTCTGCAGCTCCTTAGCCCTCGATGATTCCTCCTTCAACTGCTGCTGCAGCAGTTCAATCTCATGTTGCTTAGTGGCCACATTTTTCTCCAACTCCATCTTGGACCAGCTGACTGTCTCCAGCTCATTCTGCCTCTTCCTCAGCACTGACTCATACTCATTCTGCTGATGAGTGTAGCGCTCCTCTGCCAGCCTCCTCTTCCTCTTCTCTTCGTCAAGCAAGTAGGTAAGTCGTGAAACTTGTTCATTGAGGTCTGACAGCTGACTCTGAGTCGTGTCCAGGCTATCTTTTGATGCACTGCATTGCATCGCCGCATTTCGCTTCACCTCCTCAATGCACTGCAGCTGGCCCTGAGACTGGGACAGTTCCACCTGGTAGCGGGCGACAGCATCTTCCAGCGATTTATTTTTGGCGTTGCGGTCTTGAATATCCTCCCTCAGCTGCCTAAGCTGTTCCTCCAACAAGTCGATTCTGGTGTTACAAATCTGAAGGCAATACAGAGCAAATACATAATTATGTAATTATATAATGAAAACCCAACAATTCAGCAAGATGTATTTCAGTAATTGTTGTAATGGGTTAAATCTGGGTGACATGAAGCCACCCAAAATTCAAAGATTGCCCTGTGATTTTCTGGATAAAGATCAAAGATTATCCAGAGTTCAGTCTCCTTTTAGCTCTGTATTGGTGTCCACCAATTGTGGGGAAAAAATTTTGTTTTTGCTGATAAATCCCCCAACGCCTTTTAGTCTCTGTTTTGGAACAAAGCAACTTACCTTAAATTTACTTAAAATATTCTTTTAATTGAGTTGAACATCAACTGATCATTACAATGAAAAAGTAGTCCTGGGCGTGTTGTTGATAAGATGACATCACAAATATTATTTACTAAACTAAAGCAGAAACAGAAATACAAACAATACCTTGAGCTCCTCCATGTTTTTGAGCAACTCTCCCAAGTATTTGTAATAGTCACCAGACATAGTAAACAGCTCCATGTAGCGTGTCTGTAGTTGCACAGCCTGAACAGAGACAGAGCAAATTCAAGGATTAATTCATATATAACCTCTGTGAATTTTACAGATAGTCAATATCACTATGAAGTGCCTTTGGTGTCTCAGACTGACACAGCCATCATGGAAATGTAACACAATAATGAACGTCTGAGGTCTTATTATAAGTGGCCAAACATTTGCACACATATCAGTACATTTGATAAGTCTTATAAAATGTGTTTCCTTTATTTTATAAATTTTTTTTTCATTGGATGTACATGATTTTGGCATGTCCCACACACTGCTCTGCTGACTACAGTGTAATAAGTGGTTAAATTATACTATAAAAATTATATAAAAATATTTTTTTTTTACATAGTTTTATTGTCCACAATAAGTTATTTGATAAAACAAGTCATTTTGATCATGTATATTCTATTTTCATAATCATATTGAACATTTTGCATGTGTCCCTGAAATTGCTGTCCACTCTGTCATTATGGTTTAACTGCCCCTATAAGAAACCCACTGACGTTTTCAGTGACATCACTACGAGCATTTTGTCTTTCTTCAATGGAGGCTGAAGCAGTGGCTAGTTGCAGAGTAAGTATTTACACTTTCGGAATTTTCATCAAATTATGTGTGTACTTGGATGTTGTCAAGCTTAACATGTCAACTCTGTCATACGGAAATATCAATTGATAGAAAAACATCAGAACTTTGAAATATATTTGTACAATTATACAAATACATTTGTACAGTTTAGGCCACATGCTGATACTGTTAAACATATTACAACAGCTACTGCACACATTTTATAACAGTACATGCTATATGTAGTAAAATGGACAACATTGACAATTTTTTGGCGATATTGGTCTCAGAAAGCCTAGTTTGATAAGGCAAGCCTAGTTTACCAGGACTGCCAATTAAAGTGTACAAGGGAACATTTTGAATTGTCTTTTTCAAGGAATGAGATCAAAAGGAGCTGAGATAGCAAGGGGATATCGGGAACGTTGTTGCTGACCCAGATAGAAGAAGAAAGTACCCTGAGAAAGAAAGGGACAAATGGAAAAAAGACAGAGAGACTGGAAAGAAGAAGGGTGTCACTGACCTCGACGAGAGAGCGAAGAGGGCAAAAAGAAAGAAATGGAGAGAGGCAAAAAGTCAAGCCAGAGCCAGAAACAGGACCAGTGCTTTGCTACACTCAGAGACACCACCCAACTCCCCTGCAGCAGCTGAAACTCCTGAAATTCAGCGTGAGCCAGGGCCGTCCAGGTTAGATCATTGGAAGTTAAGATTTATTTGAAGGACAATTATCAACTGTTTATGTCCCCATAAATTGACATATTGATAACTAACTTGCTAAAATCTTACTAAAAATCCTTACAAATATTTTTTTTTTCAGGCAACGGTGTCAAGGGGAAAGCATTCGAAGGAGTTCGAAGAGAAAACTGAAAAACCAGATTGAAATATTGGAGGCACAGCTTGCAAAAGAGAAAATTATAATTAAACTGAAAATGATAAGAAGAGGTACCATCGGGCCAAGAAAGAAAGTGCATCCAAATCACCACTTCAGTCAATGCTTTGTAGGTACGTCAAAAAGTGAATTCACCCATCAAAAGAGCTCTTCATTTCCATACGCACATGAGTGAAGATATTAGAAGAAAATATGAAGATGCAAAAACAAAACAGAGAGAAGCAGCTGATAGCAAAAGTGGTCAGTGGAAACATGGTACAAGAACAAGCTCCAAAAGCATGCCCAGACTGCTTTTGGCTGCTCTAAGAGAGCAAAGTGGATCTGTGGATCTGACCTACCATCATTTTTTCATAATTTCCTTGCATTTATGGGGCCATTCAATGACATATCACAGCGTGTCCACCCTGTGATGTCACTGTCCACCCTGTTATTTTCATATTCAATCAAAATAAACAATTTTTTTTCACAAGTTAGCACAATCTTTTGTGTGATTCCTTTTACTCTGCTTTGAAATTGTCCATGACAGGGTTAACATATTTTGCTGTTTGCATGTAAATTATCTGCTTGCAGTTAATTTGTAAAAAGTGTGGGAGCTTGACCAATGTGCATTTCTAACAGCATAACATCTACTTGATACAATGAATATGAAGTTCAATGGAAAATCTCAGCGTTTTTTGGGGGGGAAATGGGGAAGTCTCAAAGGCACCTTATGGTGATATTGACTCAGATAAATAGAGATGGCACTGCTCTCTTCACAAACCCCTCCTTCAACCCACAAGACTAAAATATGAAACTTTTCTTTCAGTAACTGCTGGGTAACGGTGGGTTTTTACTGGTTTTACTGGAGCACAGCTACCTCTTGATTTAGATCCATCGCTGGCGACCGCAGCATTGTCCTTTTGATAGGAATGTTGAGCAAAGTCTCTAACCCAGATGTGTAAGAGGCAAGGTCTGTTTCATAGTCCTTTGAATAAACACAATCATTAATGTAGGAAGAAACAGAAGAAACAGTCCATATTGTTCAATATAAGCTTCCTTACCTTGATACTGTGCATGCAGGCCTCGTTGTCCTTCAACACACTGTCCAATGTGTCCCTCCTTGCTTTGATTTCTGCATTCAGGGCCTTTAAAAACAACAATGTTAAGTTGTCAAATGTCTATTGACAGTGACGATGGGCCCACAACACAGTGAGTAAGTTAATCAGGCAGAAGACCTTTTGGTTGTTGATGTTGTCTTTTAGTGCTTGAATGTTGTCTATCTTTGTGGTCTGCAGGGCTTCCTGTTTTTGCCGTGTGGCATCAATCCATTCGTTGAGGGAGGAGCTGGTCTGCTTGTAGTGTTCCAGCTGAGGCAGATACAGCTGCAGATCCTGGAGCCTGAGCAAAACATCATAGTTTTTGTCCACACATGAGAATTCATTAGATGACATTTATTAAGCATGACCTCCAGAGCCTGAAATTTGATTTTGTGAAGCTAGACTCTGATGCATATGTGTACAGTAGATATTTATTATTATCAGAGATAAATCAGAGATTGACGTGCTGACGACAAAGAAGAAAGCAATGCCATCCTGATCTATGCAGGTTCTCAGGTTGGCAGTATAGTGAGTTACTGGTAAAAATAAGAGAAACATACCTGGTGTCAATCTGTCCCTGGATCCGTCTCCAGCGGTCAGACAGCAGTCCCACCTGCTCTGTGTATTTCGACAGCATAATGTCACACTGGTGGAAATCTCCTCCCATCTGGCAGCTCCAGTGACTCGCCTTAAGCAATTCTGCATCCACGGAGGCCATAACTTCCTGCTTCTGTTGCAGCTCTGCTTTAATATTCTACACATCAAAAACACGTGGAACAGCAGTTAAAAGGCTCATATCACAAAGAGACGTTGCTCAGTAAGTGGATTCATAGCATGAAGCAGTCACAACGAAGAACTCCCCATCCTTCTCTAAAGCTTTTATAAGTCATTAGGGCATGTGTTAACATGCACTGGTAATCATTCTGCAGCTTGGCATCTGCAAAGCTGAGTGGTCAAGGAGCAAGGGCAAGACCGAGACAGTTTTCTTTGTATCTTTTCTCTAAAATTGATAATAATTTTGGAATTACTACTGCAGCGGAATAAAATTTTAGGAGGACCTGTAGGAAAATTCTAAATATCTGAAAGTACCTCCAAGGTCAACATATAATCCTTCACTTCACTCAGTGATAGCGAGGTGGTCTCCTTCTCTGTCAGTCTCGCTTCGTGAACTTTCACTAGGTCCTCAGCTCGTGCCACACTCTCCAGCATGTCCTTTAGAGCCCGCAGCCTGATATTGACAAAAAGATGAAGTCATGACACAAAGATTTCTTCTTTTTTTTTTTGTCTGAAATGTGGATGAATATCTACCCGAATAATGTTGCTGGACAAGACAACTTTGATCAAAGTTGTTAAAAGTATGTTCCAACAATCAGAGCATCACCTTTACAATTTTTTTATATACCTAAGAACTTGTATTTATTTTTTTATTGTCTGTTTAACTTATAAAATAAATGGTCAGCTCTCAACTATGGCTCCTCTTAAAGATAAATAGATAAAAAGACAGAGTTTTAGTAGTGTTCACGTCAAGAATGAAAAGACACAGCTTGAACTGCATATTGTGTGCAAACTTGTATGCATGTATTTTAAATAAACACAGTTTGAGTATTTAGCATCGTACCTCTCCAGATAAGCTGAAGAGCTGCTCTCCAGACTACCCAGTCTTTGGTTGAAGATTTCGACCTCACTGCGGAGGAACTGGGCTTTATCTACATCATTCATACCGTCCAGCTCCTTAAGGACACTTTGGCTCAGGTGCAAGTACTCCTGCTGCATGGAGTCTATGTCATGTTGCACTGCCTAGAAGAAAAGGTTGACACAAGTTTAGTTACTGAGTTACTGAAATTAATATGGATACAGGTATCGGATGTGTTTTTAATGCTGCATGCTTTTCTGTTTTTTCTAGTATTTCTGTATATCTACCTCAATCTGATTGATCCGGAGGCCACATTCGTGCACCCCATCATCGCCGAGGCAGATATGAATGTACTGATTCAGCAATCTCTCAGCAGCCTCCAGCCTTAGTCTGAGTGAGTGAAGCTCTGATAGACTTTGTGACGAAGACATCGTCGTCTTCTTCTTGCCCCCCTCCATCTTTTTCACTTCCTTCCTGCTCACGTGCCCTTTCTTCGCCTCAACTTTTTTCTCCATCAGTTTTCTCTGCTCAGCTTGCTGCCGTTCTTCTTCGTACCTCTTGGCCTCCACCTCAGCCTCCGCCTTGGCCTTGGACTCGGCAACAGTTTGTTGTTCCTGTTGCTGTATTATGATCACATGCGGCTGTTGCTGCTGTATCTCTATTTGACTCTGATGTGCGACTGTAGGTAGACACAAATTATGATTTTAGACTGATGAGGCTATGAGGAGTCTTTGAACCAACTTTGTTGGTAAAAAAAAAAAAAGTACAAATAATTCTTGACCTTTTGATGTTACTCCACAGGCTTCATATGTACCAAAAAACAAAAAAAAATGTACACAGTATTTTGTAATACTAACTGTAAGTAGGCAGCTGCACCACCATCTGTTCGTAGTAAGCCTGAGCGCCGTTGTATTGGTTCTCAATGCTTCGCTTGTCATCGTCGGCAAACATCTGGGAGCCTTGGCTGTTCAGTTTGAACTCCTCATAGTGAGTCTCCAGGTTCTTCATAATTTGGCGATACTCTTCAGGATGCATCTTGGCCAGCTGAACACACAAGCATAAACATTATGTCTGACTCTTTCAAAAACATCAGAAACTGCCCTGTTTCACCATCAGATCAATATAAGTAACAGAACTTCAACCCAAACAATCCAATAACACTCATTACAACAGTACTAATGATTCAATTGAAGTGTAACATATTGTGGGGTTCGGTGTACGGTTTAATCGGAGTGGTCCAATTCTGCTTCAGTCTGTTGTATCACCTCAGGTTGTCTTTTAACTGCAGTTGTTTTACAAAAGTAAAATGTGTCACAACAAAAAATGTGCACTTTTTTTAATCATTGAAAATAAAAACATAAAAAAGCTATTGCATTATATCACAGTTGTCCTTAATATCAGTTCCAGTTTGGCTGCCTATGGTAATAACTTCCAACTTAAAGTGGTTTCAACATGAAATAGGTCGCTATGTGATTTAACCAGGGCGTTGCGCAGAAATGATTAGATGCGTCTAATGAGGCAGACTCCCCTATAATGGTAAGATCTGGAAAACCTATATTGTGTTTTATAACTTGCATGTAAATAACTTCATAGACTTACTGAGGTAAGTCTGTGTGCTACATTTAACATTAGATGGTGCTGAATTGTCTAGTGTAGTCTAGTCTCGTGTTTTGCTATCTTACACTTTCTATACAGGGAATATGATAACCTGAAACCTCTTTCGCTCCCTCACACAACATAGAATGAGTTGCCACTCACCATGGAGATGGTGAGGGACCTGATTTGCTTGATGTCCAGCAGACAGTATTGCCAGGCAATAAGGCTCTTCACATTAATGTACAGTTGATTCCAGATGGACAGGATGGACTCGTAGTATAGCTCATTCCTGCAGATAAAATATTAACCTTTACTTAGAGTAATAAAATCTTATTTCCAGCAAAGAACTGAGTGTGCACAAGTCTAATTTCTCCTTTGACTCCACAAATAAACAATTGTGCATCTCACTTGTTGGCGATGCTTATGCTGAGTGGGTTGGGTGGTGGTATGATCAGACATACAGATGGCACCAACATATCCAGTCCTCCAGGACCAGTCACCTCCCACTTGCTGCGTTGGCTGTTGTCCTTCAGGATGGCCTCATTGTCCTTATGGATCACTTTCTGTAAAGGGAAAAAAATGAATCACATACAGTTGCATCTGACAGGATGTGACAGGATTTTGTTTCCCTGTAGATTAAACTCTGATACACAAACAAGAGGAAATCCACCTGGTCCTGTTTGAAGTCACACAGAGCTTTGACTATGACGGTGTTGCTGCTCTTCTCCTCTGGGTTTCTGGGTTTTAGTCTCACAATACTCTTTGACTTGTTGACCAGATGTTGAACCTGCCTCTTGTTTTCTAGAATCTTCTCTTTCTCCCTCTGGAGACAAAAAAAAAAAAAAACTGTGGCTCATTAAAGGTTATAAAAATAGAGCAAGGAATAAAAGTGTAAAGAATAAAAAAGATGCTATAAAGAAATACAAAAATAATCCTTGAATATTCAACAATAATTGTCTTGGACTTATGAATTCAGAACGAATAACAATTGTGCCCATCTCTCTTCATAAATCAATGGGAGTCATGCAGAATGAGCTCTTAGAATACCAGAGCTGTGCGTGAAATTCTTTGTGGCATATTCCAGCCTTCAGCATTGAAAGCAGTGAAAGCAATAAATAATCATTACGTCATTGTCATTATCAGTGACTCTGCAACAGATTTGTTGACTTATTGCCTTTTAGTACTACATCACTCCAGCAGTCATGTGTAAAGCCCAGCTGGTCATACCTCCAGACCCCTGAGTAGATCCAGGAGGTTCTCCAGAGACGTTTCCTTGTCACAGGTGAACTTCTTACGAACACTCTCATGCTGCTTTGTCAGGTTGTTGTACGTCTCATTTGACTCTTTAAAGAACTACATAACACATACCAAGTCAGAACACATAGGAAATTAAATAGGTTATTATTTATAACCACATTATCCCAGGCTGAAATATAACAAAACCTGAATTAAGACATTTAGACTAACATCATTATCAAATATAATAAGAAATAAGAGGTAGCGGTTTAATCCCCAGGCTTTGGGCCTTTCTGTGTTGTTGCATGTTCTCCCCGTGCTTGCGTCTCCACGGGTTACTCCAGTTCCCTTCCACGGTCCAAAGTCCTGCATCTCTAGGTAAATTGACTCTAAATTGTCTGTAGGTCTGAGTGTGAGTGTGAGTGCTTTTTGGTCTCTGTCTGTCTCTGTGTGTTGGCCCAGTGATGGGCGGGCGAGCTGTCCAGGGTGTACCCTGCCCTCGCCCAGTTTGAGCTGGGATTAGCTCCAGATCCCCCTGCGACCCGGAAATAGAGCGAACCCATAGCTGTGGCTGCTGGAGACCACCACATGGTAAATTCACTGACCACAACAGATAAGAACAGACAGTGAAGAATTGATCACATCATTGGTTCTTGTTCTATCAATTAACACCACATACAAGTGAGGGAGAGAACTGAGGGTTAGAGGAAAGAACACAGAACAAATCGCTCAAGATTTGACACAAAGGATCAAAGATGTTTACACGCTAATATCAGTTTAAAGTATGCACAACTACATTAGGGATGTAGATTGCCTACTCTGAACTTTTTTAGCTGCAGAAAATAACATGAACAGAAAACAATGACAGATATTGCGTTGTTTTGCAGAATTCTCCTTCACAACAGCTCATGTTTTGTATCCTTTGCTGTCACCACGAAAGAAGCTGATGCTGATTAGTCTCAGTCAGGATGTGACTACGGGTGTCTAAGTCATCCTTTCAGATGGTATTTGTTTCTTTCTCAATCAAAACCGCTGAGTTTCAAAACTAAAACAAGTCTGGACACCACTTCTGGACTAAATGTAGGAAAACTAAATAGCACTAATGTGCATATTGCCTGTAACATGAAGCTTAATATTGAGCAGTTTGATGCAAAAATAATACTGTAGTGAAGACTGACTGGAAACAAGACAAGCGCTGCAGAGTGAGTCAAAACAGTGAGATTATGGACCATGATGCCAAAACAGAAGCTGAAAGGCACTGATTAGCTTTATAGTGCAGAGGCCCCATACTCATTCCCTTTATATGATTTAAATTACACGTAACAAACCCATTGTTGCCTATGCAAAAATATTGATCAGATCAGCTTTAAGTTGTGTGTTTTGTCACTATACCTGATTGTAAGCCGCATTTTCCTTCAGATGAACATCAATGCATTTTGTGATCTGAAGGAGCCAACTCCACTGAGTCTGCAGGGTGTCTTGATAAGCCTGCAAGAAATTAGAAGTGGGGGAAATGATCAAAATAAGCAAGGCTCCTACTGGGACATGTAAAAATGCATGTAATCAGGGGTTATTGTAGTATCCATAGATGAACGCAAGCTCAGTCCACACCTTGATCTTGTCTGAGGCTGGGTGGCCATTCTTCAGGAGCGTATCCACTTTGGCTTTCAGTTTGTTCAGGTCTACTTCTTTGTCCTCCAGGGCACTCATCAGTTTCTGTTGTATAAGAATCAATCAGTGGGAAGAAGCTGAAGGAGCACTCTGCAGTTTCACTCCAATTAGAAGACAGCTGCCAAAAATCTAATCTACCACACATGATTGCTTCCATATGAGATGTACATTAACTTCATCAAAAGGCATTAGTGCCATTTAAGCCCAGAGGACTTAATTCTGTGTGTGTTTTACTAACTGAGTAGCTCTCCTGCTTCTTGGGGATGTACTGGTCAATGTTCTTGTCTCCCCAGTCGAACACCAGCTCTTCCTCCTCCCTATCATTCACCCACATAATCTCTTTGGAGATTTCCAGAATGATGGCCTGGAGTTCTTGCAGTTGTTCCTTCCGAGTAAATGACAATTGCTGGAAGAGAAAGAAAGTTTAGATGCAAAGCCAACAGTTAAGTTTAAGAACAGGCAACAATTTCTTTCCCTTCACCTGCAGACTGTCCCACTCCTGCTCCAGACCGTGAAGATTTCCTTTGTCTCCTTTCTTAAACTGTGGGAAGAGAGTTGTGCTAATTGGGTGAAAGGCTGCTTAACATGTTACTTATAACAGTACAGAAGAACATGAACAAAAATCCCTTATAATACAATCACCTATTTATCACCTTTAAAAATGCAGCAAGCTAAATATAAGGTGAATTTGTATGGGCCCCGAAAAGAATTGTAAAGATGCCACTTAACACACAAAAAGTTTAATTAAAAAAATTCAATTTAAAAATTAACTTTCCCTTTATTTCAGATAACACCTAGTCACATTATTATTGTATTAACGCCATCATTCATAATAGATTCAGTTACCATTAACTTAAAATGAAATTAAATCCAGGTCCTCTCCAGAGAGACTTGTGTTAAACTAATCCTCTCCAAAGTAATTAGTTTTAATTTACGTTCCTCAGCAGAAGGCTTGTGTTGACAAACTGGAGTGAAATTGGGAACAAATGATTTGCATTTGGTACAGATGCAACATATTTTCACTTGGCTTGATTTTTCACATTGTCGTTATTTATTGCCTCAAAAACTGCTGCACTTGCTGACACATGGTGCAGATTTACTACAATGCAATCATACATTTCATTGTATATTGTGTATGATGACAATAAAAGCATTTTAATTTTAATGTGTGTGCAGTGATGATGAACTAATTTAGGGGCACTGCTGTTGCCCTACAATGTGAAGGTTGCAGGTTCGGTTCCCAGCTTGGGGCTTTTCTGTGTGGAGTTTGCATGTTTTCCCCATGCCTGTGTGGGTTTCCTCTGGCTCCCACTGTCCAAAGACATCATGTTTGATTGGTGACTAAACTGTCCGTAGGTCTGAGTGTGAGTGTGAGTGGTTGTTGGTCTCTGTCTGTCTCTGTGTGTTGGCCCTGTGATGTACTGGCAACCCCGCCTTCGCCCAGTGTGAGCTGGGATTGGCGCCAGCAACCCGGAAACAGATGAGCAGTAGAAAACGAATGAATGAATGAACTAATCAAGAGGAGCATGCACACTTGAGATTATTTTAAATTGTCAGATACACAATGTATAAAACATAGAGGATTATTGAGACTACATCTTATAATAATATATAATGTTTCCATGCAGCAGCAGTAATGAAAATGTGATTAGGCCCAGTGAGAGCAGACTGAGCCTACCAGATCATCCCTGGCTCGGTCCACCTCCAGGCTCCTCTGGATTGAGCTGTGAAACCTCTGATGGTTGTGGAGCTGCTGCTCAATAGCTGCAGGATCTTCTCCCCAGGGAGCAGTTTCAATCAGACGCTGAAGCACCAAAAGGAGAAAAAAAAGGAAAGGAATGCACTTAAGAACACCAGCAGGGGGAAGCAAATACACAGGTTTTCTCCTCATCATGACTATGCCAGAGAAAATAGGTCCATTCCAGATCTTTGTCCATTGGTCCCTTGTATTAGTCAGGCCATGATAGATGTATTTTTGCATCGGGTTTTTCTGCTGCCACATCAGTCAGCAGAGGAATGCTTTCATGTCTGCACAGTATTCTGCTTTACTGAGGTCTTTCACACACTGCTCTGGCAAGGGGATCGAAAAAAATGTTACACATTTTCTTTTTGCTGTCTGTTTGATGTCCAATATATAAATATATAAACAGTTATTATAAATATATAAAAACTCTTCATTAAAATCTTTAATATCAAACTGTATACCTGAAGACATTTTTAATCTGTGCCTCGTACCTTCTTGCCCTGTTTAGCTTCATTACAAACTCTTTGTTTTCAATACTGTTGTTAATAGTCAGCAGTGTATTTACCACAGTACATCAGAAATTTGACATTTTAATTGAGTAAAAGCAGCCAAACCACAAAATAAGCAGTGTAAGTCCTAAATTCTACACTTTGTATGAAAGTATAAGCATCAAAATTTTATTTGAAAAATAAAAATTGAAAACAAATTTTCTTGTCAAGCAGAGTAGTTTCTGTCAGAGTAATATATATTATATTATCATATCAAAATTATTAATGTCCTGGTGATTTCACTGCTGCAACATACTGCATAAAAGATAAATAAAATAAACCCTGTCTTATTTACAAAGTAACTAAAAGGACCAAATAAGGGTTGTAAAGTGCAAAGTAAAATATCTGCATCTCAAATGTTGTGCGGTTTCAATCATAAACTATAAAAAAGCAAAAAAAGGAAATGCTTATCTAAGTACTGTACAGTAGAGTATTTCATTTGACTTCACCGTTATATACAATCCTTCACTTAGTGTATTTTTGACCTTTGATCACAGAATTGATTAGTGGCCACTTCATCGAGGCGCTAGATGAGGATTCATATTATAATTAAGTTAAATTACATAAAGATGGATGTAGCCTCTGTAACATTAACTACAGGTCTCTTAGGAGCTGCTCTGAGACTCAAGGTGAGCAGCTGGGCTCCACCAAATTCCCAGCCAATCCAAAAGTAGGCAAAGAGAAGAAATATCTGTGCATGTTGAGACTTTGGTGCATAACCTTTGTGGCAAGTATACGCTTGCCAAATTTTCTTTCAAAGCAGCCACACCCAAAATAGGTCAGAATTTTAAACTTAAGTGAAATGTAAACAGGTGAGTTAAATAGAAATTCACACCCCTTGCAGTCTTCATGAAGGAGGGAATCATATATAGCATATAGAAAACAGTTTTTTATGCCGGCCTGTAAGCAACAAAAAGTTTCTGCTGTAAAGTCGGGCATTTTAACAAAGGAGTCTCTGTGGGACTGACTCCCATGTTGGAGCCAGACACTAATGGTCATTAAAGGAACTGCAATGTCTGCTTCATTTTTCAGCCTCAGACAAGTGCAGTTGCATGCATGAGTGTCTGTACACAGACCTTCTGCTGAGAAATCCAGCCCAAAGCATCATGATAGCTCCTTCCAGGTTCCTCCCAGCCTCCAGAGCTCCCTCTTGTGCTCCTCCTCCTCTGCATGCTGCCAGAGATGGCCATTTGGACGCCGTTCGCCTGTTCTTTACATATCTCCAAACTGCAGGTTGAAAGAAACAAAGGAGGAAATCGGTGATGTTTACTGGAATGTACGGCGTACACTCTCAGCTTCAGAGAGAACACATGGACAGATGGATGAAGAAAAACAAGAGCAAATGAGGTTGTTTCCTTACGTCTTGACTACGTTGTCGTTCGGCTGCCCCATTTGCTTCAGGTCAATTGCACAGCTCTTCAGCTGCTCGATCGTGTCTTTGGCCATCATCATGTACTGCTCTGCCTCAGCATGAGAACTGCCCTGGGAGACACAAGCACAACATGTAGAGATCAGCACAAGCCCCCTACGACGAGATGCATGTACAAATTAACATTCACCTTAACTTCAGTCCCTTCATTATAGCAACGCCAAGGGAAATCTTTATTTTTAATTATTTGTTTTAGTTAGGGTGCTGGTTAAGGTGAAAAAGAACATGACTGAGTGAGATATGATATATGATCCTTCCAACTGCTTTGGCTTGATGAGACCCTGTCTTCCCACTGGTATGCAGAATTTATGGTTTTTGGTTTCTGTTTTATCAGCACACATCATTTTCAAATTTCATGCAATAAAATAAACTCTGCTCGTGTTTTTACCTGTTGCTGTCTTTAGCAAGTGCACATTTACTTTTAGCACTTTTCATTTACACTGAATTAGTTGGTAGTTTTCTCTGCATGTTTAAAGCCGTGCAGAAGAAACACCATCAAACTGGATGAATGCAAGACTTTTGAAAAAAAAAAAATAGAAGTGATATTCAGATTTCGCACATTTCATTCACAGGCAATCGTAAGGAGAAGTCAATGCCAAACAAGTCAACAATACAGGGAAAGAAATCACACACCCACTTCACCTATGCAATGGGGGCGGGAGGGGGGGTGGAGGGGATGCACTTACCGCGAAAACAAAATAAATCACAATAAATTGCTCAAATTAGGGCAGAGATGTGTGTGTGTGGGCGGGTGAAATCATATTTGATAAAGCGCCAGTGACAATATTTTTAATGCTTTCATTACTGTATTCAAACATCAAACTTGATGAACAGCCAGCTCTCATTTCTATCTTTCTTTCTGTCTGTTTTCTCCCAACACAGGAGAAGCTGCAACACGATCCTTTACATTTTCCAGTCAAATCAAAATGTTCTGGATGACCCTGACAGGTTTTCACTTGCACTGCAGAGGGAGAAACAGACACAGCACAACTATATAAATTATGACTCACAGTCTGAAGGGCGTAATCAGCTTTCTTCAGGTACTCCTGGCACTGGGCGTGCAGGATCATTGCCTTTTGGTGGATGGAGCTGATGCCGCTGGAACCACTGCAGAGATCAGCAGAGTAAACTCATCACCTTGATATCGTTACCGTAATTCTCTTAGTCTGACATATTTCCAGACATTACCGACATTAAACCACAGTTTGGACCAGTTTTTCCCAACCTTTCAGATGACCTGAGCCTTAAGATTATCCTCAACCCTTTTACATAGAGGTTTTCCCTCATCAGACTTTTTCATCAGTGTCAGTATCATTCGTGACCTCAAAAGTTAAACTATGTTTTTTTTTATTTCTTATCAATTTAATCATCTGACAGTTGAATATTTAATAAACTTTTTGATTATGAGCCACTGCTTTGGTACACACCTTCCAAATATAAAATATATAAAACAAAATTTCCCATCGAACAACACATAGTTACACTGTAATAATGCTTAAAAGAGGCTACAAGCACAGCTGACACAATAAACTCTTAATTTTGTGACCTTTTAACAAAAAGTCTTTAGATTAGATAAAAAAAAGTATTTTATTACATATTATTTCAATTGTAGGATTCATGAGCACATTCTTTCTTAGTAACTTCCGTGAACCGTATTTTTGATTTTTAGACTATCATTTGAAAATGTCTGTACTGCATACAAGACCTGGTTTGTATACATTTCTGGTATTTTGCTCGTGTGATTTCACATAAACTGGAAGCAGAAATAAAGTATGGCAACGATATAATTTCCTTCATCAACAACAACTACAGAATTGGCACTCTAGATTTCAGAGAATGAACAGGAAGTGATTGCTTTTCTTTGCTGCATTTGTTGATGCAGCTCTGCTCTACCTCATTGCAAGATTTTTCTTTTGAAAAACCCCAGAACGTGTAGTTTTTCCACCTTTTACCATTTCACGGGAACTGATTACTGTGGCTCTGTCATTACTCTGTCAAGCAGCCACATGATTAAACTTGAAGTAGAGATGAAAGCCTTCATGTCAAACAACCTGTTTTCATGTCGGCCAGCTCTCTCTCACTCTCTGTGCCCTTTCTATAAGCATAATGGTGACATTATCCATGTGTGAGGAGGATCCCTGGAACAAAGAGTTAACCTGCTGCCGCAGAGGGCACTCCACACTTTATCATGAGCTATAAAGTGAGCATTTTCTCCAGACAGGCAGGCTGCTTGCAGAGAAAACCCAGATTCTTGAGTATTAAAATCTGCTAAATGCAGCAGATATAAGCCATGATTAAGACATTATTTACAGAGAAGCTATGTTTCAATATTACTGAGTATTATCAGTTATCCAAGTTAAAGGTAAGTAATGTTGCTATTCCTTCAAACAAATAATGAGTGCAAATACACACACACACACGCACACACACACTTTTGCAAAAGCCGTGTCAACTCCGTTGAACGGATGTAAAAATCCAGAGATCAGAGATGTGACAGTTGCAGAAGAAAAGCATTTCCCTGTAATTGTCTTCCCTACCAACTCTGACATGCAAGTGCTTGGTGAAGTCAGAAAATGCAAAAGCTTTTTGGGCTTTGTAGCAATTTTGTCTGCAGGGCGAAATTGAACACAGAGTAAGAAACACCGCGGCTTGGCGGGGGGTGAGCCACAGGTTTGGGAGACAAAGGCGCACATGGAAACGAAATAAAAAATTAGTTCATACCTCATTCCGCCTTTCGTCATTCCGCCTCCCCCGCCGGAGGTAATTACGGCTGGCATACAGCTAGTCATTCCCCCTCCAATGCCGCCTCCTTTGATGGACTTTGTGTAGGTGAAGGTTCGGTATCCGTCCATGTGCTGGTCGTATCCATTCCCTCCTCCATGGAAGCCATCGCTCCGTGCGTAATTGAAGGACCCCAGGCCGGTCAAGTCGCCTTTGGAGCCGGCCCTGCGTTCCACGTTCAGGCCGTGCTGGGATCCGTAGAAACTCATGATGCCTGCAAAACTGTGGAAGTTACCGGGCTGCTGTCTCCACCTGTCTGCACCCGGCCCCTGAGGTGCAGACTGCAACAATCTGCAAACTGAGGCTTGTTTTTGGAAGCGAGGGGCCACACCTCTCTGTCTCTCCTCAACCTGCTGAGCCAAAAAC
The DNA here is from genome assembly GCF_900963305.1 of Echeneis naucrates. Classification (NCBI taxonomy): domain Eukaryota; kingdom Metazoa; phylum Chordata; class Actinopteri; order Carangiformes; family Echeneidae; genus Echeneis; species Echeneis naucrates. Next base: position 22,525,006 of record NC_042514.1, read on the forward strand.
CACTCCCTCCAAACTCAGCAACAGCCGCTGTTTCTATGTGGGTGTGAGATGTTGTTCTATCTATAGTGGGTTTAATGTGTCTTTGAGACCAATGAGGGGAGAAAGAAATGTTGAAGAGAAAACATCTTGCAAATTTTGTCATACTTGTGGACTGTGAGGACCCTTTAGAAACGTAATGACTTAGGAAAGTAAAGCCAGTTCAAGAAAATAAAGGCCACTTCTGGAAAGTCAGGACGCTGTTTTGTTGCCACTTTGAAAAATGAGGACATTTTCGGACAGTCATGATTGATAATATTATCAAGAAGTAGGAGTAATCACATGAAGGGTATTTTGGACAACGTAACATTTTAAAAGGTGAAATGTTTTCGAAAGATTTGAAGTATGATTTGATATACTGGAGACATTTCTAAAATTATGTAAATGTAAAGATGTGTCAAATAACTATTTTAGTGTTTCGACTTGCTTTTAGATTTCAAAGGTACAGAAGTAGAAATCTGTGCTATACTTTGCCAGTATAGAAAATATTTTGATTATTTAAAATATAAATTAGGAATACCTGCACCATATAAAATGCATGTATACATACAGTGTTTATGGAATTTGGGTAGTAAAATATTTCCTCTCAATATATTACATTGAGAGGAAATACCTGTTTAAAATTTTTTATTTTTATTTTAAAAACATGTTTCACAATGCACAAATTTATTACAATTTCCTATTAAATGCTTTCCTACATAATGACTTCACATCTGCAGCATTGAGCAGACTCTGGGCTGACAGCTTGAAGGGCATGTGCTGCAGAAACCCAGTAACGGCGCCAGAAATTCTTCATTTACGGAGGGTGTTGCTTGGCCCGCTACTGCAGCTGCTGAGGAGTGAGGAGAAGATGGTGAAGCTCGCTGGACGCGTTTTAAAGACTTAACGGCGCATCACTGTAAGCAGGATGAACCTCTGGAGATAAAATGAGCTCTCTATGCAAGTATTGTGTGGTGTGCGCTCTCATCCACGGCCGATATGTTCACTACACGGCCACAGCCGCTCGGTGTCTGTTTACAGCATAGAATCCCAACAGACTTTTAAAATGTGCATCCCCTTTTGTTAGACGACTAAATGCACACTAGGCACGTAAAGGTCATGTTTCCCCTGTGTAAAAAAAAACTAAATAAATGTTGCAGCTCACCACATACCACCTCAAGCAGATGTAACAGAGAAGGGGAGTGACTGAGGGTCGTCTGCAGAGTTGATTCTTATGTCAGGGATATAGATATAAATGAGCCCCTTTTGATTTTGAAACAACATTTTGTAATAAAAAACATTGTGAGGTCATATGACTAAGGTTACTTCTTTAATTCTTTTGTTTGCGGTGTGTATATGTGCTTGCTTTGTTTTTCTAGTTAATGCATTTTCAGGCCTTTTTTTTTCGCAGTCTGTAGTGACAGTTATGAATATTTCACCATCCCAACAAAATAAATGAGATATCTCGCCCAAGATCTGTTTTGCTGTTGTTTCATGAAAAGGTCGCAATTTGAGCCACATTTAGCCAAGTTTACTTCCAATTTTAAATGTAATGACCGTTACTATAATAAAAAGAAATAAATATTTTTGATTATATTCATTTTTTGTGGGGGGTGGTTTCAACCAAATCATAAATATAATTTGAGAAGAATTAATAAATTTAGGTCCTTCAAATGACATCAAATTTTTTAAGTTAGTCCAAAGTATAATTTTTTTCAGTGTACTTCAAACCATTTGAATACTAGCCTGCAGCCAGTGGGTGGGACTCACAGGAAAAACAAGTCTGACGGCTGTCTCTGGACCAAAGTAACTATGGTTACATTTTTTAGCACTCTGCAAATAAGTTTTTTGAAGCACAGTTAGAGGACTGTTCACACAGGAGCAATGCAACAAGATAACCCGAACACTGAACCTGATCTGTGAACATTGTTAATTTCTGTTGTCATTTTTCTACATGAGACTTTATGTCTTTTCTTTGCAGCACATTTTCTGTGTGCAAAGTCACCTCTCCTTAACATGTAAATATGTGTTGTAATGTATGAGTTTGGCATACTACAATGTATAGTTGCATTATCACTTTGAGAATGCAATTAGAGCAAAGTGCAGACCAGTTTGAGCGCCCAGCCCCCAGTTCCCTATATGCATGTACATTCACACATTCAGTCTAACTGTGTGTTTTATAATTCCATTATTTGACTAACTGTTGTGGAGTGTTAACATGGGTCATCATTGTTTGATCTACAGTCAGTCTGTTTGCTGTCAGCATGACTTTTTTGCACAGAGTGAAATTTTGTTTGGTGGAAGATCTCAGGTATTTGGGTTTTGAGAAATTTGTTGATTTGTCAAATAAACCCCCCACAGACTACAGAGTCGGACTGGACCACATGTGCAGTATGATGTGGACACCAAATTCACAAGTTTCCACTTATGGACGCAAATTATTTTTGCAGCAGATGCAAGTTTTAGTGCTTTTGCTGATAGAATAATACACTTTAGTAGCATATTTGTTTGTCCACCATGAAATCGCTCAACAACTGTTGGATGCATGATTAACAAAGTTTTGCTAAGACAATCATGCTCCTTTCAAAATTAACCATGGCAACTTTGGTGGTCCTCTGGCATTTCATCAGAGCCAAAACTGTAATTTGTATTTGGTTCATGACCGAATACCTGCAATACTAGTGAAATTGAAATGATTTTCAATGTTAAGTGATTAATTACCAAATGTTAGGATGGGAACATGCTTTACTAAGACAAGGAATTGCAAATTATTATACCTGCTAATCATCTTTATATTAGCATTCTGGCTCAAACAAGCACAAATGCTTTATTTGATCATAAAGAAACAGCAGCGCAATGAATTATTTACCAAAGGAAAGAGAGGATAGAAAAGAAGAAAATCAAAAGAGTCAGAAAACACAAATGGAATTCCAACATCATTTTGGAGTGGTGTTTTTGCCGTTTCTGTTCTTGTCTTGTCACCTTTTGGACAGTTTTTACTCCTGATTTTGACCAAATTCAACCCCCCGTTATAAATAGAATTAATGATACAAAAATTATTAACACTTGCCAAGAGCTTTTGTGCAGACACTGGAGCCAGGTGAGAGACAGTCTCCCTAAACAACCGTGTAACACTATATACTCTCCGGCTATTGAGGAATGTAACATGTGTGTGTTTGTTTTTTGTGTGGCATTGTGAGTCATTTGTGTGAGCATGAGCAAAACTACAAGAGAGAACTTGTAACGGGCTGATTATGGAGCGCTTTCTGTTTAAATTTTATTGCAAACAGTTGTTTTCTATTAAATGAAATGTAATTGCAGACTTAGTGTGGATGAGTGGGAGCAGATTAAGTCATCCATATTTATGCTTCAGGCAATAAATCCAGCAACTCTGCTCACGGAATGTACAGTATTATTGGTGTTGATTTATAGTCATGTAGAGATATAGATTTAGATTTAGATTTAGATATAGAGATTTATATCTCATGTTTGCTTGCCTTTATATGAGTCATTCACTCAATAGACCGTCCTGACATTTTTCTCAGAGTTGTCCCACCTTGCCCTCATGTTGTTACCTGTGGCAATGAAAGTGAAAAACACGCCTTTCACACAACTACACACCTTTTGCCAAAACAGCATTTTTAAAAACCACCCAAAGTAAAGCTGTGAAAGCTCCAATGTCACTTACTGTGATGGAGCACTGAACTTGAAATCTGATTGTGCATGAGCATGTTTTGTGAATCCTCTTAAGATACATTGTTATAGTTAGATGTGTATAACCTGCTGCACAGACAACTTTCAAACTGTAGTATTATAAGTATGGTATTCTTCACATCTACTATGTATGATGCTTTTTTTGTTTGAATGGGTTAAATAATTTCAGGGTGTGTACCCGAGGCGTTGTCCCAGCATTCCCACCCTTTGCCATCTCCTTTCATTCCTGGTTTCTGAAGGCAAGATAAGGCTTGTACACTTTCTAAGGCTGCCTGATGTATTGTACACTAATTCAGTTATGTAGAATCTCTCTGATGTTGTGGGGTGTTAACATTAAAAATCTTGAAGGGGAACTCGATATGGCACTAAAATCCAATTTTACAAAAAGCAAATGAGATAGTTTGAATCCGGATGATTTCAAATGTCACACTGTTCCTCTAAATATCCAATCTGAGAAAGTTATGTATTCCATAATATCTTAATGCCTGAGGTACTTTCTGATGTTTGGCAACACTCAGGAACTAAATGCTGCCGGGTTACATTTAAAGTTCTGCCTCAATATCAGAGCTTTCATTGGGAATTCTTCCTTATTTATGATCAGTTATGATGATTTTAAACCACAGCATAGTGCACTGTGCACTGCCTGCTTGGATGGTGGAGACTAAAGCCAAGTTAAAAGGGTACAGAAAGTTGGACCTGCTTCACTGGGTGGAACACTACTGCAAATTAATACCAATGCTGCCAAGTCAGTAACTTCAAATTAACAAGGCAATTATATGTGGGGGTTTTGCCTCATTATGTATCATTTTTTAATTGCACCATGTCAGTCTGTGGTATCCAAGTTCATAACAAGGTAAATAAAGTGAAATGAACGGAATGAAATTATTTTCACTTATCTAACAATTTCTTAAATATTGGCTTCTATAACTTTTTGGGGCCCTGCCAAAACCTTGATGAAAATTCTATAGTTTAAATGTTTACATTTGCTCAGATATAAAAAGTTGTTTCTTCATTTTAAAAGTTGATAAGCTAAAAATATTTATGAGGTTCTGCTATAAAACACTTTGCTGTGATCAGCTAAGGTCAAATTTTAGACTACTATGCACACTCTAATACAAAAATTAAGCATATTCAATACGTACACTCAAAAAAACCCTCCGAAACTTGCCAGCATAAAGCCGTTAGTACCTTTTGGGGTGGCATTAATATAGTCAACGCCCTATGATCATCCAAACTTGGCTTCAGTCCACAGATTATCTGAAGAAAGCAAAGACAAGCTCCGCACCCATGAACACACCCATGTGAAAGGAGGAGTGCTGGTTAATAATTCCTACTGCAAGTGAAACCCCCTAATGTCACAAATGCAGACACAGTTCGCTCCCATATCTCGTCACGCTGGCAGTGCTGTGCTGACTCAGACCGTCTCATTTACCGACATTTACTGACAGCTCACCACCTGTTCCTCTGAGAGCCTTGTATAAGGAGGAGCACTTAAATAGTTTTCTTTTGTTTTTTTTTACTGTCTGAGGGGTTGTCGTGTCTTGTTAGATACTTAGCAGCTTTACTCTGTATGTTCTCCACGCTGCATGTTTGCGTCACTTAGCAAAAGGACTTGAGGACTGATGAATAACGAAGATAATTACTGGAGTTCAGTTTGTGGCTGCTTGTCTGATATTGTTCTCAACCTTCAAAGATATAAGTGGAAATGGAGAACATGACAAAGACCTGTGTCTGTGGCCGCATTTTATTCATAGCTCAAAACCTGAGATGCACTGAAATATCATTTAATTTATCCCACTATTAAACTAGAGATATTTTATCTACCAATCATAAAATCTGTGCTTTCACAGGAACATGAACTGATCGACATGACAGACATTTAACTGCTCTGGTAAAGAGGACTTGATGATTCAGCTTCAGGACAAATTTACCTGTTGTAGTTCACACACAAAGCAAAAATGTATCATCTGTTTGATGTAAGCAATGAAGGGAGAAGATGCATTTTTGCTGAGGTTGGGCTATGAGGAGTTGTTTCCTCTGCTGTGCACCCTGCAGACTACTGGCATGTAGTTTCATCTTAATGAATCTGAAAACAGTACTGAAATAAAGATTTATTTTATGGGACATCCTTGTGGCTCACCTGGTAGAACACAACACAGACTAAAGTCCGCCTCATGTTGTAGAGGATCAAAGAAGATCAAAGGTTAAAGTCGTAGCCACCTGTTTTGAACATACCTCAAAAAATTTCACAAGAACCCAAACTGCTTTAGCAGTGAAGAAACACATTCATTCTGTCTAGGGTTACCACCACCACACAGAGATCAACAAAAAGATCTACAAGATCGGCCTGGGATACCACACCAAGGACCAAAAGCTGGTGAAGACCAACACATCCACCAAGTACAATTTGTCAAACAAGAGCATCAACCCCTTGGGTGGATTCATGACTTGGAATTCCTCAGGGTATCTCTTTATGCACACCAAGGATGAAGGAGTTGCATTCTGTTGTTTAAAGGTTCAATCTCAGTGTGGCTGCATAAAACACCTTTTGAGCGTAACTGAAAACTTAGCAAAAATGATAAGTTGTTTATAATGTTATGCCCAGCACGTGAGAGAGCATAACAAAGAAAGGGAAGGTCCACACAGTGACAAATAAAGGTAACATACATTTAATAAAGACAACTCATACCAAAATTACTCAGGTGAACAAAGTCAGTAATAAGTAATTAGGTGAAGGGTATATGGATGCATGAACGGTCAAAGTAACAAGGTGAACCAAAGCAACATTATCAACAACCAAACAGCCATGTTGGGTGCCCAGGTGGCACCAGGCATGCAGGAGAGAGCCAGCACCAGCTTGCATTCCAGGGCTCTTATATAGGGTCTGGGCAGGTGTCAGTAACAAGAGGGGCAGTGCAAACAGACCAAAAATGGAGGAATATAAAAAAGGAAAACCGGGACAAAATGGCCTATGGTCACACAACAATTATGACTAACTATTGTAGTTATAATATAATAACTTTAGTCACTTATTCCTCTTTTATATATTTATTTATTTCCTTGTGTTTTATATCTTATTTATCCAATTTTATTTCATTGTCATTCTAATGCTTTTCTTTTGAATGCCCGCTTTACTTGCATTTACCATTTAGAAAAAAGACAATCTGAATATGATATAAATTACCTGATGATACTTAAGAAACCATGGAGGCTCATAACTCTAACCATTAAAAACTTTCAAATAATGATCCTGCAAATGAAAAATGTGCTTCCTATATGACTTTTATTATTTTCTTTTTTCTTTTTGATAAGCTTATTTAACCTTTATTTATCCAGGAAATGTCCCATTTAGATACAGGATCTCTTCTTCAAGGGAGTCCTGGCCATGACAGCACACAAATGTTCCATACATTATGAAACATACATATACGATAAATATATACTGTTGAATTTACCTGCATAGACATGTATTTGTTTTGTGCACACACACACGCACACACAGTATTTGCACATACTCCCTCTGTGGTAGAGAAAAGTGAGACGACAGGTACATAGCAACCAGATACTAGGACACACACACACACACAGTCAAATAATGTGGAGAGGAGGGACTTTTATTCTGGAGACTTTGACAGTTGTGAATTATTAATACAGCTCACAGAATCATTGGTAGTGAGGAGAGAGAAAGAAAAGGCTATGATTCCTGTCATGAATTTGCACCTGTTCAGGTGAGCATGTAAAATGAAATAAGACAAAGATGAGACTCATTTAATGCCTCAGGTGGTTTTACGTCCAGAGTGAAAAAAGAGATGACTGTGTATAGAAACAGTGAGTCCCCATGGAAGACCTGTGCTCAGTTTCAACATGGTTGCCTACATCTGGCATGTTTTTATCTGGGTTTATATGATATAATAATGAATCTGCACAAAGGTGGACGGTACTAGACAAATGCACTAGACCAGCAGGAGCTGTTATGGATATGGGGCCATTGTGTATCTTGTTTTAAGGCAAACAGGGGAATAGGCAGGCTCCAGGCTGGAGGGGCTCACTGATCCGGTAACAGTGGTTCACCTGTGCAGCACGGTGACATGGATCTGTCTCCTGGGGGTTTGGAGACAGAGCCAGTGGTGGAGGTTATGGGAGGGAGGGGCTATTAGAGACCTGTCAAATTACACCTGAACCAATCTGGGTCACTGATCTCATTTGGACAAATGATGCAGCTCCGCCTCCTCCTACACATAGGAATTCTTTCACTTCAGGGCTGAAATGGACTCTCAACTGTAACTTTATTCAGTGGACTAAGAGCACTGTGGTTTTTTGTTGTTTTTTTTTTTTTCATATGTCAGAGGCAATTATTGAAGTGACTTCCACTTCTTTTGCTTCTCTATTTTCCACATTTGTTAATACACACACCTCGACTTGTTGCATTAAAATTTTAGTGGTCTTCTCAGTACTGTGAGATATGGAAACATTTAGCCTAGCTTTTAACAATCAAGCTCCAACCTTTTAGTTACTGAGGCTTGAAGGGGCTTGTAACTGTATTTGTTTAGCTCTATAAATGTTATAAATGTTTCCCATCTTATTAAAAAAGTAATTGCCTTCATTTTAAGACTGCACACGAATGAATCAGCTTGATATCCAGTCTCATGAATGTGAGTAAATTTCCCAAAATACTGAACATCTGTGTGTGTAGAGACTATAAATTAATAAAGCACTATGATGTGTTTTTTTTTTTTTTTTAATTAAGTGATTTATGATAGTGACACTTTATTCCCTTTGCCTGATTTAATTTAGGATATGTTTGTGTGGAGAGAGGGGGGTCACATTCTAGTTAGGGCCCCAAGAATGTCTGAGTCAGTGCTGGTATTTGCCGTAATATGGGTGTGGTTGGCAAGCAGTGACAGTTTGACACTGTGAGAAGTTGTCACTTCTCCACCACACAGTCAGACTCGCCCTGAGTGCCTGCACCATTTCATTCAGAGATAATATGGGTAAGGTGAGTTCAGTCAGGTCGACACACACAGCCCTTCAGCTCCTCTCTCTTTTAGAAACAAACACACACATACACATATCTCAGCTACAGGCTTCCCCAACTAAGAATTTGTCACTCAGATCTCAAGGTCACTGACTCAGAGCAGCTGAAACCGCATCAACACAGACACCTTTTGAAGGATCTGTAAAACTCAGTATCGCTCATAACCATGACGATTTGTTTTCCCTCTCAGTCAAATTCCCTTAGGAAAAAAAAAAACGACGCGGGGACGCGCACCATGAGAGCTTGACGCCCCCTCGCGGTTGATGGGCCGAACAAGATCCACAAATTCCTCATATCCTCCCATTGTCTCCCACAAACCAGAAGCTATCTATTTATATGCCCGTTATGAAAAAATCGCATGACGCAAAATTGGCTTCGTAAAACGTTCAACAACACAAACCACCAACGAAAATCAACAACTGAGGAATGTCTCAAATTAATCCTCACATCAGAAATCATCTGGATAGCAAAATAGATTATTGGGGTTTGTAACAGGCTCTCTACTGAGAGGAGAAGGTGGGAGCTGCACAAAGGGGATTATTGTTGCCTGCTGATGGCCGTCAGTGGTGCAGTCGCCCTTTGAAGACTCTCCAATCGCGGCTCTTTGCGCGAACAAGAGAGGGCGGGGTTTGCCCCCCACCCCCACCCCTTCTCCAATATCTGCTCCAAGACCAGCTTTGGCATCGTGTCCCATTGACTAGACAACGAAGGCTTGAGCAATTATACACCGTGTTCCTGAGCTCAACGCCGTCAAAGTGGACTGGTGATGCCCAGGAGCTCGGGTGCTGTGCGCCTGATGGACTGAGTGACGCGCCCTTTGGGAGGTCATGGGCCGGGCAGAGACCAGTGGTGCTCTTGGGTGAGGGACCAGCGGATGTTTGGCGGATCCCAGTTTGGATGTGGCTCCGTATTCCACTTCCACACAACCAGCAGGTCCGGCCCAGTTCGGTCCCACATGGATGGATCCTTCTGTAAGAGCTGTACTCGTTGAAACCCGTGCGCCTGAGCATGCCTGCCCGTCCGAGTGCACTCCTCTTCGGGAGCTTCTCCAAAGCGCTCTCCCCGCTGACACAGCCTTTCCTCTCGGACGCCCCCCGGTCTCTTCGAGCCAACTCGTCATGAGGACGACTGTTAGGTGATTCGGTGCCTTTCTGCACGCCTGCACGGACCGGAGACCAGCATTTTTGGAACGGGCTTTTTCTGGCTACATATCGGATTATCTGAGCTGCGGACTGTCTTTGTGTTAAAGGGCTCAACGCGGAGTGCGCGAACGGCAACAGAGCAGGGGCTTTGATTCACCGGCTGCTGCGCCCAGCTGCTCAATTCGTGGCCGGGCCGTGATGGCAGCCGGTCGGCCGGAGTCTCGCGACCACCCCCCCGAGAACGGCTTCAACCCGCTGGAGCAAACAACGCCTCGGCTGCTGCAGCACATCGATAGCTCGGTGCTGCCGTCTCTGGGGGGATTCGGAAAACACCAAAAGAAGCTCGTGGTCCTGACCTGGATACCGGCATTGTTCATCGGCTTTAGCCAGTTTTCGGATTATTTCCTCCTGGCGCAACCAAATGGCACGTGCGTACAACCCCTCGCAAACGGCAGTAACTGGACCGTGGCGTCCCCGCCGGTCACCATCACCGCAGGAACCCCGGCGCTGCGGTCCAAAGGCAACAGCACCCAGCAGGGACACGGCGACGGCGGCAGCAGCGGCGGGCTGCTCTGCGCCTGCAAGGAGTGGAGGCTGGAGCTGCAGACGGGACTCAGTCAGAATGTGGTTACCAAGGTAACGAGTGAACACCAGATATAATCTCTGTCTCATCTCTGTCATTAAAAAAAAAAACAGCTTTCATTATTATGACAGTCTCATCTTAAAAAGAAGGGTCCAACACAGCTGCATGGCAAGTTACCAGCTGACCTCAATATGACAGGGTGTGTGTGTGTGTGTGTGTGATAACTAGAGTAACACTGACGCTTACTGTAGCGAGTGTGTGGGCGCGCGCGTGCGTCGGGACTTGCTTGAAATCAACATCAGATATGATCCAGACTACTTTTAAATAGTTATAGCACCCAATAATAAAACATTCGATTCAATGAAACATTTCCCACTGTGGTGCATTAGGCTTCATCACACATCATCCAGCCCAAGGACGCGGGGACACACCGCTTCACTCTCTCCTGATATTGATTCTGAAATCTGAAGCCAACAACAGGATGCTTTTTTAAAACTGAATCTGTAAGATCTGGAATTAAACGTGGTGAATGAAAGTAACTGAAACTCTGAATGCAATAGTGACTATGACAAAGAAACTATCTAGTGAGGCTTAGTGTCAGTGGTTTGACCTGGGGCCACCTAATAGGCCAATGCTGTTGTATGAAACCTTCAATTGCACTGGTATCACTGCAATTCATATTATCAGTCGTAAGTACTGATCATCTCCTTCAGCTCCTTCAGCTCCTTCAGCTGACTCTCTGCTCCTTTGCACTGTCGCAGGTTTAGCTGGGAATTTGTAAATCATTATTAAATACCATCACTTTCACACACAGCTGAGTCCAGCCGCCATGCTTTTGCAGACACTTTCAGGGTTGTGCACAAATTCAGAGTAAACATCGTTGTGTTTCCACACTTGTCCTGGCTGATTTCAGAAGCTGAGAGCTGCAGTGTTGTGTGCACTGACCCATGTCTTTATGGACTAAAGAGTGGAAAACTATTGATTACTGCTTTTATAGATATGCACCCACTTTCACACAGACAAAAAATACAAATACGTTTGGGTTTTTTTCACCCTCTGTCATATACATATATACATTCATGCATACACATATTTTTTTGAGTTATCAAAACTGTGAGTTAGAGAGAGAAAATAATTACACTGGCTTGTGATGAGAGAAGCCCCCATTTCTTTTTTTCTTTTTGAGTGTGTGTGTATCTGTGCAGCTTTCAGATTAAAACAGCTCAGCTGCTAATGTATAATTCCTTTTTATCTTGTAGTGGGTGGTTCTCTCTGAGAAGTTAGCTAATGTTCTCCTGTTTCTTTGTCTCTGTTTCAGTGGAACCTGGTGTGTGACTCTGCCTGGAAGGTTCACATTGCCAAATTCTCTCTGCTGGTGGGCTCCATATTTGGCTATCTAGTGATGGGTGTCATGGCCGACTGGTAGGCTGCCTCCCTCATTTCTGTTTTATGCCTTCTTACAGTATTTGAATTCATCTTAAAGGTCCCACACTTTATGCTTTCCATGTGTTTTATCTGAAGTGTTATCCATAAGAAGACACATGAATGGGTTTAAGCAAAACAGGCCTCTTTTTGGAGCCGTAGTAACAACAGGTAAGTCAGCTAATCACAAGAGAGAACCTGAGCCTCTCTTGCGATTGGCTGACTGTAGATTTCACTTCAACACTTTTACAGTTAAAGAAGTCCAGGCAGCTGGTTTTAAAGCTCAGTTTCTGAAGCCAGGTTGTGTACATTTGCTGTGAATTGAGATACTTTAACAAATTAAAATAGAACGTAGATCTGCCTAAAAAACAAAGAGACAGAGCTCTTTGAAGGATGACTCACAACCGAGAACTTAGTGTAGCAGCATTTACACTCACTTAACTGATAGCTGAAATCTTGTGACATTTAAGTCCAATGTGGCAAGAAGTACAAACAGTTAGAAGGTTGGATAGGTTGAGAACAAACCCACAGGAGAGCCAAATACATCACAATGTCATGTCTTTCTGGTAGTTAGGTGGCTCCTTGAAGTGGTGTAAGAGCTGAATCACTGAGGGTAAGAGGATACTTACTTTTGATTGTGATGTTATTTAATCCCCTGGAATCAATGCAAAGTTTTAGTGTGGAGTGTTGTTGTTGTTTTGGACACAAAAAAGAACCACCAGAGGGAAGAAGGAGGGTTGGATGATCACTGCAGCAGGGAGTCTTGGATGTACTTCTCCATAGACTCATGTTCAGGTATGGAGAGATTGTAGAGGCGACTGGAAGGAAGAGGAGCACCAGGCAGGAAGTAAATAGCGCAATCATAGGGTCAATGGGGGGGGGGGGTGCTTTAGATGTACTGAATAATCTGTTTTAAGTCATGGAAAATCTTGGGGACACAGGAAAGGTCTGGCAGATCAGGAGAGGGGTCCCTCCACCCTAGTGAATGGTAAGCAGATGTTAAACAGTTTTTGAAGCAAAAGGTATGCCAACCCATGACTTAGACCAGTCCATGTTGGGGTTGTGTAGGCTTAACCAGATGAACCCAAGAATGAGTAGCGTACACTGTGCAGAAATTATCTGGAAGCATATAGGCCAGGAGTCTCCCATCAGCTGCTAAAGAAGTCTGAGGCTCCTCCAAAGGCTCGAGAGTGAGACATGCCTGTTCTGACACTCTCTGGTCCAGGGGATTCTTTTTGGCCCCCAAATTCAACCAAAGCCAGCAGGGGTAAAGAGAAAGAGTTAAAACAGAGAGAGACAGGCAGCTGAAAATTGTTAGAATCTTTATTTATTTATTTATTTTTTTTTTGGGGGGGGGGGTGTTGACAGCTTAGCCCCCCTGGACCCCCAACGTTACAGATGAGCCTGGTCTTTTGGCTGTGCCAGGCAGGTTGCAATAAAATGTCCCTTTTTGCCACAATAGGAGCACTAACCAGCTTGGTGCCTCCGCAGCCTCTCTTCAGGTGTTAGACGAATGCGACCCAGCTCTGGGCTCCTCAGGAAGAATAGGAGGTCAGAGCTGCCACAGGAGCTAGGCTGGGAGTTGGGGGTGGCAGAGGGGTCCTACGTTGGGAAGCAAGAGCAGGAGTCCTCTCCCTTTGGTGGGAGCAAAGCTGATTATCAATTCTCTTTGTCAAACAAATCAGGATATCAAACGAGCAGGTTCATCTCTGGAGACCAGCTCATCTCTCACATATTACTGTCCTTTCAAAAAAAATGTTAACAGAGCACCTTCTGTCCAATTTACCTCTGCCTCCAAGGTCCAGAACTCAATTGTGTACTCAGATACAGGCCTTAACCCTGGGATAATGTTGTTAACTTCATCGGCGCATCATACTGATAATCTGGTTGGTCAAATCTCCCTTGAAATTTTCTCAACAATTCCTCATGTCTTATGTTCTGGAATGAGCGACTGAAGAAACAGCCCTGAGCCCAGGCTAAAGCTTTTCCTTTAAGCAAACTGCAAATAAATTGCACCTTGACATCAGAGGCAAAGGACTCAGGTCTTAACTGGAAGACAGGTGAGCACTGAATGAGGAAATCTCTGCACAGATTTGTCTGGCTTGAGTAAGAGTCCGGATCTAGGGCTCTGTAGTCCTTAGGCTCTGGGCTCACTGGAGTGGGCGCAGTAGTAGCTGTGGAGGGGGCAGACTGCCGAACAGAAAGAAAAGCAGAAATCTGAGAGGCAAGTTGGGGAAATTGTTGGCGAAAGCTTTGGTTGTGTTCTAAGTGTTCAAATGCGTTGTTCGTGTTGGACAGACAAGATCTCTTGCTGGGAAACTGCATGGTGGAGCTGAGTCGGTTCTGGGTTAGTGTTGAAGGTGTCCCTTTTATAACCTGATCGTTCTGTTATGTCTTTCTGGTAGTTAGGGCACTGGTGTTTGAACACAAACAAAGAATCTGGGATGTGGTGGAGAGCTAACAGAGGAAACAGGTGAGACCTAATTATGGAGTGCTATGAAGCAGAGAACCAAACAGGCGGGAGATCCAGGGAAAGCGATAGAGTCTGACACACTGGAAGGGAGGCTAGAGAGCTGGGTTCAGGGGGTTTGGAATCCAGACGGCAACAGAGCAGAAGTGTGGAAGAAAACAAGAGCTGAGGATCTGCACACAGGAAACTACAATTAATTGGGGCAAAAATGAAGGTCAATAAGAAAGATGAGTCAAGGCACAATAGCACTGGAGGCACGTAAGCAATCTGGCAACGAGTGGCAGAATTAACCAGGTTTTTCTGGAGCAGGTGAGTAGATGGCAGAAGAGGCTCAGTTGACTGCAGGTGTGTAGGTAGTTGACTCCAGGTCCACCCAGCTCCAGATCAGCCTCTTATCAGGCAAGAACAGGAAAGAGACACACCCACACACACAATACATGGAAGGAGGGGGGAACTGAGGGAGAGGAACATAAACACTAAGAATCCTGACACTGGAAGAGAAAACAACAACAAACCGTTAAATTATTACCCAAACTATCCATCGGAAATGCTCACTCTAAGTCACAGAATGACTGCTTGGATCACTTTTGACCAATAGGGCTTAAGGCATGGCCAAATTTTAAAATGAATATCTGAACCAAATATCAAGGAAACCTGAAACTTGATATATGTGAAATCAGTCTAAATAAAAAGGATAAACCAATTAATCTCACTGATTTTGAGGTAAAATAAATGGGTGCTTTGACCTGCTGGTAAATTTCAGTTGAAAGTCATTAAAATTCATCATATCTGCACCAGATAATCAAAAATATTATCGTCTTTGTGGACTACCGGACCAACCAGAGGTGTAAAAGGAAAAAAAGAAACAAAGTGAATATGCCAGAGCTTATTATTAAAAACAATGAGCTTTTTGTCCCCCAACCTAACCCTAGAAATGGCTAAAAATTCACCAATGACATTGTCCTGCAGAAACAATGTCATCGCGGTCCCATCTGTTAGCTTCAAACCATCTGAATGGCCTCGTGGGAAAAAAAATCCCAACATTGTGTTTGGGATCAGTGACCATGGAAACACTGTAAAGAAAGGTGCAGGGCAGTGAGGTCTCAGCTCTGACCTGACCCAGTGATCTACTGAAACCACCGCGACCACCATCCCCCTCCCTCCCTTAAACCAGGAGGTCCACAGAGTCTGAGTGAAACAATGTGTGGAATGATCTCTTTCACCCAACTGCATGCCAAAAGCGTGTCCTCTCCATTTTGTGACTGTTTCTAAACCTCTGTCGGGTCTGTCTTTTTCTGTCTTTTCCCCCCTGTTTCTAAGGTTTGGTCGACACCCAGTGTTGATTATCTCGGTGCTTTTTATGCTGGTCTTTGGTCTCAGTGTTGCCTTCTCTGTAAACATCACCATGTTCAGCACCTTGCGCTTCTTTGAGGGTTTCTGCTTGGCGGGCCTCGCTCTCTCCCTCTACGTGCTCCGTAAGTACCTTCTGTGACCTCCTCACTCCTCTCTGTGCTATTCTGCTCCCGTACTTCCATTTTCTTGCTCTGTTTCTGTTCATCTCAATTCAATCAGGCCTGGGTGGTACAAAGCCCTGGAAGGGGCATACAGGAAAAACCAGGAATCCCAAAGAAACAACAATTTATCCTGACATCATGATGTTCAATATATTTTTGAGCCACTCACAGTTTCACTGTTATTATTATTACATTTTCTACTTATTAGTTATTGGTTGTCAATCTTACATGTATGTCATCTCAATTAAAGCTGGTGGATTTAAAGAACATCAGTCATTCATTTCAAATTAGCTTTTAGCTGGACAGGAAAATAAATGTATTCTTCATTTTCTCTTTTAAATGAGCAGTAAAACCAATGAACACAGATGTGATAATGATGAAGGCAGGCCCATGGGTTTATGTCTGATAAACAGTCTGATATAGAGTATCCTATATAATGTTAAAAAGTTGTCAGTATTATTCTAGTTAGGTTCTTTTAGTGGTTTACATAACATGTTTTGTAAGAGAACAGAGAGGCAGGTCCCTCCCTCCCCCTCCATGTTCCCTCAGGGCCTCCGTAGACCAGCAACTAGCCAAGGTGATCAAAATGACACCACAGGCTGGTAGTATTTCAATTTCCCTTAAGGAGATTCCTGGATTACTGCTGCACTCCACCCCGTCCCCTGTTTGTCCCCCTCAGTTGGATCTCCGCTCTCTATCAGGCCAGTCACAAAATAAGTTATACATTATGTGTGAAGTGATGGCAGGGTTTGAGCCTTGGTGAAGGGTATGGTTACAGATAAATCTCTGCTGTACTGCTTTTGAAAACAACCAAAATGAAAACTCACAAGAGTTTAAATTAATCTGTTGTGTGCAAAAAGACAAACAGCATACAAATAATGTTGTAGCTTTTGGTGCTTGCCCTTTAGGTCCAAAGGTTCCACTGAATAATGAACCGGAAGAGTGGAAAGGATTTAGGAAGACAACACAACATCAGAAAAGTGGTAGGAGTGTTAGGATTGAGGATAAGATTAATGAATTTTTAGGATAAATACACAGAACAGAATGTGCTGCAGAAAATTAAATGCCAGTGGAAAAATACACAGTGGACACAGTGACAATTTTTATTTGTTGAATACAAAGTTAGGAGATGACCTGGGCTTAATCCTCTGTGGATCGTGAATGTACAGGCTTTCATAACAAGTCACCCGAGAGCAGTTGTTATAAGTAAGTCTGGTGATAAAGTTTTGATCCAACTGACGGACCCTATAGCATCACAGCCAGCTAACATTGCTAAAAATATATACATAAATCATCTAACAAAAAAATTTAAATGATGACGAATAACCAGTGCAACTTGAATAGTGACTAAATAATCAATTTCATTCATTCATTGGTCCATCTTCTACCACTTATTAGTTTCCAGGTCATGAGGTGTGCTGGTTGCACCGGGTGTGGGTGGGGTACAGTTCGCCAGTCCATCACAGCCAACACACAGAGACAGACACAAACAACCACTCACACTCATTTATAGTCACCTCGACAGACTACATGAAGGAAACCCACAGAAGCACAGAGAGAACATGCAAATTCCACACAGAAAGGGAACTGCACCTGCAACCTTCTTGCTGTGAGGCAACAGTGCTAACAACTATGCTGCCGTGCTGCCCCAAATAATCAATTCAATTACCTTTATAAGCACCAGCAATTCACATCTGTGAGCTATTTTGAGCTAATCTCTGTCAGGGCTAAATAATCTGAGCAAACTGTTATGTAGATGCTGAAAACTGAACCCACAATGCAGACTCGGAGGCCGAAGGCAGGTTAAGGATTTTAATAGCAGGAGCAAAAACAAGGGAATGAATGATAATGGAGGCTTGAGACACAGGGCTGGGTGTGGCCAGATAGATTTGGAGGCAATGGCAGGTACTGGAAGGTTAAGCAATGAATTGCGAGGAGTGGTTTGTAGCTGTGCAGACAGTGGAGTTGACTGACTCGAATGAGCTGCAGGTGTGCAAAGGTGGAAGCATGAGCTGAAAGCCTTGCCCAGCCTGAGACCAATGGGGGGAGACAACAAAACAAGCTAAGAGGGGAAAAACAAAAACAGAAACTGCAGTCTTTCCATTTAAATTGTGGGCTTTTCCTTAAGACTTGGTACTCACTGCTACATGAATTGATTTAGATGAAGTAATGCAGTTTTTTAGAAGCCAATCAATCAGAGTCTGTCAAAAAGTGTCTTTTTTCAAATTAATTTCTGCGTTGTTGCTTTAGAAATATATGTCGGTGGATTTCTTGACATGAATCCATAACATTTTAATTAGTACACTCAAAATGATGGTATGTGTGTGGAAACAGCTGCAATATACTTGTGTTGAAATGACACTTTTGGCATAAAAGCAACTCATTGTTTAACCCTCATCTGTGCAGTAACATGAAGGCTTGTACATCAGAAGTCTTTTCATACTAATTATGGAAATTTCAACATGACATTTGAATCTCAGGTCAGGTGAGATTCAACTTCAGTTCCTCCCAATTGGCATAAAACCAAAAGTTTGCCCAGTTCATTCCATGCCCCTCTCATTTCCTCCTCTTACCTCTGTCTCCCTTTCATGTTTTCCCATTCATATCACACACACAGACATAAATTCACAACTTGTCTGCAGTCTACAGCCTGTGTGCCAAATACAAATGTTTGTAACAGGAGGCAATTATCCTATTCTCTGTCTTACTTGTTGGTGCTTTCACTGTCGAATCACTTTGTGTATGCACGCTTGTGTGTAGTTGCTGTTGGTGAGAACAGATTGCAAGCATGCACTTTGAAGTGCAACCAACAAAGGTGTTTGCACAAGGTGTTTGCTGGTTGTGTGAGGTGTGGATGTGTTCAGTAAGGGGAACAGTTGTGTCCCTGTCAGGGAATGTGCTGTTTTAAAGTGATCTCACTCTCTTACAGCAGATAATAGATGCTTCCATTCCGTTAACGTTGAAGCACATGTAGAATAACAGCACACGGCCAGTCATAAAGACATTTGAAACTTCAACTGAACTTCAGCTTCAAAGGCTGGAAGCATACTGTACTGCAACCCATTGAAACCCAACAAGCAAGTCTTCATTATGTCACAAAAGCAAAAGTGATTTGAAAATCCTTATTACCTTCTTATTCTCCTGTACGTTGCTGTGCAAAGTCTCATGTTTTCAATAGTGTAGCAGGAAAACAATGCATTATGAGCATTTAGTGTCATAAAAAGCTGTTAACACAGTCTCTTAGATTTCATGGGCCAGAAGTAATTGGACAAGTAGGATACATTGTAATGTTGCTGGCATTGTAGGCTTGTCCCCAATCCTTTATGTAGTATGTTAATGAATAAGACTCCAGTCAGCAAGGTTACAGAGGCATGTTCAAGATGGATCTGGGAAACATCACAAGAAGAGTGGAGAGAGACACAAGCAGCCTGTAATCAGAAAGGCTGTGAACCTGTAAAGCTTTTGAGCTCAAAGAGATAAACCAATGCCAGTATTTAAATATCACCCAAACTGTCTGTGCTATACATCCACCAGTTTCCAAACTGTCCTACTGGCTTGTCTTTGACTGTACTTAGTTACCTTAGTTAGTGAGAGTAGAGTTTTTCTGAGATACCTAGCTGACAGTTTAGACTTTCCAGTTCTACTCTAAATGGCCTGTTGGCCACAAGTATTGTTTCTGTGTTCTCAGATGAGACACTTTTTTACTTTTAAGGGAATAATGTATGGCGTATCATTTATTCATCTTCTACCACTTATCCATTTCCGGGTCACAGGGGATGCTGGAGCCAGTCCCAGCTCACACTGGGCTTGGGCGTTGTAAACCGGGGACATCACAGGGCCGACACACAGACACAGACAGAGACCAACAACCACTCACACTCACACTCAGACCTACAGACAATTTAGAGTCACCAATTCACCCAAACAGGCATGTCTTTGGACATTGGGGGGAACCGGAGTACCCAGAGGAAACCCACGCAAGCAGAGGGAGAACATGAAAACTCTGCACAGAAAGGCCCCAGGCCAGGAACCGAACCCCCAACTTTCTTATTGTGGTCCAACAGTGCTAAACACTGTGCCCCAACGCTGCCCTATGTTTGTATCTTAACTGAGAAATGATGATAGAGTTACAGTGATGTCCAGTGCATGAAACCTTTGACCAACAGGCACATGTGTGTTTTCCAAGCCTGTATTCAAGCCAGATTCACCTCTTTCACACTGGCCTTAAAGCAGGTGAAACACAATCGTGAAATGGTCCTGTCTCACTCTTTCACTCAAGAGTTGATTCTTTCCTTCGCTATGAATTTTTTATGATAGAGACCAGTACCAGTCTGTGCGTTTTTTGATCCAGGCCACACAGACATAATAAATAACTTACATTATTGATATTTTATTTATCATCTGACCCTAACCCTTCTCTCTGTTACATCCGTCTATGACTCACCCTTGACGTATGTCAAGACGCTTGTCTCGGTCACATGATACCTTACCGCTAAAATTAAACCCACAAGCTATCGAAATGATTAAAAAGGGGCAGTTTCTTTGTGAAGGGGAAAATGCCCAGTGAGGAGACAGAAGAAGAGCCTGCAACTTCCATGAAAAAGAAAGCTGTATTTAGGTTCGGCCTTAGATGGCAGAGAGGATGTTACTCATGTTATGTTGTTGGCGTGATGTTACGAGCACACTGCTAATAAAGTTCCATACGAGCCACAGTGGATTCACGTTTATTATGATATTTAGAAAATAGCACAGTTTTGATGCCAATCGTATCATTTTATTTTGTTGCATTTATCTGCCACACCTTAAAGGCAGTCCGTTGAAATATTGTCTGACATTAAACCGGTCCGTGGTGCAAAAAAGGTTGGGGACCGCTGGTCTAGTGGATATGAGCCTGTGTTCTCTGCATCTCAGATTCATTTGCAAGTGGTTTCTGTAGGCTGCTACCTTCTGAGCCGTCCTTTCATATTCTACAATTGTAAGGGTGTCAGGCCCAAATTGCCCAGCAACACAGAGCTGTTAATGTGCCGAGCAGCATGTAGGCCCAACTGAAAGAGCACAAAATCCTGAGGAATACTTTTAAAACCTGCAGCTACCCAAATTAGACCTTTGTGAAAAGTGCAACAAGTTCAAACTAGCTTAATGTAGTCTGAAAGGCACAAACTCATGAAGCATTTTGGGAGAGAGTCTTCACAGATATTGCTGCACTCGACTCTTGTTGGATTCTAATTTTGCTAAAATAAGAAAATACCAAACAATAAGAGCTGTAAGTCACAGTGTTATTTCAAAGATGTTAGCGCTGGATCTGCGAACCGAGCCAACCACAGCCACAATGATCCCCATCCGTAAAGTTCCAGTAAATTAATTGGACTGCAGTTCCTTTTACATTACCAAGCCAAGGTGAAAATCAATGCTTCAGCCTTGCTTTCTCTGCTCCCCAGAGACTTATAGGTAAGATGTATGTCAGTGTATGTGTGTGTTTGTGTTTGTACTGCATGCTGTTACCAGCTGGGAGGATGACTACTGATGTCTCAGCTGGGGAAAACTACTGTCATGCCATGCTCTTGTCAAACCTTTTATTTCTTTCCCATTATTGACTTTATTGACTTGTGATATGTTTTCATTAAAATTAAACATTACGTTGAATCTTTGCTTTTTTTGTCTGATAATAAGCCCCAATTCCAAAGCTATTTAATGTGCAATGATGGAAAACATGCAACAGCAGAAATGTTTCATATTTCACAGACTGGAGTACTTTGGGCTTATTTATTGACACATGATAGCAGCAAAGCTACGTTTGGTTTTATCACTTTAATCCAAACCAATTTCTCTTATCAGGATCACTGTAATATTATAAACTTTAATCGTTTTTTGAGCTCAAATCTGCCCAACTTTGGTGATACTGTTGATAATTTTCTGTGGGTGAACTAAGATAGACTTTATTAATCCCTTGGGAGGTCTCCGTCATCTGATTATATCAATAATCTTAGTGATACCTGCCATCTCCCTTTATATTTTCATCACACACAGACACACTGTAGCATTCACTCTGGACTCATGTTGTTAAAAAGCCAATTGTCTGTACACTCTGTTCACATGCCCCAAGCAACAGAGAGTGTCTGGGGGTGTGTGGTGCTGTCAGCCATTTGTCATCAGAGTTTTGTTTGCGGCTTTTTGTTGCCTTCTCTTTGTTTTGCTCTCCCTTTATCTCTTTCTAGTTCTTTTTTTCTTTTTTTTTATGTGAAGCGTATGCAACTGTTCACTTTCAGATGTGAAGACAGAAAAGAAGCTGCTTGGTGAAAGGAATAGTAAGGAAGGGATGGAGGGGGTAATGGGCGGGGTGTAAGTAGAGCTGGGGGATGGTGGTGGCTTCACAGAGTGGGAGAGAGAGCCACCTCAACCAAGATAAGCAAGAGGGAAGAGTGGGAAAGAGGGGGGGCAGGGAGGATCAGCCCACATGAGGAGAGGGCTGTGAGATAATCAGCACAAGGACAACCATTCTCCACTCGGCTGGAACAAAAGGTCTCTGCCAGTGTGTGTGTGTGTGTGTGTGAGAGAGAGAGACGATATCCCAATAGCATCAGTGGGATCAGGCACCTCCACAGAGACTTAAGGAGTGATTTTTGTTTTGCAAGGCTGGTTTTCCAAAGTACAGTCGATTACTCAATTTTGTGTGTGCATGTGTGTGTGTGTGTTCGTGTGATCCATTTGTGTGGCTCCATTGCTGTTGACTGCTGTGGGCACGCATGTGCTATGCCGTTTGCCAGAACAGACAGACAGGTACAAGGTAAACAAGAACTGTACTTGTTGTCGTACTTCTCCACTGTCATGATACTTTATATTCACCTTATATTCTTAACTACATTTAATTTATATTTATAATGGATGTTTAACTGTACTACATTGATACAGCATCCTTAAACATGAGTTACTGTGCAAATAAAGCCATAACATACACTTAACATTAAAAGCAACTACCCAGCAGCAGTATATAGAAATGATTGCAACCAGCTCCAACAATAAAAAGCAATAACAAAAGATTTACATACATAAATACACATGGGATCATGTTTGTGTCCACTTGATAAAGCTCACAAATGTTCACTCTCCTTTTAGCTCTGTGTAAGATATCTGCTACTGCTTGAGTCAGTAAACGAGCTGAAAAAAAGTAAGCTGAAGGATGGTAAAACGCTGCATTGACAGTGGAGTTGTAGACTAGGGTGATAAATCTCTAGTTGTTTGTTGCTACAAACATGTTTGTTTTGATGCCTTTTTTGAGTGCAAACGGTGGTCAAAGCAAATTTTCGCCAGAGCATTTTTGCTACTTTTACATGTCACCTTAATTTGCATGAGACTCAATAAAGGCATTGAGATCACAAAGGATTGACAGCAAGCAGTCATCCAAAACTACGGGCAAAATTTTATACATGAATAAAGTGACTGGGAGTGGGAGTGGGAGTGGACTGAAAGGTAGGATTTTAAGTCAATCAGATTTCCTTCATCTGTTTTTGTTCCTATGGGGGAGGCTTTTGATGACATAACCTCTAAAACTCTATAAGTCTGAGGAAGAAAATAAGTGAGTTGAAGGGATTTAGAGAAACACATCCATTAATTTTTTTCTTGGTCTCCCTGCAACTGAATCATTTTCTCATCTTCCTCTTCTTTTTTTATCTTTTGTCTTTCTGATATTTGCTCTTTCAGTCCACCGTTCTTTTGTTTCTCCCTCTCTTTCGTCTTTATTATTCCTGCGGTGATTCCACTGGTGAACGGAGGGACTTTTTCATGTTCTTCGGAGGAGAGGACATTTGTATTCTAGCCCTATTCTTCTTATTTTCTTCTCTCCCCCCCATTCCTCTATTTGCTCCCCCTCTTTTCTCTTCTTCCTCACAATAAGAATTGACAGTACATAAGCCCAGGATAAACCCCCCTGCACTCCACCACCTCCTTCGTCACCCACCAACAATGGTCACCTTCAAAAAGACCTTGCCATATGGGCAAAGCCATCTGGACTGTACCATGTTACAGACAGTAGGAGATGGGAGGGGAGCCAACTCAGGGGGCTGTTGGGGGGGGGTTGCAGTAAAAGACAATTACAGTGAGATGCTTATTGAACAGCTGAACCCCCTCAACAGCCTCAAACTGTATTCCATCCTGAGTTCATACAGAGATCTGGTGTTAAACTAGT
The DNA here is from genome assembly GCF_900963305.1 of Echeneis naucrates. Taxonomy (NCBI): domain Eukaryota; kingdom Metazoa; phylum Chordata; class Actinopteri; order Carangiformes; family Echeneidae; genus Echeneis; species Echeneis naucrates. The sequence continues at coordinate 22,549,083 of NC_042514.1, forward strand.
GCCCTCCTTAGGGGGGTGGGGTTTCTCTTAATTCACAGGAGAGATATGATATTGACTCCACCATTAAACAAACACACACATCACACTCTTCAAGTCTATTAAACCACACACATGCAGCTTATACATTATTCACTCCTATCTCCTGATGCAACCACAATGCAACAATCTAGATTTTCAGTAAAACTGAATCTTGCTCTGTCTCTTTATTTTAGGGATCGAGCTTTGTTTGCCGGGCTGGCGGTTCTCCATGACCATGGTGGCCAGTTTTCTGATGGTGGGCGGGCAGCTATTGATGCCAGGGGTGGCAGCTCTCTGCCGCAATTGGCCGGACCGGGATGACTGGCAGGTCCTGCAGATTGTCATAATCAGCCCTTTCATTCTGATGCTGCCCTACGTCTGGTGAGTCCCCACCCTCTGAGGAAACCAACAGTGTGTGTGTGTGTGTTGGGGGGGCAGATTCTCCTCACACTGAGCCAGGCAATGGCTTGTACAGTACACACTGCACCACTCAGCACTGAGCATGCTTCACTTCAACTAACAAACAATACTCTCTATCTTCTTTTGTTTTTCTTCTCCTCTCTTTCTTCTTGCTCTTTGCACATTTTTCTCACTCCTCTCTCTCTCTGCAGGATTTTTCCAGAGTCATTGCGCTGGTTGCTGGCCACCCAGCACCACAGGCGGTCCAAAACTATGATGCTGCACATCGCCAGGAAGAATCAGGTTGACATGACAACCGAGCCCATTGGAGTTCTCACAGGTGAGAATGATTTCAGGAGGGACAGAAAAAAGTGGAAATATGTAACATCCTCTATGCAAATTATTTTATTTCATCATCTTGTGCTGTGTTACAGCTGCTTCTTGCTGTGTGATGAAATTAACATGCAACAAACACATAGACAACCCAAACAGACTCAAAGACGCCTCCATTCATGTGTACACATGTTGTCAAGAAGCCATTCTCAGGCTTGGTCAAATGAGGAACTGCATTTGCAATCGCAAACACTTCTTCCTTTAGAAAGTTGTCATTGGAAGGTTAATGAAGGGGGAATGAAAATGAGAAGAGCTACCAAGAACGAGCACTTGAATCCATACAATTCAGGGATTCTTTGCAAAACTAACTGAAAAAATGGACACGAAAGTCACTCAGAGTTCAATGTCAGTGTCATTCAAATGTCTGTGTCAGCTGTTCAAAAGTCAAATGCATTCAATTCAAAATGGTAGAAGAAGATCAAAGTAGCAAATGTTTGGCATTTTTATGGATTGAGTGAGTTATTCTATTATGAAAATGGTTGAGGAGTATTTACCTGGCAATCGTATCGTCCTCAAAGACACATCATTCCTCTCTCTAACGCCAACACTTCTTCCTCCTCTGCCTTGATGTCTGACTCAATGTTTCTGCCTCTTTTGTCGCAAAGCAAACATATAGATGATGAGTGTGGATAGAGGGGATGTCTTGTATCCATCTAAAGCTCTCTTAATGGCCTGGCTCTCTTTACCTTCTGAAAGAAAAGGTCTCAAGATGTGTTTTCACATTTCCTACCAGAGCTGGAGCAGGAGCTGCACAAGAAACCCCAGAGGACCTGCATTGTCAAGATGATGAGCACCAGGAACCTGTGGAAAAACATTGTGGTGCTGTGTGTCAACTCGTAAGTGTGTTGTATTTCTGGCTGGGCACATGCAGTTCCTTTGTTAGTCTGTGTTAAAAGAGCATGATTTACACATGACCTTGTCCTCCAGAGAGAAATTAAGACATGTATGTGAATGTAAACCTCACTTTCCTCGTGGTGGACTGGTGTCATGTAGCACCTCCCCAGCCGCCTCCTTATCATTTGTTTGTTTTTTTGCAGCCTGACAGGCTACGGGATTCACCACTGCTTCGCCCGCAGCATGATGGACCCCGAAGCCCAACCAACCACTTTGTGCCACACAGACTATTACACAATGGCTGGCATCGCCGTGGCAACCTGCCTAGCACTTTGCCCTGCTGTGGGGCTGATGGGACGTCGAGGAGGACTTCTCACATTCATGATCATAACAGCCCTGGCATCCCTTCTACAGCTGGGTTTACTCAACTGTGAGTAATTACACAGAGAAAATACAAATGTTCACTAAATGGTAACCAAACAGTCCACAGCACTGCTGATTCTATGCGTGCTGAATGTTTCTTTTGAGCCTGGCAACTTTGCACAAAAATAAAGAATTGGGTATTTAAAGTTAGTTTTAAATTGTTGTTGATCATTGACAGAAGTCAGGATTCAAATAGCAGCTCCTCATTCCTGGGTGATTTCCAAATGGTTCTGTTGCTGAAACATTTTATCAGCTGTAGCTCACTAAATAATGGTAATTGTGTTCAACATTTTTCCCTAAAATACCACCCTCCAAATACTTTTCTATTGTACATTTAATGGGTGCATAATTAGTCCATGGATTTATTTGCTCCTATTGTTTCTAAGTATTATCTGTCATTGAGATTCCTCTAGGTAGCAGTGCTAAGTCAAGAAAAAAGTGTGACACAAGACAAAGGGTTTTCAGGAAGAGGAGAAGTGAAAGAATTTAGGGGAAAATCTCTAATGGCACCATAGAACTGCTAAAAAAAACTTTATCTCGCTAATGATATGAGCACAAACACACCATTCATTACATCTCACTGGAAAAAACCTTTTCCAAACCAGCTGTTCTTGTCTTTGGCTTCTATTCTTTGAGCTAAAGTACAAATACAGGTAGAAGCCAACATTAGCCATTAACCATAAATCCAATCTTCTTTTTTTGAAGTACTCAAAAGCTTTACAGATCTCCTGTATATTGTTATGGATGCTAAACAGTGATTGGACATTTCCTGTTTAAAACAAGGAACAGGATTCCTTCGTTTATTGACCTACATCTGCAACAGGGAGTCATTACTTCAGGCTTCAGCGGTAAAATTGTTTTGAGTCAGCACTGACTGTGCTGCCCTTTGTGCTGACAAATATGTTTTTCTCTCTCGCTTATTATGGAATCATCTCCTCTTCTCACTGATGGAATCCAGTAATTGGGAAGTACAGCCTTCGCCATGACACAGGTAGAGTGTGGTCAGTTGTGGCATGCAATGATTTGTTTAAACATTAAATTTAATGTAGTCTCACTCCGAGGTCAACCCACCTTATGCTTACTGGTGTTTTAATTAGTGTCTCAGGCTTAATGTCAAGGTGGATGTGTGTTGTAAGACGGCTGCTTGCATTTTGTCGCCCTCTTTTGGACAGTTCTGCGAGACACTCTTAACAGGAAATTCTCGGTGGCCTTCTCAATCATTGGAATGTTCTCCTCACATGCTGTCAGCATACTCAGCATTTTCTTTTGTGCTGAAATCACACCTACTGTCATCAGGTGAGTATGAATGCTGAAAAACATAGATTACAATATGTAAAGGAACCTCTTTGTTTACTTTTAATTGCACACATTCACTGATGAAGCACAGAGGGCCAGCTCTCTGATATCACACTCACCCTACAGTGTTTGCACCTCCAACACTGGACTTGTGGGACTTTTGGGAAGTTGCAAATATTGTACTGTGCAGTCTGGATAGATGTGGGAGTGTTAGACATTGTTCACCATTCCCACGTGCATGAGCCTCAATTGTCAGTTTTAGCCATGAAAGACTTTCTCAGTTCTGCTGTGGTCTCTCTCCCTGTGCAGGGGTGGAGGGTTGGGCCTAGTCCTGGCTAGCGCTGGCTTCGGCATGCTCACTGCTCCTATCATGGAGCTCCACAACCAGAAGGGCTACTTCTTGCATCATGTGATCTTTGCTTGCTGCACCCTGCTGTGCATCATCTGCCTACTGCTGCTGCCTGAGCCACGGGGCCAACCCCTGCCAGAGAGCCTAGCTGATGGAGAGACCTTTACCCGACAGACCCTGCTCCATCCTGGAGAGCAGCACCTCCTTCTTGCCAAGAGTGACAGGGACTATTCACGAGTTCACGACACACCATTACACCTCACAACCACTGGGGGCGCGACAGTGGCAGCTGCCACTGCTCTGGCAGCAGTACCCGCCTCATATGCCCTGGCCACTGGTGGGGAGGTGATTGGAAATCGGGCCATTGCCAATGGGGTGTGAGTGTTATAGCAATAGTCAGTCTACTGTGCTATCAATTGCTCAGCATTAACCTGACTGAATGGTCACTTGGAGAAAAAACACAGATGAACCAGACGGACTCCTGTAATGGTGAAGTTTCAGATGGTGACCATAATAAGTTTTGTGTAGTTTGTAGTGATTATAATTCATTCGAGAGTTGCCAAAAATATTGTCCTGGACTAAGTCTATCTGAGGTCAGTGTGTGTTAAATAATGTAAATGCTTTTGGTTGGTTTCATGTCACTCGGTCACTGCGTTGGGAACCGTGTACTGGAAGAAGAAGCGGGCAAGCAGAAAGAAAAAGCAGAGATATTGTGCACTCTGAGTTTTCTGTTTGTAGTTTTGACTCATTGAAAGAGGATTTCACTGCATCTTGTAATCCTTTATAAGTTATTTTGCACTAAATGTCAGAGGCACAATCGAGTGTTAGTGATTTTCAGCCAACATGATAGAGATCTTGGGATTGGCTAAACCACTAACACTTCTTTTTTGTTTGTTTGTTTTTGCATGAAAGGGCACAAATGGTTTTACACATTTTTTCTTCTTTACTGCTGGTCCCTCTACGAGTCCAATTTGGCACTTTATCCTCAGAGGTCAGTGTAGACACTGATTTTTCTTAAAGAAGCATTACTGCTGTTGCTGTCGGTGATGATGGCTGTCTGATGTTGCCAAACAGCCGGAGACCTTGGCAGACTCCAAGTGTAGCCTATAGACTGTGGGTAATGCTAAACAAATCTGAGCGTTGACCAGTCAGTGAACTACTGTATGTCTTATAATGCATCTCAGCATTGAAATGGCTTTATCGTGATGGCTCTGATCTTTTTAAGCAAAACAGAGAACATAGATTAAAGCAACCAGTATTTATTTTATCGTGCTGCCAAGGGCAATTTTGTTGCTTGAAGTACCTCCTTAAATAGCCAATATTTCCACACTGACTCACTCCTTGTTCTCTGTACTGCTTTACTGTCATAATCCTACTCCTAGAACGTGTAACTCTAGCCAGAAAGCACAATATTTTTCACTTTCTTTTTTTAAATAAACATTTCTGAAGATTAGAATAGAGCAGCGTTGTCAGTGTAGAACTGGCTGAGTTGTGATCAGTGTACATTTATACACTTTACTATGTAAGTATCCTGTAGGACTGGATAAAGATATAAAAGGTATGTATACATGTGCCATTCATCCATAATTTATGGACTGTTTACCTTACTTTTATAGGATATAAGCACATTTAATAGAGAAACCATGCCATCATCCATTTTTGTCCTAATACACCTGAATCCACAGATCAAATAGATCACACTCCGTTTTTAAAATCGTGTTTAGTTCACGTCACGTATTTTGAAATCACTGTACGGTTTCGTAGTTTGTATGTTTTCGACAGTTAACACTGAGAAAAAAAAAAAAAAAAAAAAAAAAAAAAAAGGAATGCAACCACTAATGCTGTTTTCTAAGTGTTATTTTTTTAATATGATGCATTTGTACAAAAAGCCATAGGCCTACATGTTTTGATAATAAACCACTTAATTTATTATGCCAATAAAAGAACACTTGATGTGACCGTTTTGTGGTTATTGTGTTGGAGTGTGAAGACAGTATTTGAAGACTTGTCCTAGCAGCAGTATCCGCCATGTGGTTTCCATCCTAACTGTTCTCAGTTCCTTACAAAACATCCTCAATAAAATGATCAGAAGTGTTCAGGGTGAAGCTCCAGCTCCTTTTTGATCCTGTCCTCCACCAACAGACTGAGGCGGGAGTCTGTCATTGGAAGACTGTAACTCACAAATACTTGTTTTTTAGTCTTCTTTGCTGTGGGAAAAAAAAAAAAAAAAGATAAATAAAAATGTATGTATAAAAACAGAAAAGTATATCCCTTTGACTTTGGATATAAACATACTTGCATACTGGCAAAGTTAATCTACATCTTAAATATTAATCAATCTAAAAGTCATCAGCCTGACGCTCACAGTGTAGCAGCAACAATAATAAAAGTAACAAAATGATAAAATTATTGATGTAATGATTCTTTCTACTTTACAGTTAAATTTAAATGTATTAAATTCTGGTTTCGTTTGTGTCCTTAAATAATGCTTTACAAATACATTTGAAAGAGGCAATCACGTTTTTTGTGCTCTGCTTTTCGCACTATAAATGCAGCTGCTGACTTCATCTAAATCCAGTGTGGTATGACTTCAGTTCATTATAATTTTTGTTTTTGTCAAATTGACATTCAAGCCTACACAGTACACAGACTTTCCAGACGAATCTGCTCTTTAACACTCTGTTAACACTAAAAGGTGAGGAGGAAAAAGTAATGTAAGGAACATTGAGTGCAGTTATTGAATGACATATTGCTGCATTAACAGAAACAGCAAAGCAAATTGAGTCATAAAATGTCACCAATCATTACCTAATCTTTGTGACAAAGAATTTGGAGCAGTGTTCGATGGGTCCCCCATGACTAATGTGGATAATGGCATCGAATCCTGCAGACAAAAATCATGCACAGTAGTTGTTAGTGTCATTCCCCCCATCACTCTCCAAAAAAAAATAAAAATTATTAGCTGTTGTATGCAAAGTAATGTTATATTCTCTGTCTGCATCTTTTTTGTTACACCCGTTAAACCTGAATGTGTTCAACCTGAGGGTGATTGCAGTGGGATTATTTGATTAACTCCAAATGACTCATAATTGATGGCTGTACTCGACTAGACTCTGGTTTACCATGTAATTCAATGCTGTCCATTAAACATTTCTGTTCTTTGACCAGCAGATTTATTAGATTTGGTATTTAAGCACCCATTAAATCCCAGGTCTGGGACCTTTATGTGTGGAGTTTTCATGGGATTCCTCCGGGTACTCCGGTTTCCTCCCACAGTCGAAAAGACTTGCATTTTTAGGCTGATTGGTTGTTTGTCCGTCTGTCTGTCTCTGTGTGTTGGCCCTGTGATGGACTGGCGACCTGTCCAGGATTTACCCCACGCTCGCCCTATGTGATCTGGGATTGGCTCCAGCAGCCCCTGCGACCCGGAAGATGAATTATTCTGAATTATTTTGAGAATGAATTAATGAATGAATGAATACATGAGTAATAGTACCCATTCACCAACCGGTGGTTCTTATCGGGAATAATCCCGATCTTTTGGCCTGTAAGCAGTTTGCTACAAAACAAAGACCTAGGATCTTTTTCAACTCGTCTAGATCACAAATAGAGCTCACTGAGGCATTAGGTTGAGTTAAAAAGTTTTGGGTTTTTTTTTTACATCCCAGGACCGATTTATGAGACTATTATAGATAAACTAATAAGAAGACAAAATATGAAACAACTACAATTAATCGGCTCTGCTCATTGCTTGGACCATAATTTACAACGAGAGTTAAATCGAAGTATAAAACCCGTATTAGAAATATTTTTGATGGTTGATAAATGTTAGTTTGCACCGTGAGTTAATCTATGAACAGTTCAGTATCTCAGTAACAGCTCAGATAAGGGAATCAGAATGTGCTACAAAATAAAAGTCGGGTAGAGTTCACTCACATATCTGCTGCTCACTGAGACCGCCAGATTGGACAGAACCGGACTGGAACCGATCCAGAGGAAAAACCCTCCGCTCAGCTTCATCACATGAAAGTGGACCATCTGCTCCAGGATCTTCTCTGAGAAATTGTGAACCGAAATGGCCTCAACCTGAGCTCTGTCCTGCGGCTCGTTCATTTTGGTTTAACTGGAGATTTGAACTGACAAACTCTTGCTGACTGTAAACACGAACAGCAGCTTCCGGGTTTAAGGAAAAAAACTACGGCAGCCCAGACCAATCAATTATCGTTTTGGACGAGCGCGATTAGAATAAAATAAAATGAAAACGTTAATTTAAATTACATTTATACAAATCATAAATGCAACTTGCGATGTTATTACAGCACCACTTTATGAAATCCAAACATAAATGAAGCTATTACCCCTTCTGTTATCCTTGTAGTCAATTTGACTCCATTCAATTATCATAAAAAAAAAGTAGTTGTCATTTTAAATAAATTTAAAGCATACTCTCATTTTTCTACAAAAAAGTATTGTCCACACATTTTTCGTCAGTCTTTCAAAGCATTTGATAAAGGTGAGAAAATTAGGCATTGATACTACAACAAACAGACAGACAATATATAATATGTGAAGAGTGTTAGCTACAAAGTGACAATAATTTAGTTTTGAGACATTTGTTTTGTGTCTCTGTTAGTCATCTAAACTAACCCTGGGTGGACAAGTTGGATATCAGTTGTCATCCCTCGCTCTTGCTGCTCATTTGCTGTCCTAAAATACACAAAATGTATCCTTCAGTGACTTGAAATAAGTCAACTGAAATCCAAATGGTTGGGAGGCCAGTTACCCGGAAAAACAAAAATGGCATTCTCACGGTGGCACTTGGGTTGAAAAGCAATCTGGACCAACTGGCACATGAACATCCTCGAGGTATGACTGAGAGACGCACCAAACTAACTAAATTATCAGACATAAGGCTTTCTCAATGTACAAGTAATAAGATTTCACAATTCAAAATATTTCTACCATTCATTAGCAGACATACCAGTTCATAAATAAAGAAAACGATGGCCAGTGATAATAATTGTTAGTTCCAGCTGTAAAATAACTGGCTCTGAATAACATTTTTGTTGAAGCATCAATGGATAATTTTCTTGGTGCAACGTACACATTTGAGGGAAAATGAAAATAACCCCAGAAGTAAAAACGTAATCACCAACATCTCACATCTTTCAGTATCAATGCTACACAGCTGCCACCTCTGTGCTGCTTACACCCACAGACACACACTCACAAAGAGAGTAATCGTCTTACAAAGGTGTTTCCTCTTTAAACGCACAAATTGCTTTGTTTTTTTGCGATGAGCTGTTCAGACCTAATTCTCTGAGGCCAGGCAGAGGTCTGTATCACGAAGCTGGATGTCAGCTTATTGAGGTAACTTCCGGCTTAACTCCGCGTGCTCGGTGTCTCGAAGCTGGTTTAGTTGTTATCTTGGTGCGTTGCCATGGTAACTTACGCAGAACATTTAACCTGCTCCGGAGCAGGTCAAATTTAGTTTCGGAGCTCAGCAGGTATATGAGACCGCACCATTGACCAATCAGCTGTCTGGAAAAATGACCTGCCCGTTTTCTACGTGAGCCCGAGAACATTAATGTGGGAGGTAGAACCGGAAGAAGAACGCTGAAGAGAGAGAAGAAATTCAGTGACAGAGTTAACCCGTTTGATTTTCCGGACGAGGTTCGGTAGACTGACAAAAATCCGGCTGCTGGGAACAGCGCTCTGACAGCTGACAGATTCTTTGCCTCAGGTAAGTGAAATAGTTTTCCTTTTTCTTTTTTTTTATTCATTCATTTATTTGGAACCTCCTTATGATGTTTTATAATCCCATATGGAATGATTGACAGGACAAGAATGACAGGAAAATGAAATGTAAATGATTTAATTAATTGATCAGAGAATCTCTTCATTCATAGGTACGTCCATGTATGCTGCTGACAACACTGAGAACCCCAGCAAGCAGCAGGGCTATTCACTATGCAAAAAAAAAAAATTAAATGAATAATAACAATAATAGCAGTGTATGGCAGCTGTACACTGAATGTTATCTTCATTATATTCTGAAACTGAATTATGTGTTACTCATCAAGGCTATTCCTTTTTAACTTTAGGGCCGTTCAGTGGGCTGCTGGGTCACAGGGGATATGCATGCCACCCATATTTGATGACCCCTATCCTGACTATGATGCAAGGCCTCAAACTCGGTTCCAGCGTGGCCCCCTCCAAAACCAGTGTCATCGAGACCCATTTCTCCTGTGGCCCCACACAATATCATTTCAATATCAAACAATATAATTTCTGCATGCATTGTACTACAAAATATAGTGACCATCCAGAAGGAGAGGACCGCTCCTGTACACCTCCCAGCACCTGATGTGGTAGATCCCATCACCCTTGAATACCCCTCAGGGAGACCAGTAAGAGAGGCCATCACTGAACATATTTTTTAGTTAAAACACAACAAGCTAGTTTTTTCTTTTTTTAATTTCACTGTTTCAATTTCTTTTCTCCAGTTCCTGTTAAAAAAAAATCCATTTTATCTTCATTGTTTCAATGCCAGAGACAGTAAATGACTGAAATACCATTTTGTCGTGCTTTAGTTTTTCCACCACTAGTTTTTAGTTTTTCCAAATAAAATTTTTTTGATCTTAAATTTTTTTTAATACTCTACATCAAGTTCCAATTTCTTTCTGTAAAGTGCTCTCACAGTGTAAGCATCCACCTGAAACTAATTAAATACATAATACAGTGGCTTTAGCATAATTAAAAAATACCTGTGTCACACTGACTATCATTGAAATAAGGTTATTTACATCTTGTGACTGTCTTTTTGACAAGCTTCTCTGGAGGAGTGTAATCCTGAGTAGGAGCACCCCCCATCTTTCTCATTCACGTGTTTTCCTGTGGGGTGCAAGCAATATCAAGTCATTATCATTGTGATGATCCTAAAGCAAGAATTAGTGTACAAAAAAGTACATCTTAATACACGTTCGTTATAGCTCAGAACAGGGACACATAGCCTATAAGATATTACAGTAGACCTGCTGACCTGTTTGAACTATGTTCTTATGTTTGTTTTCCATTTGCTCCACCGGGGTTACAACTGAAATTATGAGCTTCAAATAAACGATTAAAAAAAAAAAAATAAATTATGGGGAACATACGTTAATCTCGCAGGTGTGATAAAGAATGAATATTATAATCCCGGTAATTTAGGTATTGAGAGTCACCTATTACTCCCCAGCATTCTTTGCTGATTCTTTCTGCTGCAGCTGTGTTACCGTTAGCTTGAATTATGGATTTATACTCCTCATATTTTTTTTACCCCTCTCCATTGTCAAGTACGCTCCATGGTGACTGATCGGATACAACAAATCCCGCCCCTTTTAAGGGAACGCGCACTGATCTAAATGGAAAACATCAGGTTTCAGTTAGCGAGTGGATAACTGGCTGGATAACTTGTGACACCGATTATCCCGATTACGGATGTCTGTTTAAGTGTAACCAGGTAACGAAAAGAGGTACTGGGCATGTTAATCCAACCCCAGGACAGTTCGACACTGTGCAACAGCCCATACAAATAATAATCAGGATGCCTAATCGGCGAGCACAGTCCACGTACAGAACATGGCAGGAGCCTCCGGAGAGGGAGTCCAGGCAGGTAGCCGGTAGATACAAAGTCCAGAAGGCAGGTCAGGTTACCTGGGCAGAGACGAGGACAGCTGGTCGGGGGAAAAGGCTGGAAAGCATTGCACAGGACGAAAAAAAAATCTGGCAAAGAATGAGTGTGGAGGAACTGTTTATGAGGAGGCTGGGTGATCGGAGTCAGCTGGGAGGAACAGGTGAGTATATTGATGTAGATGAGGAGAGGCAGGCAGGTAGAGCGGGGTGGGTGAGGGGAAAACCAGGAGCGGACTCTGACAACTTTTTGTAAACGCCTCCACTCCCCGCTGCTCGTCAGTGTCTCTGAACTGTGCCAAACATCGAACCACACAGGAAGACAAGACAAAGTGACAAAGCCAGACTAAAAATAGGCTACCTCAATCGCCTCACAGGAACGCAGCTTCAGTGCAGCAGAATTTACTAGAAACGCAATGACAGATGCGGATTCCAGTGGACATCCACTGAGAATCAAAATAAGCGGAAGAATTCTTCGTTACAAGATGATTACAAAGATTACAAAGCAGCACTCATTAAATTGAGTAAATCAATAGAGTAATGTTAAATATGAATATTTGCTGCTCCCCTTATATCACGGTAAATTTCACATTTAAAGCGTCTGTCAGTTTGCGCGTCCACAACATTGACCCATACTGAAAACAATAAAGGCAACTATTTAATGGATATTAAATTTGAAAAAGCATTCAAGGTCCTCAGATGATGAATTTTGGCTCCACCATGACGTAGTTGCTTTTATTCAGTGAAATATCTCCACAGTTGTTGGAATAGTTGCCACAACATTTAGCACAAATATTTCGAGTCACCTGATCAACACTTATATAGGATTATACCAAGAAGAAACATCTGCTCTTAAGACAAAATCTATTTTATATTTAGCATTTATGAAACTGTGGGGATCTGATGCATTTATTTCAAAGGGAATTCTTATGTTCTCGGCTTTCAGAGACCCACAGATTTCACCTTTGGCTCCACCGTGAGGTTCACTTTGTTCTTTTGACAGAAATACCCTGAAAAATGCTTGGATAATTGTGATGACATTTAATAACACATCAATCATCACCAATTAAAACATCTTGATAGCTACAACATGAACTGACACAATATTTGTTTCTGAAGATTACAGTGACTGTCCACTGAAAATCAATTCAAACTTTATTTCAGTGACCTGAATTGGTCCTTTGGTGAATCATGAGGCTGCTCATTACATAGAGATTCATTGCAAGGGGCCTTTATTTAGAGGCTCATTCAGAGGTGCTCCTTGTAGGGCTTAACACTTCGACAAATAGTGATAGCCAGGCCATTGGATCTGTTCTCTGCTACCCTCTGGCCCGGGAACCATCTTTGTCTGGTTGGTATGTGCCTATCCACAGTCCCATGACCCTCTTCTGGTCTAAATATAAATATCCAAGCAGGATGATCCACTGCTAAGGTCACATTACGTCATCCTAAGCAATGCATTCTCAATGAAAGTAGCACAGGGGGGCCAGAAGGGACGAGGGACGCGTTGTAGGCTTTATGATATCCTGATTCACACAAAGAAATCATAAGGGTGGTTTGGACTGGGGGCAGATCTGACAGGAGCTGTTGCAGCACTGGATGATGCAGCTTGAGTGACTTTGTCCTAAACTTGATGGTGGTAGTGTAAGACCTTGAGCAGTCATGGGTAATGGAATAAACAAGGTAGAGTATCAAAAAGAAAAAAACATAAAAATTTTATTTTTTATTTATTACCCATCATACCAGTTTATTCTTTTTCCCCCTTCTACAGGCAAGCTTGAACATGTGTTGGTCTTTTTTAGGTGCTGCCAGATCTCTATCTTGGAAACATCAAGGGTACGTGGATCAGTTTTTGGTTTTTTGTCCTTTCAGTGTAGAATTCATTTATTTTCAGGATAAAATAGTAGAACGTGTTTCAGTTCCTCATATGGGGGGACATGTGGTGAGATGCTACACTGAGCTCAGTTTCTATAGACTGGAGAGGTCAAAGAGTAGTACAGCATGGGTGAAGATGTATATTTTGTATCCTTACTTCTGCTTGTGTGTGTGTGTGTGTGTGTGTGTGTGTCTTGCGGGGGTTAGTGTGTCGCTTTTTTGGCAGCTGCAGGAAACAAATTATTTCTGAAGGCTGCAGTGACTACCTGAGGTTTGTTGTGGGAGGGGATGCCCCAGTGTGGGGGTGTCCCTGGTGCAAACTACGTTCCAAGCATTTCCATAAAGCAGTGAGTACAATCATGAGGTTGCTTTTTTTGATCTGCCTATACACGTAAAAGTGACAAGGCAACAGAGGAAATAATATGTGAAATATTTACTGCGTTTAGTGAGCATGGAACAAAAACACGGCCAGGAATCAGTGACAAACAGGAAATCTGATTCCCCCCGTATTTAATGTGATAATCTTCATACTCACTACAACAGAATAGATGTTCTGTCTGTGTAAAGCAGAAACTGTGAGGTGAACACTGGTAAATTGCATTATAGATAAAAAGGCTATGATGGCATTTTACCTCAAAAATCATTTACATATAATCTATATGACAGTGATAAATACAGAAAATTGTACTGCAATGGGAGAAAATGTATCTGTATTGTTTTCAAATTCAAATTAATTCCATGTCAAAAACAAAACAAAAAAGCATTCCTCTGAAATCAGTAAAAGGCACATCCATACTTTGCCACATACATACTTCCATACTAACATAAGAAAGTTTAAAAAGTATATCAAATATATTATATTACAGTATATGATAAATATGCTGAATAAATAAGTCAAATAAGGTGCATTAACATAAAATATTTGTGTATAGAGGTAGTGAGGTCCATGATTTTAGGACACTGACAGCTGAGTCTGACAGCTTGTGGCAGGAAGCTGTTCAGCAGCCAAGTGGTAGTTTTAGCTCTCTACTTTGCTTAAAGGTCCCATGTCGTACAGAGTGAGACCTCCATGTGGTCTTTGATTATAAGTGAGGTTCTACAATAATATTGTATATGTATCAAATGTCTCAGTCTATCAAGAAATGCTCACAACCTGGATTTAGAAACTAAGCCTTCAGACCAGCCGTCCCCAGCCTCAAACATGTCCCTAAACCCACCTGGACCCACCAACCCACCTTGCAGTATTTGGGTTTCTCTCTGATGTCTGTGTTTACCTTAAACCTATTATATTTTTATTTGATCACGCAGAAAACCAGAAGAGAGGCACAGATCCCTTCTTCTGATGGACTCATTGGCCTGTTTTTTTTTTTTTTTTTCAGAGGTCCAGAGAGAGGCCTGTGAGAGATATAAAACTATTTTTTTTTTAATCCACAGATACATGCTCTTATGGATGTAAACATTTTGAAATAAAGTTTAAATATGGGACCTTTAAGAAAATTAAGTTTGGTTGTTCAGTTTGAATGTGTCTCTGTTCCAACATCAATATAAGTAAGTAATTTACTGAAACATCATTTGAAAAAGCTAACCACACCAAATTGAAACAATTCAAGTAATTTTAGCTTGAGAAGTTTAGAATTTTTCTCTTTTTCTGTGCTAAGTTTTTCTATTTCATATTTATAGTAATAACCTAAATTTAGTTGTTAGTTGTTTTTAAATAATTATAATTGTTTTAATTACTTTATTTATTTTTATTTTATTTTTTTGAGGAATGAAGCTAAAGTGCCAAAATGTCATTTACATACATATTATTGCATGGGAAATATAATTGGTTAAACATCATCACTTTTTATCTGTATTTCTGTTTAAAAAAAAGTTCTTAGTTGTGTTATTGTGGTTATGTATATTGTGAATGGATTCTGACCTTCTGGGACAGAACAACTTGTCTGTCATAATGACTTCAGTGTTCTGGTATCACCCTGAAAGCCCATAAATATATTTATTTCATGAACAATGCACTTAGGGGCATCTGTCATTGTGTGACCTTGAAGTCAGAGGCTTACAAAAGACTTGAGATTGTGTTTCTTCAGCAGGTGTGTTAAGCATTTGTGCTCATGTGAAATGTATTTTTTCTGTTGCTGTTATTAATATAAGATCTTTGTTGAATTTATTTGGCTGGCAGGAGGTCTTGTAGGTAACATCATCAACATCCTGCAAACTTGCAAAGCATGAGAAAAAGTGTCGAAGACACATCTGTCCAAAGTAGAAAACTTTTGGCTTCCTTTTACAGAACAAAATTTGATTAAAAGTATTACTGTTTCTTGCTTTTGGGACAAGCTGTTGGACTGTTTTAGAAACACTGGTTTTCCGGTTTTTCTTTCAGTTCAAAACAAGAGCATCAGCTTTAAACCTTAAGGCCACATTTGCTTTGGAGACATTGAGGGAGGGAGGGGGGAGTCAGCTGGGGAGGGGGCAGTTGTTGGGTAGAAAATGCCTTATTTAGGTAAGAACCTTTATGAAATGAGTTGTGATTGGATGGAGGGAGTGCTGTCAAATTCTCGATTTTCTTTGTGGTCCACAGATGCACGAGACAGGGAACTGCTGGCTCAGCACAACATCACCCACATCCTGTCCATCTACGACGCAGCCACACCTATTCTGGAGGTGAGCTGGCTTCTCCGTGAGTCTGGTGTTGGCTTGTGTGACCCCATGACCCCAACTTTAAGGCCATACAGCATCCTCTGAACTCACTGGTGTTGTTTATTCCCCTTAAAGTCCCAACTGCTTAGCACTCATACTGAAAGTTTGAAATCTTGCAATAAGCTCAGATGTGTTACTGTGTCTTTTCCTGACTTAACACCTTCACATGGTGGCAACTAACATTGGCTATCATTGCCAATTCATGCGCAAGCCAATTTACAGCTTCAAAGGGCCTGTATCTTTCACTTCTTCTGTGATTTATTTGAAGTGTTGATATCCATCTCATCAGAAGGGTGAATATGAGCTTCTCTTCTTATTGGCTTCGGAGTGATCAATTAAACAGGTAGCAGATTTCCAGTAAATGCTCAGAGAAATCAAATCCTGGGAGGTTGAGCTGGTTGGTCCAGGTAGTTTTTTTTTTTTTCGTTTTTTTTTTTTAAATGCTAAATATTCTATAATTAATTCAATTGATCATCAGTTTTCTTCTTCTTGTTCTAGTTAAAAAGGATCAACAGGAAACAAAAGACAAATAACTTTTTGTATGAAAGACAACTTCAATATATGTGAAAGTCACATGCTCTTATTTTCAATTTTCATGCGACCAGGAATTCACCAGGTTTCACCAAAATAGACACCTTTTCTGAATTATTGCGGTGCTGTGGGAGGGATCCTGCTGAATATCTGACAATTTATCTTGGCAGACTTCACCTGCGTTTCAGTGTGTAGACTGGATGTAGCTGTGATGCAGATGCAGGAGGGGTGTTATTTTCTCTTGTGTGTATGAGAGTCAGGAGACAGAAAAATTCTGTGAGAACCTGGTGGACTGAAAGTAGCTAATTGCTTCAATTGATTTACATTTGGTAACAGATGCATGAGTATACTTTCGTCTCAACTGTGATATTTGTTACTATCACTATGCTCATATATTTAAAATCTGTCAATAGTTAACCTGTGTTGTTTTACTGTATCAATTTAGCAGCAATAGATACTGTAGAAAAATCAGTTAAGGCAGCATTACAACATTCTGATTCATAGAAATCAATCAATATTTGTGAATGATTCACTCAAGTAAATTAAATGCGTCTCCTCATGATGTCTTTCCGCCGTATATGTCCAACCTTTTGCTTTTTAGTTGTTCGTTTTCTCCGCTTTCACAACTTTCATCTTTTCTTGCTGAAAGCGATCATGAGAAGGATTCAGAAATTTCTGTGCACTTTCTCCATCCATGCTTTCATTGAACACTGAAGAGAAACAGCAACCTGTATTACAGTATCACTACCCAAACTGGTCAACCACCAAAACTTTTTAAAAGGTTTTGGGCTTGAGATTGTGTCTGTAGGCCAGCGGACACTCTTTGAGCTGCTGTTCAAATCTCAAACTCATGTTCTTTTAATAAATGCAGTTTTTTTTTTTTTTTTTTTTTAGTTTGCGGCAAAATTATGACTCAGGTCTGTTTTACTGGTGTCGCGCAAATGACCAGATGGGATGGTTTATTTGCATACCCAACAGTCAAAGTGCTGACTGATTGATTTCTTGGAAGACAGCTAGATGGTTCCTGAGAGAGGAAGGTAAAACCTGCAACCACCAAATCTCTAAGGTCGGGCGTTTCTTTTGCTGAATAATCTGTGGCCCGATTAACATACTGCAAAATAAGTAGAAGGTCATTTTTATGGCATGCTGGCTTGAGCCACCATGTATTCTTTTCCAAGTAGAGATTATTTCTGCACATATCCAGAACTTGCATGCACCTCGTTACGGATTTCTTTGCATCTGGGTTTGATTTTGCCAAAACACAGCAATAAGGAGCTGTGAAAAGATTGAAGAGCAAGTGTCAAGTGTTGTTTGCATTTCCTGACAGAAATTTAGACTTCACTGATATACATACACATTTCTTCACTACAGAATGTGAATGTGCATTGTGCAGTGTGTGTGTGTGTGTGTGTCAAGGCTGACCTGTCTGGATCACTTCCAGAACTCAGTGTCCCAGAGGGTTCAGGGGTTTTCGCAGTAGTGTGTCATAACGGGACAAGGTGGTTTCTGTCCACTGCATGTACCATCAGCTGCCAGGTGCACAGCACACACACACACACACACACACACACACACACTGTCGCGCACAGACATATAACGTTATGTCACGACTTAACACACGAGGACCAAGCACCACGGTCAGTGGGGTCAAATTTTGGGGGCTGTCCCATTTGCTGAGAAACGGGAAGTGTGTTAGGCCCAGTATTCAAAGAGCTCACCATACTGAAATATTGTATAGTAAAATTCTAATTCAACAGGTATTTAAATTGAACATATTGCACTGTTTTAGCCTAAACTACCCCCCTCCCTCACCCTCTAGGACATGACATACCTCTGCATATGCGCTTCTGACCACTCTAAGCAAAACCTGTGAGTACATAAATATGATGCACATCCACAAATGATCTCAGCTTCTTCAACACTGTCTCTAATGCATCTACATTCTGATAACCTGGAGAAACTGAATAATCCAACAAGGCTCTTTTTATGAGATTAGATTTAAACCTGCAGAATATCTACATACCATGATTTTATACATAGCGCAGTGAGACAACCAAAACAAGTCTTGACAATAGTAATACTGAATAAATCAGAAACTTGATCAAGTTTGGCTGTATTAGAGAAATAGAAAAAGCTGCATATCTCACTAACAATAAAAACTTAAATACTTATACTCAAAGATATGATCAACACATCTTGTCTTTGTAAAAAGCTTTTTAATTTCCTGCATTTGATGTGACAACACCTCTAGGATTCAGTTCTTCAGAGACAGCATCATGTTTATCCACGAGTCCCGATTGAAAGGAGAAGGCTGCCTTGTTCACTGGTGAGTTTAAATCTTTCCTAAAAACGCTATGCCTGAAGTGGTTCTTTGTCTTTTTGTTCATGTTCTTCACTTTAAATGGGCGAGAAAGGCACAATTTTCCTTGAAGGTTTTTGTAGGAAGGTCAAATATTTTTTGCAATATTAAGTGTTAAGTCTTTGCTGCACAGTTCTCCTAATGTTGCTTTTTATTTTTTATTTTTAAAAAATGGAGGCAACCAATAGAAATTAAAGCATATAATAACGAAACTGTGAAACTGGACATTTGCATGTGAGGATGCTGAGAGGAAGAGATACACATATGGAAATGCAGCTGATTTTTGTTAGTAATTAAGAAGGCCTGGAGGATGGAGGTCCCTGTATTTTATTAACCCTGTTTTCATTTTCAACCACATTACGGTTATAAAAAAAGAAACGAGAAAAAAAAAAAACCCTAAACAAAACAAAAAAAACAAACAGGTTGGTTAATGGTTTCAGGGTACATTTCATCATCTTTCATCTTTTCTCATATCAAACGTGCAAAATCAGACATTTAACCACAGGTTTAGGAAAAAAGGGGGTTTCACTTCTTTGTACACTAAAGAGGAGGATTTCAGTGTACTATATAATTGCTACAGCAAAAGAAGCTTTGAAGCTTTGAACCTCTGTGCTCTCAGTGTGGCAGGAGTGTCTCGCAGCGTGACTCTGGTGGTGGCCTACATCATGACAGTATCGGGCTATGGCTGGGTGGAGGCTCTGGCGGCGGTGAGGGCAGTCAGGCCGTGCGCTGGGCCGAACCTTGGCTTCCTGCGGCAGCTGGAGGAGTTTGAAAACAGGGACCTGGCAGAAGTGAGTGACACCTTGCTGGTGTTTGCTGCACTTGTAATCTGTCACGGGAAAATGTCGGATGTGATGTGATGCTGAAGACACATGTTGAATGACATTTGTTTGGCAACGCTGCGTGTGTGTGCATGTATATGTGTGTGTACAGAAACTGGTTTTAAGCTGGTACCCTGTTCAGCCCTATTGCTCATTAACTGCTAACACAAACTGTAACTGGTCTTCCCCCTTTATGGCCCAGAGGGTGTGCGCTCTACCGGAAGTTCAAGATCTGCATTTCATTGGATTTAGTCATGCCCAGAGACACAGAAAGCATCTGTACTGTCCACAGTAGTGTTGCAATGCACTGCTGAATGCATTCATGCAATGCACTGAAACATTTGGATCAGAAGCTGTAGGATTCCTATCAATGTGTCAAAGAAAGGGACAATGTTATCCGTCTCGTGTGCAGAGAGCCAACAGGAAGTGAGATTTCTGTCAGAAAGTGGCTTGAATGCACATCTTGTCAGGCAGCTCAGCTGGGCAGGGATCGTGGTTTGTGTACTCTGCAGGCCCAGACATCTGGTGTCAGGCGTCATTGAAGCAACCAGAGTTGAAATCCATATTTACCTCCCCTCCTGTAAAATGTCTTTCTGATCCTGTCTGACTGTACATTTTGACCCTTGTACCTCCCCCCCCAGTATCGAGCCTGGTGGAGGGACCGTTATGGGAAGAGCTCACTGAAAGATGACAGGGAAATTGAAGCTCTTTTAACTCGGAAATCCAGCTGCAGCAGCAGAGCCACAGAGGACAGCATCACTCTTGCGTTGGCCACGGACGGCACCTGAAAAGACAAACGTCCTCACCTCTGCCAGCTGTACATGATCTGAAGCCACCGAGGACTGTGGGCTCCTGCTCAGACCACTGGAACCACTAAGACAAGACCAGCTTTAAAGATTTCTGCATTACATGATGAATCCTGCCGCAGAAGCAAATCTCTCTCAGAAAATTCTGTATCGATATGTGTTGAACCTCTATTTTTTTGCACTTGTGTGATGTGTGTGTGGGTGGGGAGGCGCAAGGGTATGACATTATCTCAAGCCCCTTTCGTCATGTCATGTCCTTGCCTCTAACTGTCAAAATAACATGCAAGGGCAGTCAAGCATGGCACCAAGGAAATATGTACATTCTGTCCACAGTGTGAACACACATTTAGCAGGCTACAATCCCCCCGTCAGTTATGTTATGCTGTGTCTTGTACTTGAAATATGAGTATTACTTTCCGTAGACTGTGTGAAAGCTGAACGATACCAAATCTTCCAGTAAAACACTACGACAAAATGGAGGCTTTGTGTTTGATTTTGCTTAAAGTACAAAATTACACTTTCTTAATGCAAAATTAACCAGGAACTGGATATGTGGATTTAATATGAGTGTTTTAAGGGAGTAGTTGCCAGCTTGATGGTCTAGATTCACAAAACATAAGTTTAAATCTAAGGAATCACAAATATATGAAATTATTTAAATCCATGAAAGAAATTGCTTTCCTCCTTTCTATTGGTGGATAGTCTGGGGGATTCACACCTTTTGATTATTTGACCAAAAGTGGGAAAAGCCCATTGGTGTTCTGGCTTGAGCAGCTGAAATCTTCAGCTGAGAAAAAGTAACAAAACCGTGAAAGTAAAAAGACTTTTGAGTAAAAGTGTACACATCAGCAACATCTATTTTGAAAATTAAAAGCAATCATGCAAAAGGAGCACTGTTAATGATGATGCTTGACAGCACCCTCCAAAAATTAGAAAACAATTAATTATATGTGGCTGCGTCAGTAATGATGATCCATTGATATGATACATTAATATCTCCTTTCTAATAGTTCTACTCACGGGGTTTCCAAGGGCTTCGGAGGCCCAATTCCCTCAAATACACTACAAGAGAGTGCATATTATTTTGTTTCAGGTACTAAAATGAAATACGGTTAGGGTTAATAATTAATAATTAAAGTGTACAGATTCACTTGGGTGCTTGAACTTTACATGAATGTCTCCATTCTAATACTCAGTTAGTTTTCTTGGACTTTCAAAGCCTGATTCCCTGAAGTACAAAGACCAGACATATGTAGTGTGAGATTGTGATGACAGTGTGTTCAAAGCAAAGTTCAAGTCTATAAAAAAATAGAACAAATAAAAATCACAAACTGCTTGTCATTGTTGTATGGCCAACGTGCTCTTTATACTCAGTCTGTTCAGCTGACAGATACACAAAATAATTAATTTAAAGATTTAATATTAAATTTATATTTTGAATTTTTGATTGTGACCCATCAAAGACATTCAACTCAACCTGGATCATTAAAACATTAAAATAAATATAGACAAAGCTTACATGCTTGCACAATGGAGACAATAACCATTATATAAAATGTGTATTATATTATCACTGACAGAATCAATTACAGAATTATTTTTACAATTACCACTTAGTGCACATTTATTGAAATAACATAAACTGTGTTCACACTTTTAAACCTGTTTCTGGGGCTCCCAGTATTGCCCTCATGTAAATCTCGCATCAAATTAAGATATTTTAGCATAATTAACTATTCCTGCCTGTCTGCAGCTCTTCATCTTGTTTAGTCCTCTAAACAAGGCTCATGTGTTTTTGCATCATTCTTTTCGTAAAGCTTTATCATTTCACAGAATTGTTTTTGTCTCCGTCCCAGCCATTTTCCACATGTGCGGGTGTGTGACACTTCTGACTTACACCAGCAGGGTTTCCCCCACAGGCCGGGGTGTCTTCCTGGAGCCCGATCTCACTGAGCGAGCAAGCTGATAAGCTTCACAGGAGGGGGTGGGGGGGGGGGGGGGGGGGGGGGGAGAAAGGGAGAGAGAGAAACAGATAAACAGAGAATGAGACAATGTGTGAGACAGATAGACTGACAGACAGAAAGAAAGGAGGCAGACAGGCAGAGACACAATCAGGAAGACAGGCAGAGAGAGAAAGAGAGAGAGAGGAGCAGGTGCGTCCTCCTCAGCATCCCCAGCTCTGTCTCCGCCCCTCGGCTCTGTGTAGGCTGGAGGATTTAAGCGCGCCCCTGGTCATGATGAGGACTTTCAGAGACTGATTGAATTCTAAACTTGACGGGTTTCGAGTTTCACAGGTAAGACAGCTTTGATCCGCTTTCAGGGTGCAAAGCACGGTCCACTTTAGCCTGCGTGGGAGACTGTCAGGGGGGCGGGAGGTGTGTGTGTGTGTGTGTGTGTGTGGAGGGGGGGGCTAAGAGAGATTTACTGAACTTCATCATTGTCTGATAAACTTAGAACACGCACACAGACAGGCGCAGAGGGACTTGTCACGCGTTGCAGGATCTGACTGCGGTTTTCTGGGTGCGTGTGTCCGGACAGAGATGAACCCTGAGGCGGATTACGGCTCCGGGAGCAGCGGGAACGGGAAACTGCGCCAGTGGTTGATCGAACAAGTGGATTGTGGGAAATATCCTGGTCTGGTGTGGGAGAACGACGAGAAGAGCATCTTCAGGATCCCGTGGAAACACGCCGGGAAGCAGGACTACAACCGGGACGAGGATGCCGCGCTTTTCAAGGTAAAAGACCCGCCGACTTCATTCACAGAGAACACAACCTTACTTTCAGAATAAAGGTACTCTACAAACTAAAAGAAAATGAAACAGTGCCCAAGTTTTACAAAGATGAGAAAATTTTATTTAGATTTAGTAAACATCATTTACTTCGTATTTTAGTGGAGGATATCGATTTTGTGTACAAAATGTGGACTATAAATTTAGGCCACAACCAACAGAATGAATTTTATTCGATTAATCATTTGGTTTATTAAATGACAGAAAATTATTTGAAATCCCGGAAACGCCCCAAAACGTAAACACGACTTCTTTTAAATTATAGTCAATTGAAATAAATTCAGTTTTCTGTGAAATAAGAGCAGGACAAACAGGAAATATTCACGTGAGAGGGAGCAGTCTGCAAAATGTTGACAGTCCCTATTAAAAATGTGTAAATAACCTTCAAAGGATTAACCGAGCCATCGATTACTATATAATCAGAGAGCAGGTGATATGATACTCCGAGGAAAAAGCTGCAGACTCGGCTTTTGTTTTTTGTTTATTTATTTATTTGATGATTTGCCGTGGACTGTACTGTAGGCTTGGGCGCTCTTCAAGGGCAAGTTTCGGGAGGGCATAGACAAACCAGACCCGCCGACCTGGAAGACCCGGCTCCGCTGCGCCCTCAACAAGAGCAACGACTTTGAGGAGCTGGTGGACAGGAGCCAGTTGGACATCTCAGACCCGTACAAGGTCTACCGGATCATCCCCGAGGGCGCCAAGAAAAGTCAGTCTCCTCATCTCATACTTTCAAAATGCCTCAAAGTTCTGTATGACTCCTGCACGATTGATAGTTTGGTTTTTTCTTAGATGTACTGCTGTAAGGGTGGAAGCGTATGAGTGTGTGTGTGTGAGAGAGAGAGAGAGCAAAATAAGGGTAGTAACTCACTGACTGAGTTGTGTCTCCCATCCAGGACCCCGGCAGGAGGACAGTCCTCTGAGTCCAATGGGCTACCAGGTCCATTCCTATCCTCAACTACAACCTCAGGTTATTTCCATACACATGAAAATTAGAGAAGTTGATATGCAGCAGGGGAGGGGGTTGTGCATACGCGAATGAGGTTGGATTGAATCTAAAAGTTTTACTTCTCGTGCTGAAAGTTGGGAAACATCATTAAGAAAGAGAAAATATCCAACTATGCACTTTTTAAAAAGTATGCAGCATCACACTGTTAATTGCAGATTCTTACAACCTGCAATCACGAGAAAATCTGTTCCACAATTTAATTTATTTATACTTTGGTAAATATTTATTAATTTCATTTATTCATCTTCAATCGCTTCTTCATTTCCGGGCCGTGGGGGTCACTGGAGCCAATCCCATCTTACACTGGGTGAGGGTGGGGTACACCCTGGACAGGTCACCAGTCCATTGCAGTGCCAACACACAGAGACAGACAGAGACCAACAACCACTCACACTCACACTCAGACCTACAGACTTTACAGAATTTAGAGTCACCAATGAACCCAAACACTTCTTTGGACAGTGGGAGGAAACCTGAGAGCGCAGGGAGAACATGTAAACTTAACGGGCTCTTGGCCCGTGAACCGAACTTGCAAGCTTCTTGTTGTGAGGCAACAGTGCTAACCACTGTGCTGCCGTGCTGCCTAAATATTTATATAAAATTAAAATATGCGATGTAAAAGCTGCATTAAAACATTTCCTGCTTTCTCATGGAACAGAAAATAATTCTACTACATCTACTGTTGTCTTTCTGTATCACTTTTCCGGCTCATGGTATTAAATTCTCAGAGATAACACTGAGTTTAGCCACAACTACAATAAAAAAAAAAATGTCATTACATGAACTGATGGGGTCAGATTTAATCGTAATTTATATATCTGTATTTATACATCTATATACATTCATAACACTGGTATTGGACTCTCAGAGATGTTCAATTAATTCATCGTGCCTGTTGAACTGATGATTTGTGTCTGTGTGTAGATGTCACAATACATGGCCCCTGCAGATTGTGGCTGGAGAGATTACTGTCAGGAGCAGGCCTCTCTGACAGATCTGCCCTTCACCCAGTGCCCCTGTCCGCCCCGCAACCTGCCCTGGCAGAGCTCCCCCATGGAGAATGGTACGGCGCTCACTTCATCCAGCACACAAACATTTGCAGCCTTGGAAGTTTAAGAATTCCACACATACATTTTCTCCCCAATCTGTGACAGGGTACCAGCTCAGGGCCTCATTTTACTCATACGGTCCTGCTGACAGCCAGCCCCCACCTTTCACGCTGGACACCAGCTTCAGATCAGCAGAGGCTTTCACAGGTACAAAACAACGGTTTCAATTCACTACTTTTTTGAAGAATTATGAGGAGCAACATTGTGGGGACATTTACCTGAGGGTTACATATGCTATCAATATGGCTTTTGCACAAAGCCACAGATTGACAAAAAGCGGAAAAACGCTGAAACACAGCGTAAAAAAATTGTGAGCAATATGCAAGTTCAAAGTTCAATACAAAGTTGGGAACAATAGTCCTGTTTACAGCCTAATTCGAGACATCGAATTAGGCTGTAGACATCAGCCACTGTGACTCAAGGCATTTCACAATCGCTAAGGAAAACAAATGACTGAGACTATCGCTAAATGTTAAAGTGACACTGTTTGGCCTGAGGGGGGCTCTGTAATGAAAATATTGCTTGAATGCAAATATTACTTTTGATATGCACATCGAGCATTAGCAGTTAACCACTGATCGACTGCACGTTCCTTTCTGTGTAGAGTTTCCATGTTTTCCCCATGCTTGCTTGGGTTTCCTCTTGGTGCTCTGGGTGTATTTGTCCCACAGTCCAAATACAATGCATGTCTAGGTTGATTGGTGACTGTTAGTGGTTGTTTGTCTCTGTCTGTAGTCTGTGTGATGGACTGGCAACCTGTCCAGGGTGTACCCTGCCCTTGCTAGAGGCATTGGCTAGGATTGGCTCCAGCAAATCAAATTCATAACAAAATATTTTGCTCCATAAATCAAGTTTGCCATTTTTATAACTGAAAGAACTTTCAGTTATTTTCAGTAGACACCTTTGATTCAGGAACATATAGCACTTTTATATAGCAAGTTGAACGGTGTTAATGAAACTCCACTGTCAAACGAACATGTTCCACTCCACTGAGAAACATTTGGTGAAAAAATGAAAACATCAAAATGTAGAATGAACCATCTCTATGCTGTCCCCTTCTTCATCAAGATTTCCGCCTGCATGTGTCTGTATATGTCCGGGACAATCTTGTGAAGGAGGTCACCACTTCCAGTCCAGATGGTTGCCACATCACTCCATTCCCTCCAGAGAAGCACTACCTGCAGGCCGGAGGTCCTGATGTGGTCCTCCTGCCTGTGGACTGCCTATCCGGCCAGAGGAGGGCAGAGGAGTGTCCCCCAAGTCCCCCATCCACCCTGGAGAGGGGAGTGTACCTGTGGATGGGTGCAGACGGACTGTACGCCCGTAGGATGTGTCAGTGCAGAGTATACTGGCAGGGTGGATTGTCCCCATATGGAGACAAGCCCAACAAGCTGGAGAGAGAGGTCAACTGTAAACTCCTGCACACCCAGGACTTTATCACAGGTGAGAGGGCAACTAATGGTTCCTTTCAATTAAACTACTACCCATTTAAAAATGATCATCACCATCTCCAAAGTGTCCAGGGTAAAGTTTTCAAATAGTTTGTTTTGTCTGATCAGTGGTCCACGACCAACACTTAGTCATTTGCTCCAAACAGCTCTTCTCCAGGACACACTCACTATGTCAAAAAAAGGATCCAAAGCTTTGTAATGGGTAACACTGTTTATTTAAGCGGCTGGACAACAACATTGTCTACAAACCAGAATCTAAAACCCTCAAATGTAGATTTGAACCAGCCATATAATCGATTGAACAAATATAAAAGCAGATCAGTAAATTCAAAAATTGCAGCCTGTTCCTCTCATATATAAGTCACAAAACTAACAATCAGAGTCTCTGGTAAATAAATCCTTTGGGAAACCCAGTCATTTCTGAAAACCGATGGCCAGTCTAACCATGGCTAACAGTATGTTTTGGCTTTTTTAGTTAAACACACACACATATATATATGTATATATACATATATACATATATACATACATACAAACAAGGGTGATGGTGTAAAGAGTCACAGATTTGTGTTAGTCTCAGAAATTTGTTGGAGAAAAACTCCAGCTCCTTTACTGTAAGCCAGCTTTGACAACTGTCAGCTAAAAACAAAACCACAGAGGCGCAAAGCCCCGAAGTTGAGACCACTTCACAACCATGGCAGAAGAAAAAAGCTTTCTTATCTTGAGGATTGTCATGTGACTTCTACATAGCCACCTCATCTCCGCCCACTTGCACACAAAGACAGCCCCAGCTGTGTGAGTCTGATGACACCTAATTGTATTTGCATACATGGTATGACCTGTACTTTCCACTCAAATCACCCCAAATGTCACACCACTTCATGTGAAATTCTTCTGAAATCATTTGAATCTGCTGCTTTAGTTATGCTTTAGATATCAAAGCTAATAACGGTGTACTGTTTCTATTTCCTGACAATCAGAGATCCAAAGTTGTGGGCTCCACGGCCGACCACCGCCTCGTTTCCAGGTCCAGCTGAACTTTGGAGACGATTGTCTGGACCCACAGAGACAAAGATGCAACCTCACTGTCCAGGTGACGAAATGCTTCTTAAATAGCACTGCAGTTGAGAGTGGCGGGTGTTGTCAAATTGAGATTGCTGCTCATGAAATCTAAAGTAAATGGTTGGAAGTTGAAAAGAGAATAATGATATTTGTAAGCTAAAACCCAACCTTTGAAAGTCTGTGAGAACTTATTCATACTCACACTGTTTAAGCACCAGCCAGTGCCAGACCCTCAAATTGCTGCTTACATCTTTATTTATCTTCCTTTTGTGATGTAGAGTGGAAATGAAGCGTGGAAGTCAGCCTGCATGGTCAGACATATTTATCAGGGATACTATTTCTAACCATGACTCTGGCCCAGTAGCAACAAACCGCAAAATTGGAGTTCATCCAATTGTGCTCCAGAGTTACTCTCTAATGACCCAGTTTGTCTGACAGCTGGTTTCTGTTTGGGGTTTTTTAAATAAGCAGTCAGTAAGGTGCTCACACATTCGTCACCTTCACTGTTTTCAGTCAACACCAAGCAGCAGTAACACTTTATTTAGGCATTTGTTTTACTCTCTGTTCAAGGATTAGGATTAAAAAATAAATCAGATTAATCTGCAGTGAAAACAGAAACATTTCCCTTCCTAAAATGTTTTTGTTGCTTTGTCGATCTCATATAGTCGGAGGCCTTAGTCCTGTCTCAGGCTCTTATATTTTGGATTTCATTAGACCACATGATGTCACTTCTCATTCCAGGTCTATTGGCTTGAAAAAGCTTAAAAAAGTAGTTTTGGTGTTGAATCTTGGAAGTTCCCTTGACTTCATTTAATAATAAAAATGACCTTCTGCAATTGAAACAAGATTTTACCAAAACTTTTTTAACTTAAGGTAAATTTACTATCTTATCTCCCTTCAAGCACGTCTGTTATTGTGCATCAACTGAGCTAATTCCATCTAGGACATCTATGAGTTATAGTTGATAGGACTTGAAAAATGGAGTAAATAGACCTTTCAATTAAGATTTATTTGTTAAACCTGAATTCATAGTGACAAATAGTTGCTCTTAAAGACTTTCATTTGTTACCTTTGCCCTTTCAAATCCTATTTTTCACTTCACTCAACCCACACTTCGATCTTTAATCACTCTGAAATGATACTTTTGTCTCTTCAAGACGATTTGAGCTCATAAAAAACTAGAATCCACGGTACTGGTTTGACAGCTCTCTCTGACCTCTGACACCGCTATGTTGCAGGTGGAGCCACTGTTTGCCAGGCAGCTCATGTATTATGCACAGCAGGCGGGCAGCCACTATTATCGCAGCTACGAGCACCCGGGAGTCACGGATCACATAAACCCCCTGGAGGACTACCAAAGAGCCGTCACACACCACCACAGCAGCAGCCTGCAGGAGTGAATGCTGCAAATTCAAGAGACTGTTAAGAAAGACCAAACAATGAGCGTCCACGGGACTCTGAGACGAGAGGACATGAAATGTGGACAGTGATAATTAAGTATGGACATTGAATGACATCTGTTGTTTGCCCATTTGGGCTCTTAGTATGCTTGTTAGCGTGCATGTGTGTGTGTGTGTGTGTGTGTGTGTGTGTGCTTGTTCACAGCTAAAGACAGAGCTGCAAATTTTTCTCCAGCACTCATTTTTTTAATAATTTTTAGATTTACAATTGTATCAAAACTGACAGCTGATTGTACTATTAAAAAACTGTAATTAATTTTTTTGTGTTTTAAATAAACACACAGAAGAAGCCAATCAGCTCTGAGTCGACCCAGTTGCGTTCACCAGTAATCTTTTTCTTACTTTTATTCAACCAACAAGTATTTGACATATGACATAAACTTCTCCAAAAAGATAATAAGACAGTTTTCAAGAGGCATCGTTGTGGAAAAAAATTATTTAAGTCAAAATTTACAAGGCGTCTGATTAATTTCAGGCTTAAATGTAAATTCAGAGTTGGATGAAAAGATTGAATCTGCAGCCGCAACCAGCAGATGTTCAGTTTATCTTAGCTTAGCATAGATTGGAAAGAGGTAGTGTCTGAGAATAGTTTTTACACTTTGTTTAATCCAAACAGGACGTAATTTGTCAATCACCAAACTTTTAAAGAACTGGAAATAAGAGCTGTTTTCTGTCTGTATGCTAAGCTAACCTAACAGGTTGTAGACTACACCTTCATACTGAAACATGAGTGGGAGCAAATTAAGTGTGCCAAGCATGTTTTCTAACATGCAACACTGTTCCTTTAAGAAGAGAGGATTTACCACACTTTCAGTCATTTTTTTGCATTTTATTTGTCAATATTTTAGATTTTATCTGTTGCTAAGAGACACAATCACCAGCATTTTAGTAAATTATGAATGAAGTTTTTCTTTTAATGGGAGGAAATTTCAGGGAGATTACATTAGATACGCTTTTTCCGTGCATCAGTCCCATGATGCATTGCTGAATATAAGAAACATAATTCAAATCTCAGACAGAGGTGAAATGAATGTTTTTAGCTTTAAAAATGCATATTTAATCTCTGAAAAACAATACATGGGTGAAGGGTAAAAAAAACTCTCCAAAACAAACAAACTGACAACCACTGTTCATGAAGCATCAGTCCTATGTGTGCGTCTGAAGAGGAAGTGTGGTTCCCATGCAGGATGAAGTTGGTTGATCAATCACCTCATTATCACAAACAATGTGATGACATCATGAGGGGAGGAGAGAGCGAGAGAGAGAGAGGAAGAGGTTGGCCACGCTTTCCGTGCAGCTATGAGCAGAAAACCTTCCTGGCTTCTGCTCAGAGATTAGAGTCTCATTTCCACTTCCATGGAAAAAAACAATCACGAGAAACCCACAAATGTGTTTGTCAGTTTTACAAGAAGAGCAGAGAACATGTCATCGCGAGATAAGTGAGCTTGTGACAAACATACAACTTTGACTTCCAATGCCTGACATCAGCAGGTTTCAGAGTTCAGCATGCACAAATAACATGTAGTAAACATCAGAGCAGAAATTAGAGCTGCACTTTAATATATTCATTATTTTCAAATGTTGAGCATTCCACTGTACAATGGAAAGTCATGTAAGGGACCAAACCTTTTTTTTTTTTCTTTTTTTTTTTAGATTATGTAATTTTGACCAGTGGTTATTAAAAAAACTGGTGCCATTGATAAAACTTGATAAAACAAATGGCTTATTACTGTATAGTATAATATAATCTGTCCAAAATTTGATGCCATTATTCCAAAGGGGAATTCTCCCACTGCTGATAGTCCCCAACAAATGCACAATTTTTTGTTTGACTAACAGAAAAAAACTGTCACTACTTGTTTTAAGAAATTACATGTAATTAGGAACCTAGAAAGATTTACAACTTTAGTGAATTGAAGGTTAAGCCATGGGTTCCTTTAACTTGTCTTGGTTGTAGAATTTGTTAATTATTTCAAAATTATTGTTACATATTTTGGCACAATATTATCAAAACTCATAGTTTTGTTATATTTCAAAAAAGGAGAGATTGGAGTCCCATGAGCCTTTTCTTTGCAAAGAAAGGTAGAATACTTTCTGCTGTTATGAGGGCCCTCAACAAATGGGGGACTTATAACACTGAGATCTATAAATTAACAATTGGTAAGCGAAATTCAATTTTCAGGTGAGGTGTAGAAATGTCTGCATCTGTGAAGGGTGTGATGGACTGGCGTACCCCGGCCTCGCCTGGAATGCTGGCAGGGATTGGCTCCAGTAACCCCCGCAACTCAGAAATGGAAAAGCGGTAGAAGATGGATGGATGGATGGCCGGATGGGTGAATGACTTAACAATTGATAGCAAAATTGATGATTTTCACAAATCTTCAGTTTGCATAATTGATAAACAAATATCTTATTTCTATTTTCTTTATTATTCTTGATGTGAACAGATGCTGGAAAGAGAACATTTGATTCAGTCTCCCACTTTGTCTTTGACAGAAACACAATAACACTGTTGAATTTGTTGTCAGTTTCAGAGTACAAGGTCCAGAAATCAGTAAAACCAGTAGTGTTCGATGTGCAAGCGTGAGATGTGCGATTGCAGGTGTCCTATGGTTAGACCCCAAAGAGTCCCAAACCCCAAGAGTGGTCATCACACCACTATTACACATCAGTGGAAGCTGTGGTATTAAAAGATAATGAAAGTGTGGTAAACTTCAGTTTTACTGCTAATAAATCTGTACAGCACAAGCAATTGCTGCCAAAATAAATGTGTAAATGTGCCTGTATGTACTAAATAATGGCGGTTAAAGTCTTTGTCACTCAACCAAAGATTAGACAAGCAGCCCAGTGAAATACCAAAAGTTTCCTATGTAATTTTTTTTTTATGCGTTTCTGACTAATCGTGCTGTAATTTTTTAAATCCAGCTGCACATCGACATCCGTCAGAAACACAGCCAAGCTTACACGGTCAAATTTTCTCTGATGCTTAAAAGTTCTCCACCCTTTGAGTAACCACCCAGTTGTGGTGAAGAAAAATGAGATCAGTTATTGTTTGTTCCATTAAGGAGACAAGAGGACTAAACTTACATAGAATACTGATGAATTAAGGGTTAGCAGCAGCAAAAAAAAAAAAAAAAAACAACAAACCAAACCAAAAAAAAAATCTCCCCATTTCACCACTGTTACTGTAAACACAGAGGTGGCAGAAAACGGATAAGGTTTTTGGCTTTGAACTTATTTGTGAATGAACACGTGGGAGGACAGAGTGCTAAGTTTAGAACACAGATAATCAAAACAAGTCCTACCAGCTATGCATGACTTTCCCCTACATGTAGATGGGAAACCAAGACAGAAAAAAAAAATGTGCTCGCATGTGGACAAGAACAGATGGTTGTAGCCAAAAGACAACTGTTAGGGGACGTTGAGATTGAGCTTCTGTTACAAGACAACAGTACATCCATGCTGTCCTCAGATAACCCTTCGAACTTTCTCATGTGAGCTGTGGGCGTGCCATTGTCTGTCTCTTCTCCCTGATTGACGACATCTACAACAACCGTTTACTGTGTCAAATCCTACACCCACAACCATAATAACCATAATAACACTTCTTTTTTGGGTCACCGTCTTCATCTTGGATTCAAGTTTCTGTTAGCAGCCCTGAGTAACGGCTTGCAGTGTCCCCACCCTTCATACCCCCAGTCCTCACAAGGAGCTAGACGCTGACACGCCAAACAGCACGAGTGAAGCTGTGAGCTAGAGCTCCAGAGATGAATTGGTGAAGTCGCGGGTTTGAACAAAGGTTGGGGGGGGGGCATGGATTTGCAGACAAGCTCAGAGACTGGATGAGAAGATCTACAGATATTTTATGAAGTAGGACACATGAACTGAGTATACACTCAAACAGCTCTACAGAACTGAATATGTTCTATGCATTTATACCACCTCTGCAGAGTTCACACTGTCCCCTCAGGGACCTGACCTTTGTCCATATTTTTGCCACGTGGAGTTTTGCTCAAATGCAAATAATAAATAAGGGATAACAAGACATTTGAATAACATGTATTAATACAAAATTAAAAACTGCAGTTATTTTAGAGATGCTAATTCAAAGGTAAAATTGTTGACTTTTAGACAGAGCAATAAAACAATGAGTATAGTCCATGACACAGTGATCATTTGTTTTTAAATCTTTTTTTTTTTTATCTTTCATAATATAGACTAGTAAACAAAAAAGTCTGGAACAAAAGCACCAGTTTAACTGTCACTTGAAAGAGACAGAAGAGCCAAAATTAGTATGGTTACTTCAGAAAAGGACACATTTTGTTTTTGTTTTTTGGAAGATGAATGAAAAATGTGACTTCAGTTAAATATGGTGGGAATTATCTGCCGTGATGACTTCATAGTACCATCAGACCAATCAATCCATTCTGTTTTGTGTAGAGCCAAATTATAAATTGCTAATTATAGATAGAAACTCAGCAGTTCCCACAATAAGCAGCTTTTGGTGACAGTTGGGAGGAAAAACTCCCTTTTTTCCCCCAGATACCTCCTACCAGAACTAGACTCAGGGTGGGCAGTGCTTTATCTTGTGGGATTTTAAACCACCAGTGTAATACCCAAAAGTGCAATGATACTAAGGATAATAAAATCATAGCATGACAAACATACAGATACTGAGGAATGTGCATGGAGGAAAACTGCCATTCGTACATTAAAACGTCTAAGGTAATGAAATGAATTAAAGCAGCAGTTTAAAGTAACTTCACACATCCATGAGCCAAATAAAAAATAAAATAATGAAAAGTTTAAACCCCTATGTTTCCATGATGACTAAATGACAATGGACTGAAGTGACAACTAGTCTGTTGATGACTATGTAATGTGGCCAAAAGCTCAGAAAGAAGAAGCCAAAACAGCTTATAAAGTAGGTTGCAAAATTTTATTTGGACACTGAAATGGCATAGTACCAAGCATCAAACAAAATTTTCAGCACATTGTCAGGATATTAGTCAGGACAATTCAGTCTGAGCACAGACATTGGAGACTTCACACCCCACTGTTAACACACACTGCCACAATGAACAAGTTAGCCACTTACAAAGTGCCTGTTAGACTCACAAATGACCGCACTTCATTAGCATAACCAACGTGACAGGGACTGTCCTGCACAGTAACAATGAAATCAAGTCATTTAGTGTCTTCAGGATTAGGTGAAAACGCATTTATCATCTTATCTAGTGAAGCAGAAATTGAAAGTGACACCAAAAAGTGATGAGCAAACAAAGAGATAACAGAAACAATACCGCTAAAGTTCATTAGATGTTTCCACATACATGTGAAGTAAAGAGGGTGCAGTGCAGTGGTAGAGTGGACTGAGTTCATCTCTTAACTGGCCGGATGGAGGAGGGCTGGAAGCAGGCGAGCTGCAACTGCATGCTGCTCTTAAATTTGTTCAGCAGTTCTTCCAGTAATCTGGCAGAAAAGTTCAAATCATACATGAATCCTGATGGCAAACACCAAAGAGCTTTTTATTACCAACAAGTACTACTGTAAGACTTACTTTTTATCTGCTCCACTGTGTAGCTGAGGCAGGGCTTCCAAAGCCAGTTTGAAGCTGGTGCTGTAGAACAGATGCTCAGTTACAACTTTACTTGGAAAGGAAATTTTATTGGCATTAAAAATCAGAAATAAAGTTTAGAAAGTGAATCCAGACATGCATACTGACCATACACACACACACACACATACATGTAGGCTCAGTGGTGCATGCACACAGCAGAACCAGATTACTTTCACTTCCTTTCCATAACCCGGCAAGAACCATAAATAGGGATTGTAGTGAGGGATGTGTGATTGCCAAGATTTATGTCTATGACATTTGCAACCATAAATCACTGGACACACATGCACAAGTTCCTGTCGGTGCCACTGTGCATGTCTGTGCTGTACTTACTTGCTTTCAGAATTCAGGTGTGTGCATATGGCGTCTCTCAGAGCACAGAGTTCAAGACGAGCCTGTGAATGATGCAGGGTGACGAGGGGGATGGGGGGATTGAGGTTAAACAGAAAAAAAAAAGAAGAAAAAAGTCAACATCAAATGAGGCCCTGTGAACTGTCAACACACTTATGGCATTATAAGATATCTATGGTAAATCCCCAACAAGTCTGGGAGGGGTTCAACTTATGAGTCAAGGGGTCTTACTATGAGTGGCAAAATGCTCAAAAATCATGTGTGGGAACATGCCAGCATGTACCTGCAGGGCTCCATTTCTGTTGAAGGAGGAGACGCATTGCATGAGACGACACATCTCGTCTGCAACTATCTCAACAATCTTGGATAAAACTCGAACTACCAGGTCCTTTGAGACTGTGAAGACCTGAGGCAGAAACAGTTGATGATGAAGAGATTTGGCATTAAACGAGTGTTGTGTGGAGAAAGTGGTGGGCTGTGCATACCTCAGCGTGCACTGTGATGATGCTAACCAAAGCTTCCTTTAGGTAGTTCCTCACACCTGAGGGAGGAAAAAAACAAGTGAGATGGTTGATGCACTGGAAACACCAAGCAATTACACCTGAGCCTCAGAATATGGAGTTATGCATTTGAAGGGAAACATTATGCGAGAACTCAGAACACACAGTGTGTTATATGAACATATATACTGTGGGGTGAATAAAATGTGAAATGGGGCAGGTGAGCTGAAATGGTAAACAACAGGCATAGTGGTTTTAAAACTGCTGGTTCTTCTTTGAATCTACGGATAAATTTGGTTTGGGGTGCAAAGATTCATCACATTTGACATCCAGAAAACACCACGTCTAAAGAGATATAAATGAATACATGCATAAATAAATAAGTAAAGCAGTGCTACTCTGCAGTACTGCTTCAGCTGATTGTTCTGTTCTTTATAACATTTGGTTTTGCACTTTGGGACAACGAGCGTTGGTCCAGGCAGCGCGGCGGCATAGTGGTTAGTGTTGTTGCCCCACAATAAGAAGGTCCCAGCTTTGGTTCATGCGTGTTCTCCCCGTGCCTGTGTGGGTTTCTTCTGGTCTCCTCCTTCCATCCAAACACATCATGTTTGGGTTAATAGGTGACTCTAAATTGTCCGTAGGTCTGCGTGTGAGTGGTTGTTGGTCTCTGTCTGTCTCTGTGTGTTGGCCCCATGATGGATTGATGACGAATCCAGAGTATATCCTGCCCTCACCCAGAGTGAGCTGGAATTGGCTCCAGCACCCCCCATGACCCAGAAATGGATAGGCGGCTGAAGATGAATGAATGAATGAATGAATGAACGAATATTGGTCCAAGTGGAAGAAGATGAACTTGATTTGGAGAATTTCTCTTCTTTTGAAGACAGATTTCCAAACTAAGATGGCAGAATTAAGGATACTAATTAAATCTATGATTAATAGTGTTGTGATTGTAGTGTGACTTCAGACGCATTTCATATTGGATATTGTAGACATTTTACATCCATAAAACAGATATATTAAAGAAAATATGATTTAGTAACTGTCATTAAACATGGTTGTAATTAGCAGCAGAAGCTACTTTAAGGGTAATGACAGAGAGGAAGCAAGGCAGGCAGGTTCAGATGTGTGCTGTGAGTAGGAAAAGAGACTATGTACCAGTTAATATTCTGCCTTTGAGTTTAAAATCTAACATTCAAGAAACTCTCGACAGTGAAACAACAGACTGAAACTGTATTTCTAATTCTTCACAGCACCCACGCATTAACATGAGTCCAAAACCAAAACTGCAGCAGGTATCATATCCTAGAACTGTGGTTTAGTGTCCAAAATGTTCCTCTTTCACACCAAGATTCAAGCACGGCCCAACTTTCGATCAATAC
Organism: Echeneis naucrates; assembly: GCF_900963305.1. Taxonomy (NCBI): domain Eukaryota; kingdom Metazoa; phylum Chordata; class Actinopteri; order Carangiformes; family Echeneidae; genus Echeneis; species Echeneis naucrates. Next base: position 22,586,288 of record NC_042514.1, read on the forward strand.
GGCCCATTGTGGCAGCTGCCCATCGGAGCACTCGTGCACACTCTTGACATGTTGCTTCACATCCTGTGCTAAGGTAAACCACATATACGCATTTAAGTTTCACCTGGGTTTGGAGTGCATCTGGTGAACGAGTCAAACACAACTTTTTGTGCATACACGCTGCTTCTGCACACCTACAGCAACACACAAAGGCCATGAGACGTCTACCGAGACCAAAATAATGATCTCAGCAGTGTTTACAGTAAGCCATCAGAGAGACGTACTTTACATATGACAAATGTCAAAAACAAAACCGGATCACATGTGGTGATCTCATCCTACAGGAATGTGGGGGATCATTTGTGATATTATCAGGGTCAATTTGTGGCTGTTGTGTGTGATTCAACTGGATGGTGTTGTCTCAGCTTGACTTGATAGGTTTCTCATCATCATCACAGAAGGGAACTGACGGACCTTTTCACACACAAACTTGTCACAGAGGCATGTGCAGTTACCTGTGGGTGTTTGACAGTCTCTCCAGTCAAAGTATCCAGCATAGATGCCAGGTTCCAGAGAGCCAGCGATAGGATCGGCTCTTTTCTCAATGTAGGCTTCAAACAGTTTTTTGTCCAGCTCCCGCACAGTGTCCACGCTCACCTGGCAGGTCAAAGGCAAACCACATCAGTAGTATTTCATCTCTTCCCATTCTACATCTAAGCAATAAATTCATTCACCAACAGAGACGCATAATCTGTGTATATACACAAAATATATACTAGACTTATGTAGCAGTTTTTTTATGCAACACAGTTTTGTTTGTGTTTTTGCATCTCGCTGTATATACTTTTATACACCTTCCCTACCTTTTGATGGCAAAGCACCTACAGGTTTCTTCTCTTTGTTTCGTTGTTTGTTTGTCGTTATATATTTGTATCGTAAAACCTGACAACTGAGATCAGAGTCAACTCCTTATTAGTTTGACTAGCTCAATCACAGTATCATGTCAGAAATAAGAATAATTTCCCACTCGAACTCAGGTCGTTGTCAGCATATCAGGGTGAATTCACTTTGATTCAGACTGAAATATCAATCAGTTTACATTTCGTTTACATTTCGTGCTGATAAACACAGTACCCAAAGGATAATTAGCAAATGCTAGCACCCCGAACTGAAGTCCGATTAGAAGCCTTATTTCTCTGAGCATGTCAGCGTGCTAGCATTAGCTTTTACTTCATGGCCTCAAAGGACTACTGACAGACCACACTCCCCAGCTTCCTGTTCGTAATTTCTTTCAAAATTTTCCAGTGTGATATTCTCAAGATGCTTGGGTTGAGGGAAAAAATTAAAAAAACGAACTTGTGGTTGTCTGCTGCTGATAATCGGTCCAGTTCGCTCCCGAGTTGTGGCCACAAATGAGTTTTGTGGAGTCCAAGTGAATATTTGGTCTGAATTTGATTAAATTCTCTGCAGTTGTGACTGAAATGATGGAATGGATGGTTTAACAGACATGATGACTGACTTTTTTCTTAGTGAGGACATTAAAGGGTTAATAGCAAGATGATATATATATATATATATATATATATATACTTCTATATTCAGCTTTAATCTTTAATTGGACAGCTGTTATTGGCAAGCAATTATTACTTTTTAGTTCAGTACTTTAAAATGCACTCTGGTACCGTTGTATGGTAGGTACAGTGTAGGGGAATTTTTCATTTTCATGTTTGCTGCTGCATTAATATTATGTGGAGTCAATTCTTTGCAAACTACTGCCTGCAACTCTCTTGCTAAATATCAAATACATCTCATGATTTCTCATTGGTGGTTTTCACATATTTTTACTGGGAATCCAATTGAACCAAACTTTTTCTCTTTGTGATTCAGCCATTAGTCATTGTGTGCAGTGAGTGTGTGTCAATACGTGTAAAGAAGAGAGCTGACATGTACTGGCTTTTCAAGACAATGACCTTTACTTTTCTTTAAGACAACAGTCATATCTCTGCTCTGAAGAGAATGGGGGACATTCAGCAACTCTGAATAGCTTTGCTGTTAATGACAGTGAATTTCTCAACAGCAGTATGAGACAGAGCTGAGACCTGTTTCCTTAAACTGAACAGCTCACAGTTGTTTAATAGCACAGCTGTGAAGAAAAAGCTAAAAAGCTGTGCGTCACTGACCCGTGTGATCTTCTCTGTCCCTGTGAAGCCGTGTTTTTCAAAGTGATCGGCGAGGTTCAGGAAAGTGCATCTCTCCAGGTACTGGCAGTTACTGAGGATGATCAGCAGACGCTGCTCCTACACACAGACAAGTTTAAACTTTAATACTTTATAGCTTTGCAGCATTTTCTGACCATGAAACTTTTTTACTTAGTTACTTTTTAAATGTCATTACTTTTTAAATAAAACTACCCAAGTATCCAAATGTGTCTTTACTTTCACAGACACACTGACCACAGACAGCTCCTCTCACTGTGCTGCAGGTTGGAGTGGTTAAGGGGATCTTTCATGTCCACAACAATAAGACCGTTTAACAAATGAATCAGTCACTCATGATCACACATCACCTCTGTCAAAACAAGGCTTTACTATGAAATGGGAAATTTTAACTGAAATTTTAATTGTATTTATGCAGTTTTTGATTTTACATTAATATTTTAATACAACTTTATTATATCTGTGGAAGTGTGGTGGCTGTTTTTATGAGCTGCTGGATAGTTGAACTTCCCTTTGAGGATGGATCAAGTTTCTATCAATCTATCTGTCTGTCTGTCTTATGTTACAACTGGCAGCAATTTTCATATAAATATCATCACTACAGCTTTACATGTTTTTATATCACTGGTAGTCAGTACAATCTTCTTTTCGTACTGTTTTAGCTTCTATGTGGTGGTCCACAGGTTTTTACATCACAATGTAAAAAATGTTCTATCATGAGTGAGACCACTCAGGTCACCTGTATTGAGTTGAGTTTGTTTGCTTCAGCCCTGCATCTTATATTTGGGCCTGGGGAAACCCCATCTGCACCTTGCTCCATTTTCCTTTACCAGAAGCACTGCACGCCCTTCTCTTCCTCCTCCTCCCCGTCCTCCTCCTCCCCTTCGCTCCGCTTAACCCCCTTCACTAACATCTAAAACATGTTACAGGAAATGAGGACGTATCTGCTTCTTGTCCACAACCAGGAAACAGCCTGATAACATTTCGTGGTTTGAATGAGTGAGACATGTTTTTGTAGTTGTGTAAAAGACAGAGCCCACGCATTGGTGACGTTGGCAATCGCCAGATGCATATTTTCAGGTGTATTAACAGTTTAAAGGAAACAATAAATCATGCTTACAGATGTGGGACTCAAGCCCTCTTGAGCACTGGTAAACCGATCCAAGGACGACAAGTCCACTGCAATGCTGCTGTACACACAGGAGAGATTTCAATGTGACTTGAACATAAACACAAACACACTTCAATTGAAAAATGAAAAATGTCAAACTAAAACTTACTGAGACTTGTCAGTGTCATCTGTCTTCGTGCTCAGCTGCTCCAAGCAGTTGATGAAGACCTGAGGTGAACACATAATGTCCCGCATGTTGTGAAAACACAAGAGAAGCAGTCATATCTCAATGTTCATGATGAGCTAGTTCAGATCTTAGACAAACTGTTGCCACACATGTCCATGTTGCTAATGGCAGAAACTGTCATGCTGGGCTATTGGCAAGTTCATATCATGTAACTGTTTGTAGAAATAAAATAACTAATGTAAAATCCTGTGCCAGGCTGAAGGGTAAAAAGACTAAAATAATAGACCTGTAAACCTATAGACATGAGAGGAGGAGAGTGTAAAGCTGCTGCAATGGGACAACAGAGAGATATAAACTCTGAGACAACCCGCCCATAGTTCACCTGGTAGAAACCATTAAGAAGACCATGAGGGCTCAGTCTGAAAAATTGAAGCTTGAGTCCAATCAGCAACCCTTTGCTGAATGTAATTTTCTCTCTATCTACAAGACTTTGCAGTCACTCTCTCTTGAAATATAAATATTTGAGTAAAGGCAACAAATGTTAAAAAAAATAACATCCTGATTGTGTAAATATAATTACAGCAGGTGCTTGACTATGAATTCTATATCAGTCTTTGGGCTTCAGTGCTCCAAACCAGTCATTGGTGGACTATTACTATTTAGATTTTAATGGTAATGTGACAATCTGTAATGTCACATATGGGACACAGGAGGGTGAAAATTAGTCGGTTGGACGGTGACTGGACTACAAGACTTCAGTTTTAAAATTGAGCTGAGGCAAGTTGTCAGTTGAGCATTGTCTCAGAGATCTCACCTTCATGATGCTCACACTGAGCTCTGCAGCCTGATCCTGGACCTGGTCTAACTGCAACACCTGAAGAGATCATAGGAGGACACAATGTCGTGTAAAACAAAATGACTGTCCAAATAATTTATGTGCTCAACTTAAGTTTGAGCTTTGTGTTTTTATTGTTATGACGTGTCAATGCTATGTTACTTTAGTTGAAAGTGACTAGTATCATGATTGCTGGTAAATGAGCAGCTACAGTGCAGTAATTGTAGATATATTTTAAACACAATGGGAAAAGGACAAGCATGCAATCTATAATTTATGAAACACTTATGTATATAGATACTGTGTTTGCAGGCAACTCTCTTACATTTATTTCCCCGGCTTTAATTTCCAGAGGTTCTTTGAGAGACTGCAACATCTGGACGATGCACTGTTCAAATTGTGAGGGCTGCAAAAGAGACCAACTTAAGGCACACATGCATATATAGACATACAAATTACATTAGCACAGATAACAAACATGACTAGCAGGCCATACAACCTATGTGTCTCACCTCACAGTGACAGCATCCTGAATACAAATATAAAGGATTAAAAGAAACAGTGCTGTGTTCCCTGTTCTGCATAAAACATAAGTATCCAGCAAATGTTAATGACAGTCGGTTTTAATTCTGTTCTTGATAAAGAGACAAGAAAAGGAAAAATGCTTACACGTCTACGCTAACAGCTGAAGGGTCATAAATTATGACCAAGACTGATTTAGGGAAAACAAAAATAAGATGCTTCTTTGCAATTTTTAATGATGAATCTGATTCCTGCTTAATGCCACATCCTTACCAGGCTGGTGATCCCCTCGTTATCTACGACCCAATCCTCCTTCTCAGCAAGCCTCTTAACATCTGTGTGTCAAAAAAAAACAAAAAAAAAAACAAAACAAACCCTCAAATATTATATACCATTGAAAATGTGATTACTTGAGAAGTCAAAAACAAACAAACAAACAAAAAAAACAAACCTATCCCTATATGCTGCGTGATTACTTTCATGTAGGGTGACCACAAAAGAACATTGAAAAACCACAACTTAAAATAATATCAGACTCTTTCTAGACCACATTTGTATGAGAGTTGTAAGGAAAAAGTTCTGAGAAAAACCAGTCACTTTTCTCCAAATGACCAGTCCTAACCACAAATGAAACCCAGCCCGCCTAGTTTTAGTCTCGTTACTCTTTCTGTCTATATAACTACCTTGGGAGTTATATGAGGTTAAGGTGGCAATTAATGACAACTACCATCAAATTCTTAATGTAAAAACAGATATGTTAATTGTCCCCTTGATTTTGTACAAGGTAATGACAAAGGCCATTTTTATACTCAAGATATTTCTCAATAAATACCTTAATCTCTTAGTATCACTAATCGCAGCAAGAGGAAAAATTATACTGAGTCCTGAAATAAATTAAAAAGATTAAAAAGATTTAAAAATTACTTCTAGTAAAAGAAAACTAAACTAAAACTTGAATCACTTATTTCCACTCTATATGATGAGTGTAAAATGCAGTATGTACTTTTGCAGTTGTCATAAAAAAAATTCTGCACTTTGCGATTCTTAACTTACAGGAAATGATACACCTCATGCACCAACGGACACCAATCAAACTGTGTTCACAGTATGACAGTACTTGATACCTGTGCTATTGTTCTACAAGACATTCCTATTGCTTTTTCAGTTCCATCCACAATTAGGTTCTTTGCAGCTTTGTTCAGATAAAAACTGGCTGCAATGCTCAACATTGTCACAAACAACGCTTTCTTTATGTGCATATCAAATATTTTTTTAGCCTAAATAAGTACGAACACCTGTGCATTTTAACATATTAGCCTGAACACATTTACTGGTCCCAACGCGTATTTACATATTAACTGGTATGTATTACAATCCTTGAGAACAGCTCTCAATTTTTAATTTTACAAATTAAAAAAACTGGTGCTAATACATAGTGAAAATGTACATCCATGTGGATACTATCTCTTTACTGTCTTCACTGACAGCTTTGAAAGAATGAAAGATTATTATCATATATATGTATTTCGAGAACTTGGTGTATAGTCGTCACATTATGTGCATTTTTCCCTTTAATCAAACACAACAAAGAAAATCTTTGGACATAATATCTCTGTTTAAGATGATATTTAAAAAATGTTGAACTAATTATACTTTTTTAAAGTTATTTCAACAATTGAAAAGCAAAAATACCTTCTGTAGTGTACAGCAGAGTCACCATGAGACAGTGAACTCTCAACTCCAGCAGCAGATCCTGGATCACCTGCAGCAAATCGTTGGGAATCTCCATGGCAGACAGAGCCTCATGACAACCCCTGGGGTGGGAAACAACAACAACAGCTCATGATGCTGTGTAGCAATCACAAAGAATCATGAGCACAATCACTAAGACACAAAAACATATTAAAGAGTCCAAGCGAGAACCTGACGGTGTGTATGATTTGTGTCAGCCAAGCTCCAGTTAGCTCGGTCTTGTTCTCCCAGCCTCCGTAAAGATTTAGCTCTCCCTGTGGCAGGGTGGCGGGGAGGACAGCTCCACGAATAAGCTTCACCAGCTGGTTGGTGAGCTCTTCAATCATTTTCTATAAAGACAAGCACGCATAAAACCACATAGCATTTAACAACAGCAGTGAATCCAAATCTCTAAGTGGCATTTTTTTATTGCAAAGAAGTAAAGCCTCATACTTTAAAGTCATTCTGTCTCTGTCTGGCATTCTTCTTGGATTTTTCCACCTGGCCTGATTTCTCTCCTGTCTGTTGAGGGGAAAAAGAAACACTGTTTGAGCTCATGTGCAACCCAGAGATCAGTTAGAGTGCAAAATCTCCAAGATCATAATTAGATCTGAGATTTTTTCTTTATATTGGGACTGTGTGGAGTTTCATCATTTCAACTTTGATATATAAACCTACAGACATTAAACACTCCATAAATAACCAGTATTTATTATCATAGTTTTGACTTCTTTGTGTGTCTGTGTCGGACTGTCATACAAAAAAAAAAAAAAAAAAAAAATCAGCTTTACTGTGTATTCTTATTTTGATGTTTAGTTTGCATGCCTCCAATACATCAGTCGAATTCCCAGAAGATGATTTGATTAGGATTATTTGGAGTAATCGAGCTATATTACTGTATCGCCCCCAAAAAAAATTTTAAATAAAAAATTATCGCATGGTTCTGTGATGCAGAGCGTCAAGAGTCAAAAGGGTCCCCAATTACTGTGAAAGCTTTTTTTGGCCTCTCACCTGTTATCATTGACTGTTATAATTTTTCTTAATTGTTTTTTACAGGGACTAGTTTTTCAGTGAAAACCAATCTCAGTCTGTTCGATATACAGTGGGTACAGAGTATTCAGATCCCTTTAAATTTTTCACTCTTTGTTACATTGCAACCATTTGCTAAAATCATTGAAATCGATTTTTTCCTTATTAATGTAACACCCCATTTTGACAGAAAAACACAGAAATGTAGAAATTTGCTGTGACACTTGTATATTTATCTCAGGTGCTGTCCATTCCTTCTGATCGTCCTTGAGATGGTTCTTCACCTCCATTAGAGTCCAGCTGTGGTTAATTAAATTGATTGGACTTGATTAGGAAAGAAGTTCAGAAACAGAACTGTGGAAAGGCACAGATCTGGCCAAGGTTACAAAAGACTTTATGCTGCACTTCAGGTTCCTAAGGCTCAGTTTGTCTGGCCAAACTGAGCGATTGGGGGAGAAGAGCTTTGATGAGAGAGGTAAAGAACAACCCAAAGATCATTGTAGCTGAGCTCCACAGATGCAATGGGGAGATGGGAGAAAGTTCTAGAACGTTAAAGATCACTGCAGCCCTCCACCAGATGGGGCTTTATGGCAGAGTGGCTCGATGGAAGCCTCACCTCAGTGCAAGACACATGAAAGCACACATAGTTTGGCAAAAAACACATGACCTTTTTGGCCTTAATCCTAAATGGTATATGTGGAGAAAACCAGGCACTGCTCATCACCTGCCCAAAACAATCCCAACAGTGAAGCATGGCAGTGACAGCATCATACTGTGGGGGTGTTTTTCAGCTGCAGGGAAAGGACAACTGGTTGCAACTGAAGGAAAGATGAATGTGGCCAAGTCCACATATATCCTGGACCAAAACCTTTTCCAGAGTGCTCAGGACCTCAGACTGGGCCAAAGGTTCACCTTCCAATAAGACAATGACCCTAAGCATACAGCTAAAATAATGAATGAGTGGCTTCAGAACAATGACCTGAAAATGGCTGTCAACCAACGTTCACCATCCCAGCTGACAGAACTGGAGAGGATCTGCAAGGTGGAGTGTCATGGGGTCCCCAAGTCCAGGTGTGGAAAAACTTAATGCATCCTTCCAAAGAAGACTCATGGCTGTATTATCTCAAAAGGGTGCTTCTACTCAATACAGAGTAAAGAGTCTGAAAACTTGTGGCAATGTGATATTTCATTTTATTTTGTTCTTTAGTAAGTTTGCAAAAATGTCTATATTTCTGTATTTTTCTGTCAAAACGGGGTGCTGTGTGTATATTAATGAGGAGGGGGGGGGAAGAAAAAGGGTTAGAAAATGGCTGCAACGTAATAAAGATTTAAGGGGTTGAGAATACCACTGTACAAAGCAGTTCTTCTCAAATAGTGGGGCGCACCCCCCTGGGGGGAAATATTTTCTTCTTCCTACAGGGGGGCGTAACAGAAAATAATTGAGAAGCACTGGTATAAAGTAATGGACATTGTTTCTAGAAGGATATGTTGCCAATCTTATCAAGAACTTTTGAACATTCTGGGAACCACAATTGAAAGTGTTTACTTCCACTGTGGAAAGTGAGAAAACTCATATATGTGAAAGATGTTTTTCTTCCCCCCCCCCCCCCCCCCCTTGGACACCCAGATTATTTACCTCACTAAAAAGACTTCCGTTAACATAAGAGATCCAAAGCTTCCAGAAGTTTGGCAGCTGACCGATCACCACATCGGACAACTTCTCCACAAACTGCACCTGCTGTGGGGTTTCAAAGCGCCAGGCTGGAACAAAGACAAATACAATTACACAATATCCACGCTGTGTTACACATTGCTAAACTGTATAAGACATTGGGTTTCCTGGCACAGCGGCTTCCAATTATTTGTTTTCTGTTCATGTGGTTACTGCCTGATGTCAGGACAGTGACTGCAATTTCCCTACACTGTTATTTCGTAGTTCCCCTAAACACCGTACATACACAAATAAATAAATGTACACTTAAGAGCCTCACTCAGACAGGGAAGCCCCTCCTGAGCCCTAAATGAGTGGGTGATTTTGTGAAGTCATGTGGTGCTCACTGCTGGGTCGCGGTGTTCGTAGGCTGCCCCCTCTCTTCAAAGATGCAGTGTGGCCGAGCCTGCCGAGGGCCAAGGGACGGGTATCCCCCTCCAGGTCAAGCGCCCCAACACCTACTGTCAGACATAATGAAATGGAGAAGGGAGGAGAGCAAAAATTAAGAAATTAGCTTGGTGCATACCATATCAAAAAATTAAATAAGCTTATTCCACATTCCTCAATAAGCTTAGCAAGCTTCCACAACAAACATTCTTCCCTGGACCCTCTTGGCCTTTCTTTGTTTGTGTTCTGATTCATCTCTGCACTGGCTGACAGCTGAGAGAAAGTCTTGTTGTTTCCAGGTTGAGGAAACAGAGCTGTGGGCTTTGCTCCTGTCGGGGTGAAGTGGGTTTACATCAGTCACACTGGGATCAGTTACATCTGCTCCCCTAGATGGCAACAGGGAGCCATGCTGATAAAGAGAAAGCACTCCTGCAACCACACACTTCTATCTCGGCTAGAGAGATAACTTCAGTGCAATGAATCTGTGAGATGACTTAAAGAGACCAGAAAAATGGGAGTGAACGCTAACAAACCAGAGTGAAAGTGAAACGCAGAAGTGCTGAGAGATTCTAACTTACTACAATGAAAATGAAACAGGTTTGTGTAACACTGCACTTACACCCACTTTCAATGTATTTTAATGGAGGAAGACTGATCGCCACATTTCCAAAACACTTGTCAGACAGACACAGATAAAAGTCTACTGGTGAGTCACAGACTGAATGTTGTGTTTAAGCAAGTACTGAGAAATCCCCAGCAGAGACGGCATGGCACATGCTGAAGCCATCCAGTCCAACAAATGTAAGGAAATTCTGACTTGAGTCAGATTATCCGTTAACAGCCAAAGCTTTTTTACATTGTACAGGCACACACAGCCCATATGGAGCTGAGCGGTCTATGTCTGTGATGTTGCTAACCCTTCTTCTTTTTCTGTTTAAACAAGAATGAGGACTGCTGTTGATCCAGGTGTCGGCTGAACCCCTGGAGTCCTAAGAGTGCACAAATCCATCTGTGTGTCATGGTGGAAGTGTAAATGAGCATGTATATGGGGTGTCTTGTGTGTTCAGCCTATTCATTAGGTGACTATGATGTTTTCTTCGTGAAGGTTTTTAGTTTAAAATGTGGGAACCTTTGTGCTTATTGAGGACACTGAGACAATGTGTGCCATCTCTACTCACTTCCTCATCAGGCCTGAAGGAGGTTGGATGAGTTCCTGTTCCCTAAGAGGTCATTGGCCTCGACGACACCAGCCTGCTTTCTGTCTAAATGCACAACCATGCATGCACAAATATGTATTAATGTGTGTTTGCAATATTTGTGGACTGTCACTGCAAAGCTTAACTTTTTCCACTTAATTTGTAATGTCTTCAACATCCAAAAACGTTTTTGACTGAAAATTGTAGCCACCATATCTTATGAAAAATTAAACTCTTGAGGTACTGGCTGGTGAAAGAATGGAAAAATTTTAATTCTGGGAGAAAAACAAAAAACAAAAAAAAAAACAAAACAAAATGCCAGCTTACACAGCTGACTTAATTCTCAAAATTTCAGTTTTTTTTTATTATTTAGATCTTAATGTTTTACTTTAGCTGATTCAAAATTCAACTTGTGATGATCCAATGATCTAATGACACCAAGTATATATGTCAAGCTACCTGATTACCATTCTAATAGAAGTGTAACAGTAAACATGTTTCTACTAGGATGATACTGACTCGTCTGAAATCACAATATTTCTCAGTTCAATGTGAGAAAGATTCATTCCCTCCCAAATTATTCACTGAAACCTGTTTTCCTAAGATTGAAATTCCCTGCTAATTATATTGACTTTGGCAGAAGAAGCGATGTTGAGGAAATAAGACTGCAGTTTACAATTGAATTTGGCAGAGTCAGATTGCGCGGCAGGGCACATTGAGTATGTTCAGACATACGGAAGCAAGTTGTAGTGCTACACTTCCTTACTTTTGTTCCAACAAAGGTAGATGGGTCTATTTCGTTTTTGAGGCAAATTTTAGCGTAATTAATGAATGAATGACCTTTGGCTTCATATTCCTGACTGGGAACAAGAGACAGGAGAAAATGACATTAATTACCATAGACAAAGTTGATCCATCACAGTGGAATAATCCCTTAAATATGTGTTGCTGACAATAGCATAAAAGATGGCGGCTGAACACACTGAACTGGTACATGTGATAGACGGAGGATGAGGAGGTACAAGTAAGGGCATTCTGGCTTTAAGAGAGAAAGAGAGAGGTGTGGGAGGCCGGCAATAGGAAGCGTGGGGCTGGGTAAATGAAATGGATGTGGTTTTATGATTGCTATATGATAGTCATGCTTTTTTACGGATATCTGGTTTGTTCGTATTGAGTGCTCAACTCGGAACCAACATGAACTTGTACATTTAGCTACTGTGACATACATATATACCAGTCTTGTAAAAAGTGTCAGCCATTGTTGCTTTCACAAGACAACATCTTTAAATACTCAGACTGGATAATTCTTCAGGAGGCTACACTGACTCACTATCAGAAAGCAACAAGACAGTGTGACCAGGCCAGAAGTGACAGAAGAAGAAGCAAAACAAGGAGGTTGCTTTCCACCACTGGAGACAGCTCTTAAGATAGTAAAAGAATGAAGTCTGATGCTGAACTTTCCAAGTTTATTCAAGGCGGGTGAGTAAACAGCTGTTCATGCTAAAACTGGCTATGTAGCCAGAAACTGAAGCCTTTCAAACCAACGCTTTCTGAGAAGCTGGGCTGCATGCGATTTGCATGGGATTTCTGACACCCTCCCTGCCACATGTTCTCTGTTGAGGAATGTAACTATGGAGGGAAAAGGGGCCATCCCTGACATGATAATCAACTTGATATTTAACTGTGGAGAAGCAGAGAGCAAACCAACCTCCAGATCCATCATGCTCGAGCCCCGGAAACCACTGTTACCCTTAGCATTAGACATGTTTATGTTCCAGCTGCACTATGTGAAGCAGCCACCCACAAGCAATGTATTTGTGTGGGTGCCTTTGTGTAAGTATGAGTGTAGAAGTGTGCATTAGTGTGTATATGTGTGTCATAGTGTGGTTAGTGAATTGCTGTTCTTCCTGAGCGGACGGTTTCACATCCACATTTTTGTGCTGGCTGATTTAACAGAGGAACAGCTTAATTGGGGTTAATTGTTCCAATCCATCTGTGAAGCTGTGTGAGTTTGTGTGTGCAGTTACATGTCAAGCACTGAAACCCAAATCCAAAGCCAGCGCTCCCTCACTTTCATCTTATTCATATATTCATGAAAAAATAAACAAGTGGGCCTCAAGCTGAACAGGCTGGGGGTTGGTTAATGGTGATGACAGAGGGGGGCATCCAGAGAGCTGGTACGGTGGAGAGGCTGCTGGCTCTCTCCTTTCTCAGATACCTTTAGACTCATGTGACATTCTCCTTCTCCCCCTGATTAGAAATACTAAATAGGGATTTTTTACTTTGTTTATAAAGTGAGTCAGATCTGTGTGTGTGTGCATTTTTGTTACCTCTCTGACCACTGACAAACTCATCTCTGCAGTTTTGCATCAGCTGCAGGATCCACTTGTGTTGAGCATAGATGCACAGCCACGCTGGGTCACCTGAAGCATGCAGATCAGACAGGTACCTGCATGTGCACAAAACGCACGTCTGAGAAATGCTTTTTTTTTTTTTTTTTTTTTTTAAGCAAGCTCCACATTTTTGTGAAGAGCTGGCTTGCAAGAGGGGCAGCAACACACTCTCAACTCTTTCTTCAGCTTTCAGGGTAGAAGCAACAATCTGTTTGGGATAGAGATAAATATGATGAAAAAAAGAAAGGAGTGCAGTATTAAACTAGGTTACGATTGGGTGATAAATAATTAATATGTTTATACTATTATGTTTCTCTGTGTTTCTCACCTTGATTTTAATAAAGACAGTGAACAGGAAAATGTGTGTTTCAAATCAGTGTGCTCAGAAATAAAGGGAATGGATAGATAAACCTCCATATGGCCAAGACAATAAAAGACATTCTTGGGGAGAAAAAAAAAAAAAAAAAAAAAAAAAAAAAAAAATATATATATATATATATATATATATATATATGGGACAGCAAGATGCTCATTGTCAAATTAAACAAGAAGATGACAAAATGAGTATTTAACATTATTGAGCAGATTACTTATAAATTTCATGTCTATATTTGGCACCCTCCAGTGGAAGCAGCATAAAGAGTGCTGCTGAGTCCAAAGTACTGAATGTGCCTACTTTTTCAATAACTCCATCTCAGAAATCCTTGTTAAAAATATCCAAGCCTGAATATGGTTTAAGTTAAAAGAAAAATACTGGCCACCATATCATTATACAATGTTCTGACATCATATTCAAGTATTCACTGAGATTAATTGGAAACTATTTAAAGAAACAAATCTGCATATACAGGCTTTGAATAAATGTTTACATGTAATTGTTCAACATGGACAAACACTGTGCAAAACACAGAATAAAGGCAGGCTTTCTGGGTAAAATAGCCACTTATTTTCAAGTGAGTGGATGCTGATGTATTCAAACGAAAAATGAAAGTACGAAATGAAGGAATTGTTGATGCTTTAAACACTTCTCCATCATAACCACCCTCAGTTCACCCATTATAAAGCCTCTCGCACACATTTATGTCATGGACATCACTCAGTGACCTTTGGGTTTTCAGATTAGTCACTCTGGGGTATGGCTTGACTCCCTCCACTTTCAATCTGTGAACCAGCCACTCGTTTATTTCTCATTAGGTGGCATCTTTCAAAAGTCTGAGCAAGACACACATGGACACACACATGCGGCTCCAACCATCCATGGCAAGAGTAAACAGGAGCTGAGTGGGTGTTCAAAGCTGAGCCTAATGCAGCGGGATGAAAGATATTGCCGTGTGGTTGAGAACTGGTCTCTGTGATCCTGACAGGTCGGTCTTAACAATAATAAATTGGGAGAGGCCACAAGTATGAATGGACAGATGAATGAATGGGGGATGGAAAGAAAGGCAAGGGAGGGACAAAAATAGAAACAGAAATAAGACAGTGGGACAACAGAGAGCTGAGAGGGTTAATGAGTGTTTGGAGAAAAGTGAGAGGCAGACAGATGAGAGCAGATGGACGATAAAGTTCTGTTAAATGATGACAGACAAATATCAAAGAAACCAAAAGGAATGTAGTGATGGAGTTGGAGATATGTTACAACTTTCTCTTTGTTGTTCACAGATTGTATGCAACATGGAAACTGTAATGTGTAAAGACAAACTATTACAAAATGTGCAGAAATTAACTTATTACTGCTGTGTAAAAACAAATCAAAGTGTATAAGAGGTAAAAACACTTCAACATAACACAGAAAGATGATTTGAAGGAACTGTCACAAGATTACAAAAATATGAAGAGACCTGATGTATCGTTTCTGGTCATGCAGCGTTGACGGTGTCTGCAGCAGTTTCTCCAACAAGAGACTCCTTAGGGCTCCAATTCGCGTCTCCACCTCAGCATATACTATACAGAGTGGAGTAACATCAAAGTAAACAAATAAAACAAGTTTTAACAAAGCTGCAAAGCTGATTTTATTAATTTGTTGAAGAGAACCTGCTTACCTTTTTTGAAAACAGGGACCTCAGTGCTGCCAAAAAGAGACTTGGCTTTCTCATAGTCATTGATCACCACATCATAGTCTCCCTGGAAAGACAAGTCAGTTGAGTTCACAAAAATCAATAATACACATACTGCGTAACCAAGCTTCTCTGGCTTTAGCATTTGCATCACAGCCAGAACAAATACAAGGTATGAACTAACAAAATAGGGATGAAAAAGCACTCGAAGCTTGACTTATCACTGCATACAAAGCATGTTTTTTTTTGTTTTTTTTTTTGGGGGGGGGGTCTGCATTTGTCCTCATTGTTTAGCAATACAAGGTGTCAAATGTTTATGAGATTGATGCACTTACAGTCTTGAAGCTAAATATTTAATTTGTTTAATGCATGTGTGTGACCATCACCAGCCCTCCATAGATTGTTGATCTTTATTGAGTGAAATGGCCTTTGTGTGGCAGGGAGGGCAGTTCTACACCTCAGTGAATACAGGGGGGAACAAAGTACAGAGAAGATGCAGGATGGATAGGGGAGCAGGTGGTGCTGGTAGGAACTGGTGAAGTGAAGGATGCGGTGATTTTCCTGTCACCTCACTCAGGATTATGAGAGTCCAGAGAGTTTATGTGTAGGTCTCTGGAGAGACAGGAGTCCAGGTAGGTGAAGGTGTAACAAAAGAGGAGCCGTGCCAAAGATAGGGCACATAGTGATGGAATGAAAGAACCGCTCAGCCCATTTTGGCTGGCAAGTGAAAGCACACATGCATGTGGGCAATCCCTAAATATGCGTGAGACGATCACCAGGGCCCAGGCTTCCCAGATTCGTCACCCTGTGTGTGAGAGTACAAGAGATACCAAACCCAGAGAACTGCGGCAACTCTCACTGTGTTCCGGGTGGGTAACACTCAGCACCACTGAACTGCCCAAGCAAGCGCACGTAGGAACAGGACAGGAGCCCCCAAATGCCCACCCATCCACCACCTGGCCATCCACACCCGCCAACACACACCACACCAACACCCACCGGACGAGCCGTAGGCACCCCACCAGCCGGAGAGACCCACCTGGGGGCCAAAGGACATTTAAAATGCACTTTATCTTGTAAGACCATAAACATCGATGTGGTCTTTGGTTATAAATCACATAGGTAGGTAGGTAGCTAGGTAGGTTCTATTTTAATACAGAGAGAATTAAAGGTCTCAGTCCATAGATAAATGCTCACAACCTGTATTTAGAAATTGAGCCTGAAGACCAGCTGTTAGGACATCTGTGACTTTGTGATGCCACAACAAAGAAGCCACCTTGAAGGATTTGGTTTCATGGACTGTTTACCTGAAATATGCTTTATTTTTATTTGATCCCACTGAAAACAGTCAGCGACCACCCATCTGTTGCTACTAAAGCTCCAGACAGAGGCTTCAGAAAGTGGATGTAAAACTATATTCAGAAGGTTTTTGGTTCTTAAAACAAATGAAATATTCAGTGTGCCTGTATTAAATGTTTTGAGTGCATTCTTGAAAATCATTACAATACCTGTCAATGAGGGAAAAACTGGTCAGGAAAATATTTCTGAGCTGAAGTTTAATTACATGAACAGATATGAACTGTGCAAAATCTATGGCTCCAACTATCACCACAGCATTTTATCAATACCTCTGCTTTAACAAAAACATTGAGTGGATTCAAAAGCTAATTACCACTATTCCGTATCACTGCTTTTTGAAGCCTGTATAACAAGCATCATATAAAGAAATTACTTACCTCACAGGATCACGTTTCTACATTTGTTAAGCAGCAGTGGCTAGATTTTTCCTGTATTTGCTTTTGATGGTTTTGGTTATATTTACATGTATATAATTATATACTTCTGTATTTGTTCTGCTGGTTTCTACTGGTTGATAAAAGACCACTTTCCCACAAAATGACAATAAAATTAAGCTGAGTGGAGTGAGGTGAGGTTGCATTGGAAACTTCTCATGGGAGCCATTAGGTTTTATTTTTGCTTGTTTTTATGATTACCAAACAATATTGAGCCACATGAGCTGGTGGTCGCTACAATTAAAGTATTTTTTTGTTTTACCAAATATTTGGCACCCATGTTTTGCAATGACAGCCACATGAATAAAAAAGTAGTTTTATTAACATCAGTATGAAAACAATAGAAAGGCAAATAGGCCAATCTAAAAACTGCACAGCTCGGGATCAAATTGCAACCTCTGGGAAAACTGAGGCCAACACAGACAATACCTGTAGTTCAAACATTGAACCACTGAATGTTCAGGCTTGGTATTAAAATGTCCAACTTTACAGCAGAAATAAATATGACAATTTCCTTCTTCATGGCAACTGTACAGGGGGAAAAATGTATACAACTCACTTATCTGCAATTTATAATTAAGGCTGTGATGCTTTGAGTGACAGGAGTGACAGGTGGGTGGTGCATGCTTACTGCAAACTCCTGTGGCATGGCTCCAAGCATGCCCCACCTAACGACATCCTATCTTTATTTACAGTTGTTACTCTAATTGAAAATGGTATTTGATATTTACATATTATATCACCTCCATTTTCCCCTGTTGTTTCATACGCTACACATGTGCACATATGTCCCTGTGTTCATTATGTACCTTTTGGATATTGCGTTCAATGTTGAGTGGCAAGTTGAAGAGAAACTTGAAACGCTGCAGCACGTTGAGAGCATTGCGTGTGGAATCAGCTTTGTCTTTCCGCCCCAAGACCTCCTGGAACAGAGTGTCTGCAGTATCACTCGCTCCTATGAGAGAGAAGAGAGAGGAAGAGTGAGTGACAGTGAAAGAGCTGGGAGAAAATGAGAAACCGGGATAGTATAAAAATAAATGCAGACACCATATTTCCCTCTTATTGTCAACCTCTGTTTTTTTTTCCTGCTTAGTGTATTATCTGAAAATGAGAGGAGCAGGAGTAGTCTAAGGCATAAAGGAGAAAGTGACAGCTATCTCTTCATCATACAGCTCAGTGGAACCTTTGCACAACGAACCAACTTCGTGGGTGGCCTGGATGTGCTGTCACATTGAAAATCCCAAGTTCTTCTAATCAAAACAAAATCCCACCCCCAACAACAAAATCCCCAAAGGGGAAACAGCGGAGATTGAACAGAGGAATATTTCACATTCTTTGCTCACCAATCTCAGTTGTTGTTAAGCTGCTCCAGGTTTTTCATTTGGTGACTGGTGATGTGTGTTTGACCCATTGGGTTTTCGGGTTTGAAGAGTGGCCCTGGCCCAATGGGCTGCGGGACCTCAAGTCTGAGGTTATGGGGATGAAAGCTATGACCGGCTTGGAGGCTTGTTCACTCTAGACTCCAGGAAAGAGGCCTGCTTGTTGACCCTCCATTAAAACAGTCATATTATCAAGCACACGATGAGAGGGTGGGAACAAGGGATCTGGCCACTTCAGAGAGGAACACCAATAAAGGTGACGTGTTTATCCTGTACGGATAGCATCAGTGGGTGATAAGGGTTGAATATTGAAATTATTGTCTTCCTCTCATTATTTTCGTTAAACATATTTGCTCCTTGAATTTTACCTCTATCTTAACCTGGTTCAAATCAAACACTTGATTTATACAAGAAATTTATACAAGAAAGAAATGTAGAGCAAAGTACAGAGAGTGACAGAGCCCAAAAAGGGCTGGTTCATAAAAGACACTATCAGTCAAAAGTTTGGATACAAATTCTCATTTAAGTGAACAGGAAACAGTGTCCGAACTTTTGACTGATAGTGTGTACCTAAATAATATAAATAGCGTCCACAATGTAAAAGACAAATCGGACTATTTTTAGTGAAAATATGTAAATAATAATAATTTAAGAAAAAAGGTTATTGAAAAATTTTGCTTTTCCAGGAAAATAATTAGATAATGAAGATGAGATTAAATAAAAGGATCAGAACTGACGCAATACATACAAAATATAAAAACCGTTAAGTAGACGAAGTTTCTGAAATGAAGGAGCTAAAATGGTGAAACGATTTAATTGATTGATTGTGAAAACAACTTCATACTGTTCTTTGTTTTCATAAAGATATGCAAGAATGAATAGACAGTATGCAAAAATGACTTGTTTATAAGACCATAAGATATATTTATCTTTTTGCTGGCATAATAAATGTTTCTTTTCTGTATTGAAATTGCTGAGACTTTGTAAGTGCCTTGAGATAGCATCTGTTATGATTTGGCATAATTTGAATAAAAATGTATTTATCTTGACTTTGCTTCTGTATTTTAAGATGACTAGAAAGATGTTGGACAACTACAAAAACCAAATGCATTGATTTCTCAACCACTTTCGGACAGAGCACACAGATTACTTCCATTGGCTACCAGTGCATGACATGTGAAAAGTTGTCTTTTGTGCTAAAGGGAAATGTTTTGGGGAAATATTTCAGAAAACTAAAGCTGAACACTAACATTGGAAGTTTTCAGTTTCTCTTGAGGTTAAACTCTAAAAGAAAAGAAGCTTACTGTTGAGGATGTTTTCTAGTCTCTGCGTCATTGATCCTTCCACTCTCTCTGTGCCATCAGACTCCAGTTTCTGGTGGATGGCTGCAGAAAAAGTCACAAATTAATCCAACAATTCATTGTATTTCAATGTCATTGTGGGACACCATGTATTCATTGCCTCACAGGAAGTGTCTTGGGTTCAGTTCACGGACCTGGGGCCTTTCTATGTGAAGTTTGCTTGTTTTCCCTGTGACTGTGTGGGTTTCCTCCGGGTACTCCGGTTTCCTCCCACCATCCAAAGACATGCATGTTTAGGTTTTTTGGTGACTCTAAATTCTGAGTGTGAGTGGTTGTTCGTCTCTGTCTATATGTGTTGGTCCTTTGGGGACTCGCAACCTGTCCAGGGTATACCTCGCCCTCGCCCTGGATTAGCTCCAGCACCCCTCACGACCCGGAGACCGATAAGTGGTAAAAGATGAATGAATGACTGAAAATGCTTGTTTGAATGCAGACCTGGTAAGAAATGTCAGGGGGGGATTCTAAAACCAATTTAAGATTCTCTATCGACTAACAAACGTGCAAACCCCAGAGACAAGAACATTTTCGGTTTCTGGAACTGAAGATAAAACAATAAACGGGCCCTAACCCAGTAATAGATGGAAGATAACCTTGTCGGTTGTACGCCCACAGATGCTGCTATTGAAACCACTCTCCCTTGTGCCTGTTCCCACACAATAAATCAATTACTAGATCAATTCACCTAACCAAAGCAATTAATGACACAGCTTTGTGGTCTTGGGACATTTAGAACCCTCCTATGACCTGGAGGTAATGTGAATCTAAAATATTTCAACTTTCTGAAAAATAACATTTTGAGAGAGCAGAGTGGGAGATCTGGATGCCAAAAACTACTCCTGCAGAGGTGGGGGACTGGGGAGGGGGTATAGACCCACCAATGGCTTGTATCCATCAAATCGCACAAAGAGAGGGAATTTTGAAAAGAAGGAATGATGGGGAAGAAAACAGAGAGAAAAAGTGGGGGTGGTGTGGCTACTCTAGTGGATAAATAAATGGTATGTAGCAGTAGGCAGCTGGGTGCTGAGAGCTGCAGTGTGGGTTTATTGACAAAATGAAAGCGAGGTGGAGAAGGTTTAGACACCCATCTCATACATACTTTTGGAATGCAAGTTAAGAGACAGAAATATGAGGGGAAGAATAAAGATCCTTCTCTTCTCTCCCTCACAATTGTTCCACTCCAAATACTGTCTGTTATCTCAGAGTGGGAGACAGCAGAGAAAGCAGGAGGCAAAGTGGAGGAGGAGAATGCTGTAAATAAATATGCTGGTCAATTTTGAGAGACAGAAGCCTCAAGGCAGAGAGCAAGAGATTCCTAAAGCACGCTGTTCAAACATGGCATTGCCTAATCAGTGCAGACATCGTTGGCCCTTTTGTGGACCTCTTGGCCAGCAGAAAATGCGGCCAGACGCAAGTAAAAAAAAAAAAAAAAAAAAAAGATCGTAGACGTGGGAGTGTCTGCGAGAGTGTACACATACTGCAGGTCTGCTTCACATCTTCGTACTCCCCCCTTACCCTATTGCCAGCTGTGTGTCTTCTGCGCCTGTCATATACTGAAGGGCTGATGACGTCACAGCTAACCTAAACATCAGGTCAGGATCCGGATAACACACTTAGCCAAGACCTGAGGAAGAGCTGCAGCTCCTGCTTCATTTCCTGGAACCATTGAGGGGAAAAAACTGAATAAGAATAAAAATACAGTGTCCCTGGCTTCTATAGATGGAGATGTTTTGACTCCTGCTGAGGCTGGGGGCTCAGGGAATAGCTCCCTGGGAATTTGGCATTTTTGGAACACGGTAGCCGTTCTGTTTCCTGCGTCACTGGGAGACTTCCTTTTGACATAACAATGAAAAAACCTAAAAATGTCAACATTTTAATAGCAACAGCCCTGGACTCTCTGACAGACTGTTAGTCAGTCAATCTGCTGGAGTGTCTCTGTCTTAGAGGCATGGCTCCATTTGTCACACAGGATCCACAACCTAACGGTCACAATGGCCAAAAAAAAAAACAAAAAAAAAAACCCATTCCATTTCTTTCAGCAGTCTGAGTTGGTTCACATGGAGTGTTTACAGAATAGAAAAAAAACCCTTTTTAAACAAGTAAAATCTTAAATCAAACAAAATCTCAACAGATTGCTGACCAGATTGATGAAATTTCTTGTTAATGGTATAAAAATTTTAAAAAGTTATTAAAAACATTGAAGCTATTAAGGTGTTGAAATGTAATGATTAAACTTTTAGTTTCACATCATAAATCAAATCCTTCAATCCCAGTAACTAGGCCAGCTGACAAATGACAAATGACAAATGAATGAACAAAAACAGTCAAGTCAAAGTCAAAAAGTTTCCATCCACAGAAATTGACCCTGAATGCTGACAAACTTCTATGGGTTAAAGTTGTTGTTTATGTCACAGGTTGTCCTGTCATCTTTCTTTATACTTGAAGATATACGTCAGATTAGCTCAATACTTGAAGTGCAATTCTCTCAAAAACAAGCTGGAGCTACCAGTCTTATTCCTCCATTTGCTAAAAGCCAACATTAGTTCACTATGTGAACAGCAGTGCAATTAAAAAGACCTGGGATTTGTAGATGCACAAGTCAAAATTGTGTAATTAAGCAGAGTTCATATTTAATTAAAAAGAGGCAAAGGATTTTCTTTTTCTTTTTCTGTTAAAGATGGTTCACTATGTTGGAGAGCAATTAAGTGGAGATTAGAAGAAACAAGAAAGGGAGATTGGAGGATAGAAATCCTGCAGATATTTAAGTCAGAATCCTGCAGTTGGCTCTAAATATTTTCTACAGACCTAATTTTTCTTTACAGTTTTGGCTTCAGCTTGTTGGTTCCACCTTGCCAGCAGCAGTACATTCACATTTAAAAAATAACTACAGGCATCGATAAAACTCTCACATGCAAGCAGAACTTCAAAAAAATCAGGGGGGCAAAAAATGTCTTGATGGTTGCTGAGAGGGCTGTAAGCACTACAGCAATCTCAAATACAACAGACTGTGAGAAAGGAACACATGCCAGAGCCCTGTTTTCCTTTCTTTTTTTCCCACATAATTTCCTTTTAAAATTTTCATAGCTCCATCTCAGGTGAGATTAATTTGGACTGAATCAGAACAACATTAATTGTCAAACGCTGCAGAGACACAAAGAAGGGATTCACAGTTGCTCAAACAGCTGTACTAACCAGTCTTGGCAAGTGCGCTATTACAGAGCTGTCTTGAACTGGCAGGCTGTTAGCA
Source organism: Echeneis naucrates (assembly GCF_900963305.1). Lineage (NCBI taxonomy): Eukaryota > Metazoa > Chordata > Actinopteri > Carangiformes > Echeneidae > Echeneis > Echeneis naucrates. The sequence continues at coordinate 22,609,416 of NC_042514.1, forward strand.
GTCTGCTAGCTGGTATGTCGGTTTGGCTGACCAGACCTAGTGTTACCTCCAATTGAGCTGTCCACTCTGGGCTACCACTTTATTTTATGACCAAGAGCGATAAATTGGCCAAGAAAGGATGTTGTAGTCCTGTAATGAGTCCTGGTGACAAGATGAGACTCAGCTATGAGAACTTGCTGTACCTCAGCTTGGACACTTGAGTCAGTACACACACGTGCAGTACACTCAAATCACACACCACCATTGTGCACTCCCCAGAAATGACAAGTGCAAAATTACAGTATCACACACCTGTCAGCAGTTTTGTTCACTTGACTTTAAAATGTATTTGTGTTGTATGGCTGTATACCACTTTTCATGATGCACTGTGGGACACTATGAGTGAGTATTTGTTTTGAAAGTTTCGTGTGAACTAACCCCCTACTAGTTGCTGACCATCTCAATGTAAACACACTACACAAAGGACGTTTTTTTTTTTTTTGTGGAGGCGTACAATATTGAAGGAGTAGACATTTATGGACTCTCAACTTTGGATTAGTACATCCTGTAGCTTTCTTCATTTGTGAAATGCGCAAGAACAGTATGGAAATTAATTCACAAAAACAAGAAATACAACTTATATAAAAAAAAATCTGACTCTGAAAAAACACACTTACAGCGTAAATCGGTTTGGTGTTGCTATCACATTATTTTATAGTCACTTGGTCAAAGTTGCACAATCTAATTAGCATTAATTTAGAGTCATGGCTGAGGCATCTTTACTAAAAATTGCTAAATATCAGAGCATTGGGAAATGATTCATTGGAATCAAATCAACCACTTCACTGCTTACTATGTTGTTTTAATTAAAATGACTTTCTGCTACATCTACCTATCATGTTTAATTAAAAAAGTATTCATTCATGCAAAAGGTGTTATGAGTGTCTTACAATCAGGTCAATATAATGAATCCCATCCTGTCACAAAACATCACTATAACATCTATGTTCACAGGTCACTTGAGTCCATCCATGGTTTCTGTTTCCTCCATGAGTGGAGACATTACACTTCCCATTGGTGCAGTGGGCACAGTAGGGACACTCAGTCTTAACGTGAGAATGGCTGTGCATTGTTCCTGTTGGTCATATTGGATCTCTTATCAGCACTATCAGTCCTAATACTCTGGCCTGCATTGTGTTGGGCTGCTCCGTTTATTTAGATTCAGCCACTAACAATGAAAACATTGCCTCAGTCCCAACCAGGGCACAAACATACGGAAAGCAATAATAATAATGATGGAGGCAGAAAAGTGGATGTATAAATAGTAAGTGGAAGTAACTGAGTGGCTATGGCGGGAGCAGCGAGTAAACAGACAAAAGTATGAATGATGAAGCGAACAATTGATTTGAGGTACCTGGCAGAGCGACAGCAGTCAGTCTCAGCTACCTAATAATCTTTCTGGCACTGTAAGGTCAACCAGTGTGTACGTGTATATGCACGTGTGCCCACTTCCTGACTCTAGGGAGACTCAAGTAAAACTGTGTGTGACAGGTGAGAGCTGATCTCATTTCGATGAAGGTGAATTAGCTGTGTTGTGGTTGGCTGGTGCTAATGCAGTACAAAGTGGAGGGTGTTCGCACAGCATCCAAATGAGGCTCTTTAATCAACCACTGCTAAGCCACAAGTGGGGAAAAGAAAAATCCCAACACGCAGGCACACACTTTCCAAAAATATTTAAACGCTTTCTGAACAGAGACTCAGAGTGATGATTTGGAAGTTTTTGTATTTATTGCAGACCATTTGGTGCGCTTCCCCAGCAGTAAAAAATATGTTAATCCTTCTTACCTGCTAGAGCGTCCTGGGCCTCAAAGAACGTACTAAGACCTCCCTTCACATAGGCCAGACTCCCCTCATTCTTCTTAGTAGCCTGCTTTTTCAGGTTACTAGCTGCAAACTTCAACTGTTCAAAACTGAGGAAATAATAAAAGCAAGATTTCCGAGTCAATAAAGGCTGGAATTAATGATTAGTTTCCTTAAATTTTTTTATCAGCGCACACTACATTTTCCCAGAGTTCAGAGGGAGCTAGGATACTTTAATTTACCCACAGTCCAAAACCAAAACACTCTGACTTTAAAAAGATTAGAGAAAACAAGAACTGCAAATCTCAGCACTATAATATCCTCATATTATTCAGCAATTTGTTGGATAATATGATATGATGATTGACTACACAACTCCTAAGGAGGACATATTCAGATCTATGTATGTCTGCACAGAGAAATTTTTAAACACACATCTGTGGCCCGTGTGAGTCTGTGTGTCAGAGTCTTGAGTGAGGTTTCCTCTGCAGGAAGAAACAGTCACCCAATGAGGTCCAAACAGAGGCCCCTCATCACGCTGGATCCCGGGGTCTGGGTTACTGAGAGGCTAAGGAGGGGGAGAGAAAGCCAGGAGAGTCCAAAATAACTCTCCTTTGCCCTGACATGACAGTCAACTGAGACCAGGGCTTTTGGGTCAGTGGAGTGCCTCATCTACATACCTCACCTCACTGTTCTTTAAATCAGCGGTCCCCAACCTTTTTTGTGCCACGGACCGGTTTAATGTCACACAATATTTACATGGACGGCCTTTAAGGTGTGGCGGATAAACGCAACAAAATAAAATGATCCGATCGGCATAAAAATGGTGCTATTCATGTATCAATTAATGTAAGTTATTTATTCTTTCTGTGTGGCCTGGTTCAAAAGACCCACGGACCGGTACCCGTCCATGGCCTGGGGGTTGGGGACCGCTGCTGTAAATGACAAGCTGACCAGCATGTAGATAAATGAAAGGAACAAAAACTAAAATAAATTTCAAACAACAACAACAAAAACAGGTTAATTCTATCTTCTTCATGTTTGCCTTCTTTTGTATTTTCAATTCAGTAATTTGTAACTCCCATTTTGCACCAAAGGATGTCAAACAACTAATTCAATTAAATTTATAATTAATAACAATTATTTCATTGATTAATTGATCAATAAATGGGCAGCACAGGAGCATAGTGGTTAGTGCCATTGCCCCACAACAAGGAGGTTGTTGGTTTGGTTCCTGGGCCCTTTCTTTGTGGAGTTTGAAAGTTCTCCCCATGTGTGCGTGGGTTTCCTCCCACCGTCCAAAGACATCATGTTTAGGTTAATTGATGTTCCAAATTGTCCTCAGGTGTGATAGGTTCGGGGTTAGGGTTTGTTTGTCTTTGTCTGTCTCTATGTGTTGGCCCTGTGATGGACTGACAACCTGTCGATGGTGTACCCTCCCCCCTTGCTCAATGTGAGCTGGGATTGGTTCCAGCATCCCCTGCTATCCATAAATGGAAGAGCAGTAGAGGATGAATGAATAAATGAATGATCATTAAATTAGTCCCTTGGTCTTTAATACATCAGCCAGTTATATTGATGTTGTGTTTCATTTTATCATCACCAGGACTAAATATTTATTTATGGTATCATTAAATAAAATTATATTCAAGTTTGAAATTAAACTATGACATATATTCATAAAAACATTTTCGAACTGATTGATCAATGAATTTAATTAATTACTTTGTAATTCTACTGAATGACAATATTGAATTGGTGTGAGCGTGCAAGACAAAATTTCTTTCACATAGATTCATCTGACAGTGATGACACCTCCCCACAAGGAGAGTTTACTGGAAAACCTAGAAACCAGCAGTTGTTGGCAGCTCAGTCCCTGGCTCATGTTTTTCTGGAGGGCCTAGTACCTCCACATCCCCCTGTAGCCTCCTGTATCTTGCCTACTATATTCAGAGGGCAAGATAAAGGAAAACTAGTGACACTAGCAAAAGTATCTGGTCGGTTAAGGAGAAAATATTTTCTCCTCTTATTTATTAATAGTTATTGAAAGATTTTGGTTGAAGATGAAGGATTTACCTGGAACTTGAATGGTTTTCTATGAGGTACCAGGTGGCTGAGAAGTTCTCACTGGTGAAGTCGCCACTCATTCCTGGAAATGTTTGCTCCATGTCACTTTGTGAGATTTTGCCTCTGGGAGAGGATAAATAAACAAAGATGAAAAGATGTTGAATAAATTGATAAGGGGGCAAAAAAAAAAAAAAAAAAGCACAAACAGAAGTGACACTAAGACAAAAAATATGCATCATAACTGTAGTAAATATATTAATACAAACTGTGAATGAGTAAGCCCAAAGAATTGTATAAACTGTTGAGAAGAATTTAGAATTTCATCTTGGCTTCCAGCAGGGGGCAGTGTGCAGCCAAAAACTAGCCAGGCTGAGGGAGATTGGCGTGGGAAGCGCAGTGTGTGCGATGCCTAGGTGCCCCTGGAGGACCCCAGTACTCATAAGGGAGTCTTGATCTCTATTAATGACCCGTGGTTTACACAAACTAAGCCCTAACCACCACCATTACCACCCAGTAAGCAGTTACACACAAGTACAGAAACCAACACAGTGCTACAGTAGGCCAAACTAAAAATCCACGCACTTTGTGCTGCACACGTGCACACATTGATGCACACAGGGCACATTATGCATGTGTGTATGTATACTTCATTCAAACTTCATTCCATACATACGTATATACTACTTTATTCTGATCCACTCCATTTCATTTAGCAATGGATCAGTCCCCACTTGTTACATGCTTTTATAACTGGGCCAAGTATGACGTTACTAAAAGCTGTTGTAAATTGCTACAGCTAAATCAACATCCAGTGACATCACTACATAAAGATGTACACAAACGTGTAGAAAGAGCGGACTACGGGGTGGTGCTTTTAAGCAAACAAGATACCACCTGCTTTTGAATGTCATCATGTAACAGATCAACTCCTGGTTCTCAGACTGCATGTTCTTGCATTAGCGTCAAAGAGAATTGTGTGGATTCTGTGCTGGATATTTAACGCGACCCTTGGAGGGGAGTGAATGGTATGCCCTGTTTATGGCGATCTTTGGTCATGTGCAGTCACTTGCCCCCAGCCCCTCTAAACCAAACAAACACTAACCTAGAATGCCAGAATCTGACAACACAAACTATATATTACAACTTCTCCACTCCCTGCCAGGCGCGTGGGAGGCTCCATGCTGCCTCAGAGAAGGTTTGCATACGTGCTTATGGGTCACTGCTTTAGATCTTTCCAAATCCCTTTCTATCGTCGTCGTTTTTTACACAATCATTCTGTTTCCAATCCCTCTTCTGTGCAGTGGTTAGAGGCTGTTCAGCCATTGCTGCGTTGGCATAATATTTCAAACGCTTACATATGGGGAGAGTTTGTTTCTGTTAGGGATGTAAACCATGACTCAATGACTCGAGCGCATGTGTTTATGGTAGTGTGATTGTGCTGAGCATTTTTCTCTGTGTATTTGTAAGTTCTTGCTCTGTACTTGTCTATGTCGATGCCTAGTGGATTGCTGGGTCGCAGTGAGAGGGGGGAGATGCCTTTGTTGCGGTCAGTCCTCATGTCGTAGTAGTTCATCTCGTCCACCCACACAGCAGACTGGTCCAGGATACCTGCAGGACAGGGCAGGACAGACGAGACACACGTCACTGAGTTCAACAACACATCCCAGATGTACTTAAACACAGCACAGTCTCTCTGTTGACTGCACACGTGTAAACATGCACATTCAATCTGACTAATATTACGTTGGAAACACTTGAGTCTTGACACTCTTAAACTTGTTAAACTTAATATCTATTTATTCTTCTTCTTTTTGTACCTTATACTGTATTTTACTTTTTAACTACTTGACAATGTAATTGTTTGTAAATCCTAGAAGAGCTGTAAACAGAGCTCAAGGTAACCGGTGAAAACATACAGGAAAAAAGAAAATTAAGAAACCTCATCATTATTTTGACAGTGCATTTACCTAAAATTATGAAAATAAACACTTTCACCAATTTGACCAAATATATGCAACTGTATATAGTAATAATATTTTCCTCATAAACATGCTGGGATAATTACTAGGGGACTGAAAAAATGTGTTGATGTTTACACACTTGATTTTATAAAAGTAAAAAAAAATAAGTTAAAAAAAAAAAAAAAAAAAAACACGGGCTGATTTTCTAATATCACTGATGTATGGTCAACTTATCATTTTAGTCAACACGTTTCTCAATGTTTTGTTGATTTATTTTTTTGCACTTTTCCAAAATCCATCAAAATATATATCTTTTTTTTATTTTCGCATACATTTTGTTAAAATGTAGACACAGCGTGGTGCTGTCACCCACCCACCGTGATGATCTGAGGACTCTTTTATTCATTTTGGTAAAACATGTATTTTATTTTATTTATTTTTTTTTTTTTTGGGGGGGGGGGGGTATAAAAAAAAAAAAAATTATATATGTATATATATATATATATATGTTAGAAAATGAAAACAAAATAAAAAATAAATAAAACAACAAAACTTGATTTGGAACAAAAAACATCCTGTAAAAGCTGACTGGGCGAGAGTGTAAAAAAGATTTGTTGGTCATTCCACAGAATACAACACAATACATGCCCATTCAGGCTGAACACTGTGCAAAAAAAGCACCATATTATGATCATTTTTGCTAATATTGTGAGACATGAGTGTCGATTTCAGTTATTTCCGATAATTATTTTTCATTTTCACTGGAGTAAATACAAGAATTATCATGTATCCAACAAGCATGATTCATAGGCCAGGGCATCTCTTTGGCACCACAATGCCTCATTTATGTTCTGTTAGGACACATGGTGCCTTTATCAAACATATCGCAGGTGCAATGATTTTGGTACTGTAATTTTTACAATATTATTGTTTTTTTTATCTCTTTTTTTATTATTGCTGATAAATGGTTTTTGGAAAGAAAATACATTTAAATTTGAGGATTTTTTGATTTTCTTTGTTTTATATTACTGTTACTTCCACGTATGCTAATATAAAACACCATTTTGTGATATCCCTGTGAGTTCTGAGGAATTTTATCAGGCTGCTTTATGACATTCGAGACTATAATAAATTGATTATTTAAAAAAGGAACCAATAGATGAACTGCTACTGTAAATAGTTACAACTGAAGCTGATACTACTTATTCTGCATCATTTTAGTCTTACTGATCCTCTCCGGTCTGAGCAGCTTGAAGGAGACTGTGGAGGTGCCGAGGCCTCCTGACTTGGTTGTGACAATGATTTCTCCCTTGTCGTCTTTAGCAGGACCAACTCGGCACACGATCTTGCTGGCTGACATCCACTCAGCTGTCAGCAGGCAGTTATGGCCGCAGATCAACAGACCTGAGACGGAAGAGAGAGAGGGAGAATGCGTTAAAGGTGAAAGATACAGACACATGGTGACAGCAAAAATAAACAAACTGTAGCACTAACACACACACACACACAGACACAGACACCAGTAACAAGAGGTAAGGCACTCAGATAGAATTGGTGTCTATCAGCACGTTTAGTCAAAACTGTCACAAGGGGTCAAAGTTGAAGCTGGGGTCATGATGGGCGTGGGTGGCTACGACCTTCCTTCCTCTCACTCAGCTCCCTTAAGCTAACATGTGTCACTTCAGTGCTAAGTGGCTCATTACTGGCACAATGTGCACTTGGCCCATACATTTGTCGTCATCTTTCTAAACCCTCTTAAAAACTATTTGGACACAAAGGGATTACACTGATGTTTCCAGCTGAGGGGATTCAGAAAGCTTCACATGTGTATAATCAAACCTTACAAATGCTTGCAAGAGCTGATCAACAAATAGCCCATAAAACTGTGAATAAAATGTTCATTAGAGTCCAATTTCCTGCCTCTGTTCTTCACTGGTCACTTTGTTTGAACACATTACTACTCACACACAGTTGTGCATATATAATTATCTAATCCCAGGCCCCAGGGACATTCATTGTCAGAAATAGACCAGTATCATTGGCCAAGGCACGGTTTGCCAAGCAGTATGTGTGAGTACTCTGTCCCACCGCCACTAAAACCTAAGAGAAGCAGCTTTAGCTGAGAAACTGGCAAACACGAGGGAAAATATCACTATAGAAAAAGTGTGACGAACACATAACCAGAACAAGATGGAGGGAGTTAATCAGTGCAGCAAATGGAAAAAACAAGCAAACATATTTTTACATTAATGCATGTTGATAAGGGCTTATGTTTCTCATACTAGGCATAGAGTAATCTAAATATTACCTAAAAAAAAAAAAATTTTGGGAAGCAGAAAAAGTTGCAGGAAAACTACTTTACTATCACTTTGATGTGTGACTGCACACAAGGATTCTACAAAGGATGTATCTCCATTTATAATTGTGAATTGTGGCTCAACAATTGTCTTCATTCATGTATGCAATACGTTTAAATTAAATTATTAGTTAATTTTTGCATATGTCTGAAAAAAAAAAAAAAAAAAAAAGCAAACAGTTGAGAACAAACTGTCTACATAGAAATGCATCATTGAAACTTAACTTGCTTTTAATGCAGGTCATTAAGACTTATTACCTTATTAAATTGCCCTGAAAGCAAAAGCTAAATAGTGTAAAAGAGATTAAATCCTTCAAAGAATAAGGCGTCCTGCTCTCTTATGGATCATAAATCAACTGATAAAAATAACTGTCAACCATCCTTCAAATAAACCAAATCCCACAGATAAATAAACAATAAAAATTCTCCCCTGGATTTATTATTAGCAGTAAAACAAATAAATGTTGATTACATAATGTCTTCACATCTTTAAAACACATTAAAATAGAAAAATACTACAAAGCACTTTTATATAACTTTAGACATATTTTAGCACGAAAGATAAATATGAAAGGAGAACAGTTCCTGGACTAACCTTTATTCACCACGAAAAAAAAAAAAAAAAAACATTTCTGAAAAAAGTTTTGAAAAAAGAAAAAACAAACAAACAAATAAAAGAGAAGACAGAAGCTCCAATGCTGACCACAATGGTGATGTGTGGTAATAAATGTATTACCTATGAGGTCAGCTGGGCCTGTGCCCAAGTTTTCGCCACGGATGGTGACTTTGGTCCAGGCGGCACCCTCTTTAGGCGAGATCCCCGTGACAAGCGGGGGCTGACGGGCAGGAGACATGGTTGCTTGAGGACAGACAGGAATGGCAAATTGATCAGCGCCTGGACCTGGATAATAACAGAATGAGCAAGATCAAAGTTACAAGAGCATGGTGAGTAAAACAAATCTCAACAAACTATGCACTGACAGTTAAATTAACACAAATTGGAGTTCTCAGGAAATGAGAAAATTAGTGCAAATCCATCAGCGAATCAATAACTCTCTTGGGAGAAAATGAATCAAGAGTTTTGCATGTTCACAGAACTTGCAATAAAAGCATAATTTTAATTATTTTTACATATGTTGATCATAAAGAAAGGCAATTTAAAGAAATTAGTCTGAGCTTTCTATATTCATTGTAAAATAATCATTAGTTACAGCTCTGGAAGATGACAGTTTACTAAAATATAACAGAAAATTGGGATAGTAAAAACAAACAAAACATTTTTCAAAAGGTTATATAGAGCAGTACTTCTATCCCTATTGAAATTCCTCCTTAAGGAGTACACAATAAATAGTATCATCCCTGTTTCTGTGAACCGTGAAACCTATACAAATAATAATAAATAGATTCAATTGTTTTTGAAAATTCGCATACAGTTATTTTTTAATTATCACGCTGCCACATACTTAGTTTCTTGAAACTGAATGGGGATAGCAAAAGTATGAGTAGAATTTGGCTGGCAGCTCGTGTTAATATCCCACCTTGGAGGTCTCCAATGTATGCCTTGCAGCAGTTATCTCTCAGATAATAGGAAAAATAGAGAAGGGAGCCAAGAATGAAGGAGCAGAGAGAGAGCAGGGAGGAAAGGAAGAATGTAAACCTCACAGCGAAGGATAAATAAACCTGGCCTCCCCAATCATTCCACATAAGCCCAAACAATACAGCACAGAGTATGGTACCAGAAAAGGAGGACCCATGAAAATCAGTTCATGTTCTGACTTTGCAAAAGAAGAAGGGTGCAAAAGAAAAATTTGAAGGATGTATTTCAGCAGCACAGATGTTTAAGAAATTACTGCCAGGTCTTAAGAAGGCCAAAAGATCCAGGCTCTCTGAAACGGATTGAACAAGGCTTCCGCCCTTTTGCTCCGCAGCCAAAACATGGTCTTGACTAACAATGCAGAAGTTTACACGGAGCGGACCTGTGGCAAGCTCATGATGGTAACGCCTTTACACAGCTTTTATGGTCACTAATTAGTTATAGGTTTACGACTGGGGTGTAATAAGACTTGCGTGAGCCAACAGGGGCTCCAAAATCGAAGGAAATCTAAACTGACAGAGCACGACATTGATTAGTCTACTTGTTTAACAGACTTTCCTGACAAGAAAGTCTAGAAATTCAACAAAGCACCCAACAACATGTGCAGGCTGAAATTACTTCAACAGTTGATCTAGGAATATTTTTTACTAATCAATGTATTGTTTAGTCTAAAATATTGTGAAATTCACAAAGGGCCAACAGTGAGCTTAGCCAACAACGTAGTCAAATAAAACATGTAAAGATAAGGTCTTTCAAGATATTGCTCAAAAATAAATAAATAAATAAAATATCACACTAAAGGAAGTCTGGTTTTTTTTTGTTTGTTTGTTTTTTTTGGGGGGGTGGGGAGTCATATGTGCATTACAAAACATGGCAATATATTGCCTGGCCCTAAACATTATAAATCTCTCAGCTTCATAGGAGATGGATGATTAGATAAATGATCTCCATAGAAATAAACAAGGAACTATTGTACTTTAGACGAACAATCCATTTGAATACACACACACACGCACACACACACACCTCTTTAGTTCTTTAGTCATTTAACACTAAACACTCAGCAAAAGCATCTTTTCATCATCAAAAACAGAACTAAGCACATAAAACTTCCTTATTCTACGATTTACCAGCTGCTGAATATTTGGCTCGTTATAAATACATATCACAGGATCTCCCATTTTCATTCCAGTATTCATCAACAGGTTTGAAATTGTGGGAATTCATATATGAAGCCATTACACACACAACAAAACAACACAGAAGCATTTGAATCGGCTACCAAAATGCAGCAAATGTATTGACCTAAAAAGCTCCAGTTGCAAATAAACTTTATGGGAAAGATTTCTCTACCTCCCCCTTCTGTCACCCTAACATCCTAGAGTTAACGAGAAAACTCCAACAGGATTTACCTCATGTTGTTGCTGCAGCCCTGCGCTTGTCAGAGGAAATGGAGGGGCTACGAATTTGACATGAAGAAGATAAGAGGTTAACAGGCCTAAAACAAGAGCTTGGTGTATCCTTCATCAATCCCACATGTTTAGAGAGGAAGTGGTGAGGGGCAGAGCACTTGGCTCTTTATTTGGTATAATTCTGATTCTGCTTCCAGGAGTGTTTCTATCCTATCCCCTCATCATTTTGGAAATACATGTGCACAAACACACAGATAACCTGCCCACACAGACACACACACACACACACAGACACCATGGTCAGAATGACAGTTCAGCTACATTGCGTGCGAGGGGCCCAAGCTGGTGTTGTGTGGTCTGCGTGTATGCGAGTCTATGGAAGGATCTGCAGAGAAGTCTGGACAGTGTGTGTGTGTGTGTGTGTGTGTGTGCGCATGTGTGGTCTGGGTGTGTGGTCTCTGGCACAGGCCTGGGGAGAGCCTGCTGACGGCTGGGATGAGAAAAGAGCCGCTGTGTTTACTTTACTCTGGGGGCTGTGCATGGACACGGGAACACTGCCCAGACCCCTCTCTATAACACCAGCGTGGACACACACTTGCACAAACACACACAAGCACACGGAAAACTCCCAGAAAGTCACACAGAAACTAAGGACACACAAGTCTCATGTCACATATAATCACAAATAGCCTGCAAACTAGGTAATAGAAACTATAACTTTATACAGACTAGGCCTTAACTGAATGTATTTTTCGTAAAAGTAGCATGTGGAAGAGAAAAAAATAAAGAAGGAAAAAAAAAAAAAGGTTTCAGCTGGAAACTTTTGAGGTAGGCAGCATTTTCCACAAGGGGCTAAAGTAATTAACCTCTAGGGGGCATTAGAGGATTCCCATAAGACTGTACCCAACTTTCTTCCATCATGGTTTAAACCATGTTGACTTGTGCAGGTTAAATTGAATCAATGACAACACAGAAACAGATTTAGCCCCTTTTCACTTACTCAGTTCTCTTCCAACCATGATGCTACTACACCCCTCAACACCAACGTTTTCCTCTCCTCTTGCTGGTAATATTGCTAAAAGCAGGTTTGTTTTCCTTGGAGGCTGACTAACAAACAGCAGGGCTGGCTCAAATCAGTGTGGTAGCTGTGGAGGTTTGAGGCTTGGGATCTTCTTGCAGCACTGCAAAAATGGGACAACCCTTTCTCCACACCATGTTGGAGTAATCCCATACAAAGCAAAAAACTTTGATTAAAGCTCTCAACGAACAAAATAAACCCACTTCACTGTAACATGCCACTGGGCTTAATAGTCGGCACAGTGGTATTTGAAGGGGGCTGAATCTAAAGTTCTCCTCTGCCATAGTCCAACTGGCCATTAGGGGCTTCAGGAGAAATCCAGGTGCATAGAGCATTTTTTTCTACCCTCTCTGTGGCTTTACCAGCCCCTTTTGGGTTGTTTGGTGACTAACGTGATGCAATGGAGCTGTACATCACCATGTGCAAAAATAAACCTTGAATAATGACATTTATATTGATTGCAATTAATTCTATGTCACTATTGTCCATTAACAAAATAAATCTCCTCACACAAGAAAAACAATCCAAAACTCAGGTTTAATTACAATTTGCTTGGGATAAAACCAGCAAGATATAATTGCACTAAAGGTCTGCTAATACTAATGAAATTTATCTAGGTTTTAAACATATTTTTTTGATGAAATCTAATACTATTGTTTGTTAAAATAATTTATGAAAAGGCAAAAATGCCAAACATTATCTGACTCCAGTTTCTCCACTTATCTGGGTTGTGTGTAATTTTGTTGCTGGTCAAACAAAATAAGAAATCCGTGACCATAACTTTGGGCTTGGAACTGTCACCAAGCATAAGACAATAATTAAATGACAGCCAAAAAAAAAACAAAAAAAAAACAACTCAACAACTTCACATCACAATAAAGACAGTTATTTATTTCCCTGACCCACTATATCAAGACATACACTGCAATGGCCATCTCATGAATAAGTCATTCATACTGTGGATCAGACGCTACCTAGAGCTCAAAGGTGATTCACATATGGCAGTGATTGGCAAGTGTGTGTGTGTGTGTGTGTAAAAGAGATGATGGGTATATGGGGCACAATGGGACCCATTTAGACAGTTCATCACCCACAACCCCCTCCATCGCCCATTACAGGAGCTAACGCACTACGCTGGCTGCTCAACTCCGACCCCTCCTCCCATTACCGCTAACACCATTTCACTCGGTGCTCCCCAACATTACACAAACACCAAATTCCATCAAAGATCTCCTCTGACTCCTCTGAATGCACAGAGCGGGCCAAACATGACCCAGCCTGAGAAGACTGGCCTGATCACACAAGTTGGGTGGAGCTTGTAACAATTCTGCCCAGTGTTCGTTCACATCCTGGCCACCACATGCCTCTGAGATGTGGAGAGGGTAATGTAGCAGATGGACTAAAAAAAATGACCATAATATGTGTCAGTTGTATCACATTTCACATAAATGGATCGGATCAGAATGAACTGTGCAGGTTGTGTTTGAAAACAGATTCTGTGTACACTGGCCAGTTAATGAGTTCTTCCACAATGAGTCAGCATCTTCTTTGCAAGTGGTGAGTCCCAAGGCTCATGGAGAGTCTTTGGTGACAGAGAAAACGGACAGAGTGATCAGATGTGTGCCTCCGGCTCCCTATCCTACCATCATGATGTCTGCCCAGAGGGTTTGTTATCTTTAGAGCTGTCTGTTTGTTTGTTTGTCAGTCTCAAGTGTTTTTCAGAGTTAGGCCAAACAAAGTGAAGTCCCCAATTCCCCATATAAAAGTCCTGCAACAATAAACAGAAATATTAAGTAATGGCCTGCCATTGTGGGATGGCGTTTTCAGAGGATTTAGAGACTGGAGGCAGGCAGTTCTGCCCAATGACATGGTGAAATGGATAGATTTGAACCTCCACGAGTAAAGCTTGTTTTATGTGTTTAAAAAAAAAAAAAAAAAACCTTCCCTACTTACGTCCAATTTTAAATTACAACATGCTTACAGCATATTCATTAAGGAATTAATTCTTTTCAGTTATCACTCAATTAATTTTTATAAAATGTCAAAAAAAATTTACTTTTATATGATGCATAAGCAATGACAATAAATGTTGCGTTATGGAAAATAGTTACTCAATCTGTTAATCACTCATTCATGCATTCATCTTCTACTGCTTTTCTGTTTCCAGGTTGCTGGAGCCAATTCTAGCTCATCTTGGGCAACAACAGGGTACGCCCTAGACAGGTCGCCAGTCCATCAAAGGGCCAACACACAGAGACAGACAGAGACCAACAACCACTCACACTCAAGCTGACGGACAATTTAGAATCACCAATTAACCCAAACATGATGTCTTTGGATTGTAGGAGGAAACCCGGAAGGAAACCCACACACAGACACAGAAAGGCCCCAGGCCCAGGAATCGAAACCACAACCTTCTTGCTGTGGAACCTCTGTCACAACATCCCTTTTCCCTGTTTACAATTATAACAAAAAGCAGCAAATCAATTGTCTATTAACCGTTTCAATATACCTGAATCTTGCTGGGACTTTTATTCAAAGGGCTGACTCAATCAGTATTGTGTCTGTCTATTTGAGCTGTCTGGTTGATTGATTCCCAACTCGAACATTGTGTCCAGGTCTGACTGGTTCACAGAAACCATACTGTGAAAACCATTAGCCTTGCGAGCCTGTCAGCGAGGGGGAGGGGGAACTACCAGGTGGGGCTGACTGTGAAGAGCAGACATGAGATAGAAGCACCACTTCATAAAAAAGTCTCACCCTGAACCCGGATGCTTGATTCATCCCAAGGTCTATGGAGCGGCAGTAGTGAAGAAAAGCCTAAAAAAAAAAAAAATACCCACGACATTCAACCAAAACAAACAAGCAAGGCCACCCAAATTTTTCAATTAGAGCCCTGGGAGGGGAGCAGGAAATGGATCAGCGTAGTTTTCCCCCACCTTCCCCCAATGAGCAATGCTGACTTTTGGGAAGAGAAAGAACTTAAACATACAGCTCTGTCGACTTTCACTGCAAGGCTGAGGACTTCAAGTCAAATGATGGAGGAGCTCAATGACAACTTATCCCTGTGACATGGCACCTGCCTGCTATCAACCTGTCAGTCTGTTGCCTTCGTTAACTCTCTCACACAATCCATCAGTTCAAAGAACACTGATAGTAAGGTACAGCTCTATTAAAAGAAATTGTGTTTTAAAGAGTCTTTACATTTATAAAGTGAGAAACATATGAACATGTAAATCTAGATCTAAAGGCTCCAACTGAAACCGAGCTTCCCTCATCTCAAATTAACAATGGGAACATTTTAAAAGTGAAAGATACTTCACAAAGATTTACATTTAGTTTTAACATAAAAATATTTTAAGGACAAAACAACAAATTGAAATGAGATCAGTTCATGGCCTTGCGTCAATACACATGACTGCATGTAATATTTTCAACCACTCAAATTATGGTTCATGTTGAAACTGAATGAAAACACAATATGTTCTCTTATCATATTTTTGCAAACTGAGCGCAATGACAGCCAGTCTATAATATTATACCCCTCACTTGAGCTAATAAGACTGCTTAGGTTTTACAGATTCTTAGTATTTCTTATAATGATGTCAGTGGAATGTTTTTTAAGCTAAATGCATTGTAGCGTTTACAGGTGAGCAAATATTTATTTATTCTTTGAGCCCCACAACTAATGTTTATAGCAATACTTTTCTCTATGTGACTCACGGCGGATAAAAGAGTAAAAACAGATATATCTACACGAGACAATG
Organism: Echeneis naucrates; assembly: GCF_900963305.1. NCBI lineage: Eukaryota > Metazoa > Chordata > Actinopteri > Carangiformes > Echeneidae > Echeneis > Echeneis naucrates. The sequence goes on from NC_042514.1 coordinate 22,625,490, forward strand.
TGGTGTGGTTATCATATCATGCAAATAATTTCAATATATTAACAACGGACCGATTTTATCAGAGTGCATAGACCGTTTGTGTAAAGTCTTAAAATATGTTCCGCTAAACAAAATTCATCAAGTGTTAAATTGAAAGATATTTCAATGGAGTTTGGTTGAGCAACTGGTACTGCCGAGAAGACAGTGAAAATGACAACAGAAGCAATAATATTTTACAGACCCAAAACACAGATATAACACACCGAACCCATCATCTTCCAGAGAAGGATTTCCATTTTATTGACGAATCTGACAGCCAACGCTAACTGCTGAGGCTAACCTCCGTTAGCTAGCAAACTAATTCGGTCTTCTGGAAGGTTCAGCAGAAGCTGCTATTTGTGTCCGTTGTTGCCCTATGAAGAGCTTGAACATCCACCCGACATGTCACAGATACATTGATTCTGCAGTGCACGTCTTAAAAGGAAGATATCGTGAACAAGAGAGCGACTTACAGCTTACAGCGGCTTGCTTGTAGCGACCGTTTCCTGTTTCCTTCGAGCACTTCCGGCTTTGAGTTCTCAGCAATAGCCTTCAGAATAAAACTAAATGTTCGATATTGTCACGCAATAAAACAAATATCACAGATTAAAATCCCAAACAGTTTGACTGATTAATTCCATGGGTATATTTCATGGCTTTGGTTTACCAGCGTGTCACTTTGCAATTAGATTGACACTGCACTGTTACTCAATGTTGCTGACCAGCAATTTTTGTATCTTCTGTATCTTCAAAAATAACAATGCATAACTTTACTATTTGTTCAGTTGCTGTCCTTGAGTGCAGTTTAAAAATACAGTTTATTTGAACATGTATACATTGTTATAGCACTTTATAACTGTATTTCTAGGCATATTGATCTTTTTAATAAGGTTACATTTTATAAAATATAAGGTATAGCTGTAGATTGAAATACTTATACAGTGTACAAAACACAGGAAAGTAAAACACAACCCACAAGTAAATGCACCAATAACAATAAATTAATCATTTTTACATTGTTGCTCTTCTATTTTTGCTTCTGTATACAGGAAGGTTTTATTATTGCTACTGCAGCAAAACAAGCTTTCTACCATTATAAAACATGATTAATGTGAACACATTAGTCCACAAGCTGGCCAAATTTATCTGGTTTCACTTCTGACTTTAAAATTGCAGAAAACATTAAAATCGTTGCATCTGCACAGCTCACTTGATGATCCTTTTTGAGAAGAAAGGCATCTAATAAACAATTTGTTCTGTGGGGCCTTGATATGTAATGATACTTAGGTCTCAGAAAATACCATTATCAGCCTGAATGCATGTCCCTCTGAAGTTTTAGATGCCCTTGTGTGAGAATTCTGAAGCCCAGTGGGAGCTCTGCTTCTTTCCTCGTTTCTCTTTTCACGGTGCATCACTGAGGTATTTCCACTTGTTCTGGGAACGGCGCAGCATCATTAGAAATGCAACAGGGACCACCCAGGCACACACTAGAATGCTGATACCATTACATTTATCTCACCAAATTGTGCAGGGCAGAAAGAATTTCTCTGATAAGGCAAGGCCCAATCCCCAGGGAAACCATATTGTCCAATTAGACGGGATAATCTGATAAGTGAGGGATCAAACTGTGACTTGGGAGTTTGCACAGATGCTGATGCAACACAGGGGCTGTTTGTCTATGTAAACATCAACTTAAAGCAGTGACGCTGGAAGATTTTGATCTTGGCCTTTTTGGAACAGCCTTTGCCAATGAATGCATTAGTGGCATATCACACCAACTAGGGAATTTACAAATTAGTAGGCACTTGGGGGCACTACATGTCTTGTCTTGAGATTTGATGTAACATTTGGGAATAAAATCTGATGTTTTCATTCATACAAGCTATTACTATTTATCCAATATGCTGAGCTTTTTCTTAAAAGAGGATCTTAACAGTTTACAGATACCTTTTTGCCTTCTTACCAAGTTGCTAAGACTAATATTATGCTCATATTTGTCCATTGCATGTGAAATGGTGATCACAAATTAATACACTTCTCTTGATTAACTGATAATTGTAATAAACTGGTTGAAGGTGGTAGCATTTACTGTGCAGATATGAAAGTAAAAAGGACCTCCTTAATTTATTCTCATAAAGAAAGCAACACACCAATCTCCCAGACTACTGAACACCCCCTTTAAGATGACATATTATATGCAGACAGTATTTTGACTTAGCAAACAGTATATGACTGCCAGTTGTGCTTTGAAATAGAACAGGCTGTTTGAGCAGGTATCCCAGGTGTGAGCCTGAGGAGAACCGCTGGTGCCTTGATCCTTGCTGTGACCCCCAGTCTTCTTTAATACACATCCTGTAATGGCACAAGCTGCGCTGGCACCATTGCTCATCCCTGAACCCTATTGTTCATTGTTTGTCTTCTCCAGTTTTTTCCCATGGGCCCCTGGCCAGTGAGAGGAAAAGGTCACTGTAAATATTGCACTGAAATCCTCCCTCCCTCCCATCGAGCTCCTGAAGATGGAACAGGCACCAGTGGGTTAGCACTTCCTTCCTGTGCAGGGCATTTTAACTGTAAGACATCAAACAAGCATGAATCCCTCAATGTCAAAGATCACTCCAGTGAGATCATGTGCTCACTGTTGACATTACAATAACCTGGGCAGGTCTCAGCTCTTTTTTAAGGCCCATTAGATATCATAATATCTACAAGTGCTCCATGTGCCATCCAAAAGCTGCAAATTATCAAGGAAATGGACTATGGCCCATCTGCTATATTTTCTCATTAAAAGAATATTAACTCCACCTCTCAAAGCTGTTGGTCAGTTGTTTGGTCCCTTTCTATTAGCATGTTTTTATAACTTGGCATGAATCCAGCCCCTGTCTATATTTTTCATCTAGAAACACACAAAAAATGGATTCCAAGGGAAATTGAGTGAGGCTTAGAAACGCCTGACCCATGCGTGCCTAATCACTAGCCTGTAGCTCTGCTGTTAATATAAGACAAGGAGATTTTAAATAAACCCTTGATATTTGGGTTTGTTTTGTTTCAGAGTAGTGCTCCGTCTCCTGCTGCTCCCCTTTCCTGGAGGGGTCCGGTTCCCTGGGCTCACATTTGGGCTCCGGAAATCCAAGCCTGTGCCAGGCTTAGCTTGGAAAAGCATCCAAATGAACACAATGAAAGCAGGAGAGTTAATGGGAACAGAGAGCATTTCAGTCTGATTGCTGACATATTGCTTGACACAGTGGATGGATCACACACTGTATCTAACAGATGAAAAGAAAAATGACGGGAGGCACAGAGAAATGATTTCAGGCAAAGAATACACTTTAGATAATATCTCTTCTGTAATATGGAATAGTCAGTTCATAAAAGTACATGTCTGACCTGAAAGATAGTTTTGCTTTTGATTTCAAGATCGTTGTTAAATTTCTGCTGAAACCCGAATAGAGCATAGTGTTTTTCCCACAGAACACAGTGAGAGCAGGTTTCACAGGAACAATTTCTGCAGTAGAAAGTAGTTCAGTGTAAATTTATTTGATGAGGAATGCTAATGGAGTACACGTACTGACAGTTTCTTTAGTCTAATCAACAGCTAAAATGTCTTTACAATCAGTGTCAGATTTGACCGTTCACATACCCATTCATGCACTGCTTTTATTACACACATAACCCTTAAGTTCACAACATTCCCCCATGCTGTTTGTTGGGGCCACTTTGGGGTTAAGTATCTTGTCCAAGAACACCACGGAATGTAGACTGAAGGTGCTGGAAATCGTGCCACCAACCTTTCAGTCGGTGGACAACCAGCTGAATGACCAATTTTTAAGCACTGTGTAAGGTACTGTTCATTATATACACCTCAATAGAGGATTACCATGTAACTATACAGATCACCTCAGCTCTATGGAGCCTTTTCAAAAGATTTTTTGGGCTGTTTTATTCCTTTATTATAAGTAAGGAAGACATGAAGAGATAGAAAAGGGGAAAAGCATGGATAATGAAATCCACCCAGTCTTAGAAAGAAGGACAGGGCTTATTTGCTTGGGCTATATATGCCCTACAGTATGCATCTTAAACACTCAACTGTCTGGTCACCTCCCAAATGGAGAATTTTAATGCCTTTTAGCTTATTGTTTTGGTTTGGTTGGGTCTTACCACTTTCACAAGGTAAACCTGAACTGTAACTGTTTATGCACCAGACTAGAGTATCAAATTGAATTCCTTTATTCACCAGGAGCTGTCTCCTGTGGTGGAAAATAACACCAGTGTCAACTCTTAACACATATTGTACTAGACTGGTATTAGCATGCTAACCAGCTAGCCCTGGTCCACCTTATTACTCTCCGATAAGGACTCAATGCACCCTGAAAACATAGAGGGCATATTATAACCTCTCGTCTTGTAAATGGAATGAACAATGCCCTAATAGCCCACAAAAAATAAAAATAAAAAACAACACAGTTTGACAAGAACCAAAGTAAAATAAAAAGAACGCTGCTGAAATTGTCCCTTATGTCTGCACATTGTGTTGAGTCACATATTTTTTCTTTTTTATCATTGTTATTATTATTAGCTTTTTATGTCTCTATTTCAATTAGTAAGTAGCAGAGAGGAGGGTATGGTAATGACCTCCAGCATATATTGAGAGTGTGTGCTAACCATAACTTACTGTAAAACATTTGCCATAGCAACTTCATAAACTTAAACAACAAAATATGTTTAAATAAATCCAATTTGTATTTCCCCATCAGTTTAAATCATGGAAACTTATGTTGTTGACTCAACAAGAAGGTGGCAGTTTTGGTTCCCAGCCTGGGGCCTTTCTATGTGGAGTTTGCATGTTCTCCTTGTGCTTGTGTGGGTTTGCTCTGGGTACCCCAGTTTCCTCCCAACATCCACTGTAGGTCTGAGTGTGAGTGTTAGTGGTTGTTCATCTCTGTCTGTCTCTGTGTGGTGGCCCTCCAATGGACTGGTGACCTGTCCAGGGTGTACCCCGCCCTCAACCAGTGTGAGCTGGGATTTGCTCCAGCACCTCATGCAACCCAGAAATGGATAAGCAGTAGAAGATAAATGAATGAATGTTGCAAGCTTTGAAACAATCAAAGTGATGAATTAATGTAGAAAATAAAGACCCAATATTACAAAAATTATACACACTTGAACGGAGCTATGAGAGAACTTCTCTGTGGGTTTGGGTTGCTGTGGGAGAATATCAACTACCCTTAATGTTTGTGGAAAATTGCATCTATAACCTGACTTTATCTCAAGTAAGCGGAACAATGAATTGCGTTTTGAGCTTCACTAGAATAATTCTCCTCAAAAGATAATTTGGTGACAAATGTCAAAAAAACCCTTACAAACAAAACAGAATTACTTTGTAATTAAAATAATGACTAAAGGAAATATTCATGAAGTATGAAGCTGTAGAAAAGATAGGAACATTACTGCAGTTAGAGGGAAGAATTTGAGGGAAAAAGTCAGTGTGAGAGGATATAAAGGAGCGTTTTCCCAAATATGTTCAGGCTTTTACCACCCAGGTTAACATAACATGTTCTTTGCTTTCTCATAACACCATTCCTACACCCCCCCCCACCCTCCAAGCTAGACAACTGGCTACTGTGTCCCAAGAGCCTCAGTGTGGATCGACCCTGAGAACTGTGAAGAAACACTCACTGGGAAAAGTCTAGCAAGTGAAATAAAAAAGGATGCTGAAGAAGAAAAAGTAGAACCGGTATGACTTCCTCTTTTGCATATTGCCTTCAAAAAGCTGGTTGTGTAACAGCTCCTTGATTTCACTGTTTTATACCTTCAAACCTCCTTGAATGAGTAACACAACTTTGAGAGGAAACAGCTCTCATGCACGGGGGCCAGCTGAAGCCACTGATGCGTGTTGCAGTGTGTGTTCTATCCTTGATAAGATGTGACAGGTCAGAGTGTGTTCGTAACTGTTTGTGTTTATAAACAGGTGGACTTGGTTACGGCTGGGGGTTATTTGTGCGCTCGATGGGCCAGGGCCAATCGCAATCAGGAAGGGAACGTAATAAAATCATACACTCAGCTGGCTGAGGATGTACAGTCTGGTTCTGTTTTCTGTCGTCATTGGTCAGATGTTTTGAGTTTTTTCATTGGCATAATTATGACAGATTTTTATTAGCAGGATTATATCATTTTCAGAGACATTCCTACAGTAGATACATCACTTAATTTAATTTGACTGTAAAGTAATAGCTCGTTATACAAAAACAAACAAAAAGCTTCTTTTTTCAAACATTTTCTGCAAACATATTCACCTCATAATGAATGTATTTAAATTTAAATCAAATGATGAAAGTTCAGAGCTTAGCTGGAGTGCTACCTAAAGGTACCATTTTTTACTTGTCTATTTTGATTATATATATATTATCTATAACGTATCAAAAATACCCAGTGCACAGAGGAGAAGGAGCTGAACTTTAAAACCAGCCAGCAGGAGGTGGCAGCAGTCCCATCAGCCACGTCCCAAGCCATAGACTGTGGTCAAAATGAACATGAACTTTGCTCAGAAATGTGTAAATCTATTTGTTCTGTCAAAAAGAAAAAAAAAAAAGAAAAAAAAAGAAAATCACAATTGTATGGGTGAGTCAGGGAATCCATTCATTCACAAATTTTGTAACACCTTGAACAGAGGGCAACACCAAAAGCAGAAAATATTTACATCCCCATAACTTCTTTCATTAAATGAGTAGTAGTAGTAGTAATCCTGCCCAAACTTGCAGCTAAATCAGTTGAAAAGTGTGGGACCTTTTATAGATATCATTAAGCTCTTAGCAGTGAGTACACAATAATATGCAGTAATTAGATCAATGGGGAGCCTATTTAAGGGTATCTAAAAAACTACGCCATTAGAGGATTAAAAATACCATGACATAAAAAATTACATTAAATTGAATAATACTTTCCACTATGTGAAAGGAAGAGAGAGTCTTAACTGGTATGAGCCCTCAAATACAAGGCATGGATTTTCTATCCCATGGATTTGCCTTTAAGGACTCAATGAGCCTCAGTGAATATTAACTAGATTTAATGTGCAGCATATTGGCTCTTGAAACTATGATTTCATAATATGTCTTTATATCCTTTGTTAAACCAATGGCAGAGAAGATCCAGGCCTTGGCCAGTGGCCCATTCAAGTCTTCAGGATTTTCTTTCCCATTTGTTCAAGTTCGGACATCTCTAGAAATATAAAATATAGCTGTGGGCCAGAAGGGGGCGCCCAAGAATGTAATTTATGAGCTTGGCCTATTCACAGCAGACGGAGGAGAAGAATGAAAGTGTGTGTAACTGTAAGTGAGAGGTGGAACTTTTGATCCAAGGCTTAAAGGTGGGAATATATTGATCAAACTATTGGTGACTGCTGAGTGGACTTACAGGAAACTCAGGATCCTCTAGATCCACATGAGACTGCTGGTTTAACAACCAACATATTAAATTAAAACAAGTGAACAAAACACAGGAACACAACACAATAAGAAATGTATCACAAAAGGTTTTTTTTTTGGCACGTGTTTCTTTGTTTAATGTAACAGCAACAAGACTGTAAAAAGTTAAATATTGTCTGGCAAATAAAATTGTCTAAAATGAGCAAGATTTTGATTCAAATCTGAAGGTATCTAATGAAAGAATAAATATACATAATTGTAAACAGTAATATAGTTCCATCCAAATGTATAGAGCATCAATACCCAGCCACAATAATTATAATAACAATAATAATAATAATGATGACAATAGTATTTTTATTGGAAGACTGCCTCTCCAGCTTTGTATAAAAACCTACTTTACCAGAGGGGGGAAAAGGGAATTTCAAGAAACAAAGAAGAAGAACAACAACAACAATTTAGACAAATAAATAAGAAATAATTGATGAGATCCTTTATATAGTCCAGAGGCCAAACAGGAATTTAAAAAAATCATCAACAGGTTTCTGAGATAGATTTAATTTGAGCTCTTGATAAAGGCAATCATTATACAAAGACTGCTGTTTATTGTAATATATGTTTTTCTTTTGCCGATCCTTAATACTAAAAGATTACAATAAGATTTGTCACAGTGGAGGAGATGGAGTAGACTGATATTGTCTTTCACTGAACCTGTTTCTTTTTTTAAATTCTGGTTTCAGAATCAATCACTTATTATCATTAATTATCCAAATTAATTTAGGACCACGAAGAAACACAGTTGTGAGCATGTGCATATGTACTCAAATACTGCATGTGTATACAGTACAGTGTGTGTGGGGGTGGGAGTTGAAGCAGAGAGACTGTTTGTAGTGAAAACAGTAAGAAAGAAGACTCGGAGAGGAAGCTAAACACAGGCTGCTCTTTGAAGTACAGTGTATACAGGGTACAGGGTATTGCTATTGTGAACAGATTACTTAACCAGCACAAACACGTGTCGTATGTTAGCACATATCTGATAATTCCATCTGATAATGATGTGATTAACACCATAGACAAATTGGGGGTGTGTGTCAGGATCACTATAGAATTGTATATGTTGGATAGGTATAGGTTGCACAGCAGTGCAAATCTAGGTCAGTTTCAGCAGAGCAGCCTTTTAGCTTTGATCCCTCAGCTGAACTGGATGAAAGACATCCTGCTTCCCTCGGCAAAAAGAAGGAGGGGGAGCTGGACGATGGGGGGTGATGGGTGTGTTGAGGGGGGAGCTGCTAGTTTTCTACCTGACTACTATGGCTTGATACAACACAAGCTGTGACGTCTCCTACTCAGATGATCTCTAATTGGCATCTGTCCACTTGGCCTGATCCTTGCCCACGATGGCACCCCTCCATTTTTTTTCCTGCTAATATGAATCCTGATGAGCCCTTTTAGTGCTTTGTCTCTCCATCAGCTCTTCCCTGATTCCCTCTCTCCCGCTATTTTCCATTCCAGTACATTCAAAATCTGAACTTTGATCCTCCCACACCTGTCACACAGTGGGACCTGAAGCCAGGAGCAATCTGCTGTTGTATGTGTGCAGCCTTCTGTGTGTTCTCACACAGAAACCTAGTAACCTTGTGCAAACAGTTACAAGTTCATGCCAATCACTGTGCATGATTGAATAATTAACAGGATGATTTTTTTAATTGACTCGCCACGTCACCAGTATGTCTTCACAGTGTAACACGATGAGTGGAAAAATTAAATAATTTTCAACTATGGTTGCACGACTCAGGTTAGTTGATGACAGAAGTGTAATTTACTACTTACTGAGAATCATTTGTGTAGTTTCGACTTTCATTTCCCTTACAAAGTTGTACTCAACATATTGATTTCTGGGAAGTTGCGAAAGGGCAAGAAACAGTAGTCGGAACATGATAAAACAGGTTGTTGCAGAGGAAACAAAGGAAAAAACTGGAACTAAACTAGACTAAACTAGAATTTAAAATCATGGTTTTCAGCATTAACCACCTTCTGGTTAAATTTTGACAATGCAACATGATAACAAAAATGCAATAATCTACCCTAAAGTTTTGATTGACTTTGTCAATATTAGACTCATTTTTAAAAATATCAATAAACCTGCAAAGTAGAAGAACAGAAGAAACTGTTCAAATACCCATCAGCTACTGCATGGAAGGAAACCATCTCAATGAAACCTTGATAGCGATAAATAAATAAAGAAAATCTTGCCATCCCCCTTGAATTTGAGCTGCTTTGTAAACTTGATTTCATTTTGAGGGTTTTTATGACCAAATAATATTAATGTGTTGTCTACTACCTGACTGATCCCATTAATTTTCTCTGGCTATGTAATTGCTTCCCTGACAGCAGAAATTACAATTTTCTGGAGAAAACATATCTGAAAGCATTAATTCCTTCATAAACTAACCTTTTCAATCCTGCATGAGCAATGAGACAGAGTTTCTGGCTAAGGGTCATCTTTGCTTTTTCTTGGTGGCTCATTACCACCTTAGAGCAGCGGTCCGTGGGTCTTTTGATCCGGGCCGCACAGAAAGAATAAATAACTTACATTAATAATTATTAATTTATTATCTGAAGCTGAACTATGTTTTATTTTGAAAAATGACCGGATTCTCTCCGTTACATCCGTCTATGACTCACCCTTGACGTATGTCAAGACGCTTGTCTCGGTCACATGATACCTTACCGCTAAAATTAAACCCACAAGCTATCGAAATGATTAAAAAGGGGCAGTTTCTTTGTGAAGGGGAAAAGGCCCAGTGAGGAGACAGAAGAAGAGCCTGTGACTTCCATGAAAAAGAAAGCTGCATTTAGGTTCGGCCTTAGATGGCAGAGAGGATGTTACTCATGTTATGTTGTTGGCGTGATGTTACGAGCACACTGCTAATAAAGTTCCATACGAGCCACAGTGGATTCATGTTTATTATAATATTTAGAAAATGGCACAGTTTTGATGCCGATCGTATCATTTTGTTTTGTTGCATTTATCTGCCACACTTTAAAGGCCGTCCGTGGAAATATTGTCTGACATTAAACCGGTCCGTGGTGCAAAAAAGGTTGGGGACCGCTGGTCTAGAGCATTGATTAGCAGTACAGTTTAAATTGTGCTCACCCACATGAATCTCTGCTCTCTTGCATGTGCTTGCAAGCCGTAAGAAAAAAACAAAAACAAAAACAAACGAACAAACAAACAACAACAAAAAAAAAACAAAAAACAAAAAACAACATGGCTCATTAATACATTGCTTCTAGAAGTGGTTGAAAACTCCAGACTCCTGGTGGGTAAAGTGTTAGCATAACAATTATGAATTGAAATGGGGCAAAACCAGTGAAAAATAAAAAACTGGGGGTAATTAAATCTCCAGCTCTCACTGCATCTTTTTCACTTTGAATTTGTCATTTTTTCTCTTGCAGTCTTTCTTTGTTTTCACCTCTCTGCTTTGAATTGGAGTACTTCAAAGTATTTCTTTAACTCTGGAAAAAACAAGCACATATGGAGCATAAATGACAGGATGGGACTATAACTTCACATACAATAGAAGTCAGGAACAAAGAGGATTAATAGAGGCCACTTCCCGGAGTTTGAAGCTAGACCACTGGTCCCATAAATGCCCTTTATGTTCTTCATTTATTTATTCTTGTCAGACAGGTTTCTGTAAATGTGGAAAAAACAACAACAATAAAAAAAGGCACGGAAAGAAAGCTTGAACAGTTGAAGTTAATTCATCCAAGGTAGAATAAATGTTAGACCTACAATAACTATAATTTTAGGGCACTAAGGGATGTGCGTGCAGGAGAGGAGGCCGATTAAAGAAGTGGGAGGATGCAAATGACGTCAATGAAATAAAATGGAGCAAGAGACAAATCTTTACAGATCATCTGCCTTGATATTGTATAATAGGAATAACTGAGCTGAGTCCTTCCACCCTGCGTGTGGGAACACTGACCATCTTCACATCAGTAAACAGTGTGCAGCAACAGAGAGCAGATGCTGCACTCTTGGGATAACTTAGTAAATATCATAGCAGATGTTGTATCACCTGCTTATTCTACAACACAAACCTGCAAAGTAATGCTGACACAGGGAAGACCGTTTTGAGACAGTCTTTATCATGAACAGCGTTGTGGTGGACAAGGATTGATGGCATGTTGGAAAATTAAATATTCACAACTGTTAAAGTGATATTTAAAAATGAAGATTGTATATTTCTTTGATTACAGACATACAATAAGATGATGATGATGATGGCAGTTTTTAGGCCTTGTGGATTTTTTGTTTTGAATCATCTAGTTGCCCTTTCCCTGCCCATTAATGTAGTTGTTGTGTTATTTTGCTATGTACTACCATGGTTACGGTATCTCACCACCTCCCTAAACTATTAAAGTTGATAGATGCCGCAATAATATCGTTATTAAGAAAATCTCTTGGCCAAGAAAATGGTGATGAAACAATCTGATGCCATGACAGCCATGATCACAATACGTGACAAACCTCGTGAACTTTAGCGTAAACAATAATGACATACAAAAGCAAATATGATTTACAGTTCTGAGCTGTTTAGCAAGTAGCTAATTTAAGGCTCAGTTTTGAATGACTGTCAGGTTAATGCCTCACACCCAGTGGCATATATGCCTTGAGGTGAAACACAACAATTGTCAAATGGCCTTCTTTTTCATTCAGCCATCTATGGGGATGGAATCACCAGTAATGTTGCATAATGAGACAAGTCCCAACAGCCAGGAATCTCTCTGACTCTCTAAACTAATTTGCTCTGACAACTTCTCTGCAGCCAGGAAAACACCTTACTCAGTGAACTGAGAACTACACTCTTAATGGATTCACTCTCAGCTCAAATTAACAGCAAACAGTTCATGCATAGCTGTTGTCGGTTTGTGTGTCCATAATTCCAGTGAAAGAAGAAAATATACACGCAAAAATAAACAAAAAGACTTACAATTTTACCCAAAGGGCCATCATGGAAACTTAATCCCAGTATCAAATTAATTTTTTTTATCTGCTCATCCGTTTCCGCGTTGCAGGGGTTGCTCGAGCCAATCCCAGCTGACACTGGATGAGGGCGGGGTACACCCTGGACAGGTCACCAGTCCATCACAGGGCCAACACACAGAGACAGAGACACTCAGACCTACGGACAATTTAGTCACCAATTAACCCAAACACGCTAACCACTATGCCACCCTGTTGCCCCTTAGTATTAAAATGTTAAGTGTAAATTATTCAATGTAAATTTACTCATTGTGCAGCAATGCTTCTTTTTCGAGAATGATGGTATATTTCTCAACAAATAAACAACAGAAATGTTCAATGGGTCAGACAATTTGAACAACTTTACAGTGGATGCAAACAATGATAGTTCATGTTTTTATTTCCCTTTCATTTACACTAGTGAAACTTTGTGGATGTCAAACTTAACTAGTAGTAATAGACAATGTACCATATTATGCGTTTAGGCCTTTTTCGCTGTCGCAGGAGTAAAATGTAAAACTGAGTAAGGTAAATCCATTAAACTGCTTAAACGTTAAGGACACAATTAAGGATGCTGGAATACTTTTGTTTCAGTGTTCTACTTTTCAGTGTCTCACTGTAGCAGTGTCATAGGGAACTGGGACATTTCTGTGTGTCAGCAGTGGAAAAGGCCTATTTTTGTTACAACCAACTTGCTCACTATGTCTGCTGGAATCAGTTTCCTGATGGCATTTAAGGCCCTACAAAGTCGGACCTCTGCAGGAGTTTAGAGGATAAATTAATACCACAACAGTCATAGATTGTCAGGTTGGTCATTTCAAGTGTTAAGTATTAAAACAAGGCATTTATTGTTCAGTCACCATATTTTGGACAGCTGTAATATTGCCAAACTTTTTTCTCACATTTAAATATTTCAAAGGTAAGCCCATTCATTCATTCATCTTCTACTGCTTATCCGTTTCCGTTGTGGGGGTTCTGGAGCCAACCCCAGCTCAAACTGGGTGAGGGCAGGGCACACCCTGGACAGGTCGCAAATATAAGTTATATTTCTTAATTTATTTACTTATTTTAGATTTTTGTTTCACCTATTATTTTTATAAGACCTGTCCATTAATAATTTTTTTCTATTTAGTTGTCTCATTATTTACTCCATTGTACTTATCATAGTTTATTATTTATCTCTTAGTTCTCTCTATTTGACTATGCTGTTCTATGATTGTCTGTTGCTCTGATTCTAGATGATCTAAGGTCCATTGTACTGCCGGGTGCACATTCAGAGCTCTATTTTTTTCCCTCTGAAACAGATGAAATACAAGAATAATATAGTAAAAAAAGCAAAACCTCGGAGTAATACTAAAATGCAGCTGTGCAGTAAATTTACTTTTGCACTCATCCTCATCCTGCTGTCCGGAAAGAAATCAGTGTCTTTAGGATGGGATAGGAAAATGCACTGTTGGAAAATCTAGAATCAATCTCCTGCATTTAATTATCCTCAGCACCCACACAGCCTATGACCAAAACCTTTATATGTGGCAGGAAATGGAACATGTGACATTTGTGCCGATTAATACGGTTCTTAAGTGTTACTATCAGAGTAGCATTACAGTTTAATGATTTCCTCAACGCACATCCATTATGAGTTCACAACTAGTAGAAAATGCTCCTGGTCTATATACACTCAACTGCACACAAGCACACACTGACATGCGGAGGCAAAACATAAGTACACATACAGACTTACACTCATTATCCAATGAGTTATGTTAGCGTGTTGAAACTGGCAGAGATAACTCACAAAGATTTGTGTAACTATATGTGTCTGGTTTACACAAAAACAAACACACATACACACACATATACACACACATAGTGACGAACAGGCAGAGCTAAGTTGGGATCTTTCAACACCCAAAGGTTGCCCATCGCGTGTGACGGCTGTGCAGCAGGCGAGTGCAGAGGGAGGTTTCTTGGATGTTTAAATTGTCATCCAACCTGTTTCAGTTCATAATGAGGTGACAGTTGGATTGTTATCAGAGAGCCAAACAAAGGCTGACACCTCAGTGGGCCGCTTGTTGACCTGGGATCTGAGCCACCTCACGCACCATGTTCAAGAGGAACATCAAATCCAAACTGTCCAATACAACAGACTTTAATATTCAAAATAACACCATAAAAAGGAACCATTCATACCAGGTAACAGTCTGATTGCTGTTGATAGGTACCAGCCAATGTTTCCTTTTAATCATATGATAATCTTATCTCCAAAATTACAGCAATATCTTGACTGAAATGATATGAAGATAACTGAGTCAGTATTAAAATAATGTGGAATGACAAAGAGTGTTTGTCGTTTACACATTTGTCATTTGGTTTGTTTTATTGCCTCACCATTTGCACATTTATGTGAAATACCTCACCCTAAAATATCAACACATTTTGGAAACACCCACAACTGTAAACTGCTCTTTCACTTTCTGTGGAGACAAACAATGTGTTCATTGTTATTTCTATAGAATATGAAAGGGTTTCCAGCTGAAGTTATATGTTAACTCCAGTGTCTGATAGTAAATGTCCTGCTTAAATCATACATTGGCCAACCATAGTTACTAGTTATTTTACTTACCTATAAATCTCTACATCAGCTGGCCCCAATTTTTATTTCCAAATTATTATATCCAGTAATCATGATGAGCTCACTGACTGATGTCCTCTGACATTTGGGGTCCCCACTACCAGAAGCTACCTTGCCTTAGTTATAAAGGAGGCTGACTCACCTGACAGTTTTAAGTAGCTGTTAAAAACTCACTTGTGAAAAAAACAAAAAACAAAAAATGTTTCAGCCACTGTAGTGAAATGAAGAAATAGAGAATTGAAACTGTTAGTTTGTGAATAATTTCAACACTTTATATAGCCATAAAAAAACAAATTTAAGCATGTGCGGTAATAATGTAGCACAACTCAACTACACAAGCATGTCTCTCAAACAAATGAACTGCAGAGTAATACAGTGAGTAATGCAGCTTGACTTATACGGAGTGATTGTATGTAAATATATTTCAGAAAGAAAAGAGTTGTATGATGTTTATTGTGAGGTAAAGAATGTATTCAAAATAAAGCATAAACCTAAACTGATGAGCTTAAAACCCATTTTTACAAATCCACAGCAGTTTATCACTTTTCTCTTGGGACAGTCTGAAAGACGTTTTTTTTTTTATTTTTATTATTATTATTATTATTTGAGTCAGATCCAATTCCAGTTCACTCATCTTGGTAAACAGTATTTGAATTTCTAAACATGTGCATGGCTGTTTCTGCACATGGAGGCCCTGCCAGACAAGATAAAGCTCAGGAGCTCAAAGACTCCATGATGCTCATGTTGATAACCTCCACAGGTACACCGGAATGTATGTGTTTCGACCAGAGTATGTGCCAGCTCTAGGCATGGGTATTGCAACAGTTTTCTTTTCTTAAGGGAACAT
This sequence comes from Echeneis naucrates, assembly GCF_900963305.1. Taxonomy (NCBI): domain Eukaryota; kingdom Metazoa; phylum Chordata; class Actinopteri; order Carangiformes; family Echeneidae; genus Echeneis; species Echeneis naucrates. Next base: position 22,641,437 of record NC_042514.1, read on the forward strand.
AAGATAGTATTTAATTCCATTTGTTCCCTTTATGCTGCAGAAGAATTATATTGAACTATAGACTATAAAAAATATTGGCTTAACAGCCTCCTTTAAGTTGTAAGAAATACCAGTCTGTGTGCTCGGTTGCTCACAGCAGCAGCAGTGGGACTGCGCAGGTTAGTATTTCACCAGAGAGGCTGTGTGGTCCTGCAGTCTCCTGCTATTAGTTTGTTTACAGAAGTTAAAGCTGTGAGCTGCCGAATGCCCGGGGCCAGCATTCCAATACAGTGGTTCATACAAGCATGCACAGGCACACTCCGCAATGCTGTTGTCTCTCCATACAATGCATTTATTCTAACCCGCAATAATGAGCGCTAACACCAGCACTTGTTTTTTCGGTTTCTCTTCTGCAAGAGTCCATCCCTCTTGCTTCTGTACACAGTTCCTCTATAGCTTTGCATTTGTTGCTGTTTATGAATAATATATTTTTTTACTTTCTTTTACTATAATCAATGTGACCATCTTGTTGATTATAGTAACTGGACCAGGTTGTATCACATAAACACATGGTATACATGGACAACGAATGAGATGAGCTGTTGCACATACTGTATATTTGAATGCGTAGGCAAGATGCCTTGTGCTGATAATGCACTTCTAACGGTAAAAATGGCCTTGTGTGCATCATATACAAATGAGTAGCTGCACATTCTCTGCAACAGACTATTGAGTAAAAGTTCACCTCACAATATATGAACTTGTTGGGTTAATGAAACTGACAGATGTTAGATGACATGGCACATAAAAGTAATTTGTTATGAGCCTCGCAGCTTTGTAAAACAGCTTTAGTCAGGAAGGATGGACAAATATGCAGACATCACATAAAAACTCACTGTATCACACGTGGTCCTAACGCACTTGCCTGTCAAGTGAAAAGAAAGGAATGCAAATAGTTTTTTAAATGTGCAACCATGGGAGCAAAGCAATAATAAAACTGTACCCTGGTAATTAGTCAGGGTCAAAGGTTATTTAAAGAACACCTGTTGTATCGAAAAGTCTGTTTCAACTGCCTCTGGAAGAAAATGGCGCTCATTTCACAGGCTGATAAGAACTCAATTTTTATCTCCCCGTCTCTGAGGATTTTAAGCAGGTAAACTTTCAAGCTACTTATCGGTACCAGTTTTGCTCATGTTGACTGGAGGCCTCAATTTTGAATGGTAACACACCTGAGCAGGTAATGGACCCACTTTATCTTGTTTAAACAACTCTGATTGTTGATAAGCAGCCATGTCGCCGCCTAGAAACACCAAACATTGCCCAAAAGCTTATTGCCTATTGTTCTCTAAGACTGTAGTCACATATAAACTGTGTTTTGAAAGATTGTTAGACAGGAATCTGAACACATACAGCAGAGGAGCAAGTATTCGTGACTGTGTTTTGTTCAATATTAGTGTCGGTAGAATTTCAAACTTTATTCTCAGATTCACAACGGCACACAAAAAATCATTCAAACATCTCCTTGCAAACTATCCACCCAAGTCACCCCATAGCTGAGAGCAGTCCACTGCAATGCATCAATATAGTAAGCTCTGCTTAGCGCCTATAAAGCTGTCATCTCATTCAGGTTAATGTGAATGCTGAGTCATTCACACACAGCAAAAAATGGGACAGTTTCAGGCACACCCTGCGCTAATGGATCCAAACCATCGGCCAAACGTATTCCCAGAGCTGCCCGGTGTAAGTCTGGATACAACCAGAGGGTTTCTGTCACACCACTCAGAAAAACGTCAAATAAGATACTTCCAATATCTGCTGCTCTTCCACTTTGAGTCTTGTCTTTGGTTTTATGAAGTAAAAAATAAAATTACTTGGTCTAAGTACCAGGTTTTCTAAAAGGCTATAATCAGATATTGACAGATAATGAAAACAGCAAGTATTGCCAAGACATAGTATTTGAAGAATAAATTAAAGCCAGACCTTTTAACTATAATAATTTGATTTGTATAATTACACATTTATAAATTTAACTCTATCACTTTGCAAAAAAAAGCTGTAATTAGTAATTCTAAAAAATACACCTTTTATTTATTTAAAATAACAATCCACTTCAAAGTATCAAAACTAAAAACTTTGTTTTAAATTACAGTTTCCATTAATTTTAAGGAGACAAAAAATAGATTACAGCAATATGATTTTGTGGATGTAGATGGGAAGGGATTTGGTAAGACTTCATTCTAAAAAATATATAGGCAATTTGTTGGGATTTGGTCACATGACTGCTGATGTAAGTCAAGTTACCTATACAAAAATTACAGCTGATTAACAGGCCTTATAAGACTATAAACTTAAAAACTGGTTTAGTTCCAGCAAGCACTTCTATATCAGTATAGACACATATTTAGTGTTACAATCACACTTTTCTCCACTATATTACTTGGGGTGTGTTTCATCTAAGTTAAAAATGTGTTGTAAATTGTGACTTGCATTAAAATGAGAGGTCTTATTTGAACCCAAATGTTCCGGGTTAGGTGTCACTCTGCTCACACTATGTGCATCATTTTTTATCAGTACCTATATCAACAGGCAGGTAGGGTGGCATACCCTGCTGTTTTTGAAATGGCAACTGACATTGTGTAGACAGTATGATTATTATCTACTTTCTTCATTTACAGCGGGAAACAAGAACTATTCAACAAGGCCGAACAATTTATTAAAGGGAACCTTACATGTTTTTCATAGTTCAAGTTCATATGATATGCCTGCTAGGCTTTTTTTAATACTAGATTAAGAGTCCTTTAAATGTGATGATGACTAAATATTTGCAGTCGTGCTATGGTTCCTGGTTAACTTTGTTTTGCTGCTTTGTCATTTTACGTTATCTAGTATCTCGGAGCCTTAGCAGCAATTCTATGGAAAAAGAACATTTTATTTTAAAACTCTAGCTTTTGTATCACACTTTAATCTGTACAATTGAGGATAAAGGACCAATCAATTACATTAATCAAAAACTGATCCCTGATGGAAAAGCAAATCAACTAAAGCTCAAACATCTACTAAAGCATTTTGGCTGAACATATCTGACACTGACGGAATTTTGTATTTTGTACAGAAAAAAATATTTTTTGGGGGTTTTAGGCAGTGAGGAACGTGAGGAATCATCATGAAGATCCTTCCAAGTCCAATCAAGAAATAATGTTTATAACATTTGATTCTGGAGTGGATTAGACAAACCTACACAGAGAAGACGAAATGTGTTAATCACCTTTTTCATAACCTGTTACAAAGCAAAGATCACTGACAGTGGCCATGTATTTACTGCTCGTTTAGTTAGTTATCATATTTTTCACTGGCACAGATCAGGAAGGTCAGCAATAAAGTTAAATTTGCACACTGATTTTCTTGGCAAAAAAGAAAGTAATATTAAACAATAAATGAGCCACTTGCAAAATAGCCAGTTTTAGAATTAACTGCTTTTAATGCTTAGTTTCTTGAGTCATCAAAATCTGTCTCCAGTGGAGGAAAAAAAAAGACCCACAACCTTCTCACCAGCTAATCCTGGCCTCATTGGATAATGTTGATGCAAATCACTGTAGCATCCAACTTGGGTGGCAGAGATAGCAATCCTGAGAGAAAGTACGACCACATTCACAAGTACCTTTCGTTTTTGCCTTTGGAAACATTATCAAATAGAAAACTCCAGTAATTTCACAATTCAACTTTGTTCAGGAATGCCTGTTGAATCGTTATAGTACAATTACATCACCGATTGTGCTGTCAATAGGTGAAATACAGCAGATCTTTGTGAGTGTCATCTAATCCATAGATTACGTTGCGTTTGCGTTTTGTTAACATGAACAGGGTGAACATGATACCAACTTAGTAGGCAGCTGACACCTTACTGATTCTTACTGACTCCCCTGGGAGTCCATTTGAGTAGGGTGATTCACATTTATGTAAGTAAAAGTGTTTGTGATAGATAATATGGATGACATTGCCTGCTCTTGGACATGTTGATATTTTTTCATGTAATAGAGGTAATTTATGTAACCCTGTGCACAATATGACACGGAACAAACATCTCAGAAGTCAGAAGATGGATGGTGTAACTTGTCATGTTCTCAGTAGCTGCCTTTGTTAGTAGTGTCTCCTACGAGTGTCTGTGTCTGTGAATTGTGTAACTGCCACATTTCACAAGGCCTCTCTCTGGGAAACAAGCATGTGCTATTTTTAGCACTCAGCACACATGCAAAAACCCAACATGCATGATGCAGTTAAAAAAGAAAAAAAAAGAGAGTCCAGTGTGAGTTTACAATATATCTGTTTGGATTTAGGATGTTGCAATAAAAATAACAGAGACATGAAATTGGCCTTGTTCCAGAAGGAAGAAAACCTTTCTCAAAAGCCTGCTGATATTTGCTACAATCTTGGTAACTTGAAGCCCAGCCTTGGAAAAGCGTTTCTCTCTTCAGTAAATGTGTGGTCTACAATCACAACAATCTAATCTTAAATTTTTTTGCAGCCTTTAACAAACATATTTTCCTGTAGAGCCTAGCTGGACTGTAGCTCAAACACGTCTGGAATAACAGCAGGACAGAGACGACTAATGCTGGTAAAATTGGAAGGCGAGGTTACAGCGATAACGTTGAGAAAACCTTGGGGATGTAATTCATTTTCATTTCCTCATGCAAACAGTTTTTTTTTCCTCCGCTGTAAGGGGAACTTTTGTTTGTCTGTTTCTATTTTTCCTCTGAACACTTGAGAGATTTTGGCTTAGTAATTACTCATTAATTCACTGATCTTCTACCGCTTATCCGTGCATGGGTCGCAGGCGGTACTGGAGCCAATCTCAGCTCATATTGGTCAAGGGCGGGGTACACCCTGAACAGGTCACCAGTCCATTCCAGGGCCAACACACAGAGACTGGAGATGGGATTTATGACCCTGTGAAGGGAGCTGGATCTTGAGGAGACGTTCCTTTCAAAGAGCCATTCAAAAGACTGGCTCGTTGTCATATTGATTTATTTTTTAGGATTTCCACGAGATGTTACTTTTATCAGGCTTTTTATCAGGGAAATAATCACTAGTAGCAATTGTAAGTTAAGATTTGGATCAGAATAATTCAAACTTACACATTCCTCCAATATATACTCTACTGGTAGTAATTATTTTGAAATACTGATTATAATTTAATTTGGCCAGGTAATGATGTGGGCCCAGTGGTGTCTGAGGGAGCGTTAGGTGATGCTGGTCCTGAAGACAGAAAAATAGTAATCTGGTGTCTTACACTAGCTGATGTGGAGGCAGAACTAGTTGAATGTGTCATGCTCATGAATGCTGGAGTCATTCTGGAGTCAGTTTCACTCACCTTTGGCTCATTTTGGGAGTGATTTTTTTTTTTTTTTTTTCCAGTTGGGCAGCGCTCGCAACATATATCTACTTCCCCAACTTCATACAGCTGCGCATGGATGCATTCACATGAATGGAGTTTAATCGGTCATTGAGCTGTTCATGTAAGAGTACATGGCAACTTTGACAGTTACCTCTGTGTGGGGGCTGGCAAAGGTGTGTGCTGGCGGCTTGAGCAACACAAATGTGTCTCCTTCAACTGTAAAATAGACTTTTCTCATCTGAGAAACAATAAATATGCATTTAGTATTTTACCACCAAAGCACTTATATATACCCTGGATGAAGACTTGCTGCTGGGAGCTGCCAGCACCAGGGTCTGATTGAAAACCCCCTTGTATCCCCTCCATGATTGGCCGCCCTTCATCGTTTGCAACGGCCAGCTCCTCTGAGGCCGTGTAATCTGCTGGAGCGGGCCCCTCCAGTCTTTCTCCTCTAATTTTTCTTCTTGTTTGCTTAAAATAATATTAACACTTAACATGTTACGCAGTGTATCATCCACATTCCACTAAAATACTGATAAATGCACAGCAAATACATACAACTTTGGATTATATTTTTGTGCTTGGTCCAAATTTGCACTGGCACTACAACCAACACAACACCAATTAGAAAATGTATTTATTTCTTTATCACAAATAAGACAAATCAAATTAATTTCACTTTGATTTGGCCCTAATCTAAGTGATTTCCATGTATTCTTCATTGTGAGACAATGTCAGGGAGGGAATTAAAGTTATATAATGATATATCAGTGGTGAACTGTGAGCACTACAGCTGGGCCTTCACCTCAGCCTTCATATTTCTGAGAAAAGAAATCATCGTGAAAAAAAAGGCAACAGTATGATGAATTGAAAGCGTTTGACAACTGCAATCATTTAATTAACGATGACAAGGATGTAAATAAACAGACCATAACATCAATACAATTCTCCCCAACATGAAACATTCGCAACATGAACTACATAAAACTGGAGACCAATTAAGCTACATTAAATAAACAGCTTAGCTTCGGTAGCCACAACGTAGCTATCGCCATTTAACTGTCTCTCAACCGCTACCACTCTGCCCACTGTTCGACCTCAGTTCGGACTTCATGAAGGCCTACGATCTTTTGTTTTTGTCCCGCCCAATCGAACCGTCACTGGCCAATTTTCCCATCACTCTCCAAATCATAACACATAGCTTAGCCTTCCCTGGGATTCATGAAGTCCTAACCAATTAATAAGCCAGCGGACGATTCTGATTGGATAATGTGTTTAAGGACAGTAACCCTTTCATTGCTGATGTGAACTAGTAAACTTAACTCTAGAACATAGATGAGAGAAATGTATCAAATGTATTGTAATAAAATAAATTAGATGGATTTAAATATATATATATATATACATATAATTTCATAGCTAGTCATATTTTTTGGTCCTAGAAGGCCCTGAGGGTTCCCCTCTGTATGATATAATATCGGCTATATTAACTTACGCACTATATTAACTATTAACTTACACGATCTGAATTTTTGTCAGGCTTCCTCTCTTGCCTTGTGACTATAATCAACTTGACAATAATATGATAATATACAGCAAGTCCTCAGTTTAGTTACGTCGCCATCTCACATAATTTTATCAAGAAAGTCTTGCTCCATCATTCCGATGTACAGTGTTTGCAACATGAAAACAAATTTTACATGGGAACGAGTTGGCAAGCGGAGCGGACAAATATGCGTCACGCAGTGCTAAACGAGGAACATGGGTCAGTTTACATTCGTCGGCTGTACGCCATATTGGATTGTGCTCATAGGTGTAATTTATTCAAACCAGCCACACCAACCCCCCCCCAACATCATATCTTAATGATCGATGATGAATGTTAGGCATTATAAACACAACAATGTGGTGGATTATCTCAATTTGCCCATCTCAGACCTATGCGTCTCTCCCCTTATGTAAACATCAGCAAGTCAGACGGTGACACGGTGTGATGAAAAGAGCAGGAGTAAAGAAAGAATAAAGGTGCCTTCCTAACAGGAGGTATGCTACTACCGCTCACGAGTCAAATGATCAGTCAACTGAATGAAAGTTAGTCCTACTTTCTGCTTTGCTGTGTCTTAGCTGCAATGCCAGCCAGCCAATTAGCAAAATTCGCTACCCAGTTAACAGGCGACCTCATCTCCATGGTTACAGCAGACGGTGAAAATTGGGGGGGCAACACAGAGTTAGATTTAGTAAACAGTTGATAGAAGGTAACGTCATTAATCTCCCGTTCAGTCCAGTAGTAACGGGTCTCTGTGGCTGTGTAGCTACAGCACCTCCAGGTAGAACACCAGTAAAAGTGAAGAAAACTGAGAACACTGTGTTTAAGTTAGAGTGACAACAGCAATGACTGTTAAAAACACTGCTGTTTCATTCTTTTTAATTGATTATTTTTGATCATTTCAACTTTTTGTAATTTGTAATTATAATTTAAATGTCAAAAAATAATAAGTTAAAATTTTTCTGAAAAAACTCAAATAAATTAAGTTTACGTTCCTAATTTGATAATCAACTTTTCTTTTATTTCTCAAAAAAGTATTGAAAAGAGTACTGTAAAAGACCCAGATCCTTAAACAGCAATAGTATCAGTATTGCTCACATATTCAAAGCCAGACTAAAAAAACAAAAACAAACAAACAAACAAACAGTAACAGTATAAAAGTATAAAACAGTATAAAACAGTGTTCCCGTGGGTCCTTAAAAAGTGTTAAAATGTCTTAATTTAAATTCCAGGTAATTAAGGCCTTAAATTTTCTTAAATTTACCATAAATTTGCTATAGGTATGAAATTTCCAGACGGTGTGTTTAATCGATGGGGAAGCACAGTGGCTGAAAGTAAAACATAGCGTGTAGCCTATTTGCTTGATTAACTTAGTACAAAGCCCGCGTAGTAAATGAGAAACTTAATTAATAGCCGCTTTACGCTACATCAGCGACGTCAGGTTGTATGCAGCCATTACGCACCGTGGTTGTGGTCGGAGAAATAGATATATTTATATGTTTATGGTCGAACGCTCAGGCCTGGGACACACTGCCTTCTTGAGCAGCACGTGTGCGTCGCAGAACCTGTTGCTTTTCATTTCATTTCATTCACCCATGTTAACCCATCAGAGCAGACACAATGTTTGCGTGAGCCGCGTGGCTGCAACCATAGATTTATAGATTTGAACTCTCACCCTTTGAAAATGACCTGTTCAGAGTCATATAGACATCATACCATCAACAATTTGTAATGTATATCGATGTCGCGGTCATATAACTTCCGGTGTGTTTCACTAGCATGTATTAAAAAAATAATGTGTTTTTTAACAGTTTTTTCATGTTGACAGGACCGTGTATTGCATCTTGAACTGCTCCATAGTGGAAACCCACTTGTTTTTCCTGGCTTTTGTTTTAGAAAATTGTCATTACATAATCAGTAGTGTAGTCTACTTTTTTGTAGTGGGTGTACCTCACTTCAACATGTAAAGGTGGGGATGTGCAAATTTAATGACAAATGGATTGAAGAGGATGCATTTAAGATGTGGTTGGCGCCAGCTGAAACAACAAGTTTACATGCACAGTTAAGTCAAGCTACGGTTATAGCTCGATAAAGGCCTTATGTACTTGTCCCAGTATACATGCATGGGAGTGAAATCGAGCTATTTGTTGAACTCATGTTGTCTCCACTACAATAGGTGGCGGTATGCACTCTTTTGGCTTGTGGGTAATGGGCCACTACCGATTGACCTGTGAGATCATGGACGACAACAGAAGTTGAAAGAAAAAAAGACCGGTGAGCTAGCAAGTTAGCGTCTCAGAGGTAAACTGGAACGATGTTCTATGCATTAGTAGTTAGCTGGTTTCTTTTGTCTTTTAAATGTTGCTCGACTTCTGGGTCATAGCTTGGCACGAATTTAACACATGCACAGCTGCTCCTGCTCCAGTCACGACTCCAGTCCGATTGTCTGTAAACATACAACAGTAGCTCAGCTTCATTCATATTGTCTAGGTGTGTTGGCTAGACTAGCTAGTAAATAGAATAATATATTATATTGTAACAAAAATTATAGTGCAGTGCAAGATCATCAAAAACATTTAACGTAATGCAGTGATAAACCGAAACGTTTAGCCGTGAGTTCCAACGCTTCGTAGCGCCTTAGGAACGGAGTTCCAACGTAAGCAGGAACCCTGTACTCGTCCCGTGGAGCATCGCTGCATCTTCAGGGCGCACCAGACTGGTTAGCGTGCTAAATAAAGCGATACTTGTAAATCCTTGCATTGCTTTCTGCCACTGGAGACAGTTAATGACGAGTGAGGGAGTGAAGTTTAACGCTGTCTTTGAAGCGAAAGGTGTAAACTAGTTGCAAAAATCACATAGTTTTCAATATCTTGGAGAAAATACTAGTCTAGGGAAGCCAGTTTATCTCAGAAACAGGAACATACTTAATTCTTTACAAAACGAAAACTAAGGAAAGGAGACTCCAGTGAGGAACTGAAGCTCAGTGAGCAGAGACTCACCCAGATGTTATGTCATGACTTGTCATGACTCTCTACAAAAAATATATTAGTCAGATAATTAAATAAGTTTTCTATGATTGTGTTTATGTGAACCTTTGAATGTGTTAAAATGGGATTACTGGTAGAATACAAATAATAATGGACTGAAAACCGCAGCTTTTTCTTTGAAAAAAGCATTGTAAAATACTTTTTTGATTCATACTGGAGGTGAATGTGCTGTGCATGAACTCAGGATGGTGGTGTGAGGTGGGGATTGAGAAAATACATAGCTCTCCAGTGAATTGGGGCTTTCTAGCCAGCAGATGGTGACTGCCATCCCAGTAAAGACTGATGATGTGTGTGCATGAGTGTGTTTTCGGTCCCTGGTTGGGTTACCACAGGGCAGACCAGTGCATGTCAGTGAACCCACGCAAAATGGCGTGACTGGCAGAGCCAGCTGCGGCAGAGGTGTCGAAAACCTCTCTGCTCTCTTTTACTCCGTCCCTGCCCTCGAGCCTTGCCTCTCTGTTTACCTCTTTGCTTCAACTCTTAGTCTGCATCATAGAGAGAGAGAGAGAGAGAGAGAGAAAGGGAGGGAAAAAGAGCTTGTCCCTGCATTACAAATGCGTTCTAACCAAGTGCAGTCAACTTTGAGGTACATGTACATACTTGAATATTTCCGTTTGGAGTTCTTCATTTACTGCTCTTTCAGTGCAATATGCTACTTTTACTACATTCGATTTATTTTTTGACATCAGTAAAGTCTTCTCATCTTACATTCGAGACTAGGCAAATTTAAATACTACTAATATACAGTTATGATTATGTGTATATTTTTTCTTACATTTAGTTATCAATTAAACTGGAGAAGAGTTAATTTATGACATTTATTGTTTGATACCAGAATTTTACTTTCACTTGCGAGTACATCCATTTAAATACAGTGCTTTAGTGCATTTTTCTGCTGAATAATTGTGATGAGAAATGAATAGTTCCCAATTTTTGACATGTAAAATATTCCTTAAGTGATAATACAAAATAATCATCCGCAAAATGTATTGAGAATATTATTATTCTTTTACAGGGTAACACTGATGGTACAAGAACACACAAGCAAAAGTTAATTGCCGGAGATGAAGTCAATTTTATGGATAGGAACAATTTGTGAATTTCCCCACTATGGGATAAATAAAGGCATATCAAATTTATTATACAGTGAGTTAATTTACGCTATAAAGATACACCTCATTTTATAAACTGATCACAAGATTTGTATCTAAAATGCTAAATGAAGTAAGTTAAGTGAGCTGGTTCTCAAAAGTCATAAAATCAGTGTTTGAATTTTGGGATTTAAGGATAGAGTACAGTACCAAAGAGAAATACTGAAGTAAATATGCTGCAGCATAGCTGCAAGTATTTCTTACTCTTTTATTCACTTCCAAGGTCTTTAATACTTTTTCTAAGACCGATTACATTCACATGTTAGATGTAAACTGAATATTTCTGTTTTCTTTCTCAATCCCAACACTCCTGCTCTCTTGACCTCCTCTTTTTACTCTGGGCCTGAGGGTAAAGGGTGAACCTGCTGAACCACTGAGCTAAATAAGGGCTGGGACGACGTGTTCCCTTGTACCGTTGTTCTCTGTCTGTCATTCTGAGGTTTTCACACTCCAGATGCCCTCAGACACGCCTAATATCTCAGCACAGTAAAACACCCACATATGAGAGCAGCTCTCATGGTTCATCTGCAGGACAAGGGAGCTGTGAACTTCTGGTCCCCAGTTTGATCAGGAAAAAGGGAACATGACCAGGACACCAAAACCAACATGTTCCACTTAACCTGCGAGTATTTGAATGACTGGGCAAACAAAGACTGGCGGTAACACCTACAACTTATGGGATGTGTATCTGCAGTCATTACTTTGGCATATCTGCTCCTGCTAACACAACAGGGCCAGACTTAGCGCTTGTTAGCAAGTGAATGTGCATGTGTTCACACATAATATCACTGAATCCAGTCATGAAAGGATTGTTGTAAAGATAAACATCCTTCTTATTTGATATCTTGTTCTCCAAAGGTCAAAAAGCAACTGAACATATGCAACTATGAGCGCGAGAGGAACAAATACCTGCTGGTTACGGGAAAGCATGACAAGCTACATGCCACTCACAAACCTGCCTCCTATTGTTGGAGCTAATAATGTATTGCATATGCAGAGCAGGGATGTCTCGCACCCGTATTGTGTTTGCATTCTGATGCATTCAAAGCAGCGAGTCACTGAAGAACAGGCCTGCTGTAGATTAGACACTGTTACAGCGACCCTTGCAGCTAATCCTTGCATGCGCGCCACCGGGAATGTTCAACTCCCAACACACAGACTTGGATTAAAGCTGAGAGTTATCGACATATGCAGCAGACACAAAAAGGGAGCTCCATTAACATAGAGAATGACACAAGCTGCTCCCCTTTGTGAAGGGGCAGATGAAGCTGAGCCGCATAAACAAAAGTCACCGGTGAAGGAGTAGCAAGAGGGGACACTAGACAACGGCAGTGAAAAGGAGTGAAATTTGCTCCCAATCTTCAAAACCTCTAAACGCTGCCGAGCCATATTAAAATGACAAAGGCTGGAAACTTGCCCTTTGTTGATTTTGCCATCTTGCACCTTCATTAACTCTGAAAAACATCCTTTAATATTTACAATATGATGCTCCCAATTTCCCCATGGGGATCATTAATCTTTCACCTTTTCCTATGACTGAGTGTATTCCGATACACAGACAAGAAAAACAGCTGTTCACAGTTGTGTACACTCTGCATGTATACAAAATATTAGGAGCCTCTTGTTGATTCTAAGTTGTGGCACAGTTTTTTATTAGTTCAAATTTTATGTTTCAAAGCTCATAAAAAACTTGTCTATGTATCGTCTGATTTGTGGTTGGAAAGCAATATAATTTCAGAACTTGGACAAAACTCATCCACGTAGCAAAACACAAAATTTCTTTTGAGTTTAGTGTATTTTGTTCATTGCTTTGGTTGGGCATTGGAGAAGTCTGAGTGTGACCAAGAATTTGGGCCCAAAGGAAGAATTAATGGCAGCAGATTTAATTGAAGTTGAAGTTGTGTGTTTGATGAATGAACGGAAACGTTTTCTTGTATGGCAGCCTCCAAGTATGCTGTTAATTGCTGCATCATTTTCATCCGGTTTGTGATCTGTCTTCTCAGTTTATATTTATTAGAATCAGCTTTTTTGTGTGGTGCTGTGAAAGATAAATCCACAGCGCTTTTAATTTGGAATGGTGGCATGACAGATAAAATATATATATTATTGTTTTTACCTGGGACTGTGGAGTAGCTGAACCTAGTAGTAGTAGTAGCTCTAGCTAGCGATGTTTTCACTGATGGCTCCCTGTTTTGACAGTATCATGCACCATGAAGACACACTAATGACTAATGGCAGTAACATGTAAAGAAGTTGAGAAACGCACTAATAAATAAAGGGAAAATGGAATCTGTCGCATAAAAAATGGGGATTTAAACAGTTATAAAGTATGTGGACATCCATCATGGATACATTTAGAGGGCACATTAGAGTGCTAAGTCCACCACCAGTTGATCAGCATTGGAGATTGTTCACAGTCCGTGTTTTCAGTGTTTCACCCAAAAACTTAATGTGACTGCTGACTGCTGAGTTGAGTCAAACAGCAGCCCATCAGTGGCAGTGCCAAGCCAACAGATGGAGTGTGCATTATGAGTGTGCGATACCACTCACCAATTAATCAACCACCCATGTTTGTGTGAAGCTCCAAAAGCCCAGAAAAATTCCAGAGTGAAGTGACTCACAGAGTGCTGGCTGCAGCTGGATGGCAACAATATGTTTTCTTCTTCTCCTGAGATTTTAATGTTCACTATCTAGCCAGGCATTGTGAAACCTGGGAGTATCCCTGCTTCATTAATCCACCTCCCAGACAACAGCGCAGAAAGACAAATGTTTTAAACACTTGGATTAGTCAGCTAAATGGCTAAAGAACCTGAATGAATCATTGTTTTTAACAGCATCAAAGCAGCTTGAGAGGTTTAAGAAAAGCTTTAGACCCCTGATGAACCAGATCAGCACCCAGGTTAAAGCAGCAGCCTCCTCAATCCCATAAAATTTAAGAAGTTATATAGAAAATTGACTAAAGGCAATTGGAATTGATTAGCAGCAGCTCAGCAGATTTCCAACTTTTCATTAAGAGGGTCTTTATTTCTGCTCATCTGAATCTTAAACAAGCAATGTTTTATTTTTTTTATCTGTCTGACAAATACATCTTTTCAGTCAAAGAACCATCAATGGTATCATTGTGATCAGTGAGGTCCAGGGTTCATTCACTAATAAGCAAAAATCTGTGATTCTGTGTCTGTGGTTTCATGATTATTGATTTTTTTTGTGTGTTTTTGTGAATTTGCCAGAACAACAAATACTTATTGCCTGAGGTGAAGACACTCACAGGTTTACATAAAAAAAAAAAAAAAAAAACGTAGCCAATATGCCTCAGAAATGAAATCTTGATTCCACAAAGGAGAGTTTGTGTCGTATTTCATATCCAATCAATATGAGTGTCTTTTAAAATCAAACATTTTCTGACCTAAGCCACATATTTTGACAGTAAAATCAGCCTGTTTGTGCTTTCCTGATAGCCACATTTCATGGTATTCATGAGCAGATAATGTTTGTTCAGTTTCCAAAGAGACAACTCATCACAGCAGCATAGTGGTTGGTGATGTTGCCTCACAGCAAGAAGGTCACGGGTTTGATCTGTGGTTGTGGGGCTTTTCTGTGTGGAGGTTGCCTGTTTTCATAGTGCCTGCATAAGTTGTCCTCCCACACTCCAAAGACATGCATGTCTAGGTTGATTGGTGAATCCAAATCACCCGAAGGTGAGTGTGAATTGTTGTTCATCTCTATATGTCTCTATATCTTAGTCCTGCGATAGACTGGTGACCTGTCCACGTTGTACTCTGCCCACGCATGGAACAGTGGCTGGAATTGGCTCCCCTCATGGCAGCAACCCCCATGACCCTTACGGATAAGTGGTAGAAAATGTGTTAGTGAGAGTGAGAGAGTAGGTCCTAGTGTGGTGCTTTGTCAGTGTCAGCATGAAAAATGAACTCTGATTGTTCCTGTGCCACAAAAAAAGTAAACATGCTACTGCTGCTGTGGTGACGTTACAGGACCTGCAGCCTGGGAACTGCAGCTGGAATGAGGCCCCTGTTTGTCTGATGAAAAAAGGCCACATATCTGAAATCCATTGTTTGGTGCCATTTCAACAGTGAAAAAAACAAACAAACAAAAAAAAAAAAAACTCTAGCATGCCGTGTTAGCCACACCTGAAGTGCTTCTGCAGGTGCCAACTTTAATCTACAGTGCTCAAGTTCCTGGAAACGTCATATAAATGTTTGCTGTTGTTGCTAATATCTGGAAACCATGATTGTAAATTACTTTTGCAACCTGTTGCTAAAGTTTATATTTTTGTGACCCTATTTTCCTATTTTCAGTGTTGTGAGTAAAGCCTATGCTCCTGGGAATGCCAGTCATTAAAGCACTGTGATGGGAAGATTGTTATTCAGTAACTAAAAAATTACAATAAATTGACTGATCAAACAATTTACAGAATGACATTGATCACACAACATTGATTTACACGTTGAGTATAATTTGTGCTCGTGAAACACACCCAGATGAAACAAGGTTGTTTAAACTTCTCTGACCTAATATTTAACTAACCCTTTAATGTTACAAAACAGGTGAATACATCATGTACACTCCTCTCTGTTATCATCATGAATGGTCTCACTAAAATGCCCAGCACAGTCCTAATTTTGAATCTGGGAGGTCTGGGGGTAACTCAGAATAATAAGAAAGAAATTTTCATTTATCAAGTATGGCTTTTTCAAAAAAATTCCACCTTACATTTGCTTCATCATCTAAGCAATTGTGCAACATTTTATATTATTAAACCTGAGTTGTCTTTTTTTTTTTTTTTTTGGTGAACTCTTGTTCACACAGCCTGAGGACTGCTGTTGTAAAGTCTTATCAGATATTTTGATAAAGTTGTGAACTTTGGCATGTGTGGCCACTAGCTAATTTGTTTAAAGAGAGTCATTAAAACCATTCATCATCTATAATTGATAATGCTGACATAATGTGTGATCACAGACTAAATGTGATTGTTTTACTTTAAAAAACACACACACACACATATATACAGTATATATATATATATATATATATATATGATCTGATACTTCATGTATGAATGCAATTTACTGTATGCAAAATGTTTTACTTTACTTGACTTTGTTAACCGGCCAAGTCAAATGTCAAGGAAAAAATGACACATAGAATACAGAATATACAGAATATATATACTGAATAATACTGTATTTTAACATCACCGGTAATCAATACTGGAGTCAAACACATAGTGGGTATGTGTGTGTGTGTGTGTGTTTGTGGTGCATGGCTTTAAAGTGCCAATCCTCTGCCACCTGGCCACTATTATGGATTGGTTAACAAGCGCAGGGCAGCTTTTGGCCTTGTGAAAGCCTCTATGTCTGTTGACAAAGAGACAGACGACGTGCAGGCTCTGTCCAACACAGTGGCAGCACATACAACAAGGGGAAGCATTGCTCAATTGGTTCATTATACAGCTCATTGTGCTCATTCGCTGATTGCTTTATGATCTTGCAATCCAGGGACAGTTTGTTTTAGAGCTTTGCTGATCAACTGTGGTCAAATGTCAGAGTTGTCAAAGCTCATTTTACCATTTTTCACAAGAGTATGAACTACCATTGTTTATTGAACCTGTTATTAGCGCAAATAAAAATGATGGTAGCAATTAATGATTACAAACATTGCTGAAACATTGCTGAAGATTGTCACTGCTGCATCTGCTCCTGTAATGACATCTGAGCAAAAAGATACAAGTCTTTGATTCACTCCATGCCCTCAGAGGATGTTGCATTACAAATTGCGGTTTATGTAATAGTCCATATCCTGGTCTTTATTGTGTTCCTGTTTGAAATAGGTCACGTCTACAAATACGATATGTCACATACCTACTACTGTAAACGCTGCCTCCAAAGTGCTTGAAGTCCTGTTATCTGGAGCTGAGGGTAGGGTTAGTCAAAGTCAGATTGTTAAGTAAATCCCACTCTGATTTAATTTGTGTGCCACAATTTTCCTTAAATTTTTGTAGCTACTAAATTAAGTTGTGCTGCACCATTGAAACACAAATCATTTCAGAAAAATCAAACATAGCAGTCACGCCTACAAATGTCCTGCATGTTAGGTGTTGAGAGAACATCTATAAATTGTAATGTATGCCAGTAGTGTGTAACATATTTATCTGAAACAAAAACCTTTGTGAGGTTTTCATTGCCCTTGAATTGAAGGAATGACCTTGTCTAAAAAAATTAACTGCAAAATCAGCAGCACTGCAGCATAGTGGTTAGCACTGTTGCCCCACAATAAGAAGTTCGTGGGTTTGGTTTCCCGGTCCTGTGGCCTTTCTGCACAGAATTTGCATGTTCTCCACGTGTGTGCGTGGGTTTCTATAGCTCCAGCACCCCCTGTGACCCGGAAACAGATAAGCGGTTGAAGATGAATGAAAAATTAATTAATCTCTTCATACCTTAAGGAGGCAAAACTGACCTTTGGCCTGTGAATGTTCAGAAGGCAACAGGAAGCCATCTTGACTAAGCTGGCCTGTGAAGGGGAGCGAATCTGTCGTGACAAAGGTATTGTAGGCCTTTGGCTTCAGTCAGAATAAAAGCGTATGGATATAGAGTATTGATATCAGTCAGTGATTGGAGTCAAGTTCCTTCAGGTACCATTATGCTGAAAAGCTTCATAACAGACCCATTTCAAGTTTTTTTCACTTCAGCTCCATTCTAGGCAAAATTCAAGTCAAAGATGTCTACTCTACAATGTACAATGTACTTTTATGGATTCCTCTGCTTGTTAGTGAGCGAACATTAGTTCGCCTGTCAGATGTCAATAGTGATGACAAATCACTGCTAGCTGGCATGGTACGACCCATTTGAATTTAGATGCATAAATCTTCCCTGAGTAAACAATTTTATAGAGACTCAGTGTGAACTTAGAGAGCTGCTGCAGCTGACTGTGGCAGAAAGAAAATCACTCCACACTTCTTATTTTGCTTCTGACAGTTGTAAAGGAAACACACTGAAGAGGTTTCTGCTTTCTAAAAGCAAAGCTGGAAAAAAGAAAGCCCATTGCAATTCTTTTATGTGTGTCTCTTCTTTTCTCCGGGAACTCCAGTAATGAGCCACATAGTGTGGGATGATGTGCCAAATGGGTGGCCTGGGGCAAGGAACACCAAGAAACCATCAAGTTTGGTGGTTTGAGCGTGAGCAGGGGGAGCGATTGGTTTGGTTTACATTGAAATTAAGGCAGAGAAATGAGAAACTGCTGTTTACATTTTAAGTGGACTGTTCTCTGTATTTCCATCCACACCAAGGGAAAACCTAAGTCAAAGAGTTATGAAAAATGCATCTTGTAACTGAACATGTGAAATGCGAAACAGAGCTTCCATTTGTTTTTGTTTACAATTCAATCTGCAGGCATTACAGCCTTGCTCAGGGTTATTATGCCCTTTAGTCATCAGCACATGTGGATTCTGTAAAAGCTTTTCTGCAACATAACATAAATAGAGTTATATATGTTCTATCTTTCTATCTATCTATACACACACACACATATATATATCAGAGCTGTCAAAATCAACGCATTAATCCAGATTAATTAATTTGATTTAAACTTTTTACGCAATTTTTAATGCGTCTCAAAAGAAAAAACTAAAAACGAAAAAAAAAAAAAACCCTGTCTCTGGTGATGCATATCGGGCAGTGCGCTAATGACATTTGTCCAAGCTGAGTTGCTGTAAATCGCTGTCCAAGATGGCAGCCAGTAAGTAGTAAAGAGCAAAGTTGAGCAGTGGCAAGGTTAGCCCTTTTTTGTTTGGGGCTCAAGCTCATCCAAATCTTGCCTTAGCTCATCCTATCGTTTAGTCCTCAAATTCTATGTTCTATGTTCTATATTCTATTCTATGTTTTCGCTAACCTGTTTTGCTTGGAGATGGAAAAATGGTTAAAGACCAGTAAAATCAAGCACAACCCAAATGCATCCCTTGTCTCTGATTGGTGAGCGGGCGTCTCCTGTTTTACAAAAAATGCAGCCCAAGAGCACAAAACATGGGTCCTACTGTAGATGCAGGGCAGATAACCTGCGGTGCAGCAGTGTGTTGGAACACTCATGACCAGGTAATGCTTCATTTTAGGACCTTGACATAATCTGTCCAATGTCTATTAAACGGCAATTGGCCACAAGACAATTTCATCAATGCCTCTTCTTGTGATTAAAGTCGCATGGATTTTACATATCATGATAAACTAGGGTGCTAGGAGCTAGCGCTTGCTGTTCAATTGCAGAGTTAAATTGTTGCCCAGTGGCAAGATATGACAGATATGATTTTACACCAAGTTAGAAAGTATAACGAAAGTGAATTGGTCAAGGTTACTGTACTGTTATTGCCAGAACACAGGTGTTTTCTTCATGTTAAAAAAGAAGAGGTAGAAGAAGTTTGAACGTTTTTTTAATGGTTGCTATTAATATTGCTATGCGACTGTACTTTTAAATGTGTTATATAGTTACATACTTTCTGAAGCTGGGTTGGGTGAATCTGGGCTGAGTCCCCCCAAAGGTCAGATTCTAGAATCACCCCTGAATACAAGCATTAGTATGAAGGACTGTTCCCTGGAGAAGGCACAAAAAAACCTGGAGTAAATTAAAATAAAAGATTCAGAAGTGACTCATTTATTCATTATTTAATTCAGAATTAATAATTCAGATTTTAATCTGAACACCTTGTTTTTCTACAATATTTTCTACAATCAGATCAATACTTCCAAGGAGACAAAGTGAGGGTTTGTCTAAGCCTGAGTTTATCGGTGCTTGCATGTTCTCCCCGTGTCTGCGTGGGTTTCCTCCCACCGTCCAAAGACATGCATGTATAGGTTAACTGGAGACTCTAAATTGACCGTAGGTGTGAATGCGAGTGTGAGTGGTTGTTTGTCCTTGTGTGTTGGCCCTGCGATGGACTGGCAACCTTTCCAGGGTGCACCCTGCCCCTTGCCTAATTCGAGCTGGGATTGGCTCCAGCAACCCTGTGACCCAGTTATGCATAAAGCGGATGAAGATGACTGAGTGTGTGAGTTTTAATGGTCAGCTTGTCACTGTATATTCACAGAGCCAACTTGAAACAAAGAGATAAATGTCCATTGTTTAGCCATATTCCTGTTAGGTGTGACTAGGTATTAGTGACAAAACGACCCTAGGGTATTGTGCCCTCTCAAAGGGGGATTGTTATGCAACGACATGGCAGTCCAATGGGGGGGCCACAACTCCACTGGTGAAACTGAAAACCTGTCATCTAATCACCAACAACGTAGCAAGGACAAAGAAAAGTTACCGGACTCATGTTATGTGCTGCTGTATACATTTTCAGAGCATGTCAATCTCGTGTTGAAACTGTCCCCTGCGGATTTTACTGTCAGTGGAAAAAGCAGGTCAAAAGAAATATGAGGGTTGGCACTTTGGCAATGAATCGAAATGGCCACTGGATTATCTCCCTCACGCTTTGCAAATACAAGTTAACAAGGAAGGTGGGAAAGCACAACATGTTCAAACCTACTCATTTAAAAACTGCAGAGGCTTCATGAAAACTGAAGCAAAAAAAAGAAGTTTAAAAACGTATCATCAAGCAACTGTTTCACTGATGAACAGATTCTTCAATAACCATCTACACACAGAAACAAACATCCATCCATCATGTTCTCATAAATGGAACCTTGAACTAACTGTGGAAGACAGAGGTTAAAGGTCAAGGTCACTCACAAAACATAACTTTGGCCACTTGAACCTGATATCCGTCCACCTCTAAAAAATTTGGCATCTGTCCTATTTTTCCTGCTGCAGCAGCCTGTTCATGAGGTTGGTGCTGAAACAAATAACCACAAAGCCTTTCCTATGTGTCCGTTAGCAGTGTTTACTAAATGAAGCATAGATTAGTTTATTCATTCATCTTCTGCCACTTATCTGTTTACTGGTTGCAGGGGGTGCTGGAGCTGATCCCAGCTCACATTGGGCAAGGGCGGGGTACACCCTGGACAGGTCACCAGTCCATCACAGTAATGCATAGATTAGCTAGACTTTATTTAATATACAGCATGAAATGGTGGAGCAATAAGCAGCTGTTTTCATTCCAGGAGTGCTGATGTAAGCAACTGGATGACCTTAGCTGGGGTTTTCCTCAGAAAGAGTGACACCGGAGCACACGCTGGAGCAGCTCAGCACTCACACATCCACCTCCGCTGACAGAATCAAACTAAAGGTGTTGAGTGTACACTGAAGGATGGCACGCAAGTTTATTTATATGCACAATTTCTTTACCTCTATAATCTTCCTGTGTTGTACCTGGTTGTGTAATTCTCCATGCATGCATTTATGTGTGTGTGTGTTAAAAGCCAAGTATTCTCTGCCACCTCTAATTAACTTGGTGGAGATGTGTATGACTCAGCAGCAGTTGACAGCATAATCATCCTGTGGCTAACCTGTTTATACGTGTACACACATACATACACATGCACGCTAAGATGGCCCTATACACAGTCTCACACATACACACACAGTGGAAGGCAGGCGAACCCTTTGTGAACTCCTGGGAGAATTCTCGCTCTGCATCAGGGTGAAGCTCTGAGACTTCCATGGCAAATAAATGCATCAATAAAACACAGGCAAGCCTTAACCTATCACTGAATGCCAGCTGAGATGCATTCTTGCCATTGTGTGTGTGTGCGCGCGTGCATGTGCGTGGTTGTCTGACTGTCTGATGTAACCTGGCAGTTCAGGTGCAAACAGAGGTCAACATTCTGTTCAGTGATGATAACCTGCAGCCACAGGGAAACGAGGAAATTAAAGTTCAGGGAAATTAATCGGCAGTTATTTGGAAGGAATTAAACATAAACGCCTTGGTCACAGCAAGCAAGAAGGTCCTTTTAATTTCCGTGCGCAAAGCATTTCCAATTAATCTGGCTTTCAGTGCATTAGTGCCACTTGATGGCTTTTCACAGCTCTACCAGGTGAGCTAGGATTTTAAAGAAAACTTTCCATCACGTTTACCAACATGGTGGATGCTCCTTTGTTTGTTTTGGCTTACACTGCAATGCCACCCATCTGGTTGTGAACTGCTGTTTGAGGAGAGCCATCCCCATCTTGGTTCTTTGAAACCATATTTTGGTGGATAAATTGGAGCCAAGAGTGGGTGAGGGCTGGATTTGGCCTGCTCTGTGCTCTATCCTGATTAGATGGTACAGTCACACAGTAGCCACGCCTGCTATATCCATTCCCTGCTTTGTGGTCTATTTTCCTCTAAATGAGACCATCATTTCAGACTGTAATGAAGACTTGAAACTAGACACTAAGACCATAAACTCATTAGGAAAATATTCACTGAACTAATCAATCATATGAAAAGTGGGAGCATTTTCCCATAGATTTCAATCCAGTCTGACTTCTTTTCACAACCAGTGGATTCACCATCAGATGGTCATTACATTGAATGCAGATTTCAGAGTGGCTATGTGTTTTTATGTCATTTGCAGTGCATATTGTATATTGTATATTTGCAGTATAAAATTTTTGTGTTGAATCACTGTGGTAAAATTCAGTAAATTCAAAATTTATGTTCACAAAAGATGTGAGTAAATAATTAATCTAATGAAAATGAATGAACTTGTGTTGTTTGTTCTGATGAACTTTATTTGTTGTAAATGTTAGACCACAGCCCATTCAAGAAAGCGACAAGACAGCATGCTTCTGAGTTCCACAGACAAAGGAGGGCTGTTTGAACTCAGCTCCCCCACAGTGCTCATCTTTTCACACCTCTGTAAAAAGACAACCACAGAGTCTAAGTCCAGCTGCTATTGGTCACTGTATGACATGTAGCCCGGTCTACAAAAACCTCAGTTTTTTTCTCCTCTCCCTCTCTTCTCGTTTCCCTCACACCTGTTTGGGCCGCTGTCTCTTGGTTCCTGGATCTTCTCTTGGCTTGGATCCTCTGAGGCCTCCCTTGGATTAGCTCTCCTGACCCGAAGGTTCGCCCGGACCTCCTTTGCAAAGCTTAACTCATCCCATGGTAGCGACTCAGGGTCCTGCCTAGTTCCTCTCTTTGCCTCAATTCTTCATGGCCCGGATTCCTCAAAAGGGAACCTGATTGGGGCTGATAAATCTATCAGTCGGACAGCTTTATCAGCCAGTGGCGATGTTGGTTGACCTGCTACGTCAGATCAGTCTCAAAATTCAACGTACAGATTTCATAAATCCACATTCAGTAATTCGTATGCTCTGTGAATTTATATCACAAGTTTGCCTCAAAATTGCATTTGTGAAGTCCGAAATACAAAAAACCCCGCAAATTCATTCATTATGATACTATTCTGACTCCATACTCCCTGCTGTTGTAAAGTTTAATGTTGTGTCCAGCTCAATTATGTCACTTAAAAACACTCAGCACAACAAAATTTGACTGAAGACAGAAATAAACTTCAAAACCAGGGACAGTTGTGTTTAAAATATATTATAAAATAATTAACGCTTTGCTAGCAAGTCTTCATACAATTCTAGAAGTGAAAGAGAGAAATATTGAATAATTTTGAATAGAGTAGAAAAAAGTTTTGCAAACTGCAACATCAAAACTTATTAATTATTAAATACAACAGATATGTGTACCCTGTAAAAAAAAGTGTGTAAAAGAGTAGCATAATTGTTGTTGTATAAATGTGTGTGCGTTGCAAAATTTTTGTGCTTGGATTGACTCATCGAACTACAGTTCTGTGTTTAGTTCTGAGTCAAATGTTTGCTGCGTTTAAGTTCTGGTGGAAAACTCTGACATATGTTTTGTCTGCACGGTAATGTGTGAAAAGGACAGATGAGATGCTGTGATGACATTTTGTGCAGATGAAGTTACCTGAATATGTCAAACTGTTCTGGGTTTTTTGGGGGGGGTTCAAAGGTTAAGTTTCTGTTGCACAGTCTGATGTTTGACAGGCAGCAATAACACAACAATGCCGACTTAACAACAGACAGGTGAAGTGGACTAAAATATTCCAAATGTGGTTCATGACCTCCTCTGGCATGCTGCAACAATCTTGGCCTCATCATACTTTACTTTGCATCCTTTAGCATGACCCGAGAAGAACAACATACTGTGGTGTGCCTGGAAGCACCATCAGCTCTGCCAAGCTCTGGTGAAAGTTGTGAATATAAAGCGATGCAGGTGGTGGCACAAAGGATCTTAATAGCTGAGTGTGGAGATGCAGGAGGAGTGGTAACTGAATAATTTGCCACTTTCGTTCGTTAAACTCTGCCACTAATCCCATCAAAAGACAAGCAATGCTTTTGGTCTTATCTTTAAATATACGATCAGGCCTTGTTTACCAAAAGGTTGATTAGTGTATGAAGTACTGCCAATTCAATTAAAATGATAGGATATTAACAAAAAAGAGACAACTTCTAAGGACAGTTTTCAGTTCAGTTTAAATACTTTTTAGATGTCTGGGTTACATATATTATTCTACAGCATTTAAATTCCAGTATGTAACAGGTCTGATGGTGAATGCACAAAGTGCAAATCTCCTTCATCTTATGGCCAATTTGCCTGATGGTAAATTAATCAACACAAAATTAATCTTTGTTCAAACTGCATGAGCTTGAACAGAATTTTTTACTCCTTTTTTTTTTTGTCAAACTTCAAAATTCACATTGACATTAATATCTGGACACTTTACTCAGTATCTTTCATTACAGCCCCCAGAATTAATTTGAGTAAGACTCCAATATAAATCCTCCTTAGACCTCCCAAACACATAATATGTAAGATTTTTTTCATAATGTACATAAATATGTTTAAATGGGGCCTGTAGGATGAAAGGGATAATATATGATGCACGTCTCTCTGTGGACTTTCTGAATGCATTTTTGCTTGATTTGAAGACTTTGTCAAACAGCACATGGACTCACTACATTGACAACAATTGGAAGAATTATGTGACATGTAATCAAAATAAACCTCCAACGATCACCTACAATTAATTAGGATAAAATCATATCTTTGTACATTACTTTGTAGCTGAATGCTTAATGTATAAATCAAAAACCAATCTTTATTAGTATACAGTTAGTATACAAATTACTTGTGCGTTGCTATTTCCTGATATCATAGGGTACTTAAATGCTACCTCACCTAATACAATAATAATAATAAAACATCACTGTGTGACTTTTTTGAGCTGTTTGAACTTGGCGGAGTTGTGATTAGAGCTCTGCGTGAGATGAACACTATTTGGATCAAGTGTAAATATATACAATTTAGTAAGTCCATGACTCAAATAGTTACTCCACAAACTCACACTGCTGTATGTGTAACCTGCTTTGCACAGGTGTGCTATACAAACACCCCAGTGGTTCAATCCTCCCACACGCTGTGATGGTGAGATGGAGGGAGAGATTTGAGAAGATAAATCAAAGCACAAACTGCAGCGCAGGCGCTTATCAGGTACGATCAGATGGAAGCAATGTGTAATAGTCTCTAATGATTCAAACTAAATCAAATTAACCGCAGGGCTCGTACAGATCGGCCCTTGCAATAATAAAACCTGTTTGTGTAAGAGTAACGTGGGAGGCTATAACTCCCGGGCTGCTACCTTGGAAACAAAATAATTTAAACTTTGCATTGTGCAATGCCTCCACTTTGCATCGGGATCTATGATGACAAACCCATGCCATGATCACCTATGCCAAAATCATCAAACAGTTTTCTGACTAAAATTGGAGCCGGGATGAGAAGAAAACCTGCTTATGCACACAGAAACTCAGCATCTTGTACAAATACACCTGGAACACGCCTAGTATACATGGCAACTAGGCCTGACAACCACTTAAAATACAACCACAGAAAAGAGGTGTTTGCAAGCCTCTGGGATCCACTATACCCCGGTCAAGTCTGTCGACAATAACCCGACAGCAAAACATGAACCCGCAGTATTATTCCGTTTGATGTTTTCCAGCTTTTTTTCTCCCTCTTCCTTTTTTTAATCTTTCCTTCAATAGAAAGAAGTATGAAAGGCAGAGTAGAAATGTTTAAGAACATGGTTTGTGGCATAAAAACCCACGATAACAATAAGCATTTTACACTGAGCAGGAATTCAAAGAACTTGAGGAGAGAAACACAGGAACAATAGTTGGCTGTGAAAGAGTGACGATCACTCTAACATGCTAAATCTCTGCCTTTGTGCCCCGGAGCTTTGATCCCAAACTTCCAGTGAGCCTGTTGTTGAGTCTGTTTGCTTGTATTTGGATATATTAAGACTTTCCATTATGTGCAGACTTCAGAAACAGCCTGTGGTATTTGCTCAAAGATTAGTTTACTTAAAAGCCCAAAAAAAGGTCCCGAAATCAGAGGGGAAAACCTTCCATTGACAGAGATGAGAGGTAATCTGTGCACAGCTGAGCCATTTCGAAGCTCTGCAATATACAGATTGGGTGTGTATGCTCATATATCGTCTTTTTTTGTGTATCTCTCAGTGTCTTTTGCTGTTAGATAAATATGTATTGAGAATGTGGGGCTTAAAAGAGCAACCGACAGGATCATAAACTTCTTCTTCATACCCTGAGTTCAAAACACTGTTTACTGAGACACACACAGGTTAAAGCCAAACAACCTCTGAGGAGCTGATGCAGACCTTTAATGCTTGAGTGTGTGTGTGTCTGCGTTGGGTGTGTGTACTTTTAAGGGCATGTATGTGAGGGCTTGTTTTGGTGATTTGTGTGTTTGAACATTGCCTAACACTGGTATCTTTCATCCAGTGAGCAGTCAAGGTTCATTTAGGTCACTGTGGTTCCCTGAGGACACTGACTGAGCTAGCGGCTGGTTGGTCACCTATGACCTTTACCCTTGTCACATGGCTGACCTTGCCATAAGATTGAATGTAGCCTGGGAGCCATCTGTCATAAAAAAATATTTCACACCAGGACCTCTGTTCATTCTGTTCAATCTATATGATTTACAGGGCAGCACGGCGGCGTAGTCGTTAGTGCCACAAAAAGAAGGTTGCGGGTTCGGTTCCCGGCTTGGGTCCTTTCCGTGCGGAGCTTACAAGTTCTCCCTGTGTCTGCGTGTGTTTCCTTCCACGTCCAAAGACATGCATGTATAGGTTAACTGGGGACTTTAAATTGACCGTAGGTGTAAATGCAAGTGTGAGTGGTTGTTTGTGTTTGTGTGTTGGCCCTGTGATGGACTGGCAACCTGCCCAGGATGTACCCCTCCCCTCACCCAAAGTGAGGGTGAGGCCCCATGACCCGGAAAGGGATAAAGCAGTTGAAGAAGAAAGAATGATTTACATTTGGTGGTAGAGCAGAGTGCTATTCACGTACTGTGTTAAAAACTACAAATGTGGCAGTTAGATTAAATAAGACATTTCGCACTACTGATGCTGTAGACCGACACATTCAATGTTTTAGCTCTTTGTTTTGTTTTTCCAACAGAAGGCTTAAAAACACAGCAATTGTCTATGTGCCAGACCACTAAAGTCCAGCTCCAACAGTGAGTTTGTCCCCATGGACTCGTCTAATTGACAAGACTAAGGACTTAACAGGGACTTAAAAGACAAAAGCAGAGTGGCCCTACTATCAAGTTAGCCATAATCTGTGTAAAGGACCAGTGTGCTGGATTTAGTTGCATCTCCTGGTGAGGCAGCAACCAATAGAATACCCCCCCCCCCCAACATAGTGCAACATGGTGGACCAACTCCTTCTATAAACAGTTCATTCTCAGATGACAAAAAGTGTCACATGAATGAAAATATAATTGTCTTGGCATATTCAATCCCGAGCTGTTGTACACAAAGAAGATTTATTGCTTTCACATGACAAAGCTTCAGACTTTTCCTGTGTAATTTCAGAACTTAAGCAAATAAACAATAAAAAGACATGAAGTTGTTAGTAGTGGAATCCCCACAAATACCACCAGTGCCAGCATAGATTCTCCACCATCGCCAACGAGAATGTGGCGAAATTCGATGTACCTGCTCTGGTTTTTAACACATGCGCAGGTATCGTCAGACCTTTAAAAAATGTTGGCGTAGCCGTTTGTTTCAATCATCTGACAATGTTTTTATAGGTTGTGACACATGTTGAAACTACTCAAATCAATTGTCATATTGGACGAGGCATGACGTGTCTGTATGGTATGAAAATCATTATGAAACCAGACAGGTTTGATTTAGTGATGCTGTGCACTGAAGTCTGAGTCTATATGTTCTCCATCAGCTGATTGAGCAACACAAAAGGTGCATGTGTGTGAATGTTTTTGTTTTCCATTAGCATGTAGACAGACACACGCACACATACCAAGGCCACACTCACCTGCACCAAAGCCCCCCCTCCCTTCTGAGGCTCTTTAGAAGGAATGTGAAGGAGTGAGTGATGTCTCCACAGGTCTCTGTCTCCCAGGACTTGAAAGATTTGATTAACACAACAGGCAAGGGAACATTATATCACAACTTTACATGAGCCTGCTTTATTGTAAGCATATTAGCATGCTGTATCAGCATTAGTAGATGAGCTCGGAGATGATGGAAATTTGTTGAGCTGATATTAGTTATCTTTAGTTTTGTTCGGCAGTTTGTGGATTTACAAGACATGACACGATATCTTCAAGTGTTCATGGTACTGATGTTATGAAGGACATAGACCGATCAGCATCAGAAGGTTTCTGGCTCGTTCACGTTTGTATAGATTTTCAATCAGGTCTTTTTTGACTTGTAGAGACTGAGCTCACAACAGAAAGGATCTGATGGGATATTTAAAATAGAGCAGTTCTGTATCTTCTCGAGACTTTAAACCAAGAACAATTTCAAGGAACCACATTCGGGGTTGCAGCCATCTACCTGTTGATGGAAAATCCAAAAGAATAAGCTGAAAGATGATAAAATGCTCCACAGAGCTTGGAGTCAGGTGATCATTCTCCAACTCAGTCAGAAGCAACACATTACGTGTTTATACTATTGATTAATCTGAATCACAATTCAGTAATGAACAGAGAAAATTATCCTTATTCTGCTTGGTGAACAAAGTCAGAGCTTTACGGGAGAGTTCAGTTTCATCATACAAATAAAAAACAAGATATTAGCTAATAGCTACCAAAAACGAGGGCTGACTCCGGTCAACTAAATTGAGGGTCAGATGTAGACTTGAAGGGATCAATTATGAAAAAGAAAATAAATTAGATTTATCCATCAATCACTAAAACTATGCAAATATATATGTAAATATAATTCAAATGCATATGTATGCGCTCCCCTTTTGTCTCTTCTGGACAAATGATGTTATTTGATTTCACGTTTTTGGGTCACACAGCACAAAGCAGTTACTTTCCAGCCCAGCACTGACACCTGATGCTAATCTTCAGTTGTAATTGCCATGACTCCAACATCGTTCTTCTGGCAGTGTCTGAGACTGGCTGCTGACCTCTGACCTGGTATTAAGCATTTAGAAGTTGGGCAGAGGGTGAGGGTTAGAGTTAGACCAGAGTTATAGACATTTTAAAGAAGTTTGTTTAGGCCTGGAGCAAATAATGCCATTTCATTTGTTGTGCTTATACTTTGAATAATGCACATTTTAAACCTGTTAACATTTTCATCTCTGACACATTTATACATCTGTTTTGTAGCTGCCAACATGGGAAATAAAAACACACCAGTTAGCCTACAAAACCATCAAGACACTCCATCTCTCTGTAGTTCTTGTTTTGTTTTGTTTTTTTCCAAACTTTTTTTTATCTACATAAGCGTTTTTTTGTCTCTCAAATGACAGTCCCTTAGAACGTCTAGCCTGGCTTTTAAAGGCTCACTGGGGGCTGACAATAATGACGTCATTTAATCCTAAATCACATTGCAATTCGTTTTACACATGGCTAACAAACATCTCCCTGGAGGCTGTCATGGTAACGAGGCGGAGGCTTAGCAAAGTTAACAGCCCAAACTTTAAATGTGACTTTTTTGCCTGTAATAAGAATCAGTGAGTTCGAGAAATGTTCACCCCTGCAGTGCAATATACATTTTTAGCTCAAATAATAAATATTTTTCCAAGTTTGGACAGTTTGAAAGGATTTGTCTCCACGTGTCCTTTTCACCGCACCCGCCCTACATCTACACCTACATATATAAGACTGTTTGAGTGCAAAGAGAAAAATGTCGATGGTGAGCTAAACATATTGGGACACAGGAAGGGCCGAGAAATGGACATAAAAGACGTATTCTGTTGATGTATTTGCACTCCAGTCAGATTTATGTGCAACATTTTTTCAATGAGAAGTTCACAGGCATTCTCCGAGTAAGTGTGCATGCGCACAGGCAGGTGTGTCCGTGTGTGCAAAGTGCAAATGAGAAGATAAGCGATTCAGCTTGTAGCCAAACCAGGGCTCCATCCTGTGATGTAACAGCTAATGACAGTAAAAGAGTGGAGCTCTCTGCTCAGGCAGATCAGTGGCTCCCAGAGGAAAAGAGCCTGCGGTTCACTAAGTGCTGTGTTGTTATTTCTGAAGTGAATGGAGTTTGTTATCACAGCTTGGCCCTCCTTGCTCCCCCTTCCCTCACTCTGTAGAGTGACAGACCAAAACCCCTGCCGCGTTTCTCATGCTAGACACCACATGCTTACACACACACACATACTTAAACACATACATATGTGAAGGATGCATGCATGCAACCACATCTCTGTAGCAGTGCACAGATGCATATGGAAAAACAAGGAAAGGTAAAAGCAATGGTTGATGGAAGACCTCATGGCGTGCGACTTGCCTGCTACCGCCATGACAATGCTTACATGTAACTTATCTTATCTGCTTATCGGATTGGCAGACAACAAAACACACACACACATATACACACGTACACACCCACACACACACACACACAGACACACACACCCACATACACAAACACACACAATCTTTTTGGTATGTACCAAAGTAACCAGTATTTTGGCAGGTGTTCTTCAGTTTCCTGTATCAGGATACAATAATCTTCCCTTTGGAGCAGACACACACACACACACACACACAGGCAGAAAGTAACAACTTAAATCTGTATGTATACATATGTACAGAATGTGTTTGTGTGTGTCAATTTCTTTAAATGTACATTTTAATTTAATTGCAAAGAAATGCAGATAGCTTGAGTATTTCCAATTTTTCACAAAATTGATCTGACAGCAATTGAGATTCCTGGTTACTTTACAGAAAGAGAATTTATATCCACAGCAGATGTGAAGAAGTTTTTCCATGTTTTCATCACAGCAATGGAACATAGGAAAGACCTTTTTTTACTGTTGATATGTAAAGTGACAGATTCTGGCAGACTGTCTAACAATCAATTATCAGCTGGGATCCTCTGCCCTAAAACAATGACAACAATGACATCACTCAGCGGACCAGGTGAGTCTCCAGTTCATGCGTCATACTGCTTCGCTGCTCATAGTAATGCAGCATCAGACGTAAGCTGTCAGTTGACAGGACAGAGGAATGTCTCGTTCTGCATACCAGCCTGAGTCTGCATACGTCAGCAGAGCTGCTGGTGTTAATAGTGATGTGCATGTGTGTGCGTTTGTGTGAGAATATAGTGACTGCAGTGTGGTGTGTGCCTTGTTGAAGACTGCTCCTTATTCTGTTTCGTAATAATTGATCAGTTGTTTTTCACAAAAGCATCAGTCTTCTGTAAGGGGCACTTTCTTTTAGAGCAACAAAGGCATCTCACTGCTGCAACACTGTAGGAAACCCTGAGTGAGGTCTTCAGATTGTTTATTAAACAGTACTGATTAATCAATGCTTAGTAAAAGCTAACTTGCACTTTATTTCTGTGTCAGAATTTTAGTTAGATTGAAGAGTTCAAATGTTCACAACAACATAACATTCAAAATCTGGCATTTGTGTAGTTATTAGGTCTCACTCTCTGCCTATTTTTGTTGGAAGCAAGTCAAATTCTCATGGGAGATGAGTCTAGTTTTTCCAAATGAAATTTTCCTCTTTTTTTAATATATATATAAAAAGGGCATCGGTTATACAGGATCAGAGTTTTGCTTTAATATGAGAAAAACTCAAGCCTCTTTCTTCTCAGGTTTAAAGCTCCAATCTTGCATAAAGTTAGATTTCCACTTCATTACTGAAATAAATCAGGCCTAGGTTCTATACTGTGAAAAGTGTGCTCAATCCACCAAGAACTGCTCACAGCCTATATTCAGAAAAAGACCCATCCAGACTTCTGTAACTAACTGTAACCGAGGCTCTAAAAATCTGCTGTGATGGGCTGACTGACCTGTTACTTAAGCTCCAGAGAGAAGCCCAAAACTATATTCTGAGGTGGTTTTTGGTCCTTAAAACCACCAACGTCTCTTCATATGGACATGAACACAACAATAAAAAAATTAATAATGTTAAATATGAAACGTCAATGAAATAGAGGATTTGTTCCTTCATTTAAAGAGTATCTACATCTTCCATGCAGCCAGTGTTTTCTGCTTGTTTTTGAGTTCAATGATATTTGCCCCAAAGGTAAAATTTTGTGCAAATACCTGCAGGATTAGCACATGCTCTTTGAGCTCTGCTGCAGAGACACCCGGTGTGGGGCATGCACCTGGCCTGCACTGTGTGGATCCGGTGAGTGTGATGACACCTGGGAGACGAACTTAGGTGAGTTTGGTGAGCCTGTTAATCAAAACAGTCCCGTTGCCGTGCGGCAGTCTGCCAGTTCAAATTTACTGCCCTGCTGGGGTTTAAACCTCAGCTCCTGTTCTGTGAGCCTTCCTATATAAACATGCAACCACATATCCTACACTTGTATGTGTGTGTGCACACAGATTATCTTGGATGTTTATACAGAATGACTCGCGCGCAGATCAGATAAGGCTTATCTGATCCGAGAGCAGAGCTCATTAAATGAAGTGTAAGAAATTCTCACGCACCTGTGTGCTGCATGGAGACTATTTGTTGTCTGCTAGATACAGAACACAGCTCTTGACATGTTTTCGTCTTTGTTCTGAGAATGACGTCATCAGTGCACTTTCTATGCCACATTCCTTCACCTGAGCTTCTTATTTTGTCCCACACAGGATTCCAGTAGCTCTCACATGTCTGTCTGTGCCAAGTAAACTAACACGGCAGTAATAGATAACTGGGAAATACTAAGCAATTACAAAAACAAAGCTGAAGTTGGTTTATAGTGAGAGAGGTTTCGAGGTCCCAGCTCATCCTGTAGAACCAGCTGGATTATCTTGTGTCTTTATCTCCTGGATAAGATACTAACAACCTCACACATTAGAGCATCCTTTTTGTTGTCATCAGATGTATTCCTTAAATCGAAAATCTTCATTAAATCAATCAAATGAATAACTTATCTTATTTATAAAGGTTTTTCTGTTCAACAGTTAGTGTTATCATTTGGTCTTCTACAAACAGTTACACATTTTTTTCCATGACATTTACTGGCCACCATACACTGGACTAATCTTATGACTAGAAGCAATTTTGCTTCACAGACCAAACTGACACGTTCAAATGGAACTTCTAAGAAAAACTGCACTGTTGGGGTCTGTATGTGCATCTCCAAGGATGTAGACAGGAACGGAAATGAGATGTTGAAGTTAGATGTGCGAGCATCTGTAAAGTACTTGTTCACTCTGGAGATGTGCACCCCACGTGAGCAGCTAAAAAGTTGTAGCTCTGCTGTTGATGTTCTTATCCTCAGTTCAAAAGGTAAAACATGAAAAGACAAACAAAGAGCAGAATCTTCACTTGATGTTTTCCCTAATGCAAAATTTCATTTGAAGATCAAAAGAAGAAAAATCTAGTTTTGTGTTTTCTTTGAAGCATTAAGACCTCTCACAGAGACTGATGTGCTCTTAAAAACACAAACGGATTTTTCTGTCTGGTTGAAAAAACAAAAACAAAAAACAAACAACAACAACAACAACAACAACAACAAAAAACTGCCTCTTTTAAGCTTAAAGATGGTATCTCATTGATTGGTTAGTGGACTGTGTAGTCATGCTATGCTGTGCAGTTTGTAGTAGCTGCTCTAAACAGTGTGGAGATCTGCAGTCACACCTCCATGACGTCACCTGCCAGACTGAGCGTGCCAGTACTTTGGACTGACAGAGGAAGCCCACATACGCTGGCACGTTATTGTTGCATGCATGATAATATGGCTGCAGAAGGCGATGAGGGGAATGATAGTGCTGCTGTGGAGCTGCTCCACTGAGTGTGCAGAGGAGGAAAGAAGGAAAGAAGGAGGAAAGTGTGATAAGATTGTTGTTACATCTTCAGTCCGTGGCAGGATGGGGCCCCTGCACCACTTCTTGAACCTTTCAATCATCGCATTCAACAATCTCTGATCAAAGCGAGACCAATTGTAAATCACACTGGAGTCTGAGATAATGGAATCGTGTCTCTTTTAATAATGTATTTTTATAAATGTCAAGTTTTTGTTCTCTTCAGGCTTCCATCCACCATCTGACAACTCAGACCTTTCCCCTGCCCGAAATTAGTGCAGGAACCCAGGGTTTTATGTCATGCGTGTCTTTGTGTATTTATGGATTTGCATACTGGTATCACACAACTGATGCGGATAGTGGCCTTTAACAAGCAACGCTTTGGTAGCGGGAGATTGTTCTAATCTTCTAATCACAGCTAAATGTACCTAAAGCCACAGAATCACCTCACCCAATAGGATGCATGCACTGGATTGTCCTTCCATATCAATGCAATATTTATGAATATCTTATACAATGGTTGTATCTTACACAATGTATTATTTATGAATATTGCATTGTATAAGATACAACCAACCTACACTTTCACATGATTGATCTTCTTCTGGTGCAGTAGATGACAGTAGTGTGGTCCAGACAGAGACCCTCCACTGCCTCCTTCCCATATGGACCAGTTCTGGTGCCCATATAGAAAATCTTTTGGATAATAGCCAGGGACTACCCAGATGTAGAGGTATATGAGTCAATCTTCTAATGGTCCATCATTGTTCTTGTCTGCAAATCAACAAGGTAAAATGGCACAGTTACTCATGGTCCCTTGGTGATTCATCATATCAATTTTGACATTTATGTCTTACAGGAAAACATCTCAACCGCTGTAGTTGGATGGGAAATTTCCACCTGATATTCAAAGTCCTCTGAAAATGAATTCTTCTTCAATGATCATCAAAATTCCAGTTTGCCCGAACATTTTGGTTTATGACAACAAGATGGTTGCAATCTTGGATGTTAGCATCATTTAGCTCAAAGCAGCAGAAGCACAGGTGTAGTTAGCATGACTTTTTTTTTATTTTTTTATTTATCTGGAGTAAATGTGTATACTCTTTACTGTCAACATAGCCTAAGGGACTTGGGAGAGAAATTCTGAGAGGTGACAACTTATCTTTGGTGCCACACCTTGCATGCAAGTATAACTTTGGCACTATAAATAAACTCATCATTGTTGTTGTTGAGAGCAAACGCTTTTATGCCATCAGCTAAAGTTTCCATACCCATATAATGATGTCAAACGTATTATTTCTGACATTACAGACTATGTTATGGACGCAGACAGATGCAAATCACCTGGCTAACACACACTCTCCATAAATCAGCACAGGTGTTAAGCAGGAGAATGGGAGTGAGTTGGGGTGGAGGAGGGGGGCTTTAGGTTAAAGCCATAATTATGGGCTTGGTGTTATTTTTAGAGCTGCAGTCAGTCAGAGCTAACACGGAGAACAAAAACAATAACAGAATTCTCTGCAGCACATAAGCCACAGACAAACATGTACTCTTCGCAGTCTATCCAAACACATATGAGTAATGTCAGACCTGATTCACCAGTTGGCATTACAGCCTAAACCCACATACCAATTCTAAGAATAAATAAAAGCCAGGAAATTAAAATTAGTTTTGTTTGTGGCTCTGAAGGGAACCCCCGGTATCTCTGATGCCTGAGCTATTGATATCTGTCCAAACAGCAGTTCAGAAGAACCTCTTTCTTTTTTCTTTTTTTCTTTTTTTTTATTGTGACCACAGACTCATACTCATCGGCCTAAACTGCTCAGCACACGCACAATAGCATACAGCCAACGCTGACTCACAGCTGTAACCTGATGCTATCAAACATTGTGAAACAATAGCTGGGTTACCCTCCGAGTCACATACTGTCTGTCTCTGTTTCCTCACATTTCATTCTAACCCTTTTTTTTTTTTCAGACAAACATGGGTAAGAAGCGAATGGGGCAAGTGTGTTTGGACATGCTGAGCAATCGGCCGGGCTGCATGTGACGCGATCTTTCACGTTCACTGTACATAAAGCAACAGTGGGTACATGAGCCCCCTCCCAAGGACCCAGGTCAGTATGATAAGATCCCAGATAGGAGGCTTCGTCGTACTGGGTGATGGGACAGTGGACCTCGGGTCAATGTCATTATAGAACCGTGCTTTACCCTTGATAAGAAAGGTCACAAAAACACTTTAGTTATGTAAAATGCTATCTAAACAGAGAGGCGTCTGCTATTGTTGGTGTAATCCCACACCTTTATTATTTGACACCACAGATTTTAGTGCTAAATTCACGTGCTGGGTCTAAATCACAGGCAGACCCTTGTGCTTCAGCAAAGGTTTACACTTTTACTTTGACAGAAAGGGAGCTGCTGACGTAAAAAGATCCATCCAGCAGCAGCAGAGGAAGCAGGCCTCTCAACCAGCGCTCCGTTCCCTCTCTCACACATGGACCACCTGGGTGATCTGTTTATGGAAGCCATCCCAGCTTCTGCCCAAGAGCTCATTCGAGCTATCCATGCCTCTTTTGTTTAAAGAAAGCCCATTTATAAAGTCGACCGCACCAGCAGTATTCAGATTAGGAACAGAGTGACTCGTCCAATCAGTCCAATGCTTTCAATCTGGACATAAGGCAGCTCAGTTCTATAACATAACCACCGGGACTTAAAGGCTTATTATGCTGTTTTGGATTAACTTGACTTCTTTGGTGGAGTTCATATAAGAGAAATGTCCAAAATCTTTAGAAACCTCATGCTTCTCTGGAAGCTTCTTTGGATATTTTTTTTTTGTTTTTGTTTGTTTTTTTAAGGAGGAGCATTTATTACGTGTGTGTGTCGTGTGAGACCAAAGTGTTTCCACAGGTTAATTTGTAGGGAGCAGCTCCCGCTCTTATCACGCACTGCAAAGCACTTTGTTTTGCTCCTGCTGTGAAAAGTGTTTTCAAGCTAACCCAAACACAGTCTATAGTAACAGTGATATTATCTATCTGAGCACGCGGGACCCACCTGCGGGGCTCTGACACAGCAGTGGAGATGTTTTACCTTGTCTGCACGAATGGGCCTGGAGCTGAGGAGGGAGGCGAAGGTTATGATGAGGGTTGTGGGGTGGGGGGGTGGGAGGAAAGACACAGAGAGGGGGAGGTGGGGCCGAGGATTTTACAAGCTAACACGCATGATGCTGTTTGGGCAGGTTAAGCCTGCAAACTCACTGACTTTTCATCAGCTAGTTTTTCTTTGCTTTAACGGCCACACTATAATTAATCAGATGTCTGGGTTGGATAGGCACGCAAGGGCTGGGTTCAAGACCTTTTGTTTGGATAGAAGCCTGGTCAGGTGTGTAGCTGTATAAATAGTTACCGCCTGTTTTTCTCACAACGCCTTACAGAGAAAGTTCAATTAGAGTGGTGTGGTAGCAACACATCTCCCAACATGAACGAGCTTCACAGTGAAGCAATTATGTTTAGGTTTTTTTAAAAATCTATTTTAGCATAATTGCAGATCATTGGATTGTTGGCACATGTGATACACATTTTTGTATTTATACCTCCTCCAACCCCTTGGTGAACTGCAGCGTGCTCACATCAGCTCTATAACTGTAGCAAATATTTTCTCCCACTGAGACAATGGCTGTAAAGGTCAAGATAATAGGCTTAGTCACACTCCTGCAGAAGCTGATCCTGTATTTCCCTCCATTACTACTGGGCTAAACTGTGATGCCTTGTTCCCGTCAGTGAGCAGGTGCTGCACTTTCTGCCTGTAAACTTTTGTAATTTCCTTCCTTCCACCTGGCTGCCCTGATGGCCAAACCTGTTCCTCTGGTATGCAGGGGGAGTTGCCATATTTTAGAATGTGTACAATCGATTGCAGTGTCTAATTCCAAAATTAACCAGGGAGTGAGGGATTGTGCCAAAAATCAGAGTGAACAACGGAACATCCTGCAAACGTGGGTTCGAACAGCTGAATGTCAGCACTTGGCACTCAGGTGGCATCCAAACAATGGAGTCAATGGAGCTGTATCCATTTAATCTTTCATTTATCTTATCAACTAAGTCACTGATAATAAACATAGCCCATGTTCCTCTGTCTGAAAAAAAAAATGGGACATAACTTTTTTTTTTTACCTCTGTAAAGAGCAGCTTTCTGCTCCCCAGAAATCGACTCAGCATGCCTGACATTGAGTTCTTTGCTCGGTTAAGATCAGAGGAGTAGGCTGCAATAACTGACGCAATTAAGCTGTATGCACCTAATGCAGAGTTAGTACTGACAGTACTTCTTAGCACTATTAAGTCATCTGTGGTTTTGACCTTTCCCTGCTATTTTTTATAGTAATAATAATTCTATGTGATAAAACTTTAAGGAAGCCAAATAATCTTCATCGTCATCATCATCTCTGCAATTGTGATTATTTCAAGACACATTAAGTCTGCCTGAAATGTACCACTGTCAGATGTACTCTGCTGTTTAAAAATTTTATGCTATCTATCATTTTACAGCAGATGGGTTTTGCTGTGTGTTGTGCAGCCAGGCAGCTGCTGTTTGCTCTGACAGATCAATGCTGGAGCGGAGGTACACATGTAAGAACCCCACAACCAGCTAGAGAAGATGAGGATTTTTTTTTTTTTTCATCCCCAATCAAACTTCCGATCCTTAATGATGTTCATTTGCGAATTATCACCAGATCAATATCTAGCAGCGCTTACTACAAACAGTAGCATCTGCCCAGGTTCCTGTGTTTCAAATTCTCCTTTCTGTGAGCCATGTAAAGTCTACAGAAATTTTACATTTGATATATAAGTTAGGATAACATAGTTAGACCAGAATTTCTCTCCTATGGAGTCAGGAACCATCAGCCTTGATATGGTTAACATGTTATGATGAGTTCCTAATTTATTATTTCATAATGTTCAATTTGGAGCTTTCTCTAGAAGCTTTACTTGGTTCAACTTCAGATGACAGCTGGGTGACTGTATCACTGGATCATTATTGACCTCTTAAATGAGGGGTTTGTCCAAAGCAGGTCATGAAAACGGAGATATTTACTCACACATGCAATATATTTGCAATCTAAGCAAACAAAATGAAACGGCCGCTATAATCCACTGACAAAGGTGTTGAAATGTTTTATAGATAACTAACTCTCTCTCTCTCTGGATGTATGCATGCTGCTAAAAGCTAATAAAGCCCAGCTGCTGGGTACCTATGGTTTTGAATCTGGGCTAAAGAAGACTTCAACATCTCTTCAAAAACTTAACATTTCACTTAAAGATTTTCAGTCTCAGGTAAAGGCCTAAACCCCCAAACTCCCATAATTCCATTAACCCACTAGCATATTTTTGTACAAACCTTTCAGTTTTGTTAGACGCTGAATTTATCCGTTCTGAAACAGGGATGAAAACTAATATTTAAAGAATGTAAGTACAGAGCTGGGAGAGTTCTTTTAAAACAGTTGATTGTGGTTCTGCTTAAAAAAAAGGATCTAAATATAAACCACAGGTTACTGTAATGTCAATCAGTGCTGTGTTTTTTGGGGTTGCCTGCTGGATGACTCCATCGTAACGGCTAAAATTTGATGCAATGTTTGCAATTAAAGCCCGAGAGCTAGATGTTCCACCTCTCAATCAAAGAAATATGAGGGGCGTTTAAGGTTCAGACAGTGCAAAAATAGCACTACAGAGCCCCGCGGTAGGTTGACGGGCAGGCGAAGCATCTCGTGCAAACCACTATGCGTGAGTAGAGTGTTTGGATCCTATTTCAAGTTTAGACAGAAAAAGGCTGAACGGCTGCCAGGTAAACAGTGCAGCGCAGGTACTGATTTGGCCCTGTGTTTATGCTTACACAAAAACAGCCTACAGCACTGCTGAATGGAGGTAGGTCCTATCTGCTGCAGTGATAAAGCAAGGTGTCTGTAGCTGAGATCAATCATTGCTCATTTTCCTTCTTTAGGCCCCTCCATTCTCCTCCCCAGCCCGACTCCCTCAATGCCTCCCAGTGCAGCGTGCGAAGGGATTCTTGCGTGTGAAAAGCTGAAATGGATGATAGCAGCAGATAAGGCAGGAATCGAACCCATGCTGGCTGCATGACAGAGATTCGTCAATATACATCTATAATATATAGACAGAATAACAGCGTGCATTGAGGTCTGTTTCTTCAGTTGTTGGAGTTGAATTTAAAATCCTGCAGATCAGTTTTGAAAGTCAGTTCAAAGCAGATGAATGTGCAGACTAAAGTTTTTGGTCTTGGAAGTCATTTAAACCAATAAACTTTATGTAAACTGAAAGATTCAAACCAATCCCATGGTCAGAAAGCTACTTGATTGAGGACCAACATTTGGGCCAACCAACGTGGCATCTAATGCGTGCAGATGGTTATTGGGGTATCTTAGAAATGCACGACTTCCAGATGAGCAGGCTATTTGAGCCTATTAAAGCTACCCTGTAGTTCCCACTGAGGGCCACTGGGGTTAGGCTTAGGGACTAACAGGGTTATTTCTTTACTTTGGGACCACTGGAGCTCTTTTGCCATTGCACTGCGCAGGCAGACCAGAGAGGAACTTGGGTTAATCAGAGCTAAGGTAACTAGAAGGGCTGTCCATTTCAGTTGTGGGCTGAACACCCCGGAACTTGCTTAACAGACAAGTGTGCTTGGCCTTGCCAGAGTTTACCAAGGTCAGTCAGATGTAAAACAACTGGGGCCCTCTGCCTGATCTTAGAGTTATTTGAATGAATCAGAGGAATAAATTATATTCAACAAAGTCATTTGGGAGGAAGATAAGAGAGAGGTACTTGGAATGATGGGAAGTAACTTATAGAAGACTTTCACTTGTAATAAGACTTTATAAGGGCTCAGGGCAGCCACTTCTCACCTTTGCACGGCACAAGTTAGAGGTGAAAACATTGCATGCATCAGGCAGTAAGATACAGGGGGACCCAGAATTGCATCACTGCCTTTGCATGTAGTCACACAGTCCTGGCATTGCCGGGTTGCCTTTCACCTGTGCTTAACCTGTACTTCACCTCTTTCCTTAATTACTTTAATTACACCCCTGTTGGCTCCGTTTATTTATATGTATCTATTTTTTTCCCTGTTGGTCTGGCAGGGTGTGAGCACCTCAGGTAAGAATGCAGGAGAACCCAAAATAGCAATGGGCGGCTGCCAACTGACTGCAGGATATACTGATTCATTTTTATCAGATTTCAATTATTAATCGCTGACACCAAAGCAGGAGATATTTATGCTCCATTCGTGATTATGAAATGAAGGTACTGTATTTGTGCCTATGTGTATCGGGTATGTCACTGTACATTTTTGGACGCAGGCATTGCGTACATGTGCTGTGGAAAGCTCTTGCGTTATGTGCCAGAACAGCTTTGTGGGAACTTTGTTTTTGTCACTAGTAAGTGTTCAGGTGCGCCTGTGATTACATGGACTGTATGTCCCCCCTGCCACTATCTTCCAAAATACAAAAGGTATGATTCGACGAGAGCGTAACAAAGCAGGCGGCAAAAATTTAGAAGACTGCATTGTTGGGTAATTACAGTAATCACAGCTTGAGGAATAACCTAGATGGAATGTGTGCATCTTAGTCTTCCATTTCACTGGAGCAAATGTGCAATCTCGCCGGCTTTCACACCCAGACAGCTGCAGACAAACTTAGTTGTAGTCAAACATACAAACACCTATATCAGCGCTTACCGTCCCTTGTGCAGGAATGAGAGGAATTGATGTGGAATGTCTGACTTTAAGGTTAGTGCAGGTTACTGCAGTAGCTACTTTTGTGCCCCAGTGAAGCATGTTTACTATCAGCACCCTCTGTCAGAGGCTGAATCTGCTGCAGGGAATCTTGGGAATCTCAGCTACGCAGTGCCCCTTGTTGCTGTTCCTCCCCATCACACACAGTCTGTACTTTGTTTATAAAAAAAAGACATGTGGGCTGGACACCCTTCACTCACAGAGAAGAAAGAAAACAAAGATGAGATACAGGTAAGAAGTCATCCAGAGACATGCAGACAGGGGTTAGCGTGTGAGTGCAGACCGCCACAGAGGTGGGGCTATTTTTAGAGCTGCAAAGGATTCACCCGCTGAATTTACATTTCTGGGATTCCATTCATGTCAGCACTTAAAGAGATTTTTCCTTCTGCTCAAAGGAGTCACATGAAATCTCAATAGGTAAGCTAAAGCAACAAAGTGCCAGTTTTAGACACGCTAACAGGTTATATAAGCGTAATGTTTTTCTCAGGTCTCAGTGTGGAGCCAAGTTGACTTGTCAAACAATAATGACCTTGCATTCAACTGCAATTTCATCACATTTCATGTATCACCTTCCACCAGAACCTCAAGGTAAAAGATGATCATGACCTTCTAAAATAAAATTTAATCCAAAACTCCGGGAAGAGATGACAATATAACCCCCCCAGTGGTGTCCGAGAGGAAACTGTCTCTCCACTTCTGATTTCAAATGGCCATGTCGAATAAAAAAAGAAACAAAGCAAACAAACAAAGAACAACAACAGCAAAAAAAACAAAAAAACAAAAACACTACAAACAGGTGCACTTGCCTTTCACACCAAATCAGTCTAGGACAGGTGTATGTAGCCATTTTGGCAGAGTACCTGAAATCAAATACAGCCTCATCACACTTCAGGCACACCTACCACCAGCCAGACGGTGCACAGCTCTCTTTGCATCTTGTCAGAGTGCTGTACGGCAGCAGTGATAATGATAGCACACACGCCACCACTTTCCTCATCTCTGGTTTTAGGCTCACAGCAGTTGGCCTCCCGAGTTTCAACAAAAATGTTTTGGTTTCAACTCTCCAGCTGCTGCAGCAACATCCTGGTGAGAGACGAAGGCAGTTTCCAGACTCTAAATTTGATTACAGGACTTCAGAGTTCTCTTGACATCCTCTTTGTCATTCCAACTATAGCTCCAGAGGATCTGATAACAGCGCTGAGTCCAGACTTTGAGAAAAAGGAGGTTGAAGGAGGTCGGACTGGGGAATATAGGGCCCACTTAACAGTGCAATAAACCACTGGCACACCAAATATCGACAGTATCTTCTTCAATTGTGGGGCCAACAGTGACACCTCTGTTTTGAAGTACTTAACAGACACACATAAACAATTTTAATGGCACCACATAAAATGTAACATTTTTTGACAGAACAATCCCAACTTCAAGGCCAACCAACAACTAACATTTTCAGTCACATATCTAGTGGCTCCGATGAGCAGATGGAGTGTGTTTATTGAAGATCGGATCCAACTCCGCTAATGAAGGCCATGTGATGCGATTGAGAGCCAAGAAAAAACTACTGACTTATCAAACCAAGTTCATGTTTTCCCACTCAGAAGGCCTTGAATGCTTCACACACTTAAATCTAATACATCCAATATACACTTTCAGATACTAGGAGCCAGCCAAATGGACTGCAAATTGCCCTGAAACTAGATGCTTTATTTCCAG
This sequence comes from Echeneis naucrates, assembly GCF_900963305.1. Taxonomy (NCBI): domain Eukaryota; kingdom Metazoa; phylum Chordata; class Actinopteri; order Carangiformes; family Echeneidae; genus Echeneis; species Echeneis naucrates. The sequence continues at coordinate 22,685,278 of NC_042514.1, forward strand.
TGGAAAATTTTAAGTTTTACTATTTCATATTCTTTGTCATGATGATTGTGTCTTGCGCTGTCTCGTGAAATATAAAAAAAGAGATGAAATCTCACTGAGATAAAGTTTAAATGAAAACAAGGTGTATCATCAGTTGAACTTGCTTACGAAGGGAGATAATTGTAACCTGTCACTCATCAGAATGACCATTTACAAAAGGTGGACTGTAAACTGACAGATGGAGACAACACAAATCACCACAATCACACACGCAATCTTGTTCCATTTCTACTGCAGCATTTAAATACCAAAACTGACAGACTACTTTGATTTAAAATCATCAGGCCTTTCATTAACATGACTGAGAAAACAGACACAGATTTGAAGTTCATGTACATGTAATTAACACACCCTTAAAATTCAGTTGCCTTCACTTGCTCTCACGCAAATATACACAGCTCAGGCTCCCACAAGATCTTCAGTCATGCCTGTCATGCTTATCCCTATTGGTAATTAGGGGAAAAGTTTTCAACATGCAGCCTACAGTAGATAAACAGACCACTCAGGATGCCAAACTGAGACTCATACCTCAGTGCTATCAGGAACAGGCTGGTAGGCTGCATTTGGTTTATAGTGACCTAATCTTATATCCTATGGTTTTAGTTTAGGATCTTTCCCAGAATTTATTGCAGGATCCCTATAAATCTCTTCATAAATACTGAGGTTTACATGCATGAATGTGAGAATGCACAGAGCTCCAAGGAAATCCAGCAAAGAAGCCCGAGCAGTTGAACGAGGCAGAGTGCTGGAGAAGACAGTTGAATGATTATTACTGGCCTGTAGCCAAGGTCATAACTCTCCAGCATCTCTCTGCGTCTTCAGCTGAAAGGTGTTGACAGGATAAGAGTTTGTGGGACAAAAAGATATTTGGTTTACAGGTGTCAGGGGTACCAGTTTACTTAAAAACAGTTAGTGTATACTGCAGGGTGGATTGGCTGAGATACATGCCTCTTTGAGCAGGTGAGCGCTACTTCAGATCCCAAATCTTCATTGTGCAATTTAAAAATAAATAAATAAATAAATAAATAAATAAGGTTCAAGATTGTTTTATTTTCTTTCTTCCAGTTATTTCGAATGGTCGGATCTTTTCAAATTGTTTCAAACTGTTGTTAGACAGTTATGGGGCAACTCCTGACGGCAAATAACTTCTATAATATCACACTCACTCAAACTGTCAGCTTGTGTCACTTGTGTTGGGTTTTCATAATTAGTTTAGCAGTGTTTGAAAGAAAAAATATGATGCACTAAAAATCCATGCAATTTTTGTCTAGATTTCTTCCTCTAGGGGACGCCAATGTTGGAAATTCTGGTATTGTAAATACTTGCTATTTGCAGATTTTTTCTCATAAGCTTTAATTCTTGAAATATTTTAATGTGATGTCCCGTGCTACAGTTTGAAACATTTAGACATGAAGTTCAAAGAGCGCTTCAAGTTTTTCGCAAGACTGTCAGACTATTAGACCAAATAAAGTTTGAAGCTAATAAGAAATTACACTTCACGGTGTCTTTCAGTTTTCCTGACTAGGTGCACAACAAGCCAGAGAGGACCTGCAGCCCCCTCTCAAGAAAACCACCACAAGCCACCGCTAACGGTGAGGAGTTCAGCTCTCTCTAGCTCTCGCCCTGGTTTTCGTGAGATACTAACTTTTAGACTGATCCAAGTTGAACTACATGTTGTAGAGCATGTGTCCAAAAATATGGCACTTTTTCCTCCTAAGGTTTGGGGATTAAAGATTATTGAAGGTTTAAACCCAACTAGGCAAACACTAACTTTATCTAAAGCAGCAAAAACAACAAGAGTTGACGTTTAAAACCAGATATCTTTTTTTTTGTTTGTTTTAGCGATTCACAGGCTACATTTAACTGGAAACGAAAAGACAGAAACACCCTCCATCTCCAATCATTTGCATCCCTGCTTCAACAGAGGTTATCTATTCAACCTCTGTCATGTCACTCTGGTCTTCCTTTGCATGCAGGTGCAATGGTCTTCTCTTCTGAACTTCACATGACCTCTCAGGTAATCAGTTTGTTGTTGTTTTTTCCTCAACCCTCTTGCTAAACCTGAGAGCTTGCATATTATTCATTGTGTGTGGAACTCGTCCAAGTCCATCTCTTTTATTTCACTTTTGCGCCTGCGTTACTTCCCCATTCCACCGGGGCGCAGGTAGGAGTAGTAACACCCATGTCTGTTTTTGTTTTTCTGTTATTCTAATGTAACCTCTGCTGTTTATGTTTAATCTTACCATCAGGAACTCCAGGAAGCATTTTAAAGAAATGCCCCAAAGTGAAGACCTTATAATAATATACAATCAGCTCTTTCACCTTAAAGCACAGCAATTCTTTTCAGAAGAGGAGAGAAAAGAGAGGAAACTTTAAAATAAACCAGGGATTTTGAAAATGCTTTCATCCTATTCAATGGACCTGACTCCAGAGAAGGCTAAACAATGTGAGTGTTTTTATCGTTTATCGTTTATCATAGATAGATAGATAGATAGATAGATAGATAGATAGATAGATAGATAGATAGATAGATAGATAGATAGATTGGTTTTAAAGGAATTGCCACAACTGTTTTTTTTTTTTTTTTTTTTTTCAGAGTCCAATTGTAAACATGCATAAATCACTCAATCGCTTCAATGGATTTGTGCTGTAAACTCCGCCTGTGGGCCGTCCCTTTCTCAGGCATTATATTATAGCAAGACAAGCCTGTCTCCGGAGACAGATCTGTATTCAGCTGCTCCACACTGAGGCAGAGGGTGCATCCAGCGCTCCACACCACAGACACACACAGACCCTTCTACTCTGAAGACTTGCTACACCTGTTTGGCAGCTCAGCTGAGGCGACACTCAAACCAGAGGCAGAAGATAATCCCTCTTTACTGTGGAGAAATGAAACTTGAAGTTTTCTCTGCGCACCACTTCGTGCAGAAGCCGCTGGAGTTGTGTGTGGACGCAGAGGGGGGAGTCCCGTCTCCTCTGTCCGGAGACGAGCTGGGGTCTGACGGGGACTGCGTGGCCAACAGCCCGGCACCTGTCACTCAGGTTGGCGACGGCAGCAAGGGGAAGCCCTACACCCGCAGACCCAAGCCCCCCTACTCTTACATCGCCCTGATCGCTATGGCCATCCGGGAATCCAGCAGCGGCCGCCTCACTCTGGCAGAGATCAACGATTACCTGATGAAGAAGTTTCCGTTCTTCCGAGGCAGCTACACTGGCTGGAGGAACTCGGTGCGCCACAACCTGTCACTCAACGACTGCTTCCTAAAAGTGCTGCGGGACCCATCTAGGCCGTGGGGCAAGGACAACTACTGGATGCTCAACCCGCACAGCGAGTACACCTTCGCCGACGGAGTGTTCCGCCGCAGGAGGAAGCGCATCGCCAAAAGGCCCCCCAAGGAGCAGGAGAGCCCAGACATCCTCAGCGAAGACACCCGCCTCCCCGCCCCAGAGGAAAGGGTGGGGGCCAAGTTTTCCAGCTCCTTCGCCATTGACAGCATCCTCAGCACGCCTTTCAAACAGAGGGAGGACAGCCACGCTGACGCGGAGGCCCACGCCCCCCGTCTCTACTGGCCCCCGGGGGCCCATGTGCTGCCGTACCCCCTGAACTACCCGGCGCAGCACATCTACCTATCAGAAGCGGCATACAGCTGCAGCAGCATGGAGCCCGCAAGAGACGCACTCACATACCTCCAGCAGACGGCACCGGGCACGGCAGGACCCGAAGCCGCGTTCAGGGTGCCCAGCAAGGCGAGAGGCTTCCATATAGACTCCCTGCTATCCTGAAACGGCCGGACCGACGTCAGACTCTGTGTTTTGACCCCTGATGTGCACTTTTGTGGGCGCCCCTCGCTTTCAGTACTTTAGCTGTTTAACTGTGTGAGACTCTGTCTCAGCATGACCACTGTAAGTCATAAAAAAAAACAAACATGGCGTGTTGTTGATGTACATCTAACTGTGTGATGACTGAGCAAAGAGTTGCTGTCATCGCGGGATATTCCACTACTGTGCGTGTTTTTGTGTGCGTGTGTGTGTGTGTGTGTGTGTTTTTAAGGTGTTTCAGAGATTGTTTGGATTCCTGTATAATGGTTCAATGGTCATTTCTACTGTATGATATCAACCAAATCTATTAATGTATTTATATATTCATGTTTTGTATGACCTGCTGTAGAAAATGTTGGTATATATATATATATGTATGTATGTATGTATCTAAATATATATATAAAGTAAATATTGACTGAGCTGCGATGAAAATCACGTGGCTACTCTAAGGAACGTATGGAAAATGCCCTATTTTGCTGAGATCATGATTCATGCATGTCTGGTATTTTTATGAATAAAAAAACGTAAAACAATGGGACCCTGGTGTTCAACGACTATTTCATGATTCACGGAAGAAATGGCACGAGAGTAGTGTCTACTGAGAAAGCCTGTGTATAGATGTGTGGTGGTGGGGATGTGCCGTACACCTGGCCAGCAACAGATATAGATATTTTACTGTAGACAATGTTGATGAAGGGACTGTGTCTTCTTCATCTCCTTTAAAATAATAATAATAAAAAAATCATTTCATGAATCATAACTACTCTGCACATGCTGGCTGAAGGCAACGTATTGCTGCGGAAGCTGTATGATGTTTTGTAGCCAAGCAAATTTCCATTTCATGTCAAGTAAATGCAGAATAGAGTCATTTAATCTAATCTAAATCATAATATTGTAGACTAAAATAATGTAAATTTCAATCTATATGATCGTGTATGAAAATTGGCCTTAAATTTCTAATAAAAAGAAGAAATAACCTGGACGAAAAAATATTTACATTCACATAAATTAACATTTTAATCCTGCCATTATTATGCTTCGCACTGTATCACATAGAGACATAGGGACAATAAATCCAGATGCACTATTGAGAGACTAGACAATTTCTGCAGTGAAACACTGAAATGAATGTTGTTTTCAGCTCTACAAATATGAGCCAACTCATCGATAAGGCTCCAAATGTATAACTTTCATGAACATCCATCCACAGAGGCTCATCATAAACAATAAGATAATTTCCCTTTCTTTCTTCATTTATTTAATATGAACATCTCATTTTTACGATTACTTTTACAGCTGCCGTTGACCAGAAAATGGGATGGTTTGTTGACGCAGTTTGTTCTAAATATAGCCGTTTATAAAACAATATGAATAGTAAACCGGAACAACTGAAAAATAACTAAAATGAATTGAGCTGATTTGTTCACACACAGACAATGTGATGTGATGTGCCGTGCTGTCTTTCCGCACACTCATAGACCTGCAGGCTGATGGCGGAACGTGTCCGGGGGGCGGACTGCTGCTGCTTATGGCGGTGTGGGGGGCTCGGTTGCTCTCCGCGGTCCTGAAACACAGACGCCCGCATCGACAGCCGCCTGTTCCCGCGCACACTGTCTTCGTATCAAACACTAAACACTGCTAAATTATGAGAAAACACGTTTCCGGCAATACTGGCATTTTTGATATAAGAAACTGATGTGAAATTGAAATGTAGAATAATAAGTCATCACATTTTCTTGTTGATCTCCAACAACTCGAACAACAAATGATTATCATTATTATAATTAGTTAGAGTTCGTTTTTATTTTGTTCAGGCTCTTTAGTTTCCACTAAAATCAGGCCTTGGAAATAATTATTTCTTTTTTGAAAAACATAATTGTAAGAAGAAAAAAAAAAACCCACAATTTACCATGAAAAGGAAGTTTGAGTGGGAAACTACTCTGACAAAATTACAACTAAAACAAGTTACCACTTCGGACAGAGTGAAGGGTCAAACTCTTTCCTCGCTCACTTGCTTTGAAATTATGCAATTATGTTAATAATCAAATTTTAATTGTGATTTTGTCAGAGCAGTTTTCGCAGTTTTTTTGACCTGTTGGTATATTACAGTTATTTTGAGGTTAAGCAGGAGGAGGATTGATTAATGTATTATTACAATCTTCTTCTGATTCTGAACTGAAATAAGGAATTTAAATTAACTTCGACTCATTTAATACTACCTGGACTCATTTACTGAGTTGGTTTTTGCGGTGTAGCTTATATAGATCCACGTGTTTCATTCAAAAGACAGAATCTTTTGGTGTTTGAGCAGCAGCAGACCAGCAGTAGTGAGTCTACACGATGCAGTATGACAGGTGACAGGTAAGACCGGCTCCTGTTTTCAGGGACAATGCTGCGACCTGCAGGTGAAACGCCCGAACAGCACACCTGTCTACGGGGCTGTAGCAGCTGCAGCAGGCCTGTCCTTTATGTACAACCACTGTTTGCATCCTCTTCCATATTTACAAAACTCTGTGCCTGCGTCTCTTTCGACCCCCACAGTACGCAGACGGTGCAGCAGCCTGCAGGAGGAGAACTCAGGCCGACTGTGAGGCTCTCTGTCTGCGAACAAGGCCCACACTGTTATGAAACCAAACTTTAAGGCAGGCACAATGTTAGGAAGTCCAAACAGACTGTCACTCCGGCGGAGTGAACCGCGCCTGACCTCCTCAGAGTCCCGGAGAGGCAGCTCCAAAAGCTCCCGGCACCTCCACAGGAAACAGGCGGAGTGCACAGAAGAGACCCGAAGCAGCCAGAATAATATTAGATTACCGTCAAGGGGATCTGAATCTGCTAACTGTCACAACTGTAGTTTATTTATTTTGTTTTCTTTGGGCCTAATTAAAATCAAAGAATAAATCATAAAAATGTAACAGAACGACTATATTTCTCCAAGTTATTTTGGGGGCGACTGGTTTTGCAATATTTGTTGATGATAATTTCACAAACAAGTGAGAGATTTAAAAAAGATTCGGTCTATCTTATAGCTATATGATATAGGGTAGGCCACGGCCAATTGATTTCCAAAGACTTGGAATAGGTTACCTGAGGAAAGGCAAAGTCTCATCTATCTAATATTTTCAGGGATCAACAATTTCCATCTAAACATTAAAACAAACACAGAGGCCTCATTATGTCGGCGATAAGCTCGCGAGGGCCTCCTGCTAAGACTTGATTCCAAACTCCTCCATCAAAAACACTTTCTCGGTGGTGGCAGATCACCTGATATTTCCAAAAGGCTAAATTAGGGCCCCATTTAAAAAATCAGCAGCCATGTGGCGTCCTCAAAGGGCAACAGAACAAAGATTCCCTCTGCGGGCCGGGGCATCCTGAATCTCGGCGGGGGTCAGAAGTTCTGATGTCGCAGGAAATTTCTGAGGCCCGTTAAAGCTCCAACGAAAATGCCCCTGTTTGTCATGGTGGAAAAATGAATTTATCCGCACATCCTTTGTTGTCCAAAGAAGTGCAAAGGTTATTGTTGCTGGTTATTGTTTGGAAAATCCTCCAGGCTATGTACAAAGTAAAAAAAAACAAAAACCTACCACTCCCCCCCCCAAAAAAAAAGACACAAAAAAGTAAATGACAACCACGCGCAGGGAAACGTATGTATGAATCAATACAAAAATAGGGAGTTTTTTTTATTTGCAAATTTATTTAACTGGTTGTGTTGGGATTTGTACTTTTGCAGGGCCCGTAAGAAGGGAAGGACATATTGAAATGAACCAAAAATTAAACTGCAATGTTCAATACACGACTATATATATAAAGATTGCAGAGCATAACCAAAAAAGAACCCCTGCTTTTTTTTCTTCTTTTTCAAATCCTCAAGATCTGAACTCTATCGTAGGATGTTGATATTATCTCTATGGAATATATAACTCCCATCATGTTGGACAAATCTGTGTGTGATGTCTCCATAGGGGAGGAAACTGTCGACGCCCGCTCGCCTAATTTCGCTTTTCTCTCTAATGAACGTGGGGCCCATGGGACCGACTCTGGCCCGGGGCGGTAAGCTGACACTGGCGCGATGTGTGTGGTATCCAGGGCCGGGCTTGATGGAAAAAGCCTGCTTCCACTCATGTCAAAGTCATTTACTCAGCGCAAACCCCCCGCTTACACACGCAGAGTAAAAGACCACAACCCTCCATCTCTCACAATCCTCAGTCCCAGTCCATCACCGGCGGAAGGTTTATTTTTGTTATCCTCTGGAGCAGTTTGGGAGGAAATTATGAGCAAAATAATACAAATAATACAAGATGATGCGTTTTTCATTGCTTGACCGCGATGCGTTTGGGTAGTATCTGCAGGAGATCTCGTGCGGCCCTGTGTGAATGTTTTGAGCATCATGGTTTCTGAACGTTTTGCACATATTGTATTGGTTTATACGTGTCAGGAAAATGTCTGATCTGTGGCCCATCGGCTTCAAATCACAGCTTCATGCATATAAAGAGGGGAAAATCTCCTTTTTTTCCCTCTGCGACTGTCGTGTGGCGCTGTTGATTGGGATGCCTGGGGGAGGTTTGATAGTTGCTTATCATCCGAACTTGGTGAGAGTAAGTGGTGGAGGGGGTGGGGCACAGTGGGGTTTAACGCTGCTGAGAGCGGCAAGTGGACTTGGGCCAGATTTGGCAAGAAGGGCGGAGGGGGTGGCTCCGTTCGTCACTGATTTCAGAGAGATTTGCGGGCGTGGAGTGAGGAGAAGGAGAAAGGATGGGGGGGTGGGGGGGTTCTCTGAGGGAAGAAAGATTGATGAAATGATAGGTGGTAGAGCTTTGTTTGGCTGGACTGCCCTGCGCAATAAGTCGAGGGCTTTTCGTGTTTCCCCCACTTGAGAGTTTGTTCAGGCCGTCGATGGCCTCGATGGTCCACCATAGAGAACCGTTGACCGCCGCTGTGATACCAAGTGGAGCCCGCGTGACGACCTAAAGCTCTGGACATTCAGTCTCCTGTAGATAACAAGCTCCATCCACTCTCTCTTCCTCTTCCTCTCTGTCAGTGCGTACCCGCTGTGCGTTCTTCATGCGTCAAGGGAACACCGTGCGTAACGGCAGAGTCGTGCGTAACTGGAGACAGATTTCATTCCATTTTGCGCTGGGGTTCTGAGGACCACTGCCGGTGTAACGGACACCGATCCGGCTAGATCGACATATTTCTTTCTTTTTATTTCTCGCGACTCGTCTTTTCTCCCTCCCTCTCTGCTTTCTACGCCAGTCGTACGTCAGACATGACGACCGAGACCTCTCAGCAGCAGCTGGACCCTCCGCCTCCTCTGAGATCCAGCCCGGCGTCCGGCGTCCTGCACCCCGCCATGCTGAACCCGCAAGCTGCCACAGAAAGTTCGTCCACCGCAGTCAAAGGAAAGAAGACGAGCTCCGGTTTGAGACGACCAGAAAAGCCGCCGTACTCCTACATTGCTCTCATCGTGATGGCTATTCAGAGCTCCCCCACTAAACGGCTGACACTCAGTGAGATATACCAGTTTCTGCAGGCGCGCTTCCCGTTCTTCAGGGGCTCGTATCAGGGCTGGAAGAACTCAGTGCGGCACAATCTGTCGCTCAACGAGTGCTTCATAAAACTGCCCAAAGGGCTGGGCCGGCCGGGGAAAGGCCACTACTGGACCATCGATCCGGGCAGCGAGTTCATGTTCGAAGAGGGCTCGTTTCGTCGCAGACCCAGAGGCTTCAGAAGAAAATGTCAAGCCCTGAAGCCCATGTATCGGATGATGAATGGGATAGGTTTCGGCACCTCCATTATCCCGCAGAGTTTTGATTTCCAGGCTCCATCCGCGACCCTCGCTTGTCACAGCAACAGCTACAACTTGGACATGATGAGCAATTCAATGGCCGGGGGATACGATGGGCTGAGCGGCGGCCACCACGTGCCCCACATGTCCCCGAGCCCCGGCTCCACGTACATGGCTAGCTGTCCGGTCCCGCCGAGCGGAGAGTACGGACCAGACAGCAGCAGCAGCCCTGTCCCGTCCTCTCCAGCCATGGCCAGCGCGCTGGACGGTCACTCCCCGTACGCCAGCACATCCGCACACTGGGCGTCCTCCGGCGGGTCCCCGTACATCAAACAGCAGCCTCTAGCCTCCAGCAGCCCCGCATCCTCCGGTTTACACTCCGGCATGTCGCCTTACTCCCTGGAGCAGAGTTACCTTCACCAGAACGGCAGGGACAACCACTCCACCGACATATCAGGTACCAAATGCCCCTCTGTCGGCCTGCTGAGCCTGAGAGCTAAAACCAAAAAGATGAAATACTGTAAAACCCCCTTCACTGTGTCCACCTTCAGACAGGCCCAATACAAAGCATTGGTTTCTATCTGCAGCACAGGCCTGTCATAATATTAAGACTGAAAAGTAAAAGATGAATCTTACAGAATTTTGTTGATAGAACTATTTACGTTTCACGTTGCTTGCTCTTTATTTGTGTAAATAAGGACAAATAGCTGCTAATTTCCTGTACGGCAACTTAGAGAAAATACAAAAAATACAACACATTAATTATATTGTTTAATTATGTTCCCCATTTTAAGAGTTTATTGTCAGACAACTGCATAACTGTTTAATTCATTATATTGAAAAATACAGTCGCACTGCTCATCCAAAGACCATGAGCTGCTGAACATGTTGACTGAAATAGTTCTAGTTTTCAAAGACATTTTTAAGACAATACACAAACAGCACCTGGAGCTGCTGGCAGTCATGTAATGTAAAATTTGTAGGATCTGCTGAGTCACATCTGTACGAAATATATTTAAACCAAATTAGCAGATTCAAGAAAAAAAAAAACAACAACAACAACAGTCATTTAAATTCACCACTTCTAGTTTCACGCTCATTTACTTTATCACAACACACCGAAGCTTTATACTGAAGTCCTGGAATTTTACCGAGGCGAGCAAACCCATGCTGGAGCCCGAAAGTGTCCCAGAGGTTAACTAAACAAAGACTAAGCAGGTCGGACCACACCGGCGGAGGATTTCACCCGGCCGCCGAGTCCACCGGCGAGAAAACCCAGTTAAACTTTCTTAACTGAGTCGGTTAAGAAGATAATCTGGTTGGTGCTGGACCAGGAGTGACAGTCAGACAGGCTGTGGATGGGCTTCGGCCCAGAGCAGGATAAAGCCTGAAGTCATCCCAAAAAAACAGTCACATCTGGAGTCCTTATGACCCCGAATGAAGCCTCCACATTTATTTATTTATTAATTTATTTTTGTTTCTGGAAAGACAGACTCAGTCACAGACACAAAATGACCCACACTGATTCCGATTTAAATCCAACCAAAGGTTTGGGAGAAACAACCCTCAGACGCATCAGTGATGAAGAGAATAAACACGAATTAAAGAAAACAACAACAACAACAACGACAGTAACAACTTTAAAACAGTTAAAAGACGATGCGCTGCTTTTTAATTAAGTGGGAGTTTTATAGAAAAAAATATCCAACAATTATTAAAAACGTATTTCTGTACTTACTTAAAAAATTTTTATTTACACAATTTCAGCTAACCGATCAGAACAAATCTGTCAGGTTTTCTTCTTTCTTTCTTTGTTTTCTGTGCACGTTAATGAAACAGTTAGACGATGCTGTAAAATAACAGAGGGTTAAAGTGTCCACCTGTCTGTCCTCCCGCAGTGGGGATCCCCCGCTACCAGAGCCATTCCTCGGTGTGCGACAGGAAAGATTTTGTGTTGAACTTTAACGGCATTTCGTCCTTCCACCCTTCGGCTGGCGGATCCTACTATCACCACCACCACCACCATCACCCCCAGAGCGTGTGTCAGGACATCAAACCCTGCGTGATGTGAGCCTTCCACTCACGGTGCGCTGCAAACTACACAAGGACCCACCAGAGCAAAGAAACGGACAACTTTTCTTTTCTATCCTGTTTTTTTTTTTTTTTTTTTTTTTTTGGTGGATTCCAACCAGGATGTATTTGTGTTTACTCTCACGTTTATGCGTTTGTGCAGCCAAAGTTTTTTTTTTTTTTTTGGGAGGGGGGGGGTACTCAACTATGCATTGAAGGAAATGGATGAAACAACCTTCCAGAGGCCTTTTAAATAAACCACTTTGCCTTTTATGAAACCTGACAAGCGTTTTCCTCCTTCAAAATAAGATTCAGAAACACAATTTTGAAGTGTGTTTGCTCCTGTAACACATGCAAACAAATTGTATTCTATGTAACTAAGTTCTATCTTATTAAATAAACTCACGACGCTTTAGGCTAACATGAACTGCCGGCAAACCTTGCACTTACTGTATAATCCTTTACTTTTTCTCCTGTAACAGGTTTCAATAAAGCTGATATATATTTTAGGCTACATCCAGAGTTCTGTCCTTTAATGAAAGTTCATGTCTGTTCGGAAGGGAAAACTAGTTTCATTTGCACTGAAAGGAAGTTATGTTGGCTTTTAAATGCAGACGAAACATGTTCCAAATCAATTTCATATCAAACTGTTGCCACATTTTCATTTCCATGATGTCTGTCAGTTAAAACTGAAATTTTTTTGGCTTTCCACTGTAGCCTCTTTTGCCCATAAGGATTTTACATACAAATTCTATTGTTTGTATTAATAAAACAGCCATAATTGTATAGTTACTTGCAAAGAGCTATAACATTAAAAAGATGATCGCAGCTTTGCATCAGCAATTATAATAAAATAATATATGGTGCACAGCAGTGTAACGCTGACGGAGAGGGTGATGCTGCATAAAGAATACTTAATTCTTTCAATGGGACATATCTTGGTGTTAATGCAGCATGGAGCATATGTACATTTCTTCTGTTTAAGGCAAGGACCTGAATCATTCTTCTACCACTGATCATCAGCTTTTGGATGAATGATATGCCCTAGATTTAAAGCCAGAGTACAACATGACAACCTAGTGCAAAACTTAGGGCTTCCTCCAAAATTCTTTCAGATTCAAAGATCTTTCAGATGATGAAACATTATCAAAGTTGGTAATTCCCATTTTTTCATTGGCTTTCAGCTGTGATTATAAAGTTGTTGCGAAGGTGTAAAAGCACATTGTCAAGTGAAGTTTAAAGTGCACCTATATAAAAACTCTCCACTATAAGTTAAAGTCCAACTTTTTAAAACCCTACAAGACACAAATATTATGAGGAAATTGGAATTAAATTATCAAAAGCAAAATGATATTGTCTCCTGTCAGTGATATTACTGTATATATAATATTGCTGGACTGTCATTGGTTTATTAATATATAAACAGCATTTAAATGGGTTTAACTTTGTGTGTGAAATCTCAATGTGCAAAGTTATCGCTTTTTTCGAATGATGAAAAGTTGAATATTTCCCTGTGAGGTGTTGTGAAAGAGACACCCACAGGGAACAGGGAAATACTCAAATAAAATTCAGGCACTTGTGCGAATGCTTTTGGTTTTTCTCCAAGACTGTGGCATTTAATAAGAGCTTTGAACAAGCAGGATTACTGTTGTGTTTTTTTTTTTTGTTTGTTTGTTTGTTTGTTTTGTCAATGCCACAAACAAAGTATACACAAAGCCAAGAGCCACACAGGCCAACCTTTGAAAATTCCATGAAAGGTTTGATGACAGTGTCAAAGGTTTTAGTATAAAGATAATAAAGAGGCTATTTAATACATCAGATTTTCCTAAGTTTGAACATTTCCAAGTTTTGCATGTTTCACAGCTACCCTAGGCCTGTCTCACAGCTGAAAGTCTTTTGCATCCTGAAGCGGCTCCTTCCCATGTGGACATTTGAAGACACCATGTAAACAAATGAAAACACAGGGCCTGTGTCTCTGGGAATGCAACAACAAGGTATTTTTAGAGTGTGGTAAACAGATCAGACTCAGAGAGAGCTGCTTCATCACACACACAGAGTGCAGACTTGGGCGGCTGCACTTGTGCTGCTGCTCCACTTTTTGTCTACATGGCATTTGGTCGAGAATCTAATGCAAATGTAGCATCACTCAGGACCAGCACACGTATTCAGACAGGATTTGCCAGTTGCATGTCCTGAACAGGCCACTTACATGAGCATAGTTACTTCCAATGCTCTGTGGGGGTCACTATTTTTGTCTCCAGTACCCATTTGACGTGTTCAATATCTGTTACTTTATTGTTTATTTGTGCTATGAACTACAAAGTGGATTTTATAGCTTTTCCATGGGCTTAAAGTTAATTGAGTTGAAGAGCTTCACAAAATATTATAGTTCACATTTGACCTTCACAAAAAGCCACATGTGAAACAACGCTTCTCATGAGAGCCATTCAAAGACAAGACAAAGAGAAGACCCAGCAACAAATGCACCACAGAGCCTCATACAACATCATTTGTTGTATATGGCTTGTAAGCAGATCTCAGATCCAGGATCAGTGCAAGTAAAACACAGTGGGCAAGGGATTGACTGAGTCATGTTGGTCTTACTGAAGTGGCCTCTCTCTGGCGCTTTGAACACGACGAATGTCAGATGGAACCGGGTAATGGTGAGTGAGGGAAGAAGTGCATCAGCTGCCTCATGTCAAACAAAGGAATATCTTTGACTGGACAACAAAGTCCTTTTTAATTTCTCTCTTTGATGGAAAGTCACACAAACTGGCCCTTCAGCAGCTGAATTTTCCATGGAGGAAAGGCCCAGTCAAATCATAATCTAGTGGAGTACTGTGCCATCTAGTGGCAGTGACACTTTCTGTGAAAACTAAAATAACCCAATTCACAACAACAAATGTTAATATGTGTTCTCTACCACAGTGATCTGAGTTTGTCTCCTCTCTTCATTTACATGGATTTCCCTAACAAATACAAACTGCTTACTTTCTCCTAACCCTAACGCTACTGTTAGGGCAAATTTTGGCCAAATTTATAGGGCAAATGTAGTTACAGTGACAGTGGTGGATAATCCAGATAAACACCAGCAGATTTATATATTTGCTGTAATCAAGTTCAAATGCTATTGTTAATTTGGTTCAAAGCACTTCTGTGCGTCACAGTCGAGTCACTGACCTGTTGAGATGGCTGTAGATTGTTAACTCATTAAGTCTCATCGTAACAGATCCTGGTGTTGAATAGACTGACTCACCTGAATAATATCTGGCAAACAAAAAACTCTGACTTTTTCCTTTTTTCATATCTTTGTGGCTAAATATTTTCTGCAGCCTCTGGACTTCCTGCTAAGTGATGCAAAAAGAGTCTGAGAGAAATAAGGAAACTGTTGACACTTGATGTTCTCAAGTGAAGAAAACATAAGAAGATCTTGGTCCAAACCATTAAAACACTTCAGGAGAAAAGCACAAAGCTCATTCTCAGTATGTCTAACATCATTTCTGGCTCAGCTCTGGCAGATCCGTTAGTTTAAATTGTACCTTGAATCAAGGGTGGAGCTGGAGCCAATCAGATTAGGTGAGGGTGGAGTTCAGAGGACTGATTCATAGAGACACATAGAGAAAAACAACCATTCACTCACTGTCACGCCAGAGGGCTTTCCTTCGAGTCACCAAGGGTTAGTTCAGCATGCATGTCTGCACTCATGGAATGAAGATGGAGAACCTGGAAAGACCCAGCAAAGAAAGAGCAGGAAGACCCTGAAAAGTCAACACATAAAGATTCAGCAAAAACAATTTTGCATGTTAGCATATGGGACCTGATATATGCTCACCGTTATATATATATTTATAAAGAGTTTGGTCTAGACCTGCTCTATATGTAAAGTGCCTTGATGTAACTTTGTTATGATTTGGCGCTATACAAATAAATATGATTTGATTTTGATTTGATATAATGTGTCTCTTAGCATGTTATCATTGTAACTTCTGAGAGCATCAATATCTGTCACATATTTGATGATTCATCCTTCGTGACAGTGACATTTAGTACTATGGGTTCTGACCCCTGATCAGAACCAAAAGTAAATCAGAGAAATTATGGCATGTATGTGCTCCATCCTTTAAGCTGCACAGACCACTGTGTCCAGTTATGCTGCAATATCAGTTTGCAGTGGTTTCATTGGTTAAACTGAGAGGTTCGCAGGTGCAGCCAGCATGTTTAACTAAAGAACATTTGACTGGAAGTAGGGAAGACACTTCCTGAGGGTGTTGGTGTAGTTTGTCCGCTAGATGGCAGAGTGAGCTGCTCATTGCCACATTTGACCAATTAACTGCTGGAGTTCGTTAAATTAGCTGTAAATTTAAACTCTGATTCCCAAAATTATTATACTTTTTGAAAGAATTAAAACAGCAATTGTCAAAACTTGTAAACTAAAAGAGTGCATTTTTGTTAAAAAAGATAATTGTGGGTTTTTCTTTTGGAAAATAGCAAAAGGCCCAGAGAAACAAATATTGAGGTTTTAGGGACGATGTTTATTATTTAGTACCTTGAGGTTTTTTATGATGTGGTGTTTTCAACAAGATGTCTTGACTTCCATGTTACGTTATCATGTTACTTACGTGTTACGTGTAAGTTTCATGTATTTACTTTGCTAATTTTACTTCCAAGTAAAGCATAATTCACGAGTTAGACTTTTTCATTGTTTAACGACCTAATGACAGAGAACTTTTTACTACAATACCACGCAGTCTTTTTCTGTTAAAAACAAATATCGCGTGAAGTTTCAGGCTGTTTATTGAACATCAACTGAAGAGAAAAGATCGAAATATTTCTCCTGCTCGACCAATATTTTATTTGAAATGGCCTGAAAATAAAGATGTATATGGCTCTTCATGTGTCATCACGCAACCCTATGCTCCTCATCAACGCAGCTAAATGAGAAACAGCTCACGCTGAAAGAAGTGCTAGATGCAGCCATTACTCACCGCCCTCCAAAGGAACATTTTAGAATTCAGCCGTCTGATCTTAAATGTCCAGTTCTGGGGTTAGGAAACTGCCAAACTGTAAGGCGCTTTGTGGCCTTGAGAGCAGCTTTCGCCTCTTCAAACCATTCACAGCCGGAGCACGAAACAGAAGATGAATGTTTTGCACATGGATGATTGGCAGGTATTTATTTGAAAACCGATTCCAGTGCGGTCTTTGGGTGCACGGCTTTGAGGTCCTGGGATATTTTGGAAATCGGTCTGTGTTTAATTAGGGACTTAATATAAACACTGTTGATGACACAGTGAAGTGCCTACAGAGAATTTTATACTCAGTCCCAAATGAGTGAGGCTGTGTGTGTGTGTGTGTGTGTGTGTGTGTGTGTGTGTGTGTGCGGTGTTATTATTGTGTTTACTTGTTTATTTCAACCTTTGTGAGGCTTGAGGAGACTCTCTCCAGGTGTCCCTCCTAGACTCATCATCCTGTACGTACATTACTATGGCAACAGAGGGCGCTATCTTACTGCATTTTTTTTGCAATACAATGGCTGAAGGGCACGGCGGCATCGTGGTTGGCACTGCCCCGGCACCCCCGTGACGTGAATGAATGACTTTTGGTTTGGAGGATTGGTAGCAATGCAGCGAATCAGGGACAGCGATGACTATGCTGATGACTATACCTACAAATGAAAAACTGAAATAAACTCAGTTTTATGTTTCTAACTGTGACTGATTTCTTTTTTTTACTAGGCCTTTTAAATAATCAAATCTGTCAGCTGATTCTGTTTTTAATAAAATTCAACGTTTGTCATTAGAAATCCATCAGCAATGTTGACCAATTAAAGGTCAGTCGAAGGCTAATTTATTCTAATTACAACTAGGAGGTGGCTTCTATTTCATAATTCATTGCACTGATATTTTCATCCTGATCTTCACCACATGGGTGGGATTCAAAGACACTTTATTGTATTGTCTGAAAATAATAATCTGGATTGTTTATGCAATTCCATATTTCCATTCCTTCTTATCTCTTCCTTTAATGACACAGATTAATTTCCTGAGTTGTGAATTATCTGAACATCAGGGAAAAGACAGAAAAAACCTAGGCAGACTGTATATTTATGTTGATGTAGACCAAACCAAAGTTAAAAAAATTTTAACAAAAAAAAAAAGAAAAAAAAGAAATACAAACAGTAAACAAAAAAAGCAGCCAAGAATTGAAATTTAAAACTCAGTGTCTCTCAGAGTCCAAATATGTTCACAGGCCTGTGTTTGCGATTGTTGATAGTGATCAATAAAAAATAATTATGTTTCCTAATTCAAGACATAAAATAATTTGGAAATAAATATTATGGCTTCATGACATGGAAAAAAATGGTATTGCGATTATATTGGAAGATGTTGCTATTTCAGTTTGAAGAGTCGTTTTTGTGCTGGAGACGCTTGAGCACCACAAAGTTTACAGTGTTGGCAATGGACAGCAATGCACAATAATACTGAAACACATTCAGGAACTTGTGCAAATAGATCTCAGGCCCTTTTGGTCTCTGATTGGAGTAAACTAATATTACTTTATTTTCCTACACTCAAAATAAAAAAAATGTTGAGGGAACGTAATTTCTTTGTGGCACCTATATTTCATCAAAACAAATCAAGTCAGACTATATTGATTGTGTTATTTCAACACCACATGGATTTGATAGTGAAACATCAAGAAAATATTTGCAATCAGATCCTTTTTAGTTAGACTAGTCCAGTTGATTTAAATGTGGTGTACATTGGTTTTTAGTTCAACAAAATCCAGTTTTGTGGTATGAATTACTTTAGGATTGGTCTGTTACACCAATGCATTCAAAGTAGTTTTCATGTAGTCTATGTAGTGATGTAGTCATGTAGTCTATCAATGTCAGTTTTATTGCTTAAATTGATGTTGTTTTCATTACTGGCACTAGAACTAACTTGAATTACCAGACATACAAAAGGATAACATTAAATTCAGTTCAGCCCTTTAAACATGCAGTGCCGAGCAAGGCTCAAATGCACTTTTGAAGAGCTGCAGAAGATTCTTCTAAACCTTGATGAGCAGAAGTGGTCGTCCAAGGCACAATTCTTGAAAAACAGCCTATGCAGTGAATAAGCTTGACATTGTTAGCAACCAGTTTTATTTGTTAAGCACTGTTGATGTTTCCCTAATGAGCTGCAAATGTTGTGTAGGTAAAATGCATTGAATGTTAAATGACAGAATGTACAATTAAACACTTCAAAGCCTGTTTTGCACTGTGGAAGTAATTTTTTCACCTCAGAAATTGGAATGGTGCCTACCAGTGTGACTTTGACCTGCAAATGGAACACTACCAAATGTACCCCAACACTTAATTCACTCATCTGTATGTTAACCCAAATGTTATTAAACAGTATGTCAGTCCAAATAACAAAGCACAGGCCATCCCAATGTTCCCCAGATGACTGAGGACTGCCACACCCTCAGTCAGGACACCATTGTCCTCTGCATTCTCTCCTGTCTCCATCCTTTCCTTCTGTATAACTCTCTGTGTCTGTGTTCAGTGGGGTAAAATACGCCAGTAGGGTTAAGTATAGAAAAATGTGACAAAAGACAGTGGGCTAAATAATGACTGCACACAAGGTTCAAAGTGAAGGCAATCGGATAGTGCTCAGCAGGGTAGTCTAGTCTGATAAAAGACACAATTTCTGTTCAGTGAAAGTTGAACCAAATTTAACTTTTGACAATTACTTTGGTGTCAGTTTTGTGAGTCACTTTTTAAATGATGAGAGCAAGAACATGAACAATATATAGTCAAGGTTAAAAAAAAAGGGGGGGGGGGGGGGGGGGGGGGGGGGGCAGAGCTGCATTTTCTCACCCAATGTAAATTATATAAAAACATTCAAGACAAATAGCTCAAAAATTTAAAAAGTAGAAAAAGTAGTCCCCAATTTGCTCAAATGATATGACATAGACAACCTCCCAGATCTCTTGGGAGAGAGGGATGGCTGCTTTAAACTGGCACCAAGATAAGGACAGACTGTCATGAGGTCTGCGACTTTGAGTCCCATGTTCCATCAAACTGATACTGCTCAGAAATAACTCATCCATCTGCTCTGTCCTTGTTTTTCTCATAGCCCCACTTCTCCATACCGTTTATATTTGTATTTTTAAATGATAACACAAATTAACAAATACATTTTATTTTTGTAAATATTGTACACGCCATCTTCTGTTTATTAATTCAACAATACTTAAAGCTAAGAACAACATGTTCACATTTTTTTCTTAAAACAACAAAATAGCATTTGGTGCAAAAGATGCATCAGTGATGATTCCTGCTTCAGCCAAGAGTCTCCTTTAAGAAGCAGAACATTGGCTGGCAAGCACCGAAACCTTGTTTTCACTAATTTAAAAAAAAAAAAAAAAAAATCAAAACCGCTAAAGTTCCAACGAGGCCCTCTTATTCAATCAAGCATCATAGCGGAGATAAATTCTTCGTAGTGAAATTTTCACGACTTTTCCTAAATATCCTATGATGCCTTCAGCACCCGAATGCATCATTCATCATCTTCCCCACCTCTTCCTCCTCCCCCGTCACATTAACGTGAACGTTAGTTTACTCACTGCAGTTCGGTGGCAGGACTTTTCACGTGCAGCAATTCATAACAACAGGGATTCAGTAAATAATAAGGCAAAGCAGCTTTATTTGTGGAGCATATTTTCATGTTTAATGTAAATAATTCGAAAATAATGCGCCCAGGGAATAAACAACCTATGAACTAACAAGTGACACAGGCTGATTGAAATCTCTCGAAAAATTTTATCATTTATTTATTTATTAATTACTTATTAATAAATTCATATATACAGTATATATACTGTATAAAGATTACGTACCCTAACTGAAGGATGCCAATCGATTACAGCACTTCGCTTCCCATTTGAATTTCTCTTACGTCCGGCGGGCTTTTTTAATGAAATCACAGGTTTGAAGGAAATCGTTCTCATGGGATTGATATGTGTGGGTTTTATTCATTCAATTTTTCTTGGATTTATGCTCACCAAACAAGAATGAATCATTTAATGACCTTAAATACGACTGATCCATTTCATAAGAACATATTCCTTTCTTATTAATCGAATACATGCCCGAGGTCTTTGTTTTAATGTATAAATAAATGTGCCCTTTTATTTTCGCTCAGCCCCTATCCCTACCCCTAAAACCTCTGTGTATTTTACCTTAATCAAACCTTATAAAAACCAAATAGTAAGTCATGAAATATGCCATATTGGTATTTGGATTAATTTGTGATGCAGCTGTTTTACATGCACGTTTCTCCTATAGCCACTAGGGAGCAGGATTGTGTCGTACATCAGGAGGAGAAGCGTCCTCTGGCGAAGTTCCCTTTAAAACTGGGCCACTTCAAGTATCATTAAATTCCCACAAATGGATAAGAACAGCATATATAAACCTGCTCATTCTGTTTTTAACTAAATTAAAAACTCCATTGGAAAATAGAATAAGTCTAAAGGGAATTTGCAAGTCTCATGAAGATATTTAACCAGCCAATATTTCCTCCACAGCCGACACAGTAAATTCAGCCCTCGCCCCACGAACCCGTTCCCATTTGGTCGGCCAGCGTACAATTCCCGGCGGATCCAGGCCTCGGTACTTCCCGCTGGCAGCAAGGGTCAGCGGTGAGTCACCGCCTGGGCCCCTCACAGGTGACGGACCCCCGACCCTTCCTGCAGCGGCAACACATGCAAATAACACAACAAAAGAACCAAATGAAAGCACACAAGTGACACAAGAGCTCTCAGAGATTATCACTTTTTTATCAGAGGGTATTAGACTTCTTATTTTCCCACCGTTTTAACTTGAATTAATTCAGATCGTCTGTATGATATTTCGTTTCATTTATTCAGGTAATTTTATTTATACAATAAGTACAAGAAGTTGGAAGCTGAAGCTTTGGATAACTCGCTGTCCGTTGTTATTCACATTGTGCATACAGACACTTTATTGTGTATTTGAACTTTCTAAGATCGAGACTATAACGGCCCTTCAGTCCTGCTAATGAGGAGGTTCATGAACTATTTTCGCTTATTGTGGATTTCCAGGTTCAAGCAACATTCGGAAAAAAAAGATGTTAAACTTGTTTACACCTCGTTGAATGTGTAAAATAAGAGAAGGCCTGCTGGTAGAAATAGCTTATAAAATCTATAAAACATCTTGTGCAATTCTTTATTAAGAAATTCCACATTACTTTCATTAACCTATAAATAAATTGCATTCGTAAATTGATCAACATGTTAAAACAGAAGAAGATTAAATCCATTAATTACCGCCAAAGCCTCTTACTAAGAACAATTAATCCAGACATGATACAGTTTCAGTCACAATATCGTTTTGAATATTTGAAGCATATTTGACGTTTCAAATGAATGAAAACAATTAACAGAATTAATTCATGAGTGAAATGTCTTTAGCAATTGATCAATGAACAATTAAGGCAAATATTAAAGAGCGTATTTTAAAGGTATCTTAAACTATTATTCAAAATTTTCCAGCTTGATAAATATATTGATACTTTATTCTTTCGCCCTAACAATATGGATTGACATTTTTTGCTTAATCGTTTCCATCTTTGTGATGTTTTCAAGTGATTATTTCATTAAGCTGAAGACACAACATTCTTGCTTTGCATCAACTCACGGTGAGATACGTTTTCTGGGGGGGGGGGGCTGTGGCGAGTTTTGATGACTCTGTTAACACCCCCCTCCATTTGGAGGTCTTCAAAATGAAATAAAAAAGAAACAGAATTCCACCTCCCCGGTCTTAGCAGCCGCGCTTGCCCTATCAGGGGACTTTGTTCTCACCCGTTTCAACCAAATGATCTTCATTTAACCTTTAATTGGCTTCCACACACCGCCCACAGGCGCTGTCGGGGTGCTCCGCTCATTCTTTCATGTCAGTCTGTTTATTCAGAGGCTAAAACCTGCAACCGATGGGAGTTTCTTCTGTATGTTAACAAATGCTTAATTCCTAATTCTAATTGGAGCCGTGTGACAACGTTTCAATAAAGACAAATGTGAACTTTTGATTTGAGGACCCCCCCCCTCCAGTTTCTGGCCTGCGGTTGTTTTGACACAGACGAGAAATACTTTTTGTAGTTTGAGATTTTCCCCAAATATCATTTTTTGGCACTTTTACCCACAAGTTCTGATATCACAGGGATGAAGAGGAGGAAACAACAGACTTGCCAGACAGTATGAGTCTCACGACCCCACAATAAACTCACTTTCCCATTTTCAATTAAAGTCATTTCGTACCTCTTAGCTTTAAACATCAGAATTGATGATTTCCTAAAAACTCCAAGGAACCTAAATCTGTTTCATTAAGGGAATTTTTCACCGGCACACCCTTAACAGCGTTTTAATAAATCCCGGTTGGAGCAGAGGGGGAGACTAGCGGAGAAGGGTGGGGTGAGTGGGGAGGAGGTGTAGTAACTTTTATCGCCGTGCAACTTTTCCACAGGTTCATTTCGTCCTCCAATTGGATGATGGCGCACACATTCTGGGAGGAGCAGCGCGAGCAGCCAAAAGGGAGGAAAAATGTGACGGGTAAAAAATAGTTCCTCGCTGTGTGGACTCGCACTCCTCCAGCTTCACTTTTAGCCTTTCTCAGCTTCACAAATGTTCATTGCAGCCGTGTGTGCTCTCTCTATTTTACCGTGGCGAGCTTTGGCTTGAAAGGAAACCTTCGGGCCGTACTGACTGAAGAGAGACCTTGATCAGAACCTGAGGACCCGCACAAGCCGCGAGACTTTCTGGAGGAGAACCAATTTGGGGAGGTTTTACGCAGAGCGCACGATGCAGGCGCGCTACTCTGTCTCCAGCCCCAACTCTTTAGGAGTTGTTCCATACATCAGCAGCGACCAGAGCTACTACCGGGCCGGCGGTGGATACACAGGGATGCCTGCGTCCATGAGCATGTACTCCCATGCGGCCCACGAGCAGTACCCGACCAGCATGCCCCGGGCGTACGGGCCGTACACCCCGCAGCACCAGCCGAAGGACATGGTCAAACCTCCATACAGCTACATCGCCCTAATCACCATGGCGATCCAAAACTCACCGGAGAAGAAGATCACCCTAAACGGGATTTATCAGTTTATTATGGAGAGGTTCCCCTTCTACCGGGACAACAAGCAGGGTTGGCAGAACAGTATACGGCACAATCTTTCCCTCAACGAGTGCTTTGTCAAAGTGCCCCGGGACGACAAGAAGCCCGGTAAGGGCAGCTATTGGACCCTGGACCCGGACTCATACAACATGTTTGAGAACGGCAGTTTCCTGCGGCGCCGGAGGAGATTCAAAAAGAAGGACGTGCAGAGGGAAAAGGAGGAGCGGGACAGGC